>NW_027362768.1:309808569-310547786 GCF_046119375.1 Phyllobates terribilis | reverse complement strand
CAAATTCATGTAGATTTTGAGAAACTGCAGAACCACTAAGTTGAGCACATGGGCCAGGCATGGTACATGTGCAAGCTTGCCTAGCTTCAGAGACGCCACCAGGTTCTCTGATACAGCTTTCAACAACTCTGCAATGGTGTGCGGTTTGTCGCCTAAGCATACAGTCCAGCTTATTATTATTGGCACTCACACGAAGTTTTAGTAAATAATCTGGAATATGTCCTGAAAAAATGAATCAAGTGATGGAGATGGAGGCTGAAGAGGAGGAGGAGGAGGTGGTGCAGGAGGAGTAGAATGTAGGGGCAACCCTGACTGACCCAGGGCCCGCAATCCTCTGCGTCAGTAGGATGTGTTCTGTCCCAGGGTCCCTCTGGGTCCCGGCTTCTGCAATATTAACCCAGTGGAATGCGTCAGCTAGATGAACCGTCCCTGGCCACACTCACTTGTCCACGTGTTTGTGGTTAGGCGGTCCTACCCACTTAAGTGCACTGGGGAGGGCACAGGTAAAGTTCTGGGACCCGCGCTTGTGGAAGGTGAAGATGATACTGGGAGAAATAGTGGCGGCTGGGAACCAAGTATGGACATTCGGCCGCCGCCGTCATGAGGTTGTGGAAAGCTTCCGTCTCCACGAGCCTAAAAGGCAACATTTCAAGTGCAAGTAGTCCAGAAATGTGGCAGTTTAGCATTGCGGCCTGTGGGTGGGTGGGTGTCTTGTTGCATACTTGCGCTTGCATTCCAAGTGTTACACGTACGCAGCCTAAGTTCAGATAGGGGTGAGACCGGTTACATGAATTCGTTGGAATCCTGGAGGAACCGTTACTCAGGGCGACCATAGGCTGTTGCTTCTGTCAGTCACACGATAGATTAAATTGCTGACCAGACACATTTGACAAGAGTCCTCAGGAATGGTAGAACAGTAACATTTAATGAAGCACGGCCAGTGCAATTTAAGTGTCTCTTTGAGCAATAGGCTCCAGTAACAACAGTACAATCTCTTTTGCAGCACAGTAGTACACAGTCTATCCAGTAGCACAGTTTTAATACACAACCACAGGCTTTTCCTTCACAAGGACTCAATAGTACACAGCATTCTTTATCCTGCATGGAGATGGAGGGGGGAGGGTTTGATGAAGGAGATGATCCCTGTGACAGGATTACTTCCAGTCCTTATCTTTCTGCCTGATAATACTACACACTGTTAGCTAAGGGAGTTTATCTGACCTGCATTTAGCTTCCCTCCTGACCTGAATTCTGTTCCCTTGCCTTCTGTGAGATGCAGATCATACACCAGCTTTCGCTTCGGCTCTAGCCAGACAGTTAATGACTTTTCCACAATCCCTCTGGGGCTCTGCTAAAACACTCCCTGTCTCCTGTGACTGTGTTAACCCCTATAGTTGCTGGAAGCTTCTGAAGCACAATACTTCCTGTCTCCTGTGCTTGTGTTACTTCTAATAGTTGCTGAATGCTTTTGAAGCAACAGCACTACTTCTGCATGTCACACTCTTCCCTCCTTTTTAAATGTCGTCCTCGACATTCGTCTTAATTGGTAAATCTGACCAATTCTGAGACAGTGATGAAAGTAGAATAACTTCATATACAGATTGGCATTGTCAAATTGGTATAACGTTCATAAACATTGATAACGACCTATTCTTACAACCTTTTTCTTGTAGGACGCCTGTAAGAAATAAATAATTAACACAATTAAAACAATCAGCATCTCTTCAGCTGGAGATTTTCGTACGTCTTCAACCAGTTCTCTCTCACTAGGCTTTAACAGTTCTTTGTTGTATTTTAAGGAAAATCAAAGCATGAAAACAAGTCTTTCCAGTAGGCAACATCTTCCATACTGCCTCTCGGTGGTGAATACCACTCCAGTGGGCTTACCTGGTCCGTAGGCAGTGATACTTGGTACTTGACTCGGTTCACCAAGTGTCTCATACGTCAGTATCACGGGCCTCCTCACTTCTCGAGTCGACATCCTCCTGGTGGGTTGTTCCTCAGATACCACGGGTTTTTCGGTCACAGGAGTTTCTTCCGCCGCACTCATTTCCCGTGCTTCCTCAGATGCTCTTGGAGATGCCTCTGTAAGTTCCTGTACTTCTCCTGAATCGCCTATTTCCGCACGGTCTGGTAATTCCGCTCCTCCTGAGTGTCGATCGGTCTCTTCAGGGACCGGTGTTCAATCGTCAGATCTGAATTGGACTTCATCTCTACTCCTTGGTACAAACTCTGGAGCCTCGGGACTTAATTCACTCTCCAGAGGATGATACATCCCTCTCCTTGCCAGTCCGAGAAATACAACGGTGTGTTCTTCCTCATCGGAGATGAAGATGCGACAATTGCACAATATGTGATTATAATGCGAAAACAAACTATATCAGACTGTGAAACATAACGCAACAGGATAATGAGTTTATTTCATAAGGTTTATTTCCTATTTTCATTCATGTACATCACTGCAGATATACACCCATCAGCCATAACATGAACACCACCTGCCTAATATTTTGGGTACTTTGGAGACCTCAGTGATGTTTGCCGTGTAGCAGGGGGCATTCTCCTAATGAAAGGGACCTCTGCCAGTAGGGAACATGGCTGCCATGAAGGGAGATACTTGGTTTTAGATCTGTCCTGGGACATAATATCAGGTTGGTAAATTCACCTTAGTTTAGTGAACAGGATGCTGAGGGGAGGACACAGAAATAGTGTTGAGCCACCCCCGTAGTGTTCGAGTTCGGTTCGGTTCGTCGAACACCCGTGTGTTCGCCGAACTGTTCGTCGAACTGTTCGTCGAACACCTTCGAACACCGTTAAAACCAATGGCAGGCAAACAAAAACACATAGAAACACATAGAAAACACCTTCAAAGGTGTCCAAAAGCTGACAAACTGCTCAGAAGACACAACTAACACATGGAAAAGTGACAAGTACATATAGTCATGCGAAAAGAAAAGAGGTGGAGGAGTAAAAGGAGGGGGAGACACAGATATAGGCATGTCATGCCCTTCTAAAATCCAAAAAGTGAGAAGCCGAGACGGCCAGTCCGCTCCTGCCCGTGCCACCTCCGTGTCGCCGGGTTTGTGCCAGAGCCGCGGTGAACCCTGACGGCCAGCCCCCCTCTCCCAATACTGGTGCCTGTCCGCTGGTGGGTCGAGAGAGCCCCCCTGTGGTGGAGGCAGCTCTAAGCTTTTTAATTTAAATTGTCCCTCTAATTTGAATGAATACACTTTAAATCCATTTACAAGGATCTATTGGAGGGCAAGTCTCATGCCAGCAGCCGCGTAATTCCAGCTCCAGTAGCGTCCACTAAAGCTGCTGCAGTTAAAAAGCTTTTATAAGGATCGAGCTCGGCTGTCCACCGCAAGGCATCCTAGTGCCAGTCCCAGCCCCTATGCCTTGGGGTGCCTCCTGATGCTCTTCACTAAGTATCCCGTGGTCCCGAAGCATTTCCTTTGAAAAAATTAAGTGTCCAAACTACAGGTGGTGTAGCTTGCTTAACAGCCGGGATAATCCGCTGACTAGCAGACACTGCTACTAGGCACAAAGTATTTCCTGGGCTAGATGCAGTTAAAAATTTGTAAGTAGATACTCTCGTTGGATGCTGAGAAAGCATTCCATAGAGTCTCCTGGCACGCCATATATGATTCTCTTAAAAAGCTTGGGGTAGGGGTCTAGGGGACCCTTTTATAGCCAAAATCACGGCCCTGTATCACAATACGTCACCTAGGCTGAAGATAAATGGAACTGTAGCACCGAGGGCTCGGTTGCCACAGATGTATTGCACCTCACCCAGAGGTGTGATATCTCACTCTCAGATAAGGATGGAGTGTGGATCAGGACCCGACACCTGCATGCATTACACCACATGTCCGTGGGGCAGGGCGACCAATATGCCCCTGAGATGGGCACGACAGTCCCTGTCCCTGGCTGGAGTGGGGGGAGGGAACACTGAGGAAGGGGAACCCTGCAGTGCAGGAGCAGGGAGGAAGCAGTTCCTGGGTGCATTGAGAAGGGAGTATAAAAGGTGGGCACCATCTTAGTTCAGTGCAGAGAAGTCTGAGCAGAAGTGGCAGGGAGCAGGGGCTCTGCATGAGCTCTGCTCCGGAGGCGGGCCTAGTAACAGAGGCCCAGGCCTGCAAGAGGGAGAAGGAAGGAAGAGGAGCGGAGAAGGCTCCAGGAACGAGGAATGAAGGGATCCCAGGGGTGCGGACGGGCGAGTCGCCACCGCACGCCCGAATCCACCTGCGTGGAGGGGTCAGGCCAAAGGGGGAGACCGGTCCCCGAACTAGTGGAGGCAGGAAACGACCCTCAGCTAGAAACCGGAGGCTCTGACATTTTATGTGGCGCAGCCCCTTGCTCCACCCGCTAGGAAGGCACCACATAGGGTCAGGGAAACTGGCGCCAAGTTTACCAAGAGGAGGCCCGAGGCAGCCGGACAGAAGTGTTGGTAAGAAAGGCCAGACAAAGGACACACAAAGGGGGTCCTGTGAAGCGCTCCAAAGTTATCTGGGAGTTGTCTGAGCCCCTCACCTGGTGAGCACAGTACGACGTGGGCAGCCGTTACCTGCAGACGTGGTCTGGATAATAAGAACTGTGAGTAAAGGCCCTGAACTGCATCACTGACTCCGTGTCGTTACTGCTGCTGCCCTGCACCATCACCCCCATCCTCCGCATACACTGCCCTGAGGCTATACTCCTCCCGTGGGGAGTTATGCTACGCTCTGCTGCACCCACAACACCAGCCTTAGCGGTCTGCCCTGTAGCGGCGGTTCACTCTGACCGCAATCCACGGGTGGCGTAGTCGGACATTTAAACATCAAAACCACATAAATAGTTCTGCCACTGGTTTGACCGCCCTGAGCCACGGAACCGGATCGCCGCCACGAAGACTACAACCACCAGCATCCACCAAAAAGGGTCCGGCTCCGGGTGTCCGAAGGCCCAGGGGGTGCGTCAGAACATTTTCATCACCTTTCACAATCACCAATGGGACAAGGCAGGGATGTCCTCTGTCCCCTCTCTTATACATCCTAGTGACGGAGCACCTGCTCTCATCAATTCGCCATAACCCCAATATTAGGTGGATTGAGGTGGGAGGCACCGAGTACAAGTGCTCTCTATTTGCTGATGATGTCCTAGTATATATCACTCAATCACATATATCCATCCCTGCTGTTATGGCTGAAATAGATCACTTTGTTACATGGTCAAATTTTAAAATCAATGCAGCGAAGTCTGAGGCCCTCGATGTCTCCCTCCCTAAATCCATATAGGATTCCATCCAGTCCAACTTTCCCTTTGCCTGGCCCTCACAGGGTATCAAATACTTAGGAATTCCTATTCATAGAGACCTCTCCCATCTATGTTATCTTAATTTTGGGCCCTTTATTGAACAATTCCATACAGACCACGGTTGGCAAGTTAGAACTGTAAGATTCACTACGTGAACCACTGGTGTTTTGTGGAAAAGCACATGTACACCGCGTTCCAAATTATTATGCAAAAAGTGTTTAGGAGTGATAAGGGAAGAATTTGTTTGTTTGTCAGTTAAACTCATTGATGGTGATGTGTGTCAGGGCTCTTTATATCACTGTAAGCAATTGCAGACACCTGTGCTAATTAGTTTGGCAGGTGTGTCCAATGAAAGGCAAGACTACTTAAGAAGGCTCTCTCACATTATTAAGCAGCCTACATTTTCTGCCAAAATGGGAAAGAAAAAGGATGTGTCGGCTGCTGAGAAGCAACAAATTGTGGAGTGTTTAGGTCAAGGCATGACTACAATCAACATTGTGCGATGATCAGGATGAAGTGTCTTGGCAATCAAGAAGTATGTAGCTGATTCACAGTACACACGTGTGCGTGCTGATAAGGGCAAATTGAGGACTCTTTCCTACAGGCAATTACGTCAGGTTGAAAGAGCAGCGGCAAAAAAGCCTTGTCATAGCAGCAGACAAGTTTTTGAAGCTGCTTGTGCCTCCAACGTCCCCCGAACAACAAGATGCAGGGTCCTTCAGAGGTTTGCAGCTGTGCATACGCCATCCTGTCGACCTCCTCTATCCACTTCACACAAGCAGAAACGGCTCCAGTGGGCCAAACATTACATGAAGACTGATTTCAAAACTGTTTTGTTCACGGATGAGTGCCGTGCAGCGCTCGATGGTCCAGATGAATGGAGTGGAGGATGGCTGGTTGATGGACACCCCACGCAAACACGGCTACAGCGCCAACAAGGAGGAGGTGGAGTAATGTTTTGGGCTGGAATCATGGGGAGAGAGATTGTCGGCCCCTTTAGGATCCCTGAAGGCGCTAAAGATGAACTCCATAATGTATGTGGATTTTCTCAAACAGCACTTCCTGCCATGGTTCAAGAAGAAGAACCGTGTATTTCACAGCAAGATCATTTTTCTGCATGATAATGCACCATCTCATGCTGCACATAAAACATCTGCATCTCTGGCTGATATGGGCATAAAAGGGGACAAACTTATGGTGTGACCCCCATGCTCCCCTGACCTCTACCCCATTCAGAACCTTTGGAGCATCATTAAAAGGAGTGTCTATGATGGCGGGAGGCAGTTCACATCTAAGCAACAGCTCTGGGAGGGTATTCTGTCATAATGCAAAACAATTGAAGCAGAAACCATCCAAAACCTGACAAATTCAATGGACGAGAGAGTTCAGAAGCTCCTTTCGAACAAGGGGTCCTATGTGAAAATGTAACATCACCTAGAATAAAGTTTTGAGTTGAAAACTGTTTGATTTCAGTTTCTAACAACCTGCTAATGCTTATAATTTCAAAAATGACCATTTTTTTGGTCTTTATTAAAATGAAAAGGTTGATCGAAAAGTTTGGGGGATCTAAGAGTGTGGCAACCCAGTAGTCATGATTACTTCGAATTCTGACAATATGAGGGTCATGCTGCAGGTAGTGCAGCAAGAAGGCACTTATGTGTCTTGCGCATCTCGGAGCCCCAAAATTATTTTCCGGGCTAGATGCAGCTAAAAATTATTTTTAATTTTAAATCTGGTGAAGCTTATTATAGATGGCCTAATAGGATCAGTGCTGCACACTGCTACAAAGCCCAAATTATTTTCCAGTCAAGATACAGATAAACATGATTAGTAATTTGAAAGCTTAAAACGGTTGGTAGGGTGATTTTAACCAATCATCAAGCTTTTACTCTCCCCAGGATGACACAGGGGTAGAAAAGTCGTTTCGGATCCATGATTTGTTCATCTTTATGAACGTGAGTCTGTCTACATTATCAGTGGAGAGCCGCGTGCGCTTATCTGTCAGCACACCACCAGCAGCGCTGAACACACGTTCAGACAGAACGCTGGCTGCGGGGCATGACAAGATCTCCAAGGCGTAAGTGGCTAGCTCCGGCCATTTATCCAGATTGGAAGCCCAAAAAGAGCAAGGGTCCAGTGACACAGTCGTGGCTTCAATGTTTACTTGGAGATACTCCTGTACCATCGTCTCTAGGCGTTGACTATGTGTCAGACTTCTTGTCTCCTGTGGCCTTGCAAAGGATGGGCTAAAAAAGTGGTGAAATGATTCCGCAAAATTGATGTTACCAGCAGATACTGTGGTTCTGTTACGGTTTGAGTGCTGAACACTTGACGGTCCCACGGTTGGCAAGTTGGAACTGTGAGATTCACTACGTGCACCACTGGTATTTTGTGGAAAAGCACATGTAAGATTCTGCAACAGTCTCTGCTGATACTCCTGCATGCGTGCATCCCTTTCTATGGCAGGAATAATTTCTGCAAATTTACTTTTGTACCGGGGATCTAACAGTGTGGCAACCCAGTAGTCAGGATTATTTCTAATTCTCACAATTCGAGGGTCATGTTGCAGGTAGTGCAGCAAGATGGCACTCATGTGTGTTGCGCATCCAGGAGCACCAAGTCCCTGTTGTGTTGGTGGCGAGGTAACAATCATGCTTCCTTCCTCTGTCCTCTCCCCCCAACCTCGCACAACAGAAATGTGATCAAGGTCTCCCTCATCTGATGAGTCTTCCATCAGTTCGTCCTCCACTTCTTCCTGGGCTCCTGCACCTTCCTCACTAGTTTGGCTGCTACCATGCGCCCTGGTAAAACCATCTCCCCCACCCTCACATGCCTGCCGCCTTGGTGCTGCCGACCGTCTGGACCTTGCAGATGTTAGCCCTTCCGCATACAACTCCTCCTCCTCTACTTCCTCCACCTCCTCTTGTGCCACCACCTGACTCCGAATTCTGTTTAACATGTGCTCCAGCATGTAAATCACCGGAATAGTCATGCTGATAATGGCATCGTCAGCACTAAACATCTTCGTCGCCATTTCAAAACTGTGCAGAAGGGTGCATAGGTCCCTGATCTGAGACCACTCCTCCAGCGTGATTTGCCCCACCTCTGAATCTCGTTGGCCCAGGCTATACGTCAGAACGTATTGCACCAGGGCTTGTCGGTGCTGCCACAGTCGCTGCAACATGTGCAGAGTTGAATTCCACCGGGTAGGCACATCGCATTTTAGCCGGTGAAGTGGCAGGCCCAACGACTTCTGTAGAGATGTAAGTCGCTGAGCTGCGGGATGCGAACGGCGGAAGTGAGCACACAGCGACCGTGCCCTCTGCAGAAGGCCATCTAGTCTGGGATAGTGGGCTAAAAATTGCTGGACAACCAGGTTCAACACGTGAGCCATACAAGGCACGTGTGTGACATTGCCCCGGCGAAGGGACGCACCCAGGTTTGCAGCATTGTCGCACACGGCCTTCCCTGGTTTCAGGTCCAGTGGAGACAACCATTCATGAAATTGGTTCTCCAGAGCTGACCACAACTCCTCAGCTGTGTGACTCACATTTCCCAGACATTTCAATGTAAAAACCGCCTGATGACGTTGAGCCCTACTGCCAGCATAGTAAGGAGGTGTGCAGGATCCCTTCTGCGCAGTTAGAAAGCTTGTGGCATGACCAGACAGGCTTTGGGTGCAGGTGGAAGACCGAGAGGAGGTTGAGGAGGCAGAAGCAGTGGAGGAAAAATGACATAAAGAGGATTGACGCACAACTCGTGGGGACGGCAAGACTTGGACAGCAGCCCCTTGTCCTGCTGTCACCATAGTTACCCAGTGCCCAGTCAGCGACATGTAACGCCCCTGTCCATGCCTACTCGTCCAAGTGTCTGTGGTGAAATGCACCCTGTCACACACAGAGTTTCTCAAAGAAGCGGTGATGTTGTGTGCGACATGCTGGTGGAGCGCAGGCACACCTTTCTTTGAGAAGTAGTGCCGACTGGGCATCTGGTACTGGGGCACTGCGACGGACATAAGGTCTCGAAAATCCTCTGTGTCCACCAGGCGGAAAGGCAGCATTTCTGTAGCCAAGAGCTTGCAGATGGTGAAATTCAACCTCTTAGCTTTCTCATGGCTAGGAGGAAATGGTCTTTTACTTGTCCACATCTGAGGGACCGAGGGCTGGCTATTGTGCTTAGACGGGGTTGATAAGGGTGTCCCCGGCAAACTGCCGGTCTGTGAGGAAGATGCAGGCGGACATGTTAGGTTGCCTTGATCCAAAGGTGGTGCTATCGATGTCGGACAGCGCTCAAGACCAGCTGGTGTTACCACCTCCAAAGAAAATGATGACCTGCCAATCACGCTGGCTGTTGCGGGTAAAGAGGTGGCAGGTCTGCGCCCCAAAACAGGTGTGACTGCTGTCCCCCCAGTCACAGAGGATGAAGAGGCCGCGGATGCACAAGATATGGCAGACGGTGGTTGGCCCGGCCGGCTAGACCGCATTGTAGCACACTGAGCTTCCCACTGCAACTTATGCTTCATGTCCATGTGCCGGTTCATGCATGAAGTACTCAAACTATGTATTTTTTGGCCTCTACTTAGCTTTTGCTGACAAATGTTACAGATAACACGAGTTGGGTCATCTTTATCGATCTGAAAAAATGCCCAGGCTATGCAAGGCTTAGCACCCATGCGACCTGAAGAGCCACCACGACTTGTGGTGAGAGGCAGAGTTGTGTTTGAGGATGCAGTTGTTGACGTGCTTCCAGTACTACGTCTCTGTCCAGGAAGGCGCAACCTGACCTCGTCGTCACTAGCATCTTCCTCCACCTCCTCTGCTGACCTCATCTCTTGGCTGACTGTGGGTTGACAGTAAGTGGGATCTCCGACCTCATCATCATCACCCTGTGCGTTATCACACCCGTCGTCCTCAGAGCCAACCTGTTCCTGCCCTGACAAAAAACTAAAGTTGTCGCTCCAATCAGGTATTTGAGTCTTATTATCGTCTTCCTCATTGTCTCCACCAACAGGAGTTACAGTTTGGGAATGAGGGTCTACATTATGGTCAGAACCTTCTGCGTCTGGTCCTGGATCCGACTCATAAAGATTCTGGGCATCAGTGCAGATCATTTCCTCGTCTGGATTCACAGAAGCGCTGGAGTCGACCTCTGATTCCCAGGCTATAGTATGAGTAAACAGCTCTGCAGACTCAACCATCTGTTCTACCTCATACTCAGACGGGCAGCTGGAGATTTGGGAGCTGTGAGGAAGCAAGTGCGATTTGGGTGACACCTTTGAGGACTGGAGTATTTGTGATGTTGAAGTTGATGTGGAGGAGAGCCCACTTAAAGGAGCACTTGATATCCGTTGAAGCACCTGCTGTTTTTGTGCCTCATCTGGAATTTGTAGCGATTGGCGTGGCCGTAAGAAAGGGATCTTATCACATTGTCCGCTAAAAGAAGTAGACATTTTAGTTTGGCTGGAAGATGGTCTTTCTTCTGCACCTACCCCACGGACACAACCTTTTTTCCCCTTCCCAACACGCCTATTCCCCTTTCCACCAGCAGCAGGCCTTTTTCCACTCATTTTGGTGGTTAACTAATTCACAACTCTGGAGTTGTTTGCACAAAAAAACAATGGATGGTAACCGAGCAGAGCTGAGTGGCCAAACTGTGGTATTAGGCCAAAACTATTGGCTGGGTTAGATGCAGAAAAAAATTATTTTTAATTTGCAACCTGATGGAGGTCAGTATAGATGGACTAATAGACCAAGTCCCACACACCGCTAGAAGCCCAAATATTTTTTCAGAGCTAGATGCAGAAATTTTTTTTATTCAATTTGCAACCTGATGGAGGTCAGTATAGATGGACTAATAGACCAAGTCCCACACACTGCTAGAAGCCCAAATATTTTTTCAGAGCTAGATGCAGAAAAAAATTATTTTTAATTTGCAACCTGATGGAGGTCAGTATAGATGGACTAATAGACCAAGTCCCACACACCGCTAGAAGCCCAAATATTTTTTCAGAGCTAGATGCAGAAAAAAATTATTTTTAATTTGCAACCTGATGGAGGTCAGTATAGATGGACTAATAGACCAAGTCCCACACACCGCTAGAAGCCCAAATATTTTTTCAGAGCTAGATGCAGAAAAAAATTATATTCAATTTGCAACCTGCTGGAGGTCAGTATAGAAGGACTAATAGAACAAGTCCCACACACTGCTAGAAGCCCAAATATTTTTTCAGAGCTAAATGAAGAAAAAAATTATTTTTAATTTGCAACCTGATGGAGGTCAGTATAGATAGACTAATAGACCAAGTCCCACACACTGCTAGAAGCCCAAATATTTTTTCAGAGCTAGATGCAGAAAAAAATTATTTTTAATTTGCAACCTGATGGAGGTCAGTATAGATGGACTAATAGACCAAGTCCCACACACTGCTAGAAGCCCAAATATTTTTTCAGAGCTAGATGCAGAAAAAAATTATTTTTAATTTGCAACCTGATGGAGGTCAGTATAGATGGACTAATAGACCAAGTCCCACACACCGCTAGAAGCCCAAATATTTTTTCAGAGCTAGATGCAGAAAAAAATTATATTCAATTTGCAACCTGCTGGACGTCAGTATAGAAGGACTAATAGAACAAGTCCCACACACTGCTAGAAGCCCAAATATTTTTTCAGAGCTAAATGAAGAAAAAAATTATTTTTAATTTGCAACCTGATGGAGGTCAGTATAGATGGACTAATAGACCAAGTCCCACACACTGCTAGAAGCCCAAATATTTTTTCAGAGCTAGATGCAGAAAAAAATTATTTTTAATTTGCAACCTGATGGAGGTCAGTATAGATGGACTAATAGACCAAGTCCCACACAACGCTAGAAGCCCAAATATTTTTTCAGAGCTAGATGCAGAAAATTTTTTTATTCAATTTGCAACCTGATGGAGGTCAGTATAGATGGACTAATAGACCAAGTCCCACACACTGCTAGAAGCCCAAATATTTTTTCAGAGCTAGATGCAGAAAAAAATTATTTTTAATTTGCAACCTGATGGAGGTCAGTATAGATGGACTAATAGACCAAGTCCCACACACTGCTAGAAGCCCAAATATTTTTTCAGAGCTAGATGCAGAAAAAAATTATTTTTAATTTGCAACCTGATGGAGGTCAGTATAGATGGACTAATAGACCAAGTCCCACACACCGCTAGAAGCCCAAATATTTTTTCAGAGCTAGATGCAGAAAAAAATTATATTCAATTTGCAACCTGCTGGAGGTCAGTATAGAAGGACTAATAGAACAAGTCCCACACACTGCTAGAAGCCCAAATATTTTTTCAGAGCTAAATGAAGAAAAAAATTATTTTTAATTTGCAACCTGATGGAGGTCAGTATAGATGGACTAATAGACCAAGTCCCACACACTGCTAGAAGCCCAAATATTTTTTCAGAGCTAGATGCAGAAAAAAATTATATTCAGTTTGCAACCTGATGGAGGTCAGTATAGATGGACTAATAGAATGATGCTATGCCCAAAAGATTTTACTTCACTAGGTGCAGTAAAAAAATTGGTATTCTATACACAGGTGGTATATCTTGCAACACAGATAGGCTACTCCACTGACTAACACACTCTGCAATAGGCCAAAAAGGATTAGCTTTGCTAGATTCAGCCAAATGCTGTGAAAAAAACTTGCACAGCACTGGCACAGACCTGCCTGGCAAAAACTGATAGGAACTGATGTAACCTAGTCCTGAAAAGGACTCCAATTACAATTAGTCTTTACTCCCACAATCTATCTATTTAAGAGCACAGACCTGCCTGATAAAAGTCATAGGAAATGCTGTAACCTAGTCCTTAAAAGGACTGCAATCACAACTATTCCCTACTCCCAAGCTATCTGTATATTTGTGTGAAAATTGGCTTGAAATTAACAAGGTATAGCGCACACAGCAACAGCGGTGCCGTCTAACACGCAGCTGCAGCAGTGAGAAAATGGTGGCGACGGGGAAAATGGCTTGGTCTTATAGGGCAAGGACATGTGACATACACTGCCAATCACACATGCCCTTGCTTGTGTGAAAAAAAGCACTTCGCTCCGTGTGTGCGCTGCTGATAGGCTGACAGATTGCACCTCCCCACTGCAAATGCGGGAAAGAGAAAAAAAAATGGAGATCTTCATTGTTCCTGCAGAGATCCATCCCCTGCCCCTCCCCCCGCCCCGCTGTACACTCAAACTGCGTATTAACATTAATTTTCATCATTACTGAGAAAAAATCCAGTTATGATTTTGGTACACGAACAGTTATCGAACATAACCTCGAACAGCCGAATTTTTCTCAAATTGTTCGTGTTCGCCGACCGGCTCGAACACCGCCCAAAACAGCTCGAATTTGAGATTGGCGAACAGTTCGAGTAGAACAACGCTCATCTCTACACAGAAACATTCACCTCGTGGGCAATTTGGGTCTGAAAGCACCGGGATTTACTTGTCTTGACCCGTGTTGTGGTGTCAGATACTGGAGCACAGAACTATTTCTCTTATACTTATTTATTTGGGAAATCACTGTTCCTCTTCCAACTGCAATCTTTACGTGCACCCTAATGTCACAATTGATTATTTCTGCTGCTATATTTAGGCGATTTGGTGTCCTCCTTACTATATTCTGTAACACTGCTGTGTTCCTCCATCTCCGATTGTTATTTTAATATGTCTTTGTGCATATGTTGTTTTTAATCTTTTCATGTCTAGCAATTTTGTATATCTAATAAAGATACATTTATTAAACTTTATGTTTGTTGGTGCATCGGTTCTTGTTTTTTTTCTAGGTGCTCATAGTTTTTTCATAGTTTTTTGGACAGTTAGATGCACAACATTTAGGACCCATCAGTAGAATCTTAAAAAAGGTATGTTACACTGCAAAACAAATATTTTCTCATACTGGGTTATCGCATTATGTCAAACTTAGACCTTCAGCGGTTGATGACATCATCGCTTACGCTCTGACTGATGATGTCACAATGGCGATGATATCACAATACTATGGAATTGTAAAGTTAAGGATTCCACTGTCATTTTTTTTACTTTACCTTCAACTGTTGAAGAGTGAGGACGACTTTTGCGTACTTAGCAAATTCTTTTTCATTGATATTAACTTATCATGGGAAGAAAAAGGAAGTGTGGTGAGGAGAATAAGAGGAGCGCTAAAAAGAGATGCATGGAAGAGAGTTTTTCTCAGAGAGGAGAAACTACTCAGGACATTGTACAGGATGTACCTGTTGAGAAGACAGAAGATCCCTGTACAACATCTTTTGGGGATCCTCTACAGAAAAAGACAATTAAAAAGGGGAAAAAAAGAGGGAACACATCTCCTGAGAAGGCAGATGAAACCCCAAAGAGAGGGAGAATGGTGGAATCTGAGAGTGGAAAGGATGATACCTCTGAAATAAGGTTTAGCGGGTCAGCTAAAACCAGGAGCTCTCACAAACATCAAGAGAGAGGTGAAGATCAAAGTTGTAGAGAACAACTTAAGAGAAAGAGGACATCTGACACTGAGACCACTACAAAGAGAAGATGTGAGACTGACAAAGCCTTCTACCAAGCTCCAGAAGGTAAAGTCTATAGTCATTAAGTCACAGACCACATCCATGTTTTATATAGTGTTCATTTATTTTACAAAATGTAACCTAATGACATAATTGTATCCCATACAAATTACCATGTACATCAGAGCTCTCCACCTTCTATACTTGGGGCTCTGAGACCGGAATATGGTGGTATCCAGCTTCATCATGTTCAAAGTTCATGGATGGGTTAAAATAAATGTCAATTTATTGTAGCATTATATGTGAGTGCGACAGTAAGATTAATTGTTAGTTCTTCTGTTTTTTTTTCTAGGAGTCATTGGTGCACAGACCACCAGCCTTTCAGACCTAGTGACTGCCCGTATTTCCCTGGAGAGTTTCACCTTTACCAGGAAGCTTGGAGAGGGCAGCTTTGGCAAGGTGATGCTGGCCACACATAAAACCAGCGGACATCAGCTGGCAATCAAGATGGTCAAGAAGAGGGAATTGGTGGAGAACGCTAGAGTCACCATCCACTTAGAGAGAGAGGTCCTGGAAATCACTGGAGAGAGCAGATTCTTCACACAAGCCTATGGCACCTTCCAGACAGTGGTAAGAGACTCCTTTCCTTCTAGAAATTCGTCCTTTCCCCCCCATCAGGTCCAGTTTCTTCCATTAAGAGTGCAAATACAATCTTTGCCAGTGCAAATGAAAAGATCTGCTGTGTACCCTTGCCGCCATTACTGAAGACTATCGTTAGTGGATTTTGATTGAGTCTAGAACCTGTACGCCTCCAGAGTTTGCAGATCATGGGGACATTTTTTCCTGGACATCCATTATAGTTCCCAGAACCATGGTAAATGTTATCAGGATGTAAAAAATCCACATTATTTACCATCATCTTCCCTCCTTTCACACAGGACTATGCATTTTATGCCATGGAATATCTGAGTGGTGGCGACTTGACTGCATTTATCAAATCCAGAGCCCCCCTAGATGTCTGCACGACCAGGTAAGAGAACAGCAGCTCTGTGATATCTGTGGCCGCTGTCTCCCATCATAGTTATTAGTGGTTCTATAGAAGTATTAATGCTTATAGGATTTTTTTTCTTCCTTCTTAGGTTCCTTGCAGCAGAAATCTTGAGTGGACTAGAGTTTCTCCACAGCCGGGGGATTATTCACCGGTAATAATTCATTTATTTTTTAAACATAGGAGAAGGTTTACTTTGTAAAATAGTGAAATGTGCCAGAACTAAGTAATCCGATCAATAAGTGGCGTAACGTCAGACAAAAGTCACTAAAGATGCTCCAAATTTACTGTGATGAAATTTGGTGTGTTTTCAGACAGTCTGGTATACGTCTACACAAGACGGGATTAGTAACTCTGCCCCCCCAGTGTTTAGTGAGTGGTCCTGTGCAGCCGCCCCCACAGCAACCCAAGCACTACAACTGATCCACGTCTGATTCACAGAACAATTTTTCTTTCTTTTTTTCAGGGATTTAAAACCAGACAACATCCTTCTGGACAGCGATGGACACGCTAAGATCGCTGATTTCGGCCTTGCTGCCATGAATGTATTTGGCTCTCAGAAGATCAGTGACTTTGCCGGCACTCCCGGCTATATGGCTCCTGAGGTGACTATGTGACTACTGATGTCTCATATCTTATTATCCACCTGTGATCTTCACTTACTGTGGAGCTTGTGCAATCACAGACCCATCATCACAGCGGCCCACATTTACTAACGCTGTCTAATAGATGGACTGTGTAAGGGCCCCCATACATATAAGACTAAAGTCAGCCGAACCTGCCAATATCAGAGGGTTCAGCCAACAGTCTAATGTGTATGAGGACCTCTCAAGTCTTCATCCGGGAGGAGAAAAACACGGCACATCGGATTTCCAATGATCGATCTTTTGTTCTTTGGAGGAGTCTAGCAGCTTCTCTCTCATAGAGAACAAAGGAGCTCTCGCCCGTGCCGTGCATTCCTGTTTATGGGGGAGGTAGCTAACAACGATCTTTTGGCCAGCATCTATCTAATGTATATGGGGGCTTAGGAGTGGAGGAACACTACCGATAAACTTGGCCACGGTTGTTTTGCCTCCCAGGAAGGAAAATGTACTAACTTATCCTTTTAATCTGATCTTTCCACAGATGCATCGTCAGCAGCCCTTTGATTACACGGTCGACCTGTTCTCTTTTGGGATCACAGTCTTCCAAATGGCCACAGGATCTTACCCGTTCTATACTGGTCGGAATCGACTAAGGATTAAGCGTTCAGTGCAGCATGATAAACCTCGCTATCCGAACACCATGGATTCTAACATCAGGGACATCATAGAGAGAGTGAGTAATTAGACCCTTATATCTGGAGACATAGAACAGATAGGACTGTCATGAGTTGTGATAACACGCTGAACATTTCATCACCGTTGTGTTGGGTATTTCAGCTTTATCCAATTCAAGTGATTGGGACAACGCTGCAGCCCCCGACACAGCCCCTCCTATATGTACAGTGTTCTTTTGTACAGCCTTATTCATATTATAAAGAGGCCGCGGCTCTCACCAAAACCTCTTCAAACAGCTAATCATCATGATCATTGGGCATCGGCCCCCGTCTGATCTACTACAGACGGCCTATCCTGTCCTATCCTGTACTTTCCTATCCTATCCTGTACTTAACTATCATATCCTGTACTATCCTGTCCTATCCTATCCTGTACTGCCCTTTTCTGTCCTTTGCTATCCTATCCTTTGCTATCCTATCCTTTCCTATCCTGTACTATACTATCCTGTACTATCCTATCCTGTACTATACTATCCTGTACTATCCTATCCTTTCCTATCCTGTAATATCCTATCCTGTACTATCCTATCCTTTCCTATCCTGTACTGTACTATCCTGTCCTATCCTGTCCTATCCTGTCCTATCATATCCTGTACTATCCTATCCTATCCTGTACTATCCTGTCCTATCCTATTTCTTTCTAGCAATGGTTGCTATAATAAATTCATCTTTCTATAAGAAAATGAGAATACATTTGTGACACTGATGTTTTTCTGCGATTATTCATATTATTACTTGTGATATATTAATGGTTCTTATATATTTGCAGGTCTTGTGTAAATCACCAGAGAAGAGACAGGTTGCTTGCAGCAATTTAAAAGGACATCCATTCTTCTCGCCCATAAACTGGGAGGAATTGGAGGCGGGAAGGTTACGTCCACCATTTACAATGACACCTGTAAGTACACAGCATTATTTTATTATAATGTCACCTCCTCCTCTGTATAATGTGACAACATGTGCAAGAAATACTCAAATAATGACTAATAATCATACATAGTGTAGGCCAGAATGTGTTTATCCTCCCCTGCTGGTAAACGTGTGGAATTACAGCATGGGGCAGGATGGGCAGGCCTTTACATATTTCTCAAAAGTGTAATTATTGTCCCCAATTCTCCAGAAGGCCACTTAGTTAATAACTTGGATCCATTAGGCTGCGTTCACACTGTGCATTTTTTTGGTGACAGCGCCATAATGCTCTTGCCATTTGTTTTGGAAAAGCACAACAAAAGTATGCATTTTTGTCGATACTGCGGCAAAAGAAACCAATGTGGTTGTAACGTGTGAGCGCAGCCTAGTGGTGCAGTTGTAGCCGATGTGCATACCGCAGATTGCCAGGCACCACCAGTAGTTGACTTGTTCTCAAGCTAAAAGTACCGGTGGATTGTGGTGATTAGGGGTAATCTGCACACGGTTACCACGGCTCATCCACAATCTGTACAGGTGCCCTATGGAGGGGACTGATATAATGAAATACCTAATGAATTAACCAGACTGATTTGTCTTTCTTCTATAGATCCCAGTGATGCAAACGAGCAAACAAATTGAATTGCAGCAAGTGATGTCCAGCACTGAAGCTCGGAAACCGCCTATAACCCCGGAGGACCAGCGGCTGTTCTGTGGCTTCTCCTATATCAGCGACAGGTGGAAGAACATTCAAAGCCGCAGCAATAACAGCAATGGAAATGTAAAGCAGTTCTCTCCCCCCAATACCTGACTACTGGGTCAGGGAGGCGTGGACCTGGGTGTGGTCTGAAGAAACAGGCGGGGTCTGTTTGAATCCAACCCCTGAGCTTTACCATTGGTCTCTTGTCCAGAGTTCTTCCATCTACTCTGTTACATATCAGAGACCATGGCCTCCTGCATTCTCTATTGCTGCCCCATACCTCATCTGGTGGCATGCTTCTTGGAGATGTAGGACCATCATACTACAGGACGGCACGGTGGCGCAGTGATTAGCGCTGTTGGCGAGCAGCACGGTGGTCCTGGGTGTAAATCTGGGACACCATCTGCAATGAGTTTGTATGTTCTCCCCGTGTCTGTGTGGGTTTCCTCCGGGTACTCCGGTTTCCTCCCACTACTCAAAACATACTGATAGGAGAAAAAAATAAAATTATTAATTATTGACCATCATCATCATGTATCTCGTGTATTTCTGTATTTATTACCAGTAAGTGATATATAGAAAGGTGGTAACACTGCACATTCTGTCATGACTTTCATATCCTATTACTTATAATGTCTACAGTGACATAAAACATTAATTTCTCAATAAGTAAGTTTTGAGCCTCTAGTAGTCTGCACAGTTACAATGTAACACGTAAAGTCACCGGCTCCTTCCTACAGCCCTCCCTATACGTTGTTATTGCTTCCTCCTGAGAATGAGGTTGTGTTGTTACTAGAACTCCGGGTTTTCTCTTCCTACATGTGTTATGGGAATCTTACTTAGCTGTATATGTACAGCGGGTGATGGTTGTGGGCGCATGGAGTGGGCTCAGGAGCTGAGACCGGGTCATACAAGGCGGGAGTGGGTTGGGTACACAGCTGACTTGTGCCTCTAACTGACTAAGGTTGTATTGTTACTATAACTATGGGTTTATGGTTCTGAGTCAGGGGCGCATCTTCCTGCAGCCTCGAACTCTGATATTATCACTCACTTCCATCTCTCCATGAGGCCAAATAAAAATAATGATAAAAAGTGATCAAAAAGTCATATTTATTCCAAAATGGCACCAATAAAAACGACAGCTCATTTTACAAAAACACAAGCCCTCATACTGTTCTGTTAACAGAAAAATGAAAAAGCTAGGACTCTGACAATATGACGAGCCCCTAAAAAGCTAATAAAAAGTAATTAAAAAAATATACACTGCGCAAAAAAAAAAAAACACTTAAACAACAGAATATAACTCCAAGTAAATCAAACTTCTGTGAAATCAAACTGTCCACTTAGGAAGCAACACTGACTGACAATCAATTTCACATGCTGTTGTGCAAATGGAATAGACAATAGATGGAAATTATTGGCAATTATCAAGACACCCTCAATAAAGGAGTGGTTCTGCAGGTGGGGACCACAGACCACATCTCAGCACCAATGCTTTCTGGCTGATGTTTTGGTCACTTTTGAATGCTGGTTGTGCTTTCACACTTGTAGTAGCATGAGACGGACTCTACAACCCACAGAAGAATTACCTTTGGAAGAATTACTTGCGTTATGAAATAAGAGAATCACAGTTATGGCAGCGGCCATCTTGGGGTTGGCGGCTCAGCGTCCTGTGCTCTGAGACTCGCCCCCAGAGGCTGGTTGCTAGGCAGCGCCTCTGGTCAGCAGTGTAGTGACCCTAAGAGCTCATTTATCAAATGGTTGTAATAGAAAGGGGGACAATCTATATAAAGGGTCTCCTGTCTATATATACTGTGTGTAGAGCCAGAGAGAAGGCTACAGAGTGACCACAGCGTGTATCACCCATATCTGCTAATAAAGATCCACATTTACATCTCGTGGCTAAAAATGGAGCAAGTTAAGAGTTGAAGCAGCGCTCCAGTGGAAATAAGTGAAAAAGGCCGACATTATCCATCCAGATCAGATGGGGGAATAAAGTGCGCATCACTTATTTTCAGTGAAGTGCTGCTTCCATTCTATTTTTTCCTAATTTGAAGGTTTTTGGCCGGTTGCTGATATTTTTTCCATATATCTCTCTATATCTATAGCAAAAAAATGGCAGGCAGCTCTCCAAAAAAATATAGACTTTATTAGCCCGGTGTGGCGACGTTTCAGTTACAGACAACCTTCATCACTGCTTGATCACTGCACCGCAACCGAAACGTCGCCACGCCGGGCTAATAAAGTCCATATTTTTTCACAGACCTTTTGGAGCTGCCTGCCGTTTTTTTGCTATACTGTCTATACTTATGGATATCTGTTTGGGGTCTTGCACCCGATATTTTGAAGATATGGTGCTGTTCCAATTTTGACTCTATATCTATAGATTTATATATAGCGCAACTTTATGTAACTGCACATTATGTTGAGCCCCTCTGTCTATATAACACACGAATGCTTACAGTTAGGTCCATATATATTTGGACAGAGACAACATTTTTCTAATTTTGGTTATAGACATTACCACAATGAATTTTAAACAAAACAATTCAGATGCAGTTGAAGTTCAGTTTTCAGCTTTAATTTGAGGGTATCCACATTAAAATTGGATGAAGGGTTTAGGAGTTTCAGCTCCTTAACATGTGCCACCCTGTTTTTAAAGGGACCAAAAGTAATTGGACAGATTAAATAATTGTAAATAAAATGTTCATTTCTAGTACTTGGTTGAAAACCCTTTGTTGGCAATGAGTGCCTGAAGTCTTGAACTCATGGACATCACCAGACGCTGTGTTTCCTCCTTTTTGATGCTCTGCCAGGCCTTCACTGCGGTGGTTTTCAGTTCTTGTTTGTTTGTGGGCCTTTCTGTCTGAAGTTTAGTCTTTAACAAGTAAAATGCATGCTCAATTGGGTTGAGATCAGGTGACTGACTTGGCCATTCAAGAATATTCCACTCCTTTGCTTTAATAAACTCCTAGGTTGCTTTGGCTTTATGTTTTGGGTCATTGTCCATCTGTAGTATGAAACGACGACCAATCAGTTTGGCTGCATTTGGGTGGATCTGAGCACACAGTATGGCTCTGAATACATCAGAATTCATTCGGCTGCTTCTGTCCTGTGTCACATCATCAATAAACACTAGTGACCCAGTGCCACTGGCAGCCATGCATGCCCAAGCCATCACACTGTCTCTGCCGTGTTTTACAGATGATGTGGTATGCTTTGGATCATGAGCTGTACCACGCCTTCGCCATACTTTTCTCTTTCCATCATTCTGGTAGAGGTTGATCTTGGTTTCATCTGTCCAAAGAATGTTCTTCTAGGACTGTGCTGGCTTTTTTAGGTGTTTTTTAGCAAAGTCCAGTCTAGCCTTTTTATTCTTGATGCTTATGAGTGGCTTGCACCGTGCAGTGAACCCTCTGTATTTACTTTCATGCAGTCTTCTCTTTATGGTAGATTTGGATATTGATACGCCTACCTCCTGGAGAGTGTTGTTCACTAGGTTGGCTGTTGTGAAGGGGTTTCTCTTCACCATGGAGATTATTCTGCGATCATCCACCACTGTTGTCTTCCGTGGGCGCCCAGGTCTTTTTGCATTGATGAGTTCACCAGTGCTTTCTTTCTTTCTCAGGATGTACCAAACTGTAGATTTTGCCACTCCTAATATTGTAGCAATTTCTCGGATGGGTTTTTTCTGTTTTTGCAGCTTAAGGATGGCTTGTTTCACCTGCATGGAGAGCTCCTTTGACCGCATGTTTACTTCACAGCAAAACCTTCCAAATGCAAGCACCACGCCTCAAATCAACTCCAGGTCTTTTATCTGCTTAATTGAGAATGACATAACGAAGGGATTGCCCACACCTGTCCATGAAATAGCCTTGGAGTCAATTGTCCAATTACTTTTGGTCCCTTTAAAAACAGGGTGGCACATGTTAAGGAGCCGAAACTCCTAAACCCTTCATCCAATTTTAATGTGGATACCCTCAAATTAAAGCTGAAAGTCTGAACTTCAACTGCATCTGAATTGTTTTGTTTAAAATTCATTGTTGTAATGTCTAGAACCAAAATTAGAAAAATGTTGTCTCTGTCCAAATATATATGGACCTAACTGTATATACAGTATATATAGTACTCTCTCTTGTTATATATAAATATGTATGTGTACACAAATATACCTGTGTAATATATAATAGTATATGTATATATATATATATATATATATATATATATATTACACAGGTATATTCACATCTCTCTCTATGACATACACGAAAATATATATATGCGTGTGTGTGTACTGTATATATATATCTATATATCTATCTCAAGAAAGCGCTACACATAAATGTATTATGTAGACAGAGACCCAACCATATTGTTCAGTTACATAAAAGACCGCTATCTCTAGCTTTCTCTCTCTCTATATATAATCTATACACACACACATATATATACAGTGCAGGCCAAAAGTATTGGCACCCCTGCAATTCTGTCAGATAATACTCAGTTTCTTCCTGAAAATGATTGCAATCACAAATTCTTTGGTATTATTCTCTTCATTTAATTTGTCTTCAATGAAAAAAACACAAAAAGAATTGTCCTAAAGCCAAATTGGATATAATTCCACACCAAACCTAAAAAAGGGGGTGGAAAAAAGTATTGGCACCCTTTGAAAAATCATGTGATGCTTCTCTAATTCGTGTAATTAACAGCATCTGTAACTTACCTGTGGCACCTAACAGGTGTTGGCGCAAACTAAATCACACTTGCAGCCAGTTAACATGGATTAAAGTTGACTCAACCTCTGTCCTGTGTCCTTGTGTGTACCACATTGAGCATGGAGAAAAGAAAGAAGACCAAAGAACTGTCTGAGGACTTGAGAAACCAAATTGTGAGGAAGCATGAGCAATCTCAAGGCTACAAGTCCATCTCCAAAGACCTGAATGTTCCTGTGTCTTCCGTGCGCAGTGTCATCAAGATGTTTAAAGCCCATAGCACTGTGGCTAACCTCCCTAGATGTGGACGGAAAAGAAAAATTGACGAGAGATTTCAACGCAAGATTGTGCGGATGGTGGATAAAGAACCTCAACTAACATCCAAACAAGTTCATGCTGCTCTGCAGTCCGAGGGTACAACAGTGTCAACCCGTACTATCCGTCGGCATCTGAATGAAAAGGGACTGTATGGTAGGATACACAGGAAGACCCCACTTCCTACCCCGAGACATAAAAAAGCCAGGCTGGAGTTTGCCAAAACTTACCTGAGAAAGCCTAAAACGTTTTGGAAGAATGTTCTCTGGTCAGATGAGACAAAAGTAGAGCTTTTTGGGAAAAAGCATCAACACAGAGTGTACAAGAAAAAAAAAGAGGCATTCAAAGAAAAGAACACGGTCCCTACAGTCAAACATGGCGGAGGTTCCCTGATGTTTTGGGGTTGCTTTGCTGCCTCTGGCACTGGACTGCTTGACCGTGTGCATGGCATTATGAAGTCTGAAGACTACCAACAAATTTTGCAGCATAATGTAGGGCCCAGTGTGAGAAAGCTGGGTCTCCCTCAGAGGTCATGGGTCTTCCAGCAGGACAATGACCCAAAACACACTTCCAAAAGCACTATAAAATGGTTTTAGAGAAAGCACTGGAGACTTCTAAGGTGGCCAGCAATGAGTCCAAACCTGAATCCCATAGAACACCTGTGGAGAGATCTCAAAATGGCAGTTTGGAGAAGACACCCTTCAAATATCAGGGACCTGGAGCAGTTTCCAAAGAAGAATGGTCTACAATTCCAGCAGAGCATTGTAAGAAACTCATTGATGGTTACCGGAAGCGGTTGTTCGCAGTTATTTTGGCTAAAGGTTGTGCAACCAAGTATTAGGCTGAGGGTGCCAATACTTGTGTCCGGCCCTTTTTTGGAGTTTTGTGTGAAATGATCAATGATTTGATGTTTGCTTCATTCTCTTTTGTATTTTTTCCTTGCAAGCAAATTAAATGAAGAGAGTAATACTAAAGAATTTGTGATTGCAATCATTTTCAGGAAGAAACTGAGTATTATCTGACAAAATTGCAGGGGTGCCAATACTTTTGGCCAGCACTGTATATATATATATATATATACACACATACACGCATATATTATATATACACATACACACAGCTCAAAAAAATAAAGAGAACACTCAAATAACACATCCTAGATCTGAATAAATGAAATATTGTCATTGAATACTTTGTTCTGTACAAAGTTGGAATGTGCTGACAACAAAATCACACAAAAATCATCAATGGAAATCAAATTTATTAACCAATGGAGGCCTGGATTTGGAGTCACCCCCAAAATTAACGTGGAAAAACACACTACAGGCTGATCCAACTTTGATGTAATGTCCTTAAAACAAGTCAAAATGAGGCTCAGTATTGTGTGTGGCCTCCACGTGCCTGTATGACCTCCCTACAACGCCTGGGCATGCTCCTGATGAGGTTGCGGATGATCTCCTGTGGGGTCTCCTCCCAGAACTGGACTAAAGCATCCGCCAACTCCTGGACAGTCTGTGGTGCAACGTGATGTTGGTCGATGGAGCGAGAGATGATGTCCCAGATGTGCTCAATCAGATTCAGGTCTGGGGAACAGACGGGCCAGTACAAAGCTTCAATGCCTTCATCTTGCAGGAAATGCTGACACACTCCAGCCACATGAGGTCTGGCATTGTTCTGCATTAGGAGGAACCCAGGGTCAACCGCAGCAGCATATGGTCTCACAAGGGGTCTCAGGATCTCATCTCGGTACCTAATGGCAGTCAGGCTACCTCTGGCGAGCACATGGAGGGCTGTGCGGCCCTCCAAAGAAATGCCAAAGAACACAAGGATTGGCAAAGTTGCCACTGACGCCCTGTGCTCTTCACAGATGAAAGCAGGTTCACACTGAGCACATGTGACAGACGTGACAGAGTCTGGAGACGCCGTGGAGAGCCATCTGCTGCCTGCAACATCCTTCATCATGACCGGTCTGGCAGTGGGTCAGTAATGGTGTGGGGTGGCATTTCTTTGGAGGGCCGCACAGCCCTCCATGTGCTCCCCAGAGGTAGCCTCACTGCCATTAGGTACCGAGATGAGATCCTCAGACCCCTTGTGAGCCAATTTGCTGGTGCGGCTGGCCCTGGGTTCCTCCTAATGATAGACAATGCCAGACCTCATGTGGCTGGAGTGTGTCAGCAGTTCCTGCAAGATGAAGGCATTGAAGCTATGGACTGGCCCGCCCGTTCCCCAGACCTGAATCCGATTGAGCACATCTGGGACATCATCTCTCGCTCCATCCACCAACGTCACGTTGCACCACAGACTGTCCAGGAGTTGGTGGATGCTTTAGTCCAGGTCTGGGAGGAGATCCCACAGGAGAACATCCGGAACCTCATCAGGAGGATGCCCAGGCGTTGTAGGGAGGTCATACAGGCACGTGGAGGACACACAGAATACTGAGCCTCATTTTGACTTGTTTTAACCCCTTAACAACCGGTCACGTATTAGTACGCACATTTGCGTACCCCCCCATTCAGTGAGGGCTGCTGCGCTGAGCCCTCACTGAAAGGAACACATGTCAGCTGATTCTTACAGCTGACATGTGCCCGCAACAGCCCCGGGTGGAATCGCGATCCACCCGCGGCTGTTAACATGTTAAATGCCGCTGTCAATCTCCGACAGCGGCATTTAACGCGCGCATCCTGGAAGCGCGTCATAAGCCCCGCCCACCGGCGACCCCGTCACGTAATCGCGGGTCACCGATGGGTGGGCATGACAACCCAGGGTCTGCAGCAGACGTCTGTGGTTGTTATGATCTGGTCGCTATGAGCGCTACCTAGTGGTCGTCGCTCATAGCACAGGACCATTTCTGCTGCATGCAGGGGACCTGCTCGTCCCCTGTATGTAGCAGAGGCGATCGGACAGTTGCTGCTTCTAGTCTCCTATGGAGACTATAGAAGCATGCAACAAGTGAAAAAAAAAAGTTTTTAAAAATATAAAAGTTTAAATCACCCCCCATTCGCCCCATTCAAAATAAAATAGAAAAAAAAAAAACCTACATACACATATTTGGTATCGCTGCATTCAGAATCGCCTGATCTATCAATATAAAAAAAAGAATTAATCCGATCGGTAAACGGCATAACGAGAAAAAAATTCTAAATGCCAGAAATGAATTAAGTTTTTTGGTCGCCGCAAAATTGCAATAAAATGCAATAACGGGCGATCAAAACATCGGATCTACCCCAAAATAGTATCAATAAAAACATCAGCCCGGCGCGCCAAAAATAAGCCCTCACCCAGCCCCAGATCACGAAAAATGGAGACGCTACAGGTCTCGGAAAATGGCGCTATTTTTTTTTACCAAATTTTGGAATTTTTTTTCACCACTTGAATATAAAACAACCTATACATGTTTGGTGTCTATGAACTCGTAATGACCTGTAGAATAAGAATGGCAGGTCAGTTTTAGCATTCAGTGAACGTGGTAAAAAAAATAAATAAAAAACAACTGTGGTATTGCACTTTTTTTGCAATTTTACAGCACTTGGAATTTTTTTCCCGTTTTCCCGTACAAGATACGGTAAAACTAGTAATGCCGTTGAAAAGTAAAACTCGTCCCGCAAAAAATAAGCCCTCATATGGCCATACTAACCAAAAAATAAAAACGCTATGGCTCTGGGAACAAGGGGAGCAAAAAACAAAAATGCAAAAACGGAAAATGCTCCGTGGCTTAAGGGGTTAAGGACATTACATCAAAGTTGGATCAGCCTGTAGTGTGTTTTTCCACTTTAATTTTGGGGGTGACTCCAAATCCAGGCCTCCATTGGTTAATAAATTTGATTTCCATTGATGATTTTTGTGCGATTTTGTTGTCAGCACATTCAACTTTGTACAGAACAAAGTATTCACTGAGAATATTTCATTCATTCAGATCTAGGATGTGTTATTTGAGTGTTCTCTTTATTTTCTTGAGCAGTGTATATACATGCACACACGGCATATAGGTATACAGATATATAAAAATACACACACTGCACATATATATACACTTGCAGTGCACACATATACACATGGTGTATGTATATATATATACACACATGCACATATATTATATATATATACACACCATATGTTTACATCCAGTTCTCACATGGCACCATACACTCCTACATGCACTTTTCACATATATGCAGACACATCTCACATGTACACACAATAATCCATACACTGACCATATGAAGTAAATAACACCCCTCTTTTCTGGCACATATCTTCCTCAGCGTTTAGTTTCTGTTGCTGGCGACATCTTTCTCCTTTCAAGGTGCTTGTGGTGACAGTGGGGGAGGGGCACACACAGTCACTGCTCCAGCAGGCTTCATTGCTGGACAGTGTGAGCAAGGGAACTGGGGGGTGAAGGAGGAAACAGGAGAGCAGTCTCCAGCTCACTGCCTGGTGAGTTATGGAGCACAAACCCTCAGCTGCACTCTGAGCTAAACACATCCAGCTCAGTCACAGCGCTGCCTGGGCTCAGATCACAATGTGCTCACTTTCCTTCCTGCAGTGCATCATGGGAGAGTGATGGCAGCACAGCAGAGAAGGCAGAATCCCCAGCCTGGCGGCCACTTCAGCTGAAGTCGCTCTGTTGAGTGGAGGCTGATGCCAAGAAAGGGAGTTTTTCTCCCAGTTGGTATATGCCTTGGTTATAATGTTTTGGTCAAATGATAAATGTTATTACATCTGTATTTAATTGAAATAATAAAACATTTAGTGATAGGTGCGCTTTAAGCTTTGTTGTTCCTGCCGGCTACCAAAAAAATGAATTAAATGGTGATAAAAAATACTTAAAAACCCGAAACTGTCCCACAAAAAACAAGTCCTCATGCAGCCCAACCTGTGGGGAAATAAAGGTTATGATTATCAGAATATGGTGACAAATAAGTATTTTTTTAATGTAATTTCTTCTGGAAAAATAGCAAACAATAATTTAAAAAACCTACAGTATATAAATTTGATCTTGTCGTGATCGTATTGAGTAAAGATTCCATGAACAAAAGAAAGAATTGATTCCACCCAAACTGTAAAGAAAAATATATTAAAAAGTCGCATGTACCACAGAATGGCACCAATGTAAACTACAGCTAGTAGCACAATCAATAAGCCCTCGTACCGCTCAGCTGTCCGAAAATTGTGACATTATACAGCTCAGAATCTGATGACCCAAATCAGAAGATTTTTTTATATCTATGAGCGTATTAATTGTACAACAGTAAACTATATAAATTTGTTATTGCCATATTTGATCTGTCCAAAACAAACTGTTTACATTCTCCCTGGGATAAAATGATCTCACTTTAATTAAAAATGTTATCACTCCTGGAACACACAAATGGAGGCCAAAACTGTCTGTGACACTATGGGGTTAAGGCTTGTGCGTTCTGCTATATTGTCCTGTAAAGCAAAAGGGACGGTTCTGTGTCAGGACAGGAGGAGGTTGTGGAGAACATTGACGCTTCAGTCAGGACTAGTGTTGAGCCACCCCCGTAGTGTTCGGGTTCGGTTCGGTTCGTCGAACACCGGGATGTTCGAGGAACTGTTCGTCGAACTGTTCGTCGAACACCTTAGAACACCGTCGAACACCGTTAAAACCAATGGCAGGCAAACAAAAACACATAGAAACACATAGAAAACACCTTCAAAGGCGTCCAAAAGCTGACAAACTGCTCAGAAGACGCTTTCTTTAAAAAAGCCGGCCGGCAATTCAGCAGCGGCATACACCGGTACCCGACAATTTAGACAAGAAGGAATAGAGCCTCACACATAGATTAGATAGATAGAAACATGTCAGTCACATATATATGAAGTACAGTGACAGTGTTGCTTACTGTACTTGTCATTTAGTGTAAAGGATTTATTAAAAAATATAATAGTGTTTTCATGCACTGTCTCTTTAAAAAAGCCGGCCGGCAATTCAGCATCTGTACCCGACAATTTATAACAGACAGAATAGAGCTTCACACATAGATTAGATAGATAGAAACATGTCAGTCACATATATATGAAGTACAGTGACAATGTTGCTTACTGTACTTGTCATTTAGTGTAAAGGATTTATTAAAAAAAATAATAGTGTTTTCATGCACCGTCTCTTTAAAAAAGCCGGCCGGCAATTCAGCAGCGGTACCCGACAATTTATAACAGACAGAATAGAGCTTCACACATAGATTAGATAGATAGAAACATGTCAGTCACATATATATGAAGTACAGTGATAGTGTTGGTTACTGTACTTGTCATTTAGTATTAAAATAAAGGATTTATTATTAAAAAAAATTGGCGTGGGGTTCCCCTTAATTTTAGTCTCTAGCGGAGGTTAAGCAGACAGCTGGGGCAGATGTTTGAAGCCTGGGAAGGGGGTAATACCCACGGAGCTTCCCAGGCTACTAATATGAGCCCCCAGCTGAATACATAGCCTTTACTAGCTATTAAAATGGGGGACCCCCCCAAAAAAATGACGTGGGGTCCCCCCTAATTTAATAGCTAGCAAAGGCTAGGCAGACAGCTGGGGGCTGATATTAATAGCCCAGGAAGGGTGCCATGAATATTGGCCCCCTCCCAGGCTGGAAACACCAGCCGTCAGCCGCCCCAGAAATGGCGCATCCATAGGATGCGTCAATTCTGGCACTTAGCCTCGCTCTTCCCACTGCCCTGTAGCGGTGGCAGTGGGGTAATAGGGCTGGGGTTGATGTCAGCTTATAATGCCAGCTGACATCAAGCCCAGGTTAGTAATGGAGAGGCATCTATAAGACACCCCCATTACTAACCCCATAGTCAAAGTTAAAAGAAAACACAAACACCCAGAATAAAGTCCTTTAATTGAAATAAAGACACAATCCTTTATTGTTCTAAATTAAACCATACTTACCATCACGCCCATTCCAGCTGAAGCCAACGATCTCCTGCAATAAAAGAAAAATAATAAAGCAACATCATCCTTACCTTTCCATGGTTCCCACGACAGCTTCAGCTCTGCTACATCGAGATGACAGGCTGGACCGCATCAGAACGCTGCCATCCAGCCTGTCATTCCGCAGACACTGAGAAGCGCAGGCATGCTTGCGCTCTGCAGTGTCTGGCTGTGACGGCATAAAGATGAGACGAGTCCATGTCCAATGAACTCGGCGCACCTCATGCACGTCACTGACAGCGTGGGAAAATTCTGACGCTGAAGCGCTGAGTGCAGGAGAATTCTCCCACGCTGTCAGTGACGTGCATAAGGTGAGCTCATGTCCAATGAACTCAGCTCACCTCCTGCACGTCACTGACAGCGTGGGAGAATTCTCCTGCACTCAGCGCTTCAGCGTGAGAATTCTCCCACGCTGAAGCGCTGAGTGCAGGAGAATTTTCCCACGCTGTCAGTGACGTGCATAAGGTGAGCTCATGTCCAATGAACTCAGCTCACCTCCTGCACGTCACTGACAGCGTGGGAGAATTCTCCTGCACTCAGCGCTTCAGTGTGAGAATTCTCCCACGCTGAAGCGCTGAGTGCAGGAGAATTTTCCCACGCTGTCAGTGACGTGCATGAGGTGAGCCGAGTTCATTGGACATTAACTCGGCTCATCTGGATGCCCTCACAGAGAGACACTGTGGAGCGCAAGCAAGCCTGCGCTTCTCAGTGTCTGCGGGATGACAGGCTGGATGGCAGCGTTCTGCTGCGGTCCAGCCTGTCATCTCGATGTAGCAGAGCTGAAGCTGTCATGGGAACCATGGAAAGGTAAGGATGATGTTGCTTTATTATTTTTCTTTTATTTCAGGAGATCGTTGGCTTCAGCTGGAATGGGCGTGACGGTGAGTATGGTTTAATTTAGAACAATAAAGAATTGTGTGTTTATTTCAATTAAAGGACTTTATTCTGGGTGTTGTGTTTTTTTTAAATACTTTACTAGAAATTCATGGTGGTCATGTCTAATATTGGCGTGACCCCATGAATTTTGGGCTTAGGGCCAGCTGATAATGCCAAGCTGGCCCTAACCCCTTTATTACCCAGTGAGCCACCGCATCAGGGCCCTGGATGAGTTGGGTACAGCGCCAGAAGATGGCGCTTCTATGAACGCGCCATTTTCCGGGGTGGCTGCGGACTGCAATTTGCAGCGGGGGTGGCCCAGAAAGCTTGGGCCTCCCTGCGCTGCGGATTCCAGCCCCCAGCTGCCTAGTTGTACCTGGCTGGACACAAATATAGTGCAAAGCCCCACGTCAATTTTTTTTTAATTATTTCATGAATTTCCTGAAATAATTTAAAAAAATTGAAGTGGGGCTTCGCACTATATTTGTGTCCAGCCAGGTACAGCAGGCAGGAATGGGCTGCCCCCAACCACCAGCTGCCTATTTGTACCTGTCCGGACACAACAATATAGGGAAGCCCTTTTTTTCTTAATTATTTCATGAATTTCATGAAATAATTAAAAAAAAAATACGTGGGGCTTCGCCCTATTTTTGTGTCCAGCCAGGTACAACTAGGCAGCTGGGGGCTGGAATCTGCAGCGCAGGGAGGCCCAAGCTTTCTGGGCCCCCCCCGCTGCAAATTGCAGTCCGCAGCCACCCCGGAAAATGGCGCGTTCATAGAAGCGCCATCTTCTGGCGCTGTACCCAACTCATCCAGGGCCCTGGTGCGGTGGCTCACTGGGTAATAAAGGGGTTAGGGCCAGCTTGGTATTATCAGCTGGCCCCAAGCCCAAAATTCATGGGGTCACGCCAGTATTAGACATGACCGCCATGAATTTCTAGTAAAGTATTTAAAAAAAACACAACACCCAGAATAAAGTCCTTTAATTGAAATAAACATACAATTCTTTATTGTTCTAAATTAAACTATACTTACCATCACGCCCATTCCAGCTGAAGCCAACGATCTCCTGCAATAAAAGAAAAATAATAAACCAACCTCATCCTTACCTTTCCATGGCTCCCACGACAGCTTCAGCTCTGCTACATCGAGATGACAGGCTGGACCGCAGCAGAACGCTGCCATCCAGCCTGTCATCCCGCAGACACTGAGAAGCGCAGGCATGCTTGCGCTCCTCAGTGTCTCGCTGTGACGGCATCCAGATGAGCCGAGGTCATGTCCAATGAACTCGGCTCACCTCATGCACGTCACTGACAGCGTGGGAAAATTCTCACGCTGAAGTGCTGAGTGCAGGAGAATTCTCCCACGCTGTCAGTGACGTGCATGAGGTGAGCTCATGTCCAATGAACTCAGCTCACCTCATGCACCTCACTGACAGCGTGGGAAAATTCTCCTGCACTCAGCGCTTCAGCGTGAGAATTCTCCCACGCTGTAAGTGACGTGCATGAGGTGAGCCGAGTTCATTGGACATGACCTCGGCTCATCTTTATGCCGTCACAGAGAGACAATGTGGAGCGCAAGCATGCCTGCGCTTCTCAGTGTCTGCGGGATGACAGGCTGGATGGCGGCGTTCTGCTGCGGTCCAGCCTGTCATCTCGATGTAGCAGAGCTGAAGCTGTCGTGGGAACCATGGAAAGGTAAGGATGAGGTTGCTTTATTATTTTATTTTTATTACAGGAGATCGTTGGCTTCAGCTGGAATGGGCGTGATGGTAAGTATGGTTTAATTTAGAACAATAAAGAATTGTGTCTTTATTTCAATTAAAGGACTTTATTCTGGGTGTTTGTGTTTCTTTTAACTTTGACTATGGGGTTAGTAATGGGGGTGTCTTATTGACGCCTCTCCATTACTAACCTGGGCTTGATGTCAGCTGGCATTATAAGCTGACATCAACCCCAGCCCTATTACCACCTGCCACCGCACCAGGGCAGCGTGGAAGAGCGAGGCTAAGTGCCAGAATTGGCGCATCCTATGCATGCGCCATTTCTGGGGCGGCTGACGGCTGGTGTTTCTAGCCTGGGAGGGGGCCAATATTCATGGCTCCCTTCCTGGGCTATTAATATCAGCCCCCAGCTGTCTGCCTAGCCTTTGCTAGCTATTAAATTAGGGGGGACCCCACGTCATTTTTTTGGGGGGGTCCCCCATTTTAATAGCTAGTAAAGGCTATGTATTCAGCTGGGGGCTGATATTAGTAGCCTGGGAAGCTCCGTGGGTATTACCCTCTTCCCAGGCTTCAAACATCTGCCCCAGCTGTCTGCTTAACCTCCGCTAGAGCCTAAAATTAAGGGGAACCCCACGCCAATTTTTTTAATAATAAATCCTTTATTTTAATACTAAATGACAAGTACAGTAACCAACACTATCACTGTACTTCATATATATGTGACTGACATGTTTCTATCTATCTAATCTATGTGTGAAGCTCTATTCTGTCTGTTATAAATTGTCGGGTACCGCTGCTGAATTGCCGGCCGGCTTTCTTAAAGAGACGGTGCATGAAAACACTATTATTTTTTTTAATAAATCCTTTACACTAAATGACAAGTACAGTAAGCAACACTGTCACTGTACTTCATATATATGTGACTGACATGTTTCTATCTATCTAATCTATGTGTGATTCTCTATTCCTTCTATTCTAAATTGTTGGGTACAGATGCTGAATTGCCGGCCGGCTTTTTTAAAGAGACGGTGCATGAAAACACTATTATTTTTTTTGATAAATCCTTTACACTAAATGACAAGTACAGTAATCAACACTGTCACTGTACTTCATATATATGTGACTGACATGTTTCTATCTATCTAATCTATGTGTGATTCTCTATTCCTTCTATTCTAAATTGTCGGGTACCGCTGCTGAATTGCCGGCCGGCTTTTTTAAAGAGACGGTGCATGAAAACACTATTATTTTTTTTGATAAATCCTTTACGCTAAATGACAAGTACAGTAAGCAGCACTTTCACTGTACTTCGTATATATGTGGCTGACATGTTTATATCTATCTAATCTATGTGTGAAGCTCTATTCTTTCGGTTCTAAATTGTCGGGTACCGGTGTATGCCGCTGCTGAATTGCCGGCTTTTCATGTTTCACTGTTGGCACTGTTCCCATCGATTTGGGCAATCACTGTAATGCCACAACCACCATGGCTGTGGCATTACAGTGAGTGGCAGACAATCCCTGCATGATTGGTGCTCTAAATAGCACCAGACATGCAGGACACGCTTTTGGTGCACGAACAGTTATTGAACATAACCTCGAACAGCCGAATTTTTTGCAAATCGTTCGGGTTCGTCGAACAACTCGAACACCGCCCAAAACAGCTCGAATTTGAGATTGGCGAACAGTTCTAGTCGAACACCGCTCATCTCTAGTCAGGACGTTGCTTATGACAAGATGAAGCCCTTAACGATGAATGACGGGTATAACACATCATGAGCGAGTATAAGACTAACCATACAAACCATGAGATCGGCGAGAGGTGCTGAAACACCATCACTTCCCGGCACGATCAGCACCGGGAGCTCGGCTTATCTGACAGCTGAGCTCCTGTGGTAACAGCCATGGCCGGTGCTAGAACTGACCCTGGCTGATTAACCTTCCAGATGCCACCATCCATAGTGATCGCGGCATTTATAAGTTGTGACAGAGAGACGGCTCCCCCTCTCACCACCATCAGCACCCCCTCGACACAATCATCAGGAGCCTAAAGTTGTCATGGCACCCGGAGGTCAAACAATGACCTCCTGGTCTGCCAGGTACGGTGGCCTGTTAGACCCAGCCATAGGCTGCCAGTGTAATCTGATAGGTCTTATGCATTGCAATACATGTGTATTACAGTGCATGAGACCAGTGATCAGACAAATAAAAGTTAAAGTTCCATAGAGGGACTAAGAAAAAAAGGGAATAAAAGTTAAGAAAAAAAATTACAAAAATTATTTAAAAAAAAATAACCAAGGAACAAAAAATATTACACCAATAAATTTGTATATTTATAAAAAATAAAAAGTACAGATATTTGGTATCGTGGCGTACTGAACAATCTGATCTATGAAACTGTCACACAATTTAACCCCTAGAGTGAACACCATAAATAAAAATACAAAACGTGGCAAAAACTTTTGCATTATACTGCCGAACAAAAAGGGGAATAAAACGAGATCAAAAAATTGTATGTGAATCTGTGGCGCCCAGCTGCGCTTGGTACCATAGATCCTAGAAGGGTGCATGAATGGATTCCTCCACAAGAGGCTCCCATAAACATTCACACATCTCCACCTTCCACCTCAGACCAGCAGAGGGAGCACGTTAGGGATATAAATAGGGAAGGTGGAGCTAGGCAGAGAGAGTCTGGAGTGCACAGTGAGTGAAGAGCTGTGTGTGAGGAGAAGCACGCAGGTTGCTGTGTGAGGCAAGTTAGGCCTCCAGCAGTCCTGAAGCCCAGTCCAGACTCAAGGAGCTCAGGTTAGAGCCCAAGGCGTGCTGACGCCGTAAGAGCGGTGAAACGCGGCAAGCTGCCGTGAGTGTGTGTAGCCTAGTGAGGGCCCGAGCGTGGCCGAAGGCGAGTGGAAAGTGAGTAGCAGTGGGGGCAGAGGAGCTTAAACAGCTCACCCCGAAGAATATACCGGACACCGGGTCCGAGCTTACCGGGATCTCTATGACCCAGTAGGACATAACCGGAATCCCTGGAGAATTACAGGTCCCAGGATCACTAGAGAGCTGATACGTAACAGAGCCAGGAGACCCATAGGCCCCGTAAGCTTGGAGCGTGCACTCCATGAGAAGGTCCTACCACAAAGTCAGCCGGTGCAGGACGGAGACAAAGTTAGGCCTAGCTTCAGGCAGGTCAGGAACTTATTACGCAGAGTCAAGAAACAGGAGGCCCTATACACGCTCCCTGGGGAGAATCCTGAAATGCACCCTTCGCCCTACAGTGCTCCGGGATGTGCCTGAATTTCCATCAGTAAAAGGTACAGAAGAGAACTGTGTGTGGTTGCCTGTCTTTCCGTAGTCCCTGGTGGGTCTCTTCCGTCCTGCATTCCCCCCTCTCCATACGCTTCCGTGAGGCCCAGCTCCACCTCTGGGGAGCTATACCATCAAGCTGCCTTATCACCGGCCTCAGCGGACTGCCGCAGCGCTGGTGATTCTCACCAGATACCACAGGTGGCGTCACGAACTCATATAATTATCATTCAACCCCCTTTTAAAGAGAGGCCCAGGGTACGGGCCCGGGAGCCGACCACCGCGACATCCCCCAAGGTCAGGCCACAATAAGGCCCGGGTGCCGAGTCCTCCCCATCCCCTGGGCGCGACAAATCCCTGAAAAGAACAAGCCAACATTCACAGCCGTCAATGAGAAAAATAAAAAAAGCGATAGCTCTCTTTTTCTTTTTCTAGAAATGTATTATTGTGTAGAGGCAGCAAAACCTAAAAAAACTAACATAAATGTAGCATTGCTGTAATCGTACTGATATGAAGAATAACGCCATCTTTTACCACACAGTGAACATTATAAAAAAAAAAGGAAAAAAAAAACTGAATTCCTTCATTCCTGATTTTTATTCATTCTGCCTCCCAAAATCGAAATTGAAAGTGATCAAAAAATGTTGTACACCCCAAAATGGTACCAATCAGTCCTCATATGACTCGGTTGGCAGAAAAATGGAAAACCTATAGTTCTCAAATTTTGGTAATAAAAAACAACATTTTTTTGCAAAAAATTAACAAACAATTTTTATATGTGATAGTAACAAAACCTTAAAAAAACAATATAAATCTGGTATCGCTGTGGTCATACTGACCCAAAGAATAAAGCCGTCTAATCACTTATACTGCATGATGCATGTCGTGAAAATAAAATAAAGCCAATTCTTCAACTGCTGTTGATTTGTTCATTCTGCCTGCCAAAGATCACAGTAAGGCTCAGCTGATATTTATACTGCGCTCTACGCTGAACACTTACATCGGGGTTTCCATCAAAAGCTCAAAAAAACTTGATTATGACTAGTGTTGAGTGAGCACTAACATGCTCGGGTGCTCGAAGCTCGGGCCAAGCTCAGTGTGATACTCGGGTGCTCGACTCAAGCAACGAGCCCAATGTTAGTTTATGGGAGACCCGAGCATTTTTGCGGCGGCACCCCCGGCAGTCTGTAGAAAGCCTAAAAAGTGCCCAAAATGATAGTGACAGTGCTCAAATAACATGGGGACAGCATGGGGATCGCCCCAGGAAGCATTTCTGACCCCCAGGTCACTGCTGTCAACAACGTGGTCAGAGGTATGAAGCCACTTTTACAGGCTCAGAATAAAATGTTCAAAAACTAAACTGAAACGGTTTTCCTGTGAAATAAGTTAAGGAACATCCTTTCCAGGGTAAAGACTAGTGTTGAGCCACCCCCGTAGTGTTCGAGTTCGTTTCGGTTCGTCGAACACCCGTATGTTCGCCGAACTGTTCGTCGAACTGTTCGTCGAACACCGTTAAAACCAATGGCAGGCAAACAAAAACACATAGAAACACATAGAAAACACCTTCAAAGGTGTCCAAAAGCTGACAAACTGCTCAGAAGACACAACTAACACATGGAAAAGTGACAAGTACATATAGTCATGCGAAAAGAAAAGAGGTGGAGGAGTAAAAGGAGGGGGAGACACAGATATAGGCATGTCATGCCCTTCTAAAACCAAAAAAGTGCGAAGCCGACACGACCAGCTCTCATCAATTCGCCATAACCCCAATATTAGGTGGATTGAGGTGGGAGGCATCGAGTACAAGTGCTCTGCATTTGCTGATGATGCCCTAGTATATATCACTCAGTCACATATATCCATCCCTGCTGTTATGGCTGAAATAGATCACTTTGTTACATGGTCAAATTTTAAAATCAATGCAGAGAAGTCTGAGGCCCTCGATGTCTCCCTCCCCAAATCCATACAGGATTCCATCCAGTCCAACTTTCCCTTTGACTGGCCCTCACAGGGTATCAAATACTTAGGAATTCGTATTCATAGAGACCTCTCCCATCTATGTGATCTTAATTTTGGGCCCTTTATTGAACAACTTCATACAGACCACGGTTGGCAAGTTAGAACTGTAAGATTCACTACGTGAACCACTGGTGTTTTGTGGAAAAGCACATGTACACTGTGTTCCAAATTATTATGCAAAAAGTGTTTAGGAGTGATAAGGTAAGAATTTTTTTGTTTGTCAGTTAAACTCGTTGATGGTGATGTGTGTCAGGGCTCTTTATATCACTGTAAGCAATTGCAGACACCTGTGCTAATTAGTTTGGCAGGAGTGTCCAATGAAAGGCAAGACTACTTAAGAAGGCTGTCCCACATTATTAAGCAGCCTATATTTTCTGCCAAAATGGGAAAGAAAAAGGATGTGTCGGCTGCTGAGAAGCAACAAATTGTGGAGTGTTTAGGTCAAGGCATGACTACAATCAACATTGCCAAGACACTTCATCCTGATCATCGCACAATCAAGAAGTATGTAGCTGATTCACAGTACACACGTGTGCGTGCTGATAAGGGAAAATTGAGGACTCTATCCTACAGGCAATTATGTCAGGTTAAAAGAGCAGCGGCAAAAAAGCCTTGTCATAGCAGCAGACAAGTTTTTGAAGCTGCTGGTGCCTCCAACGTCCCCCGAACAACAAGATGCAGAGTCCTTCAGGGGTTTGCAGCTGTGTGTAAGCCATCCTGTCGACCTCCTCTATCCACTGCACACAAGCAGAAACGGCTCCAGTGGGCCAAACAATACATGAAGACTGACTTCAAAACTGTTTTGTTCACCGATGAGTGCCGTGCAACGCTCGATGGTCCAGATGGATGGAGTGGAGGATGGCTGGTTGATGGACACCCCATGCAAACACGGCTACGGCGCCAACAAGGAGGAGGTGGAGTAATGTTTTGGGCTGGAATCATGGGGAGAGAGATTGTTGGCCCCTTTAGGATCCCTGAAGGGGTAAAGATGAACTCCATAATGTATGTGGAGTTTCTCAAACAGCACTTCCTGCCATGGTTCAAGAAGAAGAACCGTGTATTCCGCAGCAAGATCATTTTCATGCATGATAATGCACCGTCTCATGCTGCACATAACACATCTGCATCTCTGGCTGATATGGGCATAAAAGGGGACAAACTTATGGTGTGACCCCCATACTCCCCTGACCTCAATCCCATTGAGAACCTCTGGAGCATCATCAAAAGGAGTGTCTATGATGGCGGGAGGCAGTTCACATCTAAGCAACAGCTCTGGGAGGGTATTCTGTCCTCATGCAAAACAATTGAAGCAGAAAACATCCAAAACCTGACAAATTCAATGGACGAGATAGTTCAGAAGCTCCTTTTGAACAAGGGGTCCTATGTGCAAATGTAACATCACCTAGAATAAAGTTTTGAGTTGAAAACTGTTTGATTTCAGTTTCTAATAACCTGCTAATGCTTATAATTTAAAAAATGACCATTTTTTTGTTCTTTATTAAAATGAAAAGGTTGATCGAAGAGTGTGGGGGATCTAAGAGTGTGGCAACCCAGTAGTCAGGATTACTTCGAATTCTGACAATTTGAGGGTCATGTTGCAGGTAGTGTAACAAGAAGGCACTCATGTGTCTTGCGCATCTAGGAGCCCCAAAATTATTTTCCGGGCTAGATGCAGCTAAAAATTATTATTAATTTGAAAGCTGGGGGAGCTTAGTATAGATGGCCTAATAGAATCAGTACTGCAAACTGCTACAAAGCCCAAATTATTTTCCAGGCAAGATACAGATAAACATGATTAGTAATTTTAAATCTGGTGGAGTTTAGTATAGATGGCCTAATAGAATCAGTACTGCACACTGCAACAAGGCCCAAATTATTTTACAGCCAAGATACAGATAAAAATGATTAGAAATTTTAAATCTGGTGGAGTTTAGTATAGATGGCCTAATAGAATCAGTACTGCACACTGCTACAAGGCCCAAATTATTTTCCAGCCAAGATACAGATAAACATGATTAGTAATTTGAAAGCTTAAAACGGTTGGTGAGGTGATTTTAACAAATCATCAAGCTTTTACTCTCCCCAGGATGACACAGGGGTAGAAAAGTCGTTTCGGATCCATGATTTGCTCATCTTTATGAACGTGAGTCTGTCTACATTATCAGTGGAGAGCTGCGTGCGCTTATCTGTCAGCACACCACCAGCAGCGCTGAACACACGTTCAGACAGAACGCTGGCTGCAGGGCAAGACAAGATCTCCAAGGCGTAAGTGGCGAGCTCCGGCCATTTATCCAGATTGGAAGCCCAAAAAGAGCAAGGGTCCAGTGACACAGTCATGGCTTCAATGTTTACTTGGAGATACTCCTGTACCATCGTCTCTAGGCGTTGACTATGTGTCAGACTTCTTGTCTCCAGTGGCCTTGCAAAGGATGGGCTAAAAAAGTGGTGAAATGATTCCGCAAAATTGATGTTACCAGCAGATATTGTGTTTCTGTTACGTTTTGAGTGATGAACACTCGACGGTCCCACGGTTGGCAAGTTGGAACTGTGAGATTCACTACGTGCACCACTAGTCTTTTGGGGAAAAGCACATGTAAGATTCTGCAACAGTCTCTGCTGATACTCCTGCATGCGTGCATCTCTTTCTATGGCAGGAATAATTTCTGCAAATTTACTTTTGTACCGGGGATCTAACAGTGTGGCAACCCAGTAGTCAGGATTATTTCTAATTCTCACAATTCGAGGGTCATGTTGCAGGTAGGGCAGCAAGAAGGCACTCATGTGTCTTGCGCATCCAGGAGCACCAAGTCCCTGTTGTGTTGGTGGCGAGGTAACAATCATGCTTCCTTCCTCAGCCCTCTCCCCCCAACCTCGCACAACAGAAATGTGATCGAGGTCTCCCTCATCTGATGAGTCTTCCATCAGTTCGTCCTCCAATCCTTCCTTGGCTCCTGCACCTTCCTCACTAGTTTGGCTGCTACCATGCGCCCTGGTAAAACCATCTCCCCCACCCTCACATGCCTGCCACCTTGGTGCTGCCGACCGTTTGGACCTTGCAGATGTTAGCCCTTCCGCATACAACTCCTCCTCCTCTACTTCCTCCACCTCCTCTTGTGCCACCACCTGACTCCGAATTCTGTTTAACATGTGCTCCAGCATTTAAATCACCGGAATAGTCATGCTGATAATGGCATCGTCAGCACTAAACATCTTCGTCGCCATTTCAAAACTGTGCAGAAGGGTGCATAGGTCCCTGATCTGAGACCACTCCTCCAGCGTGATTTGTCCCACCTCTGGATCTCGTTGGCCCAGGCTATACGTCACAACGTATTGCACCAGGACTTGTCGGTGCTGCCACAGTCGCTGCAACATGTGCAGAGTTGAATTCCACCAGGTAGGCACATCGCATTTTAGCCGGTGAAGCGGCAGGCCCAACGACTTCTGTAGAGATGTAAGTCGCTGAGCTGCGGGATGCGAACGGCGGAAGTGAGCACACAGTGACCGTGCCCTCTGCAGAAGGCCACCTAGTCCGGGATAGTGGCCTAAAAATTGCTAGACAACCAGGTTCAACATGTGAGCCATACAAGGCACGTGTGTGACATTGCCCCGGTCAAGGGCCGCACCGAGGTTTGCAGCATTGTCGCACACGGCCTTCCCTGGTTTCAGGTCCAGTGGAGACAACCATTCATGAAATTGGTTCTCCAGAGCTGACCACAACTCCTCAGCTGTGTGACTCACATTTCCCAGACATTTCAAAGTAAAAACCGCCTGATGACGTTGAGCCCTGCTGCCAGCATAGTAAGGAGGTGTGCAGGATCCCCTCTGCGCAGTTAGAAAGCTTGTGGCATGACCAGACAGGCTTTGGGTGCAGGTGGAGGACCGAGAGGAGGTTGAGGAGGCAGAAGCAGTGGAGGAACTTTGAGATAAAGAGGATTGATGCACAACTCATGGGGACGGCAAGACTTGGACAGCAGCCCCTTGTCCTGCTGTCACCATAGTTACCCAGTGCCCAGTCAGCGACATGTAACGCCCCTGTCCATGCCTACTCGTCCAAGTGTCTGTGGTGAAATGCACCCTGTCACACACAGAGTTTCTCAAAGAAGCAGTGATGTTGTGTGCGACATGCTGGTGGAGCGCAGGCACACCTTTCTTTGAGAAGTAGTGCCGACTGGGCATCTGGTACTGGGGCACTGCGACGGACATAAGGTCTCGAAAATCCTCTGTGTCCACCAGGCGGAAAGGAAGCATTTCTGTAGCCAAGAGCTTACAGATGGTGAAATTCAACCTATTAGCTTTCTCATGGCTAGGAGGAAATGGTCTTTTACTTGTCCACATCTGAGGGACCGAGGGCTGGCTGTTGTGCTTAGACGGGGTTGAGAAGGGTGTCCCCGGCAAACTGCCGGTCTGTGAGGAAGATGCAGGCGGACATGTTAGATTGCCTTGATCCAAAGGTGGTGCTATCGATGGCGGACAGCGCTGAACACCAGCTGGTGTTTCCACCTCCAAAGAAAATGATGACCTGCCAATCACGCTGGCTGTTGCGGGTAAAGAGGTGGCAGGTCTGCGTCCCAAAACAGGTGTGACTGCTGTCCCCCCAGTCACAGAGGATGAAGAGGCCGCGGATGCACAAGATGTGGCAGACGGTGGTTGGCCCGGCCGGCTAGGCCGCACTGTAGCACAGTGAGCTTCCCATTGCAACTTATGCTTCATATCCATGTGCCGGTTCATGCATGAAGTACTCAAAACTATGTATTTTTTGGCCTCTACTTAGCTTTTGCTGACAAATGTTACAGATAACACGAGTTGAGTCATCTTTTTCGATCTGAAAAAATGCCCAGGCTATGCAAGTCTTAGCACCCATGCGACCTGAAGAGCCACCACGACTTGTGGTCAGAGGCAGAGTTGTGTTTGAGGATGCAGTTGTTGACGTGCTTCCAGTACTATGTCTCTGTCCAGGAAGGCGCAACCTGACCTCGTCGTCACTAGCATCCTCCTCTACCTCCTCTGCTGACCTCATCTCTTGGCTGACTGTGGGTTGACAGTAAGTGGGATCTCCAACTTCGTCATCATCACTCTGTGTGTTATCACACCTGTCGTCCCCAGAGCCAACCTCTTCCTGCCCTGACAAAAAACTAAAGTTGTCGCTCCAATCAGGTATTTGAGTCTCATCATCATCTTCCTCATTGTCTCCACCAACAGGAGTTACAGTTTGGGAACGAGGGTCTACATTATGGTCAGAACCTTCTGCGTCTGGTCCTGGATCCGACTCATGAAGATTCTGGGCATCAGTGCAGATCATTTCCTCGTCTGGATTCACAGAAGCTCTGGAGCCGACCTTGATTCCCAGGCTATAGTATAAGTAAACAGCTCTGCAGACTCCATCTGTTCTACCTCATACTCAGAGGGGCAGCTGGAGACTTGGGAGCTGTGAGGAAGCAAGTGCGATTGGAGTGACACCTCTGAGGACTGGAGTATTTGTGATGTTGAAGTTGAGGTGGAGGAGAGCCCACTTAAAGGAGCACTTGATATCCGTTGAAGAACCTGCTATTTTTGTGCCTCATCTGGAATTTGTAGCGATTGGCGTGGCCGTAAGAAAGGGATCTTATCACATTGTCCGCTAAAAGAAGTAGACATCTTAGTTTGGCTGGAAGATGGTATTTCTTCTGCAGATGTTACTGTTGCTTTAACACCTACCCCACGGACACAACCTTTTTTTCCCTTCCCAACACGCCTATTCCCCTTTCCACCAGCAGCAGGCCTTTTTCCACTCATTTTGGTGGTTAACTAATTCACAACTCTGGAGTTGTTTGCACAAAAAACAATGGATGGGAACTGAGCAGAGCTGAGTGGCCAAACTGTGGTATTAGCCCAAAAGTATTGGCTGGGTTAGATGCAGATAAAAATTATACTGAATTTGAAACCTGGTGGAGTTAAGTATAGATGGACTAATAGAACAAGTCCAACACACTGCTACAAGCCGAAATATTTTTTCAGAGCTAGATGCAGAAAAAAATTATATTGAATTTGCAACCTGATGGAAGTTAGTATAGATGGACTAATAGAACAAGTCCCACACACTGCTACAAACCGAAATATTTTTTCAGAGCTAGATGCAGAAAAAAATTATATTGAATTTGCAACCTGGTGGAGGTTAGTATAGATGGACTAATAGAACAAGTCCCACACACTGCTACAAGCCGAAGACCAAATATTTTTTCTGAGCTAGATGCAGATAAAAATTATTTTGTATTTGCAACCTGGTGGAGGTTAGTATAGATGGACTAATAAAACAAGTCCCACACACTGCTACAAGCCAAAATATTTTTTCAGAGCTAGATGCAGAAAAAAATTATATTGAATTTGCAACCTGATGGAGGTTAGTATAGATGGACTAATAGAACAAGTACCACACACTGCTACACGCCGAAGCCCAAATATTTTTTCAGAGCTTGATGCAGATAAAAATTATTTTGAATTTTCAACCTGCTGGAGGTTAGTATAGATGGACTAATAGAACAAGTCCCACACACTGCTACAAGCCGAAATATTTTTTCAGAGCAAGATGCAGAAAAAAATTATATTGAATTTGCAACCTGGTGGAGGTTAGTATAGATGGACTAATAAAACAAGTCCCACACACTGCTACAAGCCGAAATATTTTTTCAGAGCTAGATATAGAAAAAAATTAGATTGAATTTGCAACCTGGTGGAGGTTAGTATAGATGGACTAATAGAACAAGTCCCACACACTGCTACAAGCCGAAGACCAAATATTTTTTCTGAGCTAGATGCAGATAAAAATTATTTTGAATTTGCAACCTGCTGGAGGTTAGTATAGATGGACTAATAGACAAGTCCCACACACTGCTACAAGCCGAAATATTTTTTCAGAGCTAGATGCAGAATTTTTTTTATTGAATTTGCAACCTGATGGAGGTTAGTATAGATGACCTAATAGAACAAGTCCCACACACTGCTACAATCCGAAATATTTTTTCAGAGCTAGATGCAGAAAAAAATTAGATTGAATTTGCAACCTGGTGGAGGTTAGTATAGATGGACTAATAGAACAAGTCCCACACACTGCTACAAGCCGAAATATTTTTTCAGGGCTAGATGCAGAAAAAAATTATATTGAATTTGCAACCTGATGGAGGTTAGTATAGATGGACTAATAGAACCATTCTCACACACTGCTACAAGCCGAAATATTTTTTCAGAGCTAGATGCAGAAAAAAATTAGATTTAAATTGCAACCTGATGGAGGTTAGTATAGATGGACTAATAGAACAAGTCCCACACACTGCTACAAGCCGAAGCCCAGATATTTTTTCAGAGCTAGATGCAGAAAAAAATTATTTTGAATTTGCAACCTGCTGGAGGTTAGTATAGATGGACTAATAGAACAAGTCCCACACACTGCTACAAGCCGAAATATTTTTTCAGAGCTAGATGTAGAAAAAAATTAGATTGAATTTGCAACCTGATGGAGGTTAGTATAGATGGACTAATAGAACAAGTCCCACACACTGCTACAAGCCGAAGCCGAAATATTTTTTCAGAGCTAGATGCAGATAAAAATTATTTTGAATTTGCAACCTGCTGGAGGTTAGTATAGATGGACTAATAGAACAAGTCCCACAGACTGCTATAAGCCAAAGCCCAAATATTTTTTCAGAGCTATATGCAGATAAAAATTATTTTGAATTTGCAACCTGGTGGAGGTTAGTATAGATGGACTTATAGAATAATGCTATGCCCAAAAGGTTTTACTTCACTAGGTGCAGTAAAAAAAATTTGTATTCTATACACAGGTGGTGTAGCTTGCAACACAGATAGGCTTCTCCACTGACTAACACACACTGCAAGAGGACAAAAAGGATTTGCTTTGCTAGATTTAGCCAAATGCTGTGAAAAAAACTTGCACAGCACTGGCACAGACCTGCCTGGCAAAAAGTGATAGGAACTGATGTAACCTAGCCCTGAAAAGGACTGCAATTACAATTAGTCTTTACTCCCAACCTATCTATTTAAGAGCACAGACCTGCCTGATAAAAGTGATAGGAACTGATGTAACCTAGCCCTGAAAAGGACTGCAATTACAATTAGTCTTTACTCCCAACCTATCTATTTAAGAGCACAGACCTGCCTGATAAAAGTAGTAGGAAATGATGTAACCTAGTCCTTAAAAGAACTGCAATCACAACTATTCCCTACTCCCAAGCTATCTGTAGATTTGTGCGAAAGCTGGCTTCAAATTAACAAAGTATAGCGCACACAGCAACATCGGTGCCGTCTAACACGCAGCTGCAGCAGTGAGAAAATTGTGGCGACGGGGGAAATGGCTGGTTCTTATAGGGCAAGGACATGTGACATACACTGCCAATGACACATGCCCTTGCTTGTGTGAAAAAAAGCAGTTCGCACCGTGTGTGCGCTGCTGATAGGCTGACAGATTGCACCTCCCCACTGTAAATGCGGGAAAGAGAAAAAAAAATGGAGATCTTCATTATTTCTGCAGAGATCCATCCCCTGCCCCTCCCCCCGCCCCGCTGTACACTCAAACTGCGTATTAACATTAATTTTCAGCATTACTGAGAAAAAATCCAGTTATGATTTTGGTGCACGAACAGTTATCGAACATAACCTCGAACAGCCAAATTTTTTTCAAATCGTTCGAGTTCGCCGAACGGCTCGAACACCGCCCAAAACAACTCGAATTTGAGATTGGCGAACAGTTCGAGTCGAACACCGCTCATCTCTAGTAAAGACTTGTGTATAAGGTAAAATAAATAACCAAAAACAAAAATACTCCTCCACACCTTGGGCTATGTTCACAAGCAGCATTTTTTATGTGTTTTTGCACTTTTGTATTGCTTTCAACCATGACAAATGCATTCACCGGGAAATGTAATTTTAACATTTTACAACCTTATCTGGCCATGTGCTGTGTGACACATGCATACAGTGCTGAAAAGACATGGGAACCGTATGAGGATGACCCCTGGAAGCATCTCTGACACCCAGGTCACTGCCTAAAAGTGTGCCCATCACAAGTGATCCTTGCTGCATCAGAAGATGCAGACTTGCAACTATCCCCGTGCAAGTCCTTTGTCCCAGGGCAGTGTTCAATTGTACTTCCCCCATTCCTTGCAATGCAAGCGCAAGTATGCAGCCTGCCACCCACGCACCCCCAGGCTGCAATACCATACTGCTTGCTTGCTTGCACTTGAAATTGGGCCTTTTAGGCATGTGGAGGTGGAATCTGGCCACCACGTCATGGCTGCGTCGGCGGCCTGGTATCCATACTCAGTCCCCAGCCACCCGGCGGCCGGGTGTCCACGCTTGGTCCCCAGCCGCCAGGGGGCGGCCGGGTGTCCATACTCTGTCCCCAGCTGCCCCGCGGCCGAGTGTCCATAAACGGTCCCCAGTCACCCCTATTTGTCCCGGTACACTTTATACACAAGCGCGCATACCAAAACATTACCTGTGCCCTCCCCAGTGCATTTAGTGGGAAGGACAGCCTAACCACAAACACGTGGACAAGTGAATGTGGCCAGGGATGGTCCATCTCACTGACGCCTTCACACTGGGTTAATATTGTGGAAGCCGGGACACAGTTGGACACTGGGATGCAACACGTCCTCCAGACATAGAGGATTGCGGGTCCTGGGTCAATCAGGCTTCAATACAGAGTTCAGAAGGTAGACAGCAGCAGTGGTCGGCCTCCTACACAGCGAGTAAATTATTCATGATCATGAGGCCATCCATCTCCTTAGCTTTCTGTTCCTTGGAATGCAAGCACATGTATGTAGTAGGGGCTAGGCCTGAGGTGGTCAGCGTTTTGGCGCATATCCTACCTCCTCCGAGGATTGCTGGATGTTTTCCTGCTACTATCCGAGTTCTATGACTCCCGTTAAAACAAGGCTTCAGGTGATGAATGATGGATGAGGTGGTGGCAAAGGAGAAAGAGCAGGAGGAACAGGGACCATTCACATCAATATCAGGCCAGTCAACCACACATGTCTTGTAGGATATGTTTCTGTACCAAAAGGAGCGGTTCGGCTACACATTTATAGGGCATACAGTAAGTGCAATGCCTACCAAAAATTTCGAGGCACTCCAATGCCCATTGGAGGTGACATGGAGGTCAGAGGGCCTTAACTAAACCGTTTTTCCCATTTATAGCAACTGGGTCTCCTGTACACTGTTGGCCTAAGCAGTGAATGGAAGGCTTTCCAAAAATTATGAGGAACTGCAATGCCCCTTGAAACAGACAAGGATTACAGCATACTAAAAACCTTCTACCCATTATTGAGGAGTGGGTCTCCCTTAGTGTTCGCCTATGCATTGAAAAGCAAAAGCTGACAAAAATTAGGAGGAAATGCAATGCCGGTTGGAAGAATCGTGGAGGTTAGAGGTAATTAAAAACAACATTTCAATGCCCCTTGGAAGAGCTGTGTAGTTCAGAGTGGTTTAACAAGATGGTTTTAATGCCCCTTGGAAGAGACGTGAAGGTCACAGTAGCTTAACAAGACGGTTTTAATGCCCATTGGAAGAGACGTGGAGTTCAGAGTGGTTTAACAAGACGGTTTTAATGCCCCTTGGAAGAGATGTGAAGGTCGCAGTAGCTTAACAAGATGGTTTTAATGCCCCTTGGAAGAGACGTGGAGTTCAGAGTGGTTTAACAAGATGGTTTTAATGCCCCTTGGAAGAGTGGTGGAGGTCCCAGTGGAATAAAAAAGACAATATCAATGCCCCTTGGAAGAGTGGTGGAGGTCTCAGTGGAATCAAAAGACAATATCAATGCCCCGTGGAAGAGACGTGGAGGTCACAGTAGCTTAACAAGACGGTTTTAATGCCCCTTACAAGAGCCATGCAGTACAGCATATTCAAAACATTATTCCCATTATTGGGGAGTGGGTCTCCCATAGTCTTTGCCTATGCCTTCCAAGCAAAAGCTGCCAAAAATTAGGACGGAAGAACTTGCAATGCCCCATACAAGAGCCATGCAGTACAGCATATTAAAAACATTATTCTCATTATGGGGGAGTGGGTCTCCCATAGTCTTTGCCTATGCCTTCCAAGAAAAAGCTGCCAAAAATTAGGACAGAGGAACTTGTAATGCCCCGTACAAGAGCCATGCAGTACAGCATATTAAAAACATTATTCCCATTATGGGGGAGTGGGTCTCCCATAGTCTTTACCTATGCCTTCCAAGCAAAAGCGGCCAAAAATTAGGACGGAGTAACTTGCAATGCTGGCAACACGGACCGCGGTCACCCTGGTGGTATAGTGGTGGTGGAGGCTGAGGATAAGGAGAAGAGCAAAAAAACAGCCGAAATGAGGAAGCGTATCCCCATGTGTGTGTGTGAAGCAGTGCATGGAAATACATCTCCCGAAATAACACATTGGATTTGACTTTATGTTACTCTGCTGTCATTTGGTGGTGATGAGAAGTCTGGCCCAATCCAGCCCTTGTTCATTTTGATAAGGGTCAGCTTGTCAGCATTGTCAATTGACAGGCGAGTGCGCTTATCAGTTATAATTCCCCCAGTGGCACTAAAAACACGCTCTGATAACACGCTAGCGACAGGGCGGGCCAGGACCTCCAAGGCGTACAGAGCGAGTTCATTCCAAGTGTCCAGCTTGGATACCCAATAATTAAAAGGCACAGAGGAATCACTGAGGACGCTGATACGGTCGGCAAGGCACTCCCTCACCATCTTTTGAAACTTTCCACTCCTTGTGAGAGTACCCCGAGCCTCAGAGCCTGTAAGCTGGGCGGGTCTCAGAAAACTGTCCCAGAACGTTGACAGTGTTCCCCTGCCTCTGCTGGATTGGAGTTGCGTCTCTGTCGCCTGTACGCCTTGGTTGGGCAACGAACCTCTGCCGCTAGCGTGTTCAGATGGGAATTTTTTTAACAGTTCTGCAGCAAGGGCCTTCTGGTACTGCCCCATATTTGTAGGCCTCTCCACCTCAGGAATAAGAGAGTGAAAGTTCGTCTTGTAGCGGGAGTCTAAAAGTGTCACCAACCAGTAATGACTGTCACCCAACATTTTTACAACGCGAGGGTCATGGTTAAGGCAGCGTAACATAAAGTCAGCCATGCCTGCCCGACTGGTAACGGGCAAGACTTCCGTGTTCTCACCAAGATGACTGACCATGCTCTCCTCCTCCTCCTTCCCTCTGTCCTCAGGCCACCCACGCCAAACCGACGGTATGACAGTTGTACAGGTACTACCGTCTACAGCGCATGATAACAGCTCTTGTTCTTCCTCCTCCTCCTCTCCCTCATTGTCATCCAATGCACGTTGGGATGAGATGAGGCTGGGCTGTGTGTAATTGCCTGCTACGGCTTCTTGATCCATCTCATCATACTCTGGCTGCAATGCCTCCTCTTTAATTCTCTGCAGAGAGCGTTGCAAAAGACAGACAAGTGGGATGCTGACGCTAATGATGGCGTCATCGCCACTCACCATCTTGGTTGACTCCTCAAAGTTTGTCAGGATGGTACATATGTCAGACATCCAGGTCCACTCCTGAGGTCTTATGTGTGGAGTCTGACCTGAATATCGATGGCTTGTTGCAGCTGGTACTCAACAACTGCTCTCTTCTGCTCACAAAACCTTTGCAACATGTGGAGGGTAGAGTTCCAACGTGTGGGGACATCACACACCAGTCGGTGTGCCGGAAGCTGCAAACGCTGCTGCAACACAGCAAGGGCGGCGGAAGCTGTAGCCGACTTCCGAAAATGAGCTGACAGGCGGCGTACTTTGACGAGCAGATCTGGCAACTCGGGGTAAGATTTCAGAAACCGCTGAACCACGAGGTTAAGCACATGAGCCAGGCATGGTACGTGTGTGATATCGCCTCGCCTCAGAGCCGCCACCATGTTACAGCCATTGTCACACACGACCATGCCTGGTTCAGCGGTCTCAGCCACAGATCTGCCTGATCTTTCACAGCTGTCCACAACTCACAAGCAGTGTGAGGTTTATCACCTAAGCTTATGAGTTTCAGAACAGTCTGTTGCCGCTTTGCTGAGGCAGTACTGCAGTGCTTCCTGCTTGCAACGGATGTGGTGATATCTGAGATGGAGGCTGAACATGAGGAGGAGGAGGAGGATGATGCGCAGGACCTGTTCACTGCGGGGGCAACTGTGACTGACATAGGGCCCGCAATCCTCGGTGTGGGGAGGATGTGTTAATTCCCAAGGTCCGACTGGGTCCCGGCTTCCACTATGTTTACCCAGTGTGCCGTCAGGGAGATGTACCGTCCCTGGCCACAAGCACTTGTCCATGTGTCCGTTGTCAGGTTGTCTCCTCCAGTAACTGCGTTGTTGAGGGCACAGCAGATGTTTTGGGACACATGCTTGTGTAGTGCGGGGATGGCGCACCGGGCAAAATAGTGTCGGCTGGGGACTGAGTACCGAGGGACGGCCACCGCCAAAAGGTTGCGGAAGGATTCCATCTCCACCAGCCTAAAAGGCAACATTTCCAAAGCAAGCAGTCGTGAAATGTGCAAATTTAGGACTGTGGAAGACTCTGGAAGACCTACGGGTTGTACTGGCAACGTCTCTCGCGTTGGTGTTACGGGGAACGGTTGCCCGCCTTCTGTCTGCGGCCACCACACTGCTTCTTCCTGCCTGTTGGGGTACTCTGCCTCCCTCCCCCTGTGTGCTGCTGGCCTCGCTCTGCGTGTCCTCCTGCCACGATGGGTCAGTTACTAGATCATACACCACCTCCTCCTCTTACACTTCCACACCACGGTCCTCCTCCACACTTAGTGGCAATTGTGTCTCGTCATCGTCCACCTCTTGTGACAAATTGCCAGCATCGCCTTCCTGTGGCCGTGGCTGTTCAAATATTTGGCCATGGCTACATGGGATCTCCTCTTCCACCACTTCAAGCAGAGAAGGCTAGGGGCCCAAATGTGGAAATGGACCAGTGAACAGCTCTTCAGAGTGTCCAACTGTGGGATCAGTTGCTGTCTGACGACACTCGGTGAGAGGAAGGAGCATCAGGGTGAGGAGGAGTATGCGGTCGAGACTCACGGCTACTAAGACTTGACCGTGTGGAAGACAGACCAGAGGCGGTGGTGCCCAGGTGACTGGAAGTATTATCTGCTATCCAATTAATAACCTGTTCACACTGATCAGTTCGCAATAGTGGTCTTGTTGTGTGCTTCCCTAGTAATTCGGTCAAGAACTGGGAGTGAGAAGATGTTGCTGTTGGTTGTGGCACATTTTCACCTTGGCCCCGTCCTCTGCACGCCCCATCACCAGAACGTCCAGTTCCACATCCCTTGCCACGCGCCTTGCCCATTGTAAATGAAGTAAAATAGCTTACACTCGCACTATCAATTGCAAAAGGGTAATAAAAAGGAGATTAGAACCGTGGAAAAGGAAAACCACAGTTCTAGTTCTCTGGCCTACACCAGACTCTTTTAAACAGATATATTTGTGCCTGAACAGTCAGCGAGACACTAAAAATGTTTTTTTTTTTTCAAAAAGGTGGATTACACCCAGATTTGAACCGTGGAACAGGAAAAACACAGTTCTAGTTATCTGGCCTACACCAGTATCTTTTAAACAGATATATTTGTGTCTGAACAGTCAGCGAGACACTCAAACTGTTTTTATGTAAAAAATTCAAAACGGTGGATTACACGCAGATTTGAACCGTGGAAGAGGAAAACCACAGTTCTAGTTCTCTGGCCTACACCAGATATATTTGTGTCTGAACACTCACAGACACACTCAATTTTATTTTTTTGGGGGGGGGGGATACCAAAAGGTTAATAAGTCGGGTATTTGTACAGTCTAACTGAGAAAGAACAAAACAAAACAGGATTTAGATGAAAAAAAAAGGATTTTTCCTGGCCCCTGAGAGCTAAGGGAGGGATAAGTCGAGCAATTTGACAAGCAGCAGCACACAGTACTTTAATGCAGTGTTTGTTAGTATAACCACTGCATCTCCTATACAGCCTGCCTGATATATGGGATGCGTATTAGTCCTGAGAAGGACTTTTTGTTTGATTTGGCAGGCTTTAGAGACCCTACACTACCTATTTCGCACTATATATCTCTCCCTAACTCAGCAGCACTGACCCTACACTGTCTGATCCCGGACGACTGTGTCCAAGATGGCGGCGCCCGGTTATAAATACTCGAGGTGACGCTGTGCGGCCAGCCAATCACTGTAATGCCCACAAACAACATGGCTGCGGCATTACAGTGACTGGCTGTCAATCCCTGCATGTTCATTGGCTCTGTAAAGAGCGCCAAACATGCAGGGCGGAGACCCGAGCTCCCGCCCGAGTAACCCGGAAATGCTCGGTGCTCTCCGAACATCCCGAGTAGTGAGATGCTCGGGCGAGTAGCGAGCAGTGTCGAGCATTCTCCCTCAACACTAATTATGACAAAACAGAAGATTCAATCTAATGAGACAGATAGAGTCACTTTGGCCAATGATTCGCCGGCGTCCGTCTTTTTAGGCTTGCGGTAAATCAAAGTTAACCACAGTTTTGTGCACCTCTGAAAAGATGGACACTGTCGAACAGAGGCCAAATGAACTCCTGAGTATCTCTACTGCCTCATTAGTGAATGGTCCATTCATTATTCAATGGGGTTTCATTTGAAACACATATTTTATAGATTAGATGGAAACCACAATATAAGTGCTCAGCGTAGAGCATAGGATAAATGTGAACTGATTCAAAATGTTCTGTACCTAAAAATGCTACTAATTAAAGCTTAAACTTAACCCACAAAAAAAGTCCCAATTGGGCCCGTCATCTGTTAACAGTAATATAGGGGTTACCACATTACTGGTAGCATAAAAGCTTTGGCAAAGCGACATGGCTCCCTCATCCTCTCAAAAGTCCAGCAAAATATGCGCTTCCAAATGCCCCCTTACTTCTGAGCCTCACTGTGTGCCTAAACCGCAGTTAGCGTCCACATTTGGCGTTACTGTAGCGAGGAGAGCCCAATTAATATATGGGATGCGGAATACATTGTGCCCCAGAAATGCATGGGGGCACAATGTACAGGGCACTATAATGTACTGGGCACTATAATGCGCTGGGCACTACATTGGCATATTTGCATTTTCACTCTGCAACATCCATTGCTGCTCATTACTTAAAAACACCAGTGGAGTGAAAATCATCACTACACCCGTAGATTAATTCCCACGTGGGTGTAATTTCCATATAAGGGTCATTTAAGGGAGGTTTCTGCTGTTCTGGCACTTACGGACTCTGCAAATAGAGTCCACAAACTATTCTAGGAAAATCTGTGCTCCGAAAATCAAATAGCATTACTTTCCTCCCGAGTATCGCCATGTGGTCAAACAGTGCTGTACAGCCACATATGCGGTATTGCCATGTTCAAATGAAATTGCGAAAGAAACTTTGCAGTCATTTTTACCTATTTCCCCTTGTAGAAATATAAAATCTTGGGCTAAAACAATATTTAAGTAGTAAAAATTTAATTATTTTTTCTTCACCCCCAATGGTATAAAATTTTGTGAAGCACTTGTTGTGTCAATGTAACACGGGTACTTTAGATGCAGTGACACAGAAACACAGAGCAGCCAATACGGGGTTAATAAACAGGGGGGGTTTATAAGAACAAGGTCAATCTCCACGCAGGGAGCAACAAGGAAAATATGGGGGGAAAACAAGGGAAATAGCAGGTGAAAGTCTATAACTAACAGTTCACAGTCTGACAAGATGTAGCAGAGCCGAACCGGTTGTAAACGTCAGTTTGTACACTTAGCTGACACTGGCTCCTCACAAGGCAGTCGCCAGAGGATGCAGGTGATGATTTCTTCAGGCTTCCCCGTCCAAACAATGCTCTGTCTTCTGGCGGCAGCGGGCGGTCTCCGGATTTACCCGCTGAGCCCCTAGTCCATAACACGGCACCTCACGTGCCTCGGCTCCACGGACCCTGCGTCCCTTATCTCTATAGTTGGGCTTGACTCCTCCGGTCCACTGCACCCGACTCCTGATCCCAGTACTCGAGCCAGGAGCCTGGACCCTCTCACACTGTTCTCCTGCTCAGGACCCAGCTCCGCTTTCCCGCGCAAAACGTCCTTGTCTCTTCCTCTCTCTAGTCACACGAGGAGTCCCCCGGTCACCTGACTTCCCACCTCTGTCTCTGGACACACCCCCAACTTCCCAGTCACATGACTCCTGTGCTCGCAGTCTTCCCCCTGCAACAGGAGGTATGGCCCCGGCAGTTACGGATCCCTTGCTCTGAAAGCACTTACACCCCGGTCTTCCCCCTTACACCAATATGCTCACTGCACCGCTAAATGATTTCATTAAGACGTTTTGTTTGTAAAATGGGGTCACTAAGGGTGGGTCCTGCTGTCCTTACACCTCAGAGGCTCTGCCTTCTGAGCTTTGCACTTTTCCTGAAACGTAGCTTCTGACCACATATAAAGTATTGGTATACTCAGGAGAAATTGCTTAACAAATTTTTTGGTCCAGTTTTTCTTATTAGCTCTTTTGAAAATTAAAACCTGGGGGGAAAAGAAAACTTTAGTAGAAAAAATGAAATGTTTCATTATACAATTCTGTGAAGTACCTGTGGGTTTAAAATGCTCAATGCACCCTTAGGCTGTGTTCACACGATGCGTATTTCATGCGTTTCCGCGGCGTTTTTGCAGTTGCGTAAACGCCGCGGAAACGCATGAAAAACGCATGGTAGAAGGGAAGCAATGTTCCCCAATGGAAATCCGCATGTGCTGTGCCCATGATGCGGATTTTTCCGCAGCGTTAACGCTGCGGTCAAAAATCCGCAGCATGTCAATTAATTTTGCGGAAACGCGGCGATTTCGCCGCCATTGACTTGCATTAGAACGCGCCAATTCCGCAAGACAGCATTTGTACTTGCGTAATTGGTGCGTTCTAATGTGCGGATGGTACCCGGGTGTGGAGGAGAGGAGAGTCTCATCCACACCCAGGTATCATTAAAAAAGCTGTAAAAAGAAGAATAAAATAAAAAATAAATGTATTCTTACCTTCTGTCGGCCCGCGCAGCGCTCCCGCTTGGTTCCCGGCACTTGCAGTGAGTTGTAGGACCTGCGGTGACGTCAGAGTCATGTGACGGGTCACGTGACGCTGACGTCGGCAGGTCTTTCAATTCAAAGTTGCCGGCAGCCGGGAGAACGGAGTGAGCAGGACAGCGCGGGCCATCGGAGGTAAGTATATACACTCTCTCGGTTCACACTGTATAAATCCATGCTGTTTGCATGGATTTATATAGTGTGACCTAGTTATCAAGCACTTTCCAGGTGATGCTAACATCGCCTGGAAAGCGCTTGTCAATCTGCATGCGGAAACGCATGTGAATCTGCATGTGGATCCGCATGTATTCTGCAGGAAAAACGCATGCACAATCTGCATGCGTTTTTTCTGCCAGGGAGATGCAGAAATGATGCAGAAATTTTCTGCTTCATTTCTGCATCGTGTGCACATACCCTTAGATGAATTCTTCAGGAGGTGTAGTTTTCAAAATGGGATTACTTCTGGGGGATTATGCAATGTGACATGGTGTCCAAAATCTATTCTAGCAAAAATTGTGCTCCAAAAGTCAAATGGTGCTCCTTCCCCTCTGAGCCCTGTTGTGTGCCCAAATAAGAGTTTCTGACCACATATTGGATATCCATGTACTCATGAGAAATTGCACAACAAATTATGTGGTCCATTTTCTCCTGTTACACTTGTGAAAATTAAAAATTTGGGCCTTTAGCAACATTTTCATTGAAAAAAAATAATATTTCATTTTCACGGCCCAATGTTATAAAATTCCGTGAAGCAGCAATGAGGTTAAGATGCTCACCACACCCCTAGATAAATTCTTTGAGTGGTGTAGTTTCCAAAACGGGGTCACTTTTGGGGACTTTCTGCTGTTTTGGCATATCAGGGGCTCTCTAAATGTGACATGGTATCCACAATCTGTTGCAGAAAAAATTACACTCCAAAAGTCAAATGGCATTTCTTCCCTTCCGGACCCTGCCATGTGCCAACACAATAGTTTCCAACCATATATGAGATATCATTGAACTATCATTGTACTAAGGAGACCCTCTCATCTATTCAGCAATCCCTTATGCTACCCTTGTGAAAATGTGAATTTTTGGGGTTAAAGAATCATTTTAGTGGAAAAAAAGTCATATTTAATTTTCACAATCTAATATTATAAAATTCTAAGAAACACATGTATGTTCAAGATGTTTATTACACTTGTCAATATATTCCTTGAGGGTTGCAGATTCCAAATTGGGGTCACATGCAACATGGTGTCTGCAATCTATTCCAGACAAATGTACGCTCTAAAAATCATACAGCGCTACTTCCCTTCCAAGCCCTGCCACGTGCCCTAACAATAGTTTTCTCAAAATTCTCTGTATTAATCCCTAACAGTAGTTTTCCACCACATATAGGGTATCGTTGTACTCAGGAGAAATTTCACAACAAACTGTGGTGTCCATTTCCACCTTTTACATGTGCAAAAATTAAAAATGTGGGGCTTAAGAGACATTTTAGTAAAGAAAATGTAATTTTTTATTTCTTTCTTCCAGGTTTTATCAAGTTGACGTTATTCCTGTGAAGCAGCTAAACAGATAAACTTTCTGAATGCAGTTTTCAATACTTAGAGGGGTACAGATATTAAAATGTGGTATTGTTTGCCAGTTTTCTCACATCTAGACGCCTCAAAGTCACTTCAAAAGTGAAGCGGTTCCTAAAAATAAAGGTTTTCTAAATTTCATTGAAACAATGAGAAATTGCTGATCAACTTTTAACCTTTTCAATAATTTAGGAAAAAAAAAGTCATTTAAAAAATGATGTTGATGTAAAGTAGAAATGTGGTAAATGTTACTTATGAATTATTTTGTGTGGTATGACTATCTGTTTTAAGAGCAGAAAAATTTAAAGTTTGAAAATTGCAAGTTTTCAACATTTTTGTGAATTTTTAGATATTGTCATATATATGAACATATCGTATCGACCTAGATTTACTACTATCCTGAAGTACAATGTGTCACGAACAAACAATCTCAGAATCACTGGAATATGTTGAAGCATGCCAGAGTTATTACCACAAAAAGTGACGCATGTCAGATTTGAAAATTGAGACTTGGTCATTAATGTACAAAGTGGCTCGGTCCTTAAAGGCTTAAACACTATGGGGCTGATTCATTTAGGTGTATACATAGTGGAATTATGGGCCCCAGTGAAAATTTGGATCTGGACCAGACCAGCATGTTGGTCTGATGTATGGGTCTCTGTAGAATTCTATATCCTATAAAGACATACTGTATTTTTCGGACCATAAGACGCACTTTCTTCCCCCCAAATTTGGGAAGAAAATGGGGGGTGCGTCTTATGGTCCGAATGTACTGTGGAGTTTTGGTGATGGTGGAGCGGGATCGATGGCCGCAGCCACGATAAAAGCAGCGCACACTGCTCGCTCTGCCTCATCGCCTACAGCCAGACACCAGCCCCGCAGCACCTCTTCTGCCGCCGCCAATTCCTGAGGGAGGGAATGGAGGCTCCTGCTTCCTACGATCCTGCTCCACCACCATCGCAACTCCCTGCTGCTGGAGCACCCTGGGTTCACAGCATTCCTCCACTTCCGCCGGCTTCCTGAGGGACCCTGCCTCTTGAGAACCCCACTCCACCACCCCCCGGGTAAGATACCTATATACCTATTCTCCAGACTATAAGACAGACCCCCATTTTATAAAAAAATTTTTTTTTCCTATTTTCCACCCCAAATTTTGGGGTGCGTCTTATAGTCCGGTGCGCCTTAAAGTCTGAAAAATATGGTATGTGCTCATCTTCCCTACATTAGACAAAAGAACAATACAGATAAAATGTATAAACCTCATAGAAAACACAGCAATAAGATCATTTTCTAAGTAATACCTCTAAATAGTAATCATAGAGTTACCAAATAACAATCATCACCATATTATTGCTGAACAAGTTCACTATATCAAAATGAATCAACCATTCATAAATCATTTGAAGACGAAAAATGCAACCACACAATGACCATATACTGTATTATCACCACATAGTGTCTGAGTATAACCGCCATCTTGTTACTGAACAAAATCTTCTGCTCTGGGTGCAGAATTATAACGCAAGCGAGTATTTTGACCATATCATCATTTTCTGTAGAGTTTCATCCTCCAAGCTATATAAACTTGAATGCTTATTGGATGAAACAGATTATGAAAGATTTTAAAAATCGCCTTCAAATATTGAAATTCTACTCTGTATGCTCGGCCAAGGTCATTAATAAATATGTTAAAAAGAAGAGAGCCCAATACTGACCAATGTTAACTGTGACCCAAACACAATATGAAGGGCATGCTATAATGGCTCTGTCTGACCATACAGGAAAATGGTCTGATCATACCAAAGCTCCTGGCCAGGGGAGGAAGCAAAAGAGTATACAGACAGGACAGCATGAGATCGCAGCTGCTGGTTTCAGTGAGGTAAAACATGTTTAAAAACAAGCAGGGAAATGTTTTACTTAATTATTTTGGAATGGTGCGTATGTTCCTGCCTCATCCATGTTGTTGGGTCCTATAACTCTCAGGACATGTGGAAAATATGTTTCCAGATATTTAAGCTCATTGACTTCATTCATGTTCCATCCACAGGTCCCTTAAATTTGTTTTATTTTAGCCATGGTCTCAAGCGGGCCTGCATATTTTAGTAGAGATAATTCATTACAGGTCTAGATCCTTCCTGTCCTTTGAGGACTTTTTATTCAAATTTTCCCAGTCCTTTGAGGACCTTTCATCTAAATTTCCATGTTGAAGCAGATATCACTACTTTCAAATTCACCACTTTGGTTCCTCTTTACTTCAATATACCCGAGTTTCTATTTCAACTAGGTTTGAGAGAATATGCAGAGTGGGATCCTCGACTAAGGGTCTAATCTCAGTCATCTGCGGATTATAACGTAATTTATCCCTCACCAGAATATTTAGCTAGACCCCCATATATACATGTATTAATACTACTATTATTTCTTTACTTACTGCAGGGTATTTGCTCATTGTTTTATCCTAAGTTTTGTTTGGTAATGCTTTTATTCTGTGTACATATATTGCACAATACAACTTCTTCTGGCTCGTTGGCTGGGAGGCATTGGACTTGGGGAGCGTCAGTATTGGTGGGTTTATTATATTCTATGTCAGCAATCCTATGGGCAAATAAAAATTAATTATTGACAAAGTGTTTAAAGGGTTATTTTCCGGAAACTCTGGAAGAGGTGATATCCATAGAAGAAATTGATTCTGCGATACGGGCCTCCCCATCATGTAAATGCCCGGGCCCAGATGGCTTTACGCCGGCATTTTACAGTTTAGAGAGCAACTCTCTCCAATAATGGCTAAAACATTTAATTAAATTGATGGAAATGCTGGATTTGTCCCCCAATCTATAGAGGCACATATTAGTGTTCTCAAGCCAGGAAAAGACCCCTCAATAATTGCTAATTTTAGACCAATGTCTTTATTAAATATAGATATTAAATTATTTTCAAAAATCTTGGGCCAATAGGTTAGCTCCTTTACTCCCCTCTTTAGTTAATAATGATCAAGTAGGCTTTGTCAAAGGACGAGAAGCTAGGGACAATACTATTAAGACCAAACTCATTATTTCTATAGCAAGAATTGGGTCCACTCCACTAGGTCTTCTATCTATAGACGCAGAGAAGGCTTTTGATAGAGTTCACTGGGGGTTCATGGAGGAAGCTTTAAGACAGACAGGTTTGGGCCTTTGCTACCTACAGAAAATTATGGCACTATATAAAAGCCCAACAGAAAGAGTGAGAGTAAATAATTCTCTTTCTGCTCCATTTGCAATTAACAATGGAACTAGACAAGGGTGCCCCCTATCTCCATTGTTATATGTAGTGGTAATGGAGCATCTGGCCAATGCTTTCAGAAATAATCCCAATATTCATGGATACAAGGTGAGATCTAAGTCTTATAAAGCAGCTCTGTATGCAGATGATTTACTTCTCTATATATCCCAACCACAGATAACATTTCCAATGACTCTAAAAGAATTTGATAGGTTTGGATCAGTCAGTAATTTTAAAGTCTAGAGGCCTTGAACATATCTCTCCCACAGACTGAAGTCTCACAAGTTATAACTAAATTTCCATTTAAATGGCAGAAAGAATCATTGAAATATTTAGGGGTCCATATTCCCTAGGAATAAACCATCAAGCTTTACTGAATAGAACATGTAGAGATCTATTGAAATATGGTAAATTGAAGCTTTCTTGATTTGGAAGAATGAACGCCATCAAAATGGACATTTTACCTCGTTTCTTGTACATTTTTCAAATAGTCCCGATCTTTCCTCCCCATAGTTTCTTTCGTAGACTAAGATTAGCTATTATTAAATTCATTTGGGGTAAGATTAAACCTCGCATAAACATACAGACACTCTCTCGTCATAAATCAATGGGTGGTGCAAGCCTTCCAAATTTCAAGAGATATTTTCAGGCCTCTGCCTTGCTGAGGATCCTAGATTGGCACTTTTATGCAGACACTAAACAATGGGTGGGGGTGGAACAGGAAGGCTTAGAAGTCCCTCTATGACATCTACCATGGTGTCAAGAAGACTCAGTGACCTTGGTCAAGAGCAAATTAACTAGGGAAACACTAAGAACATGACATTCACTGAGGAAAAAAGTGTTTCCAGATAAAACTTTTAGTCCACTCACATCAATATTTTATAACCCTTCCTTTCTACCCGGATATCTACGGGGGTCCTTCCTCGGTCGGAGGGCAGTGGAGGACACCTGATTGTTTCAAATATTGGAAAATGATATGACACCTTTTTTTGTATCTTTACAAACAAAGTCTCCAAATGTGAAAATCAAATGGTTTGAATACTTGCAAATACAATCCTTTCTAGTAGCACATAACCCTAATGTAAATTCGCTCCAAACTACACCTTCTTTGAGAACATGTTCCTTCAGGAAAATGGACCGACTCACGCTATTTCTGTGATCTATGAGGGATTGAGTAGAGAGGAGGGAACGGAGAAGCTGGCATATCAGCGAGCATGGGAGAGGGACTTGGGGATTAGTTTGTCCCCTCTTGAATGGGCAAAAGGGTTTTTCTTCACACACACGCTCACTAATGCTGGGAGTGCACAAGAGAAGAACTATAAAATACTTACACGATGGTATCACTACCTATCTAAATGACATGCAATGTTCCCTACAGTTTCAGAAATGTGTTGGAGATGTGAATGTGAAGTGGGTTCCATGATTCATATCTGGTGGGAGTGTTCTAGAATTAAACCATTTTGGGGGAAGGTATTCGTTAATTACCAACGTATCACAGGTAACAGAGTAACAAGGTCTCCCCAAATAGCTCTCCTGTCAATTCTCCTTTCTTCAACAGGTACTTAAAAGAAAGACCTACTTCACAAACTAAAATGGTTTTATACAAATGCACAAAGCATGGGCAACAAACATGGAGAATTGGAACTACTAACGCAGGAAAAGAAATATGATGTCATTGGAATCACTGAAACTTGGTGGGATGATACACACGATTGGAATACAAGGCTAAAAGGATACAACTTATTTGCAAGAAACAGACTTGATAAACGAGGAGGAGGTGTCGCTTTGTTTGTTAGAAAAGCGTATATCAGCACAGAGATTGAAGCTTCAGAGACTGGGAGTTCTGTGGAAACTGGGTAAGAATACAAGGAGAGAACAACGGAAAGGACACCATTGTAGGCATTTACTACAGGCCACCTGGGCAAACTGAAGATATGGATGTGCTCTTTATGTATCAAATGACCAAGTTCTCCAAAAAATATGATGTAGTGGTCATGGGAGATTTCAACTATCCAGACATTTGTTGGGAATCTCTCTCAAGTAAAACTAACAGGTCAAGCAAATTCTTATCCTCTCTTGCTGACGACTTTATCTTCCAAAAGGTAGGGGAGAAAACAAGGGGATCTGCTACTTTGGATCTAATCCTTATAAACAAGGAGGAAATGGTTGAGGAGGTAAAAGTGGCTGGAACCCTGGGAGGCAGAGATCATGCTATTATAGAATTTTGGATAACTACAGGTGGAAGACATGTGAAGACTCAAACTTCAAGGTTAGATTTCAGAAAGGCAGATTTTAAGCGATTCAGAAAGAGAATATAAGGGATCCAATGGCTGGATGTCCTTAAGGACAAAAATGTCCAGGAAGGATGGGAAATTTTTAAAAATGAGATTTTCAAAGCTCAATCGTTAACAATCCCGAAAAGTAGGAAGAATGGGAAGCATTTAAGGAAACCAGGATGGATGAACACAGAACTTAAACACATGCTAAAAAGAAAGAAAGAAATGTTTATCAAATGGAAAGAGGGAGGCATATCTAAAGAAGATTATAATGCAGTCTGCAGAACCTGTAGGGCATGTATCAGGTTAGCTAAAGCTGACAATGAATTTAGGCTTGCAAGAGATGTCAAAAGCAATAAAAAAGGATTTTGGGGGTATGTCAAAAGTAAAATAAAAGTCAAAGATGCTATAGGATATTTACAGGATGAAAATGGTGAAATGGTAAGAAAGGATGTTGAGAAGGCTGAACTTTTTAATTCCTATTTTGCATCAGTTTTCTCTCAGAAAGAACATGTAACATCAACTGATCTTCACTGTTCTATTAAAGGAATAGAAGAATCCAGGTTATCTGTAAACAGAAAGACTGTGAGGGAATATTTAGCTAACATAAATGAGTTCAAGTCTCCAGGTCCAGATGAATTACACCCCAGAGTACTGAAAGAGATCGTAGAAGAAATTTTAGAACCACTCTCCATAATCTTTGAAAATTTTTGGAGAACAGGAGAAGTCCCAGAAGACTGGAGAAGAGCAAATGTTGTTCCTATCTTCAAAAAGGGGAAGAAGGTGGACCCAGGGAACTATAGGCCGGTGAGTCTGACTCCTATACCAGGAAAGATCTTTGAACAAATTATTAAACAACATGTATGTAAGTACCTGGATAAGAATGAAGTGATTAACCAGAGTCAGCATGGGTTTGTAACTAACAAGTCATGTCAGACTAACTAACTAATGTCTCAAATGGGGTACCACAGGGCTCTGTCCTGGGACCTGTATTGTTCAACATCTTTATCAATGATTTAGATGAAGGAACTGAGGGTAAACTGATTAAATTTGTTAATGACACAAAGCTAGGAGGGATAGCTAACACTAGAGAAGAGAGAGAGGCTTCAAAAAGACCTAAATAAACGGGAGCAGTGGGCAGCAACTAACAGAATGGTTTTTAACAGGGAAAAATGCAAAGTACTACATCTGGGCAATAAAAATGAAAAAAGCATATACAGAATGGGAGGAATAGAGCTAAGCAACAGCACATGTGAAAAATACTTAGGTATACTAATAGATCATAGACTGAACATGAGTCAACAGTGTGATGCAGCAGCAAAAAAGGCAAATACAATTCTGGGATGTATTAACAGAAGCATACAGTCTAGATCACGTGAAGTCATTATCGCACTTTACTCCTCTTTGGCCAGACCTCATCTGGAATACTGTGTCCAGTTTTGGGCACTATATTTTAAAAAAGACATTGACAAACTGGAGCAAGTTCAGAGAAGAGCGACCAGAATGGTAACCGGTCTGCAAACCATGTCCTATGAGGAAAGGTTACAGGATTTGGAAATGTTTAGCTTGCAAAAAAGAAGACTGAGAGGAGACTTAATAGCTGTCTACAAATATCATAAGGGCTGTCACATCGTAGAAGGATCATCTTTATTCTCATTTGCACAAGGAAAGACTAGAAGCAATGGGATGAAACTGAATGGGAGGAGACACAATAGATATTAGAAAAAACTTTTTGACAGTTAGGGTGATCAATGAGTGGAACAGGCTGCCACGAGAGGTGGTGAGCTCTCCTTCAATGGACGTCTTCAAACAGAGGCTGACATCTGTCTGAGATGATTTAGTGAATCCTGCTTTGAGCAGGGGGTTGGACCAGATGACCCAGGAGGTCCCTTCCAACTCTACCATTCTATGATTCTATGATTTTGCTTAACAACGGCAGGGACGGTAATCCCGCGGTTTTGGAAACTTAAAAACCCACCTAGTATATTGGATTGGTACAACGAAATGGTGAATTTATGCAGAATGGAAGAACTTTCTGCAGAATGTAATGGAGCCAATGATAAATTCAGAAGGGTTTGGAGCGGATGGATTCTGTGTCAGGATTCACATAATTTTCATACTCTGTTTTAATAGTTTCAACAGATTTATGTCATTGTGCTCATAATCAGCTACATGGGCATAAGGACCTCCTCCCCCTCCCATCCCTTGTCCCTATGTCTTTTCTCTCTCTTTTTCTTTCTTCTCTTTATATGATTTCTTCAGACATAATATAGAAGTTACCTCAACATAAGAACCTCTTATTGCTGATTATTACATAAACAATATGATGTTCAAGGCATTACGATGTGAATTGATATTGAAAGAGGTGATCTCATTGGAACTATGGACATTTTCCATATTGTTATGTTTTCTTCAAATTCAATATATTTTTTGATTTGCAAAATGTTTAACAATCAATAATTAATGTTTAATTAATGTTTAATAAAACATATTGAACATAAAGGGTAATTTTAACTTTGGAAACAATTCTCTATCCGATGGGGTAGAAGATAACTGTCCAACTACTGGGACCCCCACTGATCCTGAAAGACAGGGCTCTGAAGTGCCCAGTGTGAATGGAGTCCTGGTCAGTCATGTGCACTGCCCCATCATTAACAGATGACTCCTCCAAGGGAGTGGTAAGGGGCATGAACAACTAAAGCAAAATTTGTTGAACCGTTCATTGCCCCTTGTTTGGGGTGGGGTTATAGTTTATGGGCTGGTGGGGTTTGTGTCACAGTCTGACCCTGATGCAGGGTGTGTGCAGAGTAGGATGTCAGTCAAGCAGGAGGGAGTGATTACAGCGACCTCACTGTGTAGTGAGCACTGACTATTCATTACCCCAATGACCGGAAGCAGAAGCTGCAAGGAGAATATAACGTCATTTTCTCCCTGTAGCCGCACTTCCAATTAGACTGCAGCACATGTGTAAATTGTTATTTTCCTGCAGATTCAAATAATAGCAGCAGGTAAATACTATTTTATATAATCGTTTAATCTGTATCTCTGTGTTTTGAGAAGAAAATAAATAATGATTTTTATTGTATTAATTATTCCATTTATAATGAAAAAGTATAAATGAGGGTGTAAGTAAAAGTTCTTTCAATAAAACACAAGTGCCTGAATATTAACTGTAGAGAAATCAAATAATGTCTCCTCCCATGTGGACATTCACACCAGTGTATTGTCCGAGTGCTATGGCCTATGGCTGTGCAAAAGAATCGGTATCCCATACTGATCATCTGTTTTGCATCTAATTTATAGACACGTTGGTCTTGTAAACTTTTTTAACTGGTGATTTATAAAACAGATGCCATACAGATGTATAAAAGGACGTACAGAAAATATACGGATAACATACAGATGACAAGAACGATGAAAAATCATTCTTTTTTAATGGATGAAAATCGGAAGATGTTTCATGCACTTGTGTGAACTTAGCCTATGATCCATCCAGTGATTCCAGAACAACATTCAGAAAACATTAATTATTTTCCTGGGACTTTGGGTGTTATCAATAACTCTGCTCTGGGAATCTGCATGTAATATAAAAAAACTTTTTCAGATAGTTAACATTAAAATTCTCCAATGTGCCCGGCCAGCAGAATCCTATGGCCCTTAATAATGATTAGGTACAGTGACGTACCGTCCTATGTAATGGACACGGACTATTTCTTGAACACTTTGGAAGACTTCACTTGGCAACCCGCTTTCCTTTTGGCTTCCATTGATATTAAAGTCTGTACACCAGGATTCCCCAGGACGGGGGTCTCCATGCGGTCCAAGACATTCTGATTAACCCAAATACAAATGAACAATTCATTGTATTTATGAGCGAAGCATTACACTTCATACTTACTGATAATGCTATTAAATTCAATAATAAATGGCATCATCAGGAGGAAAATTCCGCACCAAACGGAAATTACAGATGGGGCAATTGCACAATATGTGATTATAATGCGAAAACGAACTACATCAGACTGTGAAACATAACGCATCAGGGTAATGAGTTTATTCCATGCCAATAAACATCATAGTCTATGTCCTGCTCTGTGAATGAGGAGCGTTTTATATAGGAAGAACAATACGTAACCTACAGGTCTAAACAAAAGGAACATTTTAAATCAATTAATACAGGAGCTTTTTCTCCTCATTTAATCGAACATATAAATAAAAACCAAGAAGGGAAAATTAATATATTACAGTGAGAGGATGATGGGAGTTGTACTTCACGCAAGACTACGATGTAAGACACAGATGAAGTTATTCTTCCCTTATCTGGACATTTGGACTGACGCCCAGAAACTAGATTGTAACTTGTTTTAGCTGTCTCAGCAAGCTTCTACTAATTATCACTTTTTGTTTATGAAACTTTCTTATCAACATTCCACTGTTATGAATCATCATTTCGCTGCCTGTGAAACAAAGGCATTTTACTGCGCATGTCTGACAAAAAAAAAAAAAAAAAAAATGATTATTATTATAAATAAAGGGACAGCACCCATAGAGGGAGACGCGCTCAGGGGCTTCCCAGTACTTGATTATACACTACGTGTCTGTGTATTTCTTGTTACGGGGATACCCCGACTCCAACAAGGACCCTCCATGGCTGAATGATCCTAACAATTCCTGGCGCCCGAAACAGGGACCCGAGGTCTGCGTATTCCTTCAAGTTCATCGACCGGCACGAGTAACCGCTGAGATTGGGACATCGGAACAGCAGATGACAAACCTGGCCAGGTAAGAGACACTGTTAGTTCTCTTACATCTGCTCTGCGATAGTCCGTAAATTTCATGCATATCTTGTGTTGGGATTGAGGAACTAGTAGAGAAGGATACCTATAGCTCGGGTCATTCATGTATATACTGTAGGATCTGCCGAAGGAGAGGTCAGAGAAGGTTATGAAACGGATGGTATGAAAGAGATGTGGATGTCGGGAATAGCCTCATAAGCCGCACTAAGGTAGATGACATAAGTATTACGGAGATTGCCTAACTGAGTCATAAGGTTGTGTCCTTTCGGGGAAACCTTCGCTCACGCTTAACTCCCGAACCTTTGTCCTCCTTTTTGACGGATAAGAGATTGACAGAATGAGCCCATGGAAGTAATGATAATACTCCAGGGACACGATATATAATGGAGACTGTATGGTTCATTTTATGTATTGTTGGTCTTGCCCTTGTTGCCATATATATGTGTGTTAGAATTACTCTACACTTCAGACAAAACGGTCCAGAGAAACCGTTTCAGATACTGGCTCCTTAGGACAGAATAGGTAACGAGGAAAGGTAGAATATAGAATATATTTTATCTAACCCAAAAAGCCTCCTAAGGTAAGAATAGTCAGGAAAAATGGGCAACAAACAGACTAAGACCACAAATGATGAACAAGATGTCTATACAATCGTGAAAGAAAGGTGTGGTGTAGAAGCAACTAAGAATTTAGGGAAAGTTTGCAAAACTTTTCAGGTAGCAAGGCATGACAGGTTTAACAGGAAACTATGGGAGGACATTCGGGTTAGAAAAGCAGGAGTGATAAGAGACAAAGGATGGCAGGAACAAGTAGAGGCCATGGTCGAACTATCAAAAACAGCAGAGACAGACCATTGGACTTTTAATAAAGACAATGGATTATGGAGAACTCCAGTCAGACAGGGTCCCATTGTACAAACAGAAAACAGTAAACAAATGAACCCATTGGCACCACCATATCAGCCCAGGTCAGAACCCACACCGTATCCTGATTTTCGGGGTCCGGGTGGATGGACATGTACAAACTGTGGACTCCAGAATCCAGACTGGAGAGACACATGTGCAGGATGTGGAGCACCACGACCACATGATATGTTGGCACCAGTGCGTATCCTCAGTCGACCATACAGAGAAGAAGATGGTGGCAATCCACCGCGTAGAGTAACTAGATACCATCAGACTAGACAATATTTTCCATGGACCCCCGCTGAGGGAATGTCCCTACTTCAGAATGCACCAGATCCAATACAATGCCCACTAAGATTTGCTACGTACATACAGCAGATAATACACACCCATAATGGAACATGGTCAGATGGGACAGAATTATGTAGAATGAAAATGACACCAGGGTTGTATCAGGAATTGATGACAGTTATAGAACCTCATAGACCTCAACCAGTAGATGGTGAGGATCCAAATACCGCACTGTCAGGACAGAATTTTATGATCAGACTTATGGAGTTTATGAGAACTAAACAACGAATGAGAGGGACTTCAGGAACTGTCTCCCAGAAGTCAGGACAGCCTGTAGATGAATACTACTTAGCGGTAGAAAACAGTTACAGAGACGAGGGAATGGACCTTACCAATGAAGGAGTCATTCGACTGATGACAAAAACTTTTATAGAGAATCTTAACCCAAAACTTAGGGAAAAGTTCAAGGCTGCAACTCCTGATTGGAGAACCCTAGATGATCCCCAGATAGTCAGACAAAAACTATTAGGGATAGAAATGGATATGCGTGAGGCAGCATCCAAACCCATCAGAGTAGCAGCAAATAATAGTCTGGTCAATAAAAACAACAGATCAAATCAGACCTATGACAAAGGGAATTTGGATAAGAAAACTAATCCATGTCACTACTGTAAGAAACCAGGACATTGGATTAGAGAATGCAGGAAAAAAGCCAGGGATATAGAAGATGGTACCTATGTCCCAAGAGAATCACAAGAAAAGACAGTACAGGCTTCTGCTCCTGCAGCAAGCGAGTGACTAGACGTGATGCAAACCACTTTGACTGGAAGGCGCCCAATAATTCAGGTAAAAGTAGCAGGAAAACAATGCCCTTTTCTAATAGATACCGGAGCAACTTCCTCCGTCCTCAATGAAGACTCCTTACCAAATGCTGATTGTTTATCAGATGATGTAACCTATACCGAAGGGTATGATGGAGGAATCAGGCCACTCCCATATAGTATTCCCCTTGAAACAAAGATAGGATCTAAAATATTTTTATCTAAATTTCTTTTTGTCAAAGGGGCACCTACTTGTCTTCTAGGTACAGACCTATTAAAGCAGACAGAAATGAATATCCAATTTTTGGAGGATGGTAGAGTCCAAATTTTGGTGCCTGATGACCAAGAGTCTCTAGAAAACATTGTAAAAGTCCAAGCCTTAGAGGATGAGAAAGATCCTGCCCCTACCCAAATTATTTTAGATCTTTCTGAGGTACCAGAAAAATTATGGGCACAACATGACACCGATGTAGGACTAATGCCAATAGCTCCAGTAAAAGTCACTCCTGTTCCAGGTGTGACACTACCCCAATTGAGACAGTATCCTATTAGTGCCCAACAAGAACACGCCATAGGAGAACAGATAAAAGATTATCTAAAAACTGGAGTACTGATAGAAGTAAAGTCACCAGCCAATACACCGTTGTACCCCGTAAAAAAGAAATCTACTGAGGGGTCAGCTGCTAGGTACCGGATGGTACATGATCTAAGAGAGATAAATAAAATTTTGGAACCTATTACTCCTGTTGTGCCAAATCCACACACGTTGCTATCACAGATCCCAGCAACAGCACGAGTATTTTCTGTCATAGACTTATCAAATGCATTTTTTTCAGTACCATTACACCCAGACTGTTACAAACTGTTTGCATTTACATTTAAGAATAGACAATTAGCATGGACAAGATTACCACAGGGTATGATACATTCACCTACCTTGTACTCAGAAGCTATGAGATCAGTTCTTCAAAATTTCAAACCTACGGATGAGGTTGTAATTCTCCAATATGTTGATGACCTATTGTTATGTGCCCCTGCTCAAGAGTCCGCAAACAGCAACACAATAAGGTTGTTAATATTTCTAGCAGACATGGGCTGTAAAGTTAACAAGAAAAAAGTACAACTTTGTATGACTACGGTAGTATTTCTAGGACACTGCATTTCACAAGGTATTCGGCACCTCACCGCCGACAGACTAAAAATCATTAGAGATCTTGTTCCTCCCAAGAACTACAAAACATTAAGAGCATTTTTGGGAATAGTATCACACTGCAGACAATGGGTTATACATGCTAGTCAGCTTATGCAACCTCTATATGATTGTTTAAAAATCGAACCTTTCCAGTTAACTGAATCAGCACTCATAGCCTTTCAAGACCTCAAGAAAGGTCTCATGTCAGCCCCGGCCTTGGGAATCCCAGACTACGCCAAACCATTCCAATTAATGGCTGCGGAAATGTCTAATCATGCTACAGGAGTACTAACACAGAAACATGAAAATAAACAAAGACCTGTCGCATACTATTCTGCTCAATTAGATAATGTTACCAAAGCTGCACCATCATGTGTCAGAGTAGTAGCAGCTGTCTCTCTTTTGGTAGAAAAAGCCTCAGAAATAGTACTAGACCATGCCCTAATAGTACAAACTACACATGATGTACATGGCATACTGAATCAGGTATTGCCAAAACACATTTCAATGGCTAGACATCTTAGATTACAATGCTCCTTACTAATGCCACCAAACCTCACTTTTCGCCGCATATTGTCTCTAAATTTAGCCACTCTGTTACCACTAGAGACAAAGGGGGGAGTGGAAGGAGGTCAGGAAGACGAAGATGAAAATTTTTTACAATACCACGAACAAGACAATATAATACATGATTGCTTACAGTGTATAGAACAAGAAACACAAGGGCTACCTAATGTACAGGACACCCCTCTTGACAATCCAGACCTACATATGTATATAGATGGTAGTAGGTATGCAGATGAAACTGGTAACTTTCACACAGGTTATGCCATTGTATCAGATTATGATGTTATTGAAGCTGAGCCAATGCAGGCCAGCTGTTCAGCCCAGGAAGCTGAACTATTAGCTCTAATACGAGCATTACAGTTAGCAAAAGAAAAAACCGCTAATATTTTTACCGATTCTAGATATGCATATGGTATTGTACATGATTTTGGATGTATATGGAGAGCTAGAGGTTACATGACAGCTTCAGGTCAACCAGTAAAACATGGACAAATGATTAGACAAATCCTAGAATCAGCTGCCTCAACCAAACAAGTAGCAGTAATAAAAGTACCTGCACATGTAAGACTCAACACCGAGATAGCTAGGGGTAATGACCGAGCCGACAAGGCTGCTAAGCGAGCTGCAGTAAAACCTCTGACAACTGACCACACTATTAGTGCAGTATCAGAATTTGACTTAATTACACGGCTCAAAGAAGCCCACCAGCAGGTGAGTAGAGAAGAAAAAGAAGAGTGGCAGAAACAGGGGGCAGAAGAAAAAGAAGGACTATGGAGAAAAGGAGATGAGCTTTGTCTCCCCCGAGCATGGTACCCTGTTGTGGTCAGTGAAGCCCACGGACCTACACATGTGTCTGCAAACGGTATGATACAGAGGGTCAGACAGAAGTGGTTAGCCCCAGGGTTCGGCCAGGTAGCTCGAGCAAAATGTGGTTCTTGTGAAATCTGTTTAGCCCACAATCCAGGACAGACTGTTAAGACCCCCCAGAAGCACCATGTAAGACCACTATATCCGTTCCAGAGACTTCAGATCGATTACATCCAGATGCCTAAGCATGGACACTATGAGTATGTACTGGTATGTGTGGACATGTTTTCGGGGTGGCCAGAGGCTTATCCAGTTCATACAGCCACGGCTAAAGTCACTGCAGTAAAAATAGCACATGAACTGGTACCCCGTTATGGTATCCCAGAAGTGATCGAGTCAGATAGAGGTACACATTTTACTGGAGAGATCTTTCAGAATGTAATGAAAATGTTGTGTATAAAAAGTGAACTACACACCCCTTACCACCCACAGAGTTCTGGTAAGGTTGAGAGAATGAATGGAACACTTAAGTTAAAAATACAGAAAGCCATGGCAGAAACACAGAAACCATGGACTGAGTGTCTCCCAATAGCATTGTATTCAGTCAGAAACACCCCCCAGGGAAAGAGCAAACTCACCCCCCATGAAATATTGTTTGGTAGAGTTGCCAATACAGGATTGTATTTCCCACAGACTTTAATGTTAGAAACTGAAAGCTTAACTGCTTATGTACAAAATTTATGTAAGCATGTGTCTAAAATACACTCTTTAGTGTTCTCTTCCATTCCAGATCCAGATTCCATTGAGGGAACGCACAAGCTGCAACCAGGAGACGAAGTCTACGTAAAAAGACATAACAGAAGAACGCTAGAACCCAGATTTGAGGGTCCATATCAGGTGTTATTGACAACTCCAACTGCAGTAAAATTGGAAGGAAAATCAGCATGGGTACATGCAAGCCATTGCAAAAAGAAATAGTGGTGATTGTACTTGTGTTAGCTATAACGATAGATCAGGGAGACCTGTGGGATAAACTAAGTTCCCCAAAACCTACAGATAATAAATTTATAAAACATCATGAGACATTGGTAAACGGGCTGCTCGATGGCGGACAGAAAATAGCAGACTGTTGGATTTGTACGCATTCTCCAATATCAGCCACGAGCATACCCTTCCTGGCCGTACCCATGACCCCTGAGGAAGTGTTTACATGGACTAATTGCTCAGACAAATTAGCAAATAACCAAACCGTTAATTCTAGATTATGGAACACCACTGTTGCCATCCCAGTTGTGGGGTGGGTGGGATTTCCCTGGTGGCAAGGTAATATGACCGGAAAAATAAACAACTTACAATATTTAGCGTTTAAAGGAGGTGTATGGGTTCCTAGAAATAAGACGGGACTAACAGACTTAGGGTTAATTCCTACAGAAAATATACAACTCAGTTTTAGTAGCACAGTATCTTCTTCTCAACCTTTTAAACCTGATATAGTAGAAAAATACATACACAATAATGGTTGGAAATATTCACAATTATTCCCCGATGGAAACAATGATACATGTTCAAAGATACCAGGTAATATATTATGTAATGAGTCAAGTGCATATGACCCAGGTACACCGACTTGTGAAAATCCAGATGCAGGATACTGTAGTCCATTAGGTCAAAAACCCCCTTGGTGTATACTTCAGAATGTATCTAAATTTTTAGATTTGGTACATAGGTTGGTGCTCCAACACTCTGCAATATGGGATCTGCCTGAAGGAACCTTCTGGATTTGTGGAAATGGAGCATACAAATGGCTCCCAGTAGGAATAAAAGGTGCATGTACTCTAGGACGCTTAACACCGGCCACATTTATAGTTCAGAATCAGCAGGTAGATATGCAAGCAGTACCTAAACACACACTATACAAAAGAGCAGCCGACAACTCGCCTAGACCTTCAGGTAGGCCACATGTGGTCCAAATGGGAATTCCTAATAAAATATTCAGCACTTTCTTTGTGTATCCAATGTTGATGCAGATGTGGGATAAATTAGTTCAGGCCACCGACTATCTAGATGATCAGATATGGGATATTATGGATATACTTAATACTAGTATAGCTGTACAAAATCAACTTATAATTGTTACTAATCAACATACTGTAGTGTTAGACTACCTAACTGCGGCCCAGGGAGGAATGTGTCAAATTATTGGTCCAACCTGTTGTCATTACATAGATCCAAACAGTACAATGAGTATGAGGTTCAAGCTGGCAGATATACAACGATTACGGGATGAATATGACAGACACAATGACCAAAATAAAGATAGCTGGTGGTCAGACACCTTCTCCTTTCTCAACCCAAAGAACTGGTTTAAGGGTATTGGAGGTTGGGTGGCTGGAATTCTGCAAGGTATATTACAGATTGTGCTAATTATAGTAGTCATATATGTAGTGTTTAAAATAGGATTAAAAATTATTTTAATATGCATAAATAAGCTTTGTAACACGGACTCAAGAATATGAAAGAAAAGAACTCCCGGACCAGGTTTTCTACCAAAAGTCCATAAGGAAGAATCAAAGGGGGGACTGAGAGGATGATGGGAGTTGTACTTCACGCAAGACTACGATGTAAGACACAGATGAAGTTATTCTTCCCTTATCTGGACATTTGGACTGACGCCCAGAAACTAGATTGTAACTTGTTTTAGCTGTCTCAGCAAGCTTCTACTAATTATCACTTTTTGTTTATGAAACTTTCTTATCAACATTCCACTGTTATGAATCATCATTTCGCTGCCTGTGAAACAAAGGCATTTTACTGCGCATGTCTGACAAAAAAAAAAAAAAAAAAAATGATTATTATTATAAATAAAGGGACAGCACCCATAGAGGGAGACGCGCTCAGGGGCTTCCCAGTACTTGATTATACACTACGTGTCTGTGTATTTCTTGTTACGGGGATACCCGACTCCAACAAGGACCCTCCATGGCTGAATGATCCTAACAACAGTTTGCAGGTTTAGAAAAGGTCCCACCACCACTCGGGGGGGTGACAGACATAAGATCCTATTAAGAAAAGAAGCATAATGGATCCTCCATACTAACACATTAGGACCTCTGGGGTTAAATGCTAAATTTGACATGAGAGTGTTCTTCTAATTCATATTTTGTCCACTTGCTCTCCCTATATCAAATGCAGCAGAGTAAGTTTCTATCATGACACTTTGTAGCAGGGTATATATAAGGCATACACTGATGTCATGATAGACTCGGGCCAGATGAAGCGTTAGTCACAGTGCGAAACGGCCGATACCTTTTAATGTTGCCTGTGTGCACATCCCATCCAGCGCTGCACAGAAATAAAGTATATGGACATTTTACTTCCAGGGTGACTGACATGCTTTTGTCTTTTCTTTGAAGATCCTGTATGTGGACTACACCTTTCAGAGGGTCCAGCACTGACCTTGTGGTCGTATCTCCTGGGAGATCCATTATATACATGACATGGCTGCTCTTCCAGTGCAGCCAAGTGATCCATAGTGCTGGCCAATTTCTTTTTACTTGTTTCCTTGCAGTAATAATACCGTAACATTACATCCATAGAGAGATAAAGCCATGAAACTACGTCATCCTGTGGCTACTGCAGGGTATTACATCACTGTGGACAAAACACCACAGTATAAAACCCACTGGAGAATGTAGAGATTTATATACTCTTGTATGTAGATGAAATGTCAGTGTGGCCTCTACACGACACAGGGCTGTGGATAGCGGCAGTAGGAGGCAGAATGTGAAATATAAGGATTATTTCCCATTTTCATTCATGTACATCACTGCAGATATACACCCATCAGCCATAACATGAACACCACCTGCCTAATATTTTGGGTACTTTGGAGACCTCAGTGATGTTTGGCGTGTAGCAGGGGGCATTCTCCTAATGAAAGGGACCTCTGCCAGTAGGGAACATGGCTGCCATGAAGCGAGATACTTGGTTTTAGATGAGTCCTGGGACGTAATATCAGGTTGGTAAATTCACCTTAGTTTAGTGAACAGGACGGTGAGGGGAGGACACAGAAACATTCACCTCGTGGCCAATATGGGCCTGAAAGCACCGGGATTTACTTGTCTTGACCTGTGTTGTGGTGTCATATACTGGAGCACAGAACTATTTCTCTTATACTTATTTATTTGGGAAATCACTGTTCCTCTTCCATCTGCAATCTTTACGTGTACCCTAATGTTACAATTGATTATTTCTGCTGCTATATTTAGGCGATTTGGTGTCCTCCTTACTATATTCTGTAACACTGCTGTGTTCCTCCATCTCGATTGTTATTTTAATATGTCTTTGTGCATATGTTGTTTTTAATCTTTTCATGTCCAGCAATTTTGTATATCTAATAAAGATACATTTATTAGACTTTATGTTTGTTGGTGCATCGGTTCTTGTTTTTTTTCTAGGTGCTCATAGTCTTTTCATAGTTTTTAGGACAGTTAGATGCACAACATTTAGGACCCATCAGTAGAATTTAAAAAAGGTATGTTACACTGCAAAACAAATCTTTTCTCATACTGGGTCATCTGATTATGTCAAACTTAGACCTTCAGCGGTTGATGACATCATCGCTTACGCTTTGACTGATGATGTCACAATGGCGATGATATCACAATACTATGGAATTCTAAAGTTAAGATTCCACTGTCATTTTTTTTACTTTACCTTCAACTGTTGAAGAGTGAGGACGACTTTTGCGTACTTAGCAAATTCTTTTTCATTGATATTAACTTATCATGGGAAGAAAAAGGAAGTGTGGTGAGGAGAATAAGAGGAGCGCTAAAAAGAGATGCATGGAAGAGAGTTTTTCTCAGAGAGGAGAAACTACTCAGGACATTGTACAGGATGTACCTGTTGAGAAGACAGAAGATCCCTGTACAACATCTTTTGGGGATCCTCTACAGAAAAAGACCCTTAAAAAGGGGAAGAAAAGAGGGAACACATCTCCTGAGAAGGCAGATGAAACCCCAAAGAGAGGGAGAATGGTGGAATCTGAGAGTGGAAAGGATGATAACTCTGAAATAAGGTTTAGCGGGTCAGCTAAAACCAGGAGCTCTCACAAACATCAAGAGAGAGGTGAAGATCAAAGTTGTAGAGAACAACTTAAGAGAAAGAGGACATCTGACACTGAGACCACTACAAAGAGAAGACGTGAGAATGACAAAGCCATCTACCAAGCTCCAGAAGGTAAAGTCTATAGTCATTAAGTCACAGACCACATCCATGTTTTATATAGTGTTCATTTATTTTACAAAATGTAACCTAATGACATAATCGTATCCCGTACATCTTACCATGTACATCAGAGCTCTCCACCTTCTGTACTTGGGGATCTCCGGCCAGAACATGGTGGTATCCAGCTTCATCATGTTCAAAGTTCATGACTGGGTTAAAATAATTGTCAATTTATTGTAGCATTATATGCGAGTGCGACAGTAAGATTAATTGTTAGTTCTTCTGTTTTTCTTTCTAGGAGTAATTGGTGCGCAGCCCACCAGCGTTTCAGACCCAGTGACTGCCCGTATTTCCCTGGAGAGTTTCACCTGTACCAGGAAGCTTGGAGAGGGCAGCTTTGGCAAGGTGATGCTGGCCACACATAAAACCAGCGGACACCAGCTGGCGATCAAGATGGTCAAGAAGAGGGAATTGGTGGAGAACGCTAGAGACGAGATCCGCTTAGAGAGAGAGGTCCTGGAAATCACTGGAGAGAGCAGATTCTTCACACACGCCTATGGCACCTTCCAGACAAAGGTAAGAGACTCCTTTCCTTCTAGAAATTCCCCCTTCCCCCCCATCATGTCCAGTTTCTTCCATTAAGAGTGCAAATCCAATCTTTGTCAGTGCAAATGAAAAGATCTGCTGTGTGCCCTTGCCGCCATTACTGATGACTATCGTTAGTGGATTTTGACTGAGACTTGAACCTGTACGCCTCCAGAGTTTGCAGATCATGGGGACATTTTTTCCTGAACATACAGTATAGTTCCCAGAACCATGGTAAATGTTATCAGGATATAAAAAATACACATTATTTACCATCATCTTCCCTCCTTTCACACAGGACTATGCATTTTATGCCATGGAATATCTGAGTGGTGGCGACTTGACTGCATTTATCAATTCCAGAGCCCCCCTGGATGTCTGCACGACCAGGTAAGAGAACAGTAGCTCTGTGATATCTATGGAAGCTGTCTCCCATCATAGTAATTGGTGGTTCAGAAGAACAATTAAAGCTGATAGGATTTTTTTTCTTCCTTCTCAGGTTCCTTGCAGCAGAAATCTTGAGTGGACTAGAGTTTCTCCACAGCCGGGGGATTATTCACCGGTAATAAGTCATTTATTTTTTATACATAGGAGAAGGTTTACTTTGTAAAATACTGAAACGTGCCAGAACTAAGTAATCCGATCAATAGGTGGTGTAACGTTAGAAAAAAGTCACTAAAGATGCTCCAAATTTACTGTGATGAAATTTGGTGTGTTTTCAGACAGTCTGGTATACGTCTACACAAGACGGGATTAGTAACTCTGCCCCCCAGTGTTTAGTGAGTGGTCCTGTGCAGCCGCCCCCACAGCAACCCAAGCACTACAACTGATCCACGTCTGATTCACAGAACTATTTTTCTTTCTTTTTTCAGGGATTTAAAACCAGACAACATCCTTCTGGACAGCGATGGACACGCTAGGATCGCTGATTTCGGCCTTGCTGCCATGAATGTATTTGGCTCTCAGAAGATCAGTGACTTTGCCGGCACTCCCGGCTATATGGCTCCTGAGGTGACTATGTGACTACTGATGTCTCATATCTTATTATCCACCTGTGATCTTCACTTACTGTGGAGATTGTGCAATCACAGACCCATCATCACAGCGGCCCTCATTTACTAACGCTGTCTAATAAATGGACAGTGTAAGGGCCCCCATACATATAAGACTAAAGTCAGCCGAACCTGCCAATATCAGAGGGTTCAGCCAACAGTCTAATGTGTATGAGGACCTCTCAAGTCTTCATCCGGGAGGAGAAAAACACGGCACATCGGATTTCCAATGATCGATCTTTTGTTCTTTGGAGGAGTCTAGCAGCTTCTCTCTCATAGAGAACAAAGGAGCTCTCGCCCGAGCCGTGCATTCCTGTTTATGGGGGAGGTAGCTAACAACGATCTTTTGGCCAACATCTATCTAATGTATATGGGGGCTTAGGAGTGGAGGAACACTACCGGTAAACCTGGCCACGGTTGTTTTGTCTCCCAGGAAGGAAAATGTACTAACTTATCCTTTTAATCTGATCTTTCCACAGATGCATCGTCAGCAGCCCTTTGATTACACGGTCGACCTGTTCTCTTTTGGGATCACAATCTTCCAAATGGCCACAGGATCTTACCCGTTCTATACTGGTCGGAATCGACTAAGGATTAAGCGTTCAGTGCAGCATGATAAACCTCGCTATCCGAACACCATGGATTCTAACATCAGGGACATCATAGAGAGAGTGAGTAATTAGACCCTTATATCTGGAGATATAGAACAGATAGGACTGTCATGAGTTGTGATAACACGCTAAACATTTCATCACCGTTGTGTTGGGTATTTCAGCTTTATCCAATACAAGTGATTGGGACAACACTGCAGCCCCCGGCACAGCCCCTCCTATATGTACAGCGTTCTTATGTACAGTCTTATTCATACTATAAAGAGGCTGCGGCGCTCACCAAAACCTGTTCAAACAGCTAATTATCATGATCATTGGGCATCGGCACCCGTCTGATCTACTACAGATGGCCTATCATGCCCTATCTTAACCTGTCCTATCGTATCCCATCCTGTCCCATCCTGTCCTATCGTATCCCATCCTGTCCTATTCTGTACTGTCCTACCCTGTCCTATCCTGTACTATCCTGTCTTATCCTATTTCTTTCTAGCAATGGTTGTTATAATAAATTCATCTTTCTATAAGAAAATGAGAATACATTTGTGACACTGATGTTTTTCTGGGATTATTTATATTATTACTTGTGATATAATAATGGTTCTTATATATTTGCAGCTCTTGTGTAAATCACCAGAGAAGAGACAGGTTGCTTGCAGCAATTTAAAAGGACATCCATTCTTCTCGCCCATAAACTGGGAGGAATTGGAGGCGGGAAGGTTACGTCCACCATTTACAATGACACCTGTAAGTACACAGCATTATTTTATTATAATGTCACCTCCTCATCTGTATAATGTGACAATATGTGTAAGAAATACTCAAATAATAAGTAATAATCATACATAGTGTAGGCCAGAATGTGTTTATCCTCCCCTGCTGGTAAATGTGTGGAATTACAGCATGGGGCAGGATGGGCAGGCCTTTACATGTTTCTCAAAAGTGTAATTATTGTCCCCAATTCTTCAGAAGGCCACTTAGTTAATAACTTGGATCCATTAGGCTGCGTTCACACTGTGCATTTTTTTGGTGAAAGCGCCATAATGCTCTTGCCATTTGTTTTGGAAAACCACAACAAAAGTATGCATTTTTGTCGATACTGCGGCAAAAGAAACCAATGTGGTTGTAACGTGTGAGCGCAGCCTAGTGGTGCAGTTGTAGCCGATGTGCATACCGCAGATTGCCAGGCACCACCAGTAGTTGACTTGTTCTCAAGCTAAAAGTACTGGTGGATGGTGGTGATTAGGGGTAATCTGCACATGGTTACCACGGCTCATCCACAATCTGTACAGGTGCCCTATGGAGGGGACTGATATAATGAAATACCTAATGAATTAACCAGACTGATTTGTCTTTCTTCTATAGATCCCAGTGATGCAAACGAGCAAACAAATTGAACTGCAGCACGTGATGTCCAGCACTGAAGCTCGGAAACCACCTATAACCCCGGAGGACCAGCGGCTGTTCTGTGGCTTCTCCTATATCAGCGACAGGTGGAAGAACATTCAAAGCCGCAGCAATAACAGCAATGGAAATGTAAAGCAGTTCCCTCCCCCCAATACCTGACTACTGGGTCAGGGAGGCGTGGACCTGGGTGTGGTCTGAAGAAACAGGCGGGGTCTGTTTGAATCCCACCCCTGAGCTTTACCATTGGTCTCTTGTCCAGAGTTCTTCCATCTACTCTGTTACATATCAGAGACCATGACCTCCTGCATTCTCTATTGCTGCCCCATACCTCATCTGGTGGCATGCTTCTTGGAGATGTAGGACCATCATACTACAGGACGGCACGGTGGCGCAGTGATTAGCGCTGTTGGCGAGCAGCACGGTGGTCCTGGGTGTAAATCTGGGACACCATCTGCAATGAGTTTGTATGTTCTCCCCGTGTCTGTGTGGGTTTCCTCCGGGTACTCCGGTTTCCTCCCACAACTCAAAACATACTGATAGGAGAAAAAAATAAAATTATTAATTATTGACCATCATCATCATGTATCTCGTGTATTTCTGTATTTATTACCAGTAACTGATATATAGAAAGGTGGTAACACTGCACATTCTGTCATGACTTTCATATCCTATTACTTATAATGTCTACAGTGACATAAAACATTAATTTCTCAATAAGTAAGTTTTGAGCCTCTAGTAGTCTGCACAGTTACAATGTAACACGTAAAGTCACCGGCTCCTTCCTACAGCCCTCCCTATACGTTGTTATTGCTTCCTCCTGAGAATGAGGTTGTGTTGTTACTAGAACTCTGGGTTTTCTGATCCTACATGTGTTATGGGAATCTTAGCTGTATACAGTGGAGGAAATAAGTATTTGATCCCTTGCTGTTTTTGTAAATTTGCCCGCTGACAAAAACATGAACAGTCTATTATTTTAAGTGTAGGTTAATTTTATCATTGAGAGATAGAATATCACAAAAAAAAAAAATCAAGAAAATCACATTGTATAAATTAGATAAATTTATTTGCATTTTGCAGTGAGAAATAAGTATTTGCTCCCTCTAGCAAACAACACTTAATAGTTGGTGGCAAAACCCTTGTTGGCAAGCACAGCAGTCATACGTTTTTTGTAGTTGATGATGAGGTTTGCGCACATGTCAGGAGGAATTTTGGTCCACTTCTCTTTGCAGCTGTCGTTTGGCAACTTGGAGCTTCAACTTCCTCCATAACTTTTCTATGGGATTAAGGTCTGGAGACTGGCTAGGCCACTCCATGACCTTACTGTGCTTCTTTTTGAGCCACTCCTTTGTTGCCTTGGCTGTATGTTTTGGGTCATTGTCTTGCGGGAAGATCCAGCCACGACCCATCTTCAATGCTCTTACTGAGGGAAAGAGGTTGTTGGTAGTGATGAGCGAGCACTAAAATGCTCGGGTACTCGTTGCTCGGGTCGAGCAAATTGGAATACTCCGGTGCTCGACCCGAGCAACGAGCCCAATGTAAGTCTATGGGAAACTCGAGCATTGTATCTGGCCATGTGGTGTGTGACACATCATCAGACACATGCATACAGTGCTAAAAAGACATGGGAACAGCATGGGGAAGACCTCTGTAAGCATCTCTGACTCCCAGGTCACTGCCTAAAATTGTGCCCATCATAAGTGATCCTTGGCGCATGCGAAGATGCCTCCCACCATGCACCTGTCGTTGCAGACTTGCAACAATCACCATCCATGTCCTTGTCCCACTGCAGCGTTCAGTTGCCCCTACCCCATTCATTGGAAAGCAAGCGCAAGTATGCAGGCAGCCAGCCACCTACCCACCCACAGGCTGCAATACTAAACTGCCAAATTTTTGAGAGCTGCTTGCACTTGAAATGTGGCGTTTTGGATGTTATGATCTGCAAAATGTACTACGGAAAGATAGGGGAAAGCTGTCCCTACAGTAAGACTAAGCTGAATCCCTATGATGTTGCGGGCTGCCTGTTCCTAGTGAACAGACCCGCCTTAGTCCTCGGCTAGTCTGAACGAAGACGTATAGAATTAAGGGAGGGGGTCCCTAAAAGAACTAAGGACTGGGACAAAAATGGGACACCTTCTAAACAGAAGTTGTTGCAGAACACAAAAAGACAAACTGAAAAAAGTACTAGAGGTCCCAGAGGACCAAGCGAACTTGACAGAGAAAGGCACAGAAGCACCAGGCTAGAGAAACAGTAAAACACTGAAGTCCAGCACAGCCAGAAGGGCGGAGCTGGAATATAAAGGCAGATGGTCACGTGACCGCAAACCACAAGATAGAAAAAACAAACAGGAGGGTTCTAACAGTCGAGGCGGAAGCTTTTCATAACCTCATGCCGGCGGCGGCCGGGTGTCCATACTCTGTCCCCAACCGCCACTGTTTCTCCCGGTGTCGCCTCCGCCTTCCACAAGCACGGGTCCCACAACATTACCCGTGCCCTTCCCAGTGCACTTACTGGGAAGGACCGCCTAACCACAAACACGTGGGACAGGTGAATGTGGCCAGGGACGGTACGGAGCCAGTCCACAACTTTTTTTGCTGCCAGTTGTATTTAGCTCGGTAAAAGGACTGGCATAGAGGGAAACCCTATCTAGACTGCATGTCATTTCTCCCAGGAAGTCCTGTAAAGCTGCTTGCACTTGAAATGTGGCCTTTTAGGCTCGTGGAGGCAGAAGCTTTTCACAACCACATGCCTCATGTCTCGTGTCCATACTCGGTTCCCAGCCGTCACTATTTCTACCGGTGTTGTTTCCATCTTCTACAAGCGCGGGTCCCTGAACATTACTGCTGGTACTTTTCTGTGGGAATTTGCTTGCCTCCTACCAGCCTGGAATATTTCCAGCAAACTATGGTACGACGCCATGGTATTAGCACTGCCCCCAGTACCAGTAGCGAAGCCATCCCCAATTTCCTTCTCAGGAATTTTATTTGGTAGACTGAGTGGCTGCCCAAATACATTTTCTCACAAAGGAGCTGAAGATAGAGTGGCAGCAGGTGCAAGTTTCTCCAGCCTGTTAGATATTAGAGGGTGAACGGCAGCACATTGGATCAGTGGTTAGAACTGAAGACTTGCAGCGCTGGGATCCTGGGTTCAAATCCCAGCAAGGACAACATCTGCAAGGACTTTGTTTGTTCTCCACATGTTTGTGTGGGTTTCCACCTCAGTAAAAAAGCAGCCATAGAGTGTCCGGAAACCTTTCCACACACTTTTCTTAGCCAGGACTGCTTCTCGACAGGATTGGACGGTCCCACCAGAGAATCCTCTGGTGTGCCTTGGCTTCTACCTCAGGAGAGTTCATGATAGAGCTAACTTTGCAGCTGCTATGGGGCTCTTGAGCAGGGGAGAAAGGTTAGCCCTCAGAATCAAATCCTCTGGTGGGCACAATGTTTTTCAGTCTGAAACAGCTTCTCAGTGGGAGTTGTATTTCACCACAGCCATATTCTTTAGCTCGGTGAAAGGACTGGCATAGAGGGAAACCGTATCTACCCCAGCTGTCATTTCTCCGTCGCCAGGTTCCGCCCATTGTCACACACGACCATGCCTGGCTGTATGTTCAGCAGTGAGAGCCACAGATCAGGCTGCTGTGTTACAGCTTTCAACAACTCTGCAGCGCTGGGCGGTTTGTCAATTAAGCATTAAGCATGTTATCTTCAGCACAGCTTGTTGCCGCTTGGCCAAGGCAGTGCTGCAGTGCTGTCAGCTTGTGGCTGATGTAGTCATTTCGGAGATGGAGGAGGAGGTGCATGAGCTGAACAATGTGATTACATTGTTGTTAAATTGGTGACGTAGTTTTTTATACTAAAGAAAGATCCTATTGTTTTGTTTTTTTTTTAAGTTTATTTTTTTTAAGACAAATGCATTCACCGGGAAATGTAATTTTAACATTATACAACCTTAGCTGGCAATGTGGTGTGTGACACATCATCAGACACTTCCTGTTTTATTTATGATGGAGGGACACCGAAAGTCATAAAGCCTATTTTTATAGGGACATCAGACGGCCCTTACTATTCTTAAAAGGCCAGCAGTCGGCCCTCGCTATTGTGAGGGAGCCATCAGCTGGCTATGCTTTGTTGTTCCCATTATTAACAAGTGGGTCTCCTATACTGTTATTGCGTATCCAGTGACTGCAAGGGCTGCCAAAAATTTGGACGCAACCCAATACCCCTTTGAAGAGACATAGAGGAGGGTCTCAGTAAAAAGAAATTTCCCATTATAAAGGAGCGGGTCTCCTATAGTGGTAATGCCCATGCTGTGACTGCAAGGGCTGGCAAAATTTGTGAAAAACCCCACTAAGAATTTAAAGACACACAGAGCAGGGCCACAGTAACAAGGTATGACATGTTCCCATTAGAAAGGAGACGGTCTGCTATACAGTTATTAGGTATGCAGTGAGTCCTACGGCTGACCAATTTTTGGAAAAACCCCACTAAGAATTTAAAGACACACAGAGCAGGGCCACAGTAACGACAAATTCCCATTAGAAAGGAGAGAGTCTCCCATAGTGTTGAATGCAAGGGCTGCCAAAAATTTGGAGGCACTTCAATGCCCCTTGGAAGAGACGTGGAGGAGGGCCTCATAAAAAAATGTTCCCATTAGAAAGGAGCGGGCCTCCTATACTTGTAATGCCCATGCACTAAGTGTACGGGCTGACAAACATTTACCCCTGGGGGGTATACATGAACATACTGTATAAAAATTTATTTTTACGGGCATCATAAACACCCTTTAAAAAAATTAGGTGGGTGTTGCATCACGGACCACGGTCACCCTGGTGATATGATGGTGGAGGATGAGGACAAGGAGGAGGACAAGAGCAAATAGCCAAAATCAGGAACCGTATACCCATGTGTGGGTGTGAATGGGAATATACCTCTCAAGAAAAGACACTGGATTGGAGTTTATGTTACGCTGCTATCATTCAGTGGTGTTGAGAAGTCTGGCCCAATCCAGGCCTTGTTCATTTTTATAAGAGTCAGCCTTTCAGCATTTTTAGTTGACAGGCGGATGCGCTCATCAGTTATAATTCCACCAGCGGCACTAAAAACCCGCTCTGATAAAACGCTGGTGGCAGGGCAGGCCAGGACCTCCAAGGCATAGAGAGCCAGTTCATTCCACGTATCCAACTTGGATACCCAATAATTATAAGGCACAGCGGAATCACGGAGGACGTTGGTACGGTCGGCAAGGTCCTCCCTCAGCATCTTCCCAAACTTTGCACTCCTTGTGAGAGTACCCCGTGCCTCAGGGCCTGTCCGATGGGAGGGTCTGAGAAAAGTCTTCCAGAACTTTGACAGTGTTCCCCTGCCTCTGCTGGATTGAAGTTGTGTCTCTCCCGCCTGTACTCCTTGGTCATGGGAAAGGCAGCGTAACATAAACTCGGCCATGCGTGCCAGGCTGACCATGCTCTCCTCCTCCTCCTCCTCTCTGTCCTCTGGCCATCCACGCTGAACAGACGGTATGACGGCTGTACAGGTAGTACCGTCTATAGTGCTTGAAACTAGCTCCTGTCCCTCCTCCTCCTCTTCCTCATTGTCACCCAATCCACGTTGGGATGAGATGAGGCTTGGCCGTGTGTAATCACCCTGTATGGTTTCTTGCTCCATCTTATCGTGCTCCGCCTGCAATGCATCCACTTTGATTGTGAGCAAAGAGCCTTTCAGAAGACAGAGAAGCGGGATGGTGACGCTAATTATGGCGCCATCGCCGCTCACCATCTTGGTGGAGTCCTCAAAGTTTTGAAGGATGGTACATATGTCTAACATCCATGTCCACTCCTGAGGTCTTATGTGTGGAGTCTGAACTGAATCACGACGGCCTTGTTGATGCTGGTACTCAACAACTGCCCTCTTCTGCTCACAAATCCTTCCCAACATCTGCAGTGTAGAGTTCCAATGCGTGGGGACATCACACACCAGTCTGTGAGCCGGAAGCTGCAAATGAAGCTGAAACACTGCAAGGGCGGCGGAAGCTGTAGCTGACTTTCTAAAATGGGCACACAGGCGGCGTACTTTAACAAGCAGATCCGGCAGCTTCGGGTAGGATTTGAGAAACTTCTGAACCATAAGGTTAAGCACATGGGCCAGATATGGTACGTGTGTGAGCTCGCCTCGCCTCAGAGCCGCCTCCAGGTTCCGGCCATTGTCACACACGACCATGCCTGGCTGTAGGTTCAGCAGTGTGAGCCATAGATCTGCCTGCTCTTTCAGAGCTGTCCACAACTCTTCAGCATTGTGCGTTTTTTTACCTAAGCATATTAGCTTCAGCACAGCCTGTTGCCGCTTGGCCGAGGCAGTGCTGCAGTGCTTCCAGCTTGTGACTGATGTGGTCATTTCGGAGATGGAGGCTGAAGAGGAGGAGGAGGCTGAGGAGGATGAGGTGCAGGAGCCGTAGACCGTGGGGGCAACCCTGATTGACCTAGGGCCCGCAACCCTTGGAGTCGGGAGGACGTGTTCCGTCCCAAAGTCCGGCTGGGTCCCGGCTTCCACTATGTTAACCCAGTGTGCCATCAGCGAGATGTACCATCCCTGCCCACAAGCACTTGTCCACGTGTCCGTGGTTAGGTGGACTTTACCAGTAACTGCGTTGTTGAGAGCACGGCTAATGTTTTGGGACACGTGCTTGTGTAATACGGAGACGGCACACCGGGAGAAATAGTGGCATCTGGGGACCGAGTACCGAGGCACGGCCGCAGACATCAGGTTTGCTGAATGCTTCCGTCTCCACGAGCCTAAAAGGCAACATTTCGAGCGCAAGCAGTCGTGAAATGTGAGAATTAAGTAGTGTGGCCTGTGGGGCGTTGGCTGCATATTTGCTCTTGTGTTCCAAGGACTGGGGTATGGACAACTGAACGCTGCGCTGGGACAAGGACATGGACGTGCTTCCTGATGCTGCTACTTGAGAGTGTGCAGGGCAGGAGGCATCTTCGCATGCACCATGGACAGGGGATTGGCTTGCATCCACAACAGCAGAAGAAGCAATGGTGCCACCCGCAGACACTGTTCCTGGACCCTGGGGTTCGGCCCACAAAGTCGGGTGCTTTGCTGCCATGTGCCTGATCATGCTGGTGGTGGTCAGGCTGGTCGTTGCCACCCCTGCTGATGAAGGCCTGGCAGGTGGTGCAAATGGCCTTTTTGGGGTGATCGGCAGAGTCTTTAAAAAACAACCAGACTCGGGAAGACCTAACAGTTGTACTGGCAACTTCCTTCGTGTTGGTGTGTGGCCACCACACTGCTTCTTCCTGCCTGTTGGGATGCTCTGCCTCCCCCCCTGTGTGCTGCTGTCCTCGCTCGGCATGTCCTCCTGCCAGGTTGGGTCAGTTACTATATCGTCCACCACCTCGTCTTCCACTTCCACACCCTGGTCCTCATCCTGACTTTCTGGCAATGGAGTCTCATCATCGTCCACCTCTTGTGACACTTTCCCACTGTCGCCTTTGTGTGACCGTGGCTGCTCAAATATTTGGGCATCGCTACACGCGATCTCCTCTTGCCCCAATTCAAGTGGACTGGGCGAGAGTCCCGAATCTATAAATAGAAAAGTGAACAGCTCTTCAGAGTGTCCAAGTGTGGGATCAGTTGTCTCTGGGTACTCAGCATGGTGGGAGGAAGGAGGATCAGGGTGAGGAATATGAAGTCCAGACTCACGGCTGCTGAGACTTGACCGTGTGGAAGACAGGGTGGTGGTGGTGGCTAAGTGACTGGAAGCATTATCCGCTATCCAACCAACAACCTTTTGACACTGCTCTGGATTCAATAGTGGTGTGCCGCGGTCCCCTAGAAATTGGGACAGGAAAGTCAGGCGAGAAGATGTGGGTGTTTGTTGTGGCACAATTTCGGCTTGCCCACGGCCTTGTCCTTGGCCTCTGCATGCACCATTACCATCACATCCAGTTCCCCGTCCCTTGCCACGTGCCTTGCCCATTTAAATGGAGGACAGTATCTTCCACGCTCACTACAAATGACTAAGTTTGGAGCGAAGTTATATGTGATCCGTTTTATGGAGAAAACAGAGTTTTAAATACCTGGCCTGTAGGTAAGTAGTTTTAACAGCAAACTGCTGTGAATTGCTTCACTGACACACGGAAATTTTTTTTTAATGGAGGCCAGAAATGGGAGTATTTTCTGAAAACGTACATGTGATCCGTGTGATGCAGAAAACACAGTTTTAACTACCTGGCCTGTAGGTAACTGTTTTGAACAGCAAACTAGTGTCAAAAACTTTGCTGACACACTGAAATTTTTTTTTTATGGAGGCCAGAAATGGCAGTATTTTCTGAAAACGTATATGTGATCTGTGTGATGGAGAAAACACAGTTTTAAATAGCTGGATTTCTAGCGCTCTAATATGGAAAGGACCCGGCTGTATTCTGCAGTGCCAACAAGCAAATGGCGCAGAAAAAACGTGTTCTCTGGATTGCTTTTTAAGCAAAGTATGAGGATTAAGATGCAAAAAAAAATATTCCTGGCCCCTGAGACCTGGGCCTATTTCTAGAAATATAACAGCAGCAGAAGGCAGAACTGGAATGGAGCCTCTTGTCCTATGTGCACTGCAGTCTGTTATGTACCCTGCCTGCCTATATACACTGCCTGCCTGATATCTTTGCAGATGGATTAGTTAGTCCTCAAAAGGACTGTTTGTTAAGATCGATATGTGTAATATACGGTTTTTCTCCCTACACTACCTAATACACAAGCAAATCTATCCCTGACACAGCAGCACCTCTGCCTACACTGTCTGATCCGGAGTGACTGTGACAAGCATGGTGGCGCCAGGTCTTATATAAACCTGATGACACTGTGAGCCAGCCAATCACTGTAATGCCCACAAGCAACATGGCTACGGCATTACAGTGCATGGCAGGCAATCCCTGCATGTTTATTGGCTCTGTAAAGAGTGCCAAACATGCAGGGAGGAGACCCGAGCTCCCGCCCGAGCAACCCGGAAATACTCGCCGAGCTTGTCGAGCACCATGATGCTCGGGCGAGTACCGAGTAGTGGCGAGCGCGTTCGCTCATCACTAGTTGTTGGCCAAAATCTTGCGATACATGACCCATCCATCTTGCCTTCAGTACAGTGCATTCGTCATGTCCCCTTTGCAGAAAAGCACCACCAAAGTATAATGTTTCCCGCACCATGCTTCACAGTTGGGACGATGTTCTTAGGGTTGTACTCATCCTTCTTCTTCCTATCATGCTAGGTGTGGGAAAGACTTAGTGCAACACAGAGGGAAAAGGGAAAGGGAGCCCAGACACTAGGGAAAGGGGGGAAGTGGAGACCTCCTAGTCTGGTCTAGCGTCACCCTGTCTCAACTATCGTCCCTGTATTGCCTTTTCAGCAATCGCCGCATGCGTGCCTCGCCCTACTCTCCCTGGCATATGGCTACGGCTAGGGATGGAAGGAGATGAGCACTAGTCAACCTCTACTAAACTCTATAGACAACAAGGGTGGAAAAAACAGGGGAAATGGCTTAGCTTTAGATGAACTCCAAATAAGCACATGGCCTCAAGCTCCAGAGAGAACGAAGTACTGCTCCTGCTAAGTTTCACAAGTAGAAATGGATATAGCCAGCGACTCCCTCTCAGACACACCTGGTATATATACACCCAGGCCAGAGAGCTAATTAGCAAGAGAGAGGTAGCCGCTCGGTCCTAAAGACAGCCTCTTATCTAGGAAGCTGTCTGCAATGCCAAACGTACAGATCTCCTGCAACCCACTGCAGGGCGACTGTCTGTCACCTCTGACACACCCGTGACAGTTTTCCCTCCTCTACGAGTGGCCTCCGGACATTCAGGACTGGGTTTCCCAGGAAAAGAGGTGTGGAATGAGCGAACCAATCTGGGAGCGTTCACCTCTTATGCTGAAACCCACATCCTCTCCTCTGGACCATAGCCTTTTCAGTGCACTAAGTATTATAGAGAAGTACGTTGAAGACGAGAATCTACAATCCTCAAAATCTGGAAATCCAGATTACCATCAACCATTACTGGGGGTGGTGGTAGAGGTGAGGGCTCCAGAGGTTCCACATACATTTTGCGTAAGGACCTGTGGAACACATTGTGAACCTTAAGGGCCTGAGGAAGTTTAAGACGAAACGCTGCTGGGTTAATGAAGGCGGTTATTTTATAGGGACCAATAAACCTAGGTCTCAGCTTCCAAGAAGGAACTTTCATAGAATCATAGAATCATAGAATGGTAGAGTTGGAAGGGACCTCCTGGGTCATCTGGTCCAACCCCCTGCTCAAAGCAGGATTCACTAGATCATCTCAGACAGATGTCTGTCCAGCCTCTGTTTGAAGACGTCCATTGAAGGGGAACTCACCACCTCTGGTGGCAGCCTGTTCCACTCATTAATCACTCTAACTGTCAAAAAGTTTTTTCTAATATCTAATCTGTATCTCCTCCCATTTAGTTTCATCCCATTGCTTCTAGTCTTTCCTTGTGCAAATGAGAATAAAGATGATCCTTCTACAATGTGACAGCCCTTGACATATTTGTAGACAGCTATTAAGTCTCCTCTCAGTCTTCTTTTTTGCAAGCTAAACATTCCCAATTCCTGCAACCGTTCCTCATAGGACATGGTTTGCAGACCAGTCACCATTCTGGTCGCTCTTCTCTGAACTTGCTCCAGTTTGTCTATGTCTTTTTTAAAATGTGGTGCCCAAAACTGTACACAGTATTCCAGATGAGGTCTGACCAAAGAGGAGTAAAGACCGATAATGACTTCACGTGATCTAGACTGTATGCTTCTGTTAATACATCCCAGAATTGTATTTGCCTTTTAAATCTTATATTCCTTTAAATCTTATATTCCTGGTAGACAACCACACAAAGTCATTCACATTCATGTCCAGACCTGGCAAGCGTTTTCTGTCAGCCATATGCTTATACCTGACTCCCATGGTGTTTAAATTACACAGAACACCCTGCCACACCGAGGAGAGCGACGAAGCAAACCGTTCCTCCTCAGGAACTCCTGAATCTCTTCCCCACTGAAGGTACCAAACTTTGGATGATAACCATATGCACTGAAGAACGGTGACCTGCCAGTGGATTCTTGCCGATGATTAATCATACATAATGTAGGCCAGAATGTGTTTATCCTCCGCTGCTGGTAAATTCTGCCAGCGGTAAGTAGGATGCCCAAACCTCCTGATTGAAACACCTGAGGTATGTCTCCAAGTTCTGATTGACATGCTCGGTCTGACCATTTGACTGAGGGTGGAAGGCAGAGGAAAAGGCAGCTGCATCCCCCAGTCGAGAACAGAATGCCTTCCAGAACTTGGAAGCAAACTGGGTCCCCCGATCAGACACCACGTAGGAGGGAACCCCGTGAAGCTTCACAATCTCATTTATGAACACCTGAGCAAGTGTCTTGGAACTGGGAAGTGCAGGTAATGCGACGAAGTGAACCATTTTAATGAACCTATCTACTAAGACCAAAACCACCGTTTTGCCTGCAGAAACCGGTAGGTCAGTAATAAAATCAATGGACAAGTGTGTCCATGGCCTACTAAGGATATGTAGCGGAAGAAGAGTACCAGACAGACGGGTATGCGAAACCTTAGAACGCGGGCAGATACTACAAGCAGCTACATGTTCAATTACATCCTGATGCAACACCGGCCACCAAAAACGACGAGACAGGAGGTCCACGGTGGCCTTACCACCTGGATGCCCAGCAAGCACAGAGTTATGATGTTCCTTGAATACCTTGCCGCGCAGATCAGATGGTACAAATAACTTTCCTGAAGGGCAGGAGACAGGGGCGTCCTCCTGAGCCTCCAACACTTCACCCTCCAGTTCAGGATAAAGAGCCGAAATGACTACCACTTTCTGTAATATTGGGGCAGGGTTCTCATGGTGACAACCACCAGGGAAGGTCCGGGACAAAGCATCAGCCTTGACATTTTTGACTCATGGACAAAAAGTAACAAAATTGAACCTAGTAAAAAACAGGGTCCATCTGGCTTGCCTAGGGTTGAGAAGATTAGCTGACTGGGGATAAGACAGGTTCTTATGGTCAGTAATAACAGTAGTAGGATGGACAGTCCCCTTCAACCAATATTGCCATTCCTCGAACGCCTATTTGATCACCAAAAGTTTCCTATTATCCACATCATAATTTCTCTCAGCCGAAGACAATTTTTAGAAAAGAAGGCGCATGGACGCCATTTACCAGGGGACGAACCCTGAGATAACACAGCCCCAACCCCGACATCCGTAGCATCGACCTCCACAATAAAGGATTGAGAAACATCGGGTTGACTGAGTATAGGTGCAGTGGCAAAATTATTCTTTAAGGAAGAAAAAGCCTGGAGGGAAGCATCCGACCATTTAGAAAAATCCAACCCCTTCTTAGTCATGTCAGTAAAGGGTTTCACTATAACAGAGTCATTTTGGATGAATTTCCTGTAAAAATTAGTAAAGCTTAGAAAACGTTGTAGAGCCTTCAGGTTCTCGGGACATTCCCAGTCAACAACTGCACGGATCTTCTCCGGATCCATCCGAAAACCTGAAGATGACAACAAGTACCCCAAAAACTGCACCTCCTGAACAGCGAAAACACATTTTCTAGTTTGACATAAAGTTTGTTATCCCTTAATATCTGGAGCACCTGCTTAACATGCCCCCGATGAGTCTCAAAATCAGGTGACTAAACCAAAATATTGTCCAGACAAACCACCACAAACCTCCCCACCAAATGATGGAAAATATCATTTATGAAATGCTATAAATTGTGGATGCAAGAAAGTGCCAATGATTCCTTGCTCCTCCGGGTCAAAGAAGGGATGTGATACCCAGTGCTTGGTTAAGAGTCCATTTATTTATAAGCTAAAATCAGACGCGTTTTGTGGACGTCCTGTCCACTTTATCAGTGTATAGCTTGTGTCAGGTATAGTAAGGTGTGGACATATATATACAAAAAATGTGAAAAAAACTGGCGCCAAACCAAAGTGGCCATTAAGGCAGAAAACTACAATCAATAAAAAGGCATCAATTTGAGTATCCATCAATGTATATATGCGTCGGGAATAAAATATTGTCAGCATGATTAAAAAATAATTAAGAACCGATATAGTTCAATGCAAAAAAATATATATATACATATATATAACTCCAGGAGTGGGAATTTAACCTGTTAAATTGCAATCAACTGGATGGTGTTCAGATCCTAATCGTGGTGCAACCCTCTAAGCCATGGGTGCTCATGTATATCAAGACTAATCTTGTTCTGATAGGAAGTAATAAACGAATATTAAAAAATATATCTAACTTACCTGTACATACGAAAAAAATAAAAATGTATGTCAAGATCCAAAAGACAGTGTCAAATAAGAGAATGTGTCTTATGGACGATACGTGTTAAGAGATGTACCAGTCACCCTTGTCGGTATTATACAGCCCAAATGCATGAAATGTGTACTCACATACAATCAATTGTTCTCAATTTTTTTTTTCTTACATTTTTAAAAAATTCCTCTTATAATAGAATATGTGATCATATCTGCAACCAGAATTATTTGCAGAACATGAATGATTTCTTTAGGAGTGTGTGCGTATTACCAGTGTGGTACTAGAGAATAGTCATGCACATTAATGTCCACTACGTGGCATGATGAGCACTGAAAGTATCCTAGGGAATGCTGCAGACTTCTGGGAACAGAACGCAATGATCATAAGGCTGTGTGCCCACTATGCGTTTTTTAAGCGTTTCCGCAGCGGCAATTCCGACGTCCACAGATGGGGGTTGTGCTCACAGCCCAACACCGTGCAGGACGCTTGGCATTTGCCACAGAACACCAGGATTGGCAAAGTCTCCACTGGCGCCCTGTGCTCTTCACAGATGAAAGCAGGTTCACACTGAGCACATGTGACAGAAGTGACAGAGTCTGGAGACGCCGTGGAGAGCGATCTGCTGCCTGCAACATCCTTCAGCATGACCGGTTTGGCAGTGGGTCAGTAATGGTGTGGGGTGGCATTTCTTTGGAGGGCTGCACAGCCCTCCATGTGCTCGCCAGAGGTAGCCTGACTGCCATTAGGTGCCGAGATGAGATCCTCAGACCCCTTGTGAGACCATATGCTGGTGCAGTTGGCCCTGGGTTCCTCCTAATGCAGGACAATGCCAGACCTCATGTGGCTGGAGTGTGTCAGCAGTTCCTGCAAGATGAAGGCATTGAAGCTATGGACTGGCCCGCCCATTCCCCAGACCTGAATCCGATTGAGCACATCTGGGACATCATGTCTCGCTCCATCCACCAACGTCACGTTGCACCACAGACTGTCCAGGAGTTGGCGGATGCTTTAGTCCAGGTCTGGGAGGAGATCCCACAGGAGAACATCCGCAACCTCATCAGGAGCATGCCCAGGCGTTGTAGGGAGGTCATACAGGCACGTGGAGGCCACACACAATACTGAGCCTCATTTTGACTTGTTTTAAGGACATTACATCAAAGTTGGATCAGCCTGTAGTGTGTTTTTCCACTTTAATTTTGAGGGTGACTCCAAATCCAGGCCTCCATTGGTTAATAAATTTGATTTCCATTGATGATTTTTGTGTGATTTTGTTGTCAGCACATTCAATTTTGTACAGAGCAAAGTATTCACTGAGAATATTTCATTCATTCAGATCTAGGATGTGTTATTTGAATGTTCCCTTTATTTTTTTGAGCAGTGTATATATGTCCACACCTTGCTATACCTGACACAAGCTATGCATTGATGAAGTGGACAGGACGTCCACGAAACGCGTCTGATTTTAGCTTATAAATAAATGGACTCTTAACCAAGCACTGGGTATTACATTCCTTCATTGACCCGTAGGAGCGCGGAATCATTGCCACTTTCTGACACCCCCTCTCAGAAAAAAACTTCCTCTAAACCAGACAGAAAAGCAGGCAGAATATCCATAGAGACAGTAGCAATGGAAACATTCAGACAGTTCTCATGGCGGTAATCTCCCCATTCAATAATTTTGCCAATCCACCAATGGATTATGTTTAACAAGCCAAGGTATACCCAAAACAATCGGAGTAGGAAGATTGTCCAGAACATAGCAAGCCATGATTTCACAATGAGCTGACCCCACCCTCAGTTTAACATTATGTACAATCTGAGTAAATGCTTTCTGTGCAAGTGGCGCCGAGTCAGGGGCAAAGATGGGAATAGGTTCAGCTAAAGGACAACAAGCAAGACAATGAGTTTTCACAAACTCAGCATCCACCATGCTGACTCCGGCTCCACTGTCAACAAACACAGAATTCTTTTCAGTTTTGCTCTCTAGCACGATCTCTGCTGTCAGGACAAAGCGGGAACAGCAGTTTGGCCACAAATGCACCCATTGTTTATCCAACTCCAGACTACCGAGAGTTAATCGAGTCTCTTTTTGTTTAGGAATTGAAGGACAGGTCCCAACAAAGTGTCCCTTTATCCCACAAAAAAAACATACGCCTTTTTTTTTTGCGAATCTCTGGGGAGATGTATGATGTAGAGACCCCCACCCCTAACTGCATAGGTTCCTCCACCTCCCCCAGTACTGATTCACCCCCAGACCACTCCCTTGGCAAAGGTACACAACTCCGACAAGAAGGCCCTGGAGAAGGAGGTTGCACCCATCTATCCTGAAGGAGCCTACCCAGACATATGGCCAAAGACACGGCAGCCTCCAAGGACTGAGGGGTATCATATACAGCCAAGGCATCTTTCAACCTATCCGTTAGACCCTCACAAAATTGACTTTTAAGGGCTGAGTCATTCCATTTGGAATCCGTTGCCCATTTACGGAATTCCGAACTGTATTTTTCCACTGACCGAATTCCCTGCTGAAGGCGACGTAGCTTAGACTCAGCCAAGGCGACTTGGTCAGGGACATCATAGATGAGGGCAAGAGCTCAAAAAAACCCTCCACAGATTGGAGACAAACCGAATCCTGCGGTAACAAAAACACCCATGACTGAGGATCGCCCTGCAGTAGAGAGATCACAATGCCAACCCGTTGCTCCTCATTACCGGAGGAGTAGAGACGAAGCTTGAAATACAATTTGCATGCCTCCTTACACACAAAAAACCTGTCCCTACCTCCTGAAAACCTGCCCGGGAGTGCAACCTTGGGTTCAGGCTGGACAGGCCTACCTGCAGAGACCCCCACATTGGCGGCCTGTAACCGCTCATACTGATGAGGTCATTCACCTTCAGAGACAGACAGCGGAACTGCTCTGCGAGCTCTGCAACTGATCCCATACTAAAGGGAGTAAGGGGAAAAAAAGGTGCACACCCAAAAACACACAAAGAGAGAAAAATAAAATCAAAACCTTGTGTCTTTTTTTTTTTCTTCCAAAACGTGATTGGCCGGTTATAATGTCATACCAGGTGTGAGTGAAACACAGAGGGGAAAGGGAAAGGAAGCCCAGACACTAGGGAAAAGGGGATGAGGAGACATCCTAATCTGTACTAGCGTCACCCTGTCTCCCCCTAACGTCCCTATACAGTCTCCGAAGCTGTCACCGATCATGTGCCTTGCCCTACTATCCCTGGCGTAAGACTATAGCTAGGGTTTGAAGGAGATGAGCACTAGTCAACCTCCACTAGCACTCTAAAGACAAAAGGGGAAGACAACACAGGGAAATAATAACTTAGCTTTAGAAGAACTCCAACAGGGTACACGGCCTCAAGACTCCAAAGAGGACGTGATGCTGCTTCAGCCAAGTTCCAAGTAGGAATGAATATAACCGCCGATGCCCACCTAGACACACCAGGTATATATACACCCAGACTAAAGGGAGGTAGTCGCTGGGTCCTAAACACAGCCTCCTATCTAAGCAGCTGTCTGCATAGCCAAACGTGGAGCTCTCCTGCAGACCACTGCAGGGCGACTGTCTGTCACCTCTGACACACCCGTGACATACACTACACATGGCAGCCAATGTGCAGAATACAATGCTATAAAAATGCCTAATTCTGAAAGTCGGAACAGGTTTTTACATACTTAAAGCACCACTCCAGGGTTTTTTTTTCTTATTGCAGCGCTGGAGTGATGCTCCTAATTTAAGGTCCCTGCACTTAATCTTATACTTGCACTCCGCACCGTCTTCACCTTCTAACCACGTCACTCCGGTCAGTCTCCAACAGCTTGTGACCTGCCGGATTGCTCCAGCGTTTGCTGGGCGAGCCAGAGATCACTTTTCAGTGCAACTCTAGGAGCTTCCTTCTGGCCCTCATAGACTTACACAGAGAGCTTGTGACCGTAACGATACCTCTGATTTCTGGTCAGTCAGAAGTTGTGATCACACATCAAGAGAATGCCAAGAGTGTGCAAAGCAGTCATCAAAGCAAAAGGTGGCTACTTTGAAGAACCTAGAATATAAGACATATTTTCAGTTGTTTCACACTTTTTTGCTAAGTATATAATTCCACATGTGTTAATTCATAGTTTTGATGCCTTCAGTGTGAATGTACAATTTTCATAGTCATGAAAATACAGAAAAAAACTTTAAATGAGAAGGTGTGTCCAAACTTTTGGTCTGTACTGTATACAGTGTAGTGCTATACACAGGGCAGTGTGTTATATACAGTGTAGTGTTATACACAGGGCAGTGTGTTATATACAGTGTAGTGTTATACACAGGGCAGTGTGTTATATACAGTGTAGTGTTATACACAGGGCAGTGTGTTATATACAGTGTAGTGTTATACACAGGGCATTGTGTTATATACAGTGTAGTGTTATATACAGGGCAGTGTGTTATATACAGTGTAGTGTTATACACAGGGCAGTGTGTTATATACAGTGTAGTGTTATACACAGAGCAGTGTGTTATATACAGTGTAGTGCTATACACAGGGCAGTGTGTTATATACAGTGTAGTGTTATACACAGGGCAGTGTGTTATATACAGTGTAGTGGTATACACAGGGCAGTGTGTTATATACAGTGTAGTGTTATACACAGGTCAGTGTGTTATATACAGTGTAGTGCTATACACAGGGCAGTGTGTTATATACAGTGTAGTGTTATACACAGGGCAGTGTGTTATATACAGTGTAGTGGTATACACAGGGCAGTGTGTTATATACAGTGTAGTGTTATACACAGGTCAGTGTGTTATATACAGTGTAGTGCTATACACAGGGCAGTGTGTTATATACAGTGTAGTGTTATATACAGGGCAGTGTATTATATACAGTGTAGTGCTATACACAGGGCAGTGTGTTATATACAGTGTAGTGTTATACACAGGGCAGTGTGCTATATACAGTGTAGTGTTATACACAGGTCAGTGTGTTATATACAGTGTAGTGTTATACACAAGGCAGTGTGTTATATACAGTATAGTGTTATACACAGGGCAGCGTGTTATATACAGTGTAGTGCTATACACAGGACAGTGTGTTATATACAGTGTAGTGTTATACACAGGGCAGTGTGTTATATACAGTGTAGTGTTATACACAGGGCAGTGTGTTATATACAGTGTAGTGTTATACACAGGGCAGTGTGTTATATACAGTGTAGTGTTATACACAGTGCAGTGTGTTATATACAGTATAGTGTTATACACAGGACAGTGTGTTATATACAGTGTAGTGTTATACACTGGGCAGTGTGTTATATACAGTGTAGTGTTATACTCAGGGCAGTGTGTTATATACAGTGTAGTGTTATACACAGTGCAGTGTGTTATATACAGTGTAGTGTTATACACAGGACAGTGTGTTATATACAGTGTAGTGTTATACACTGGGCAGTGTGTTATATACAGTGTAGTGTTATACACAGGGAGTGTGTTATATACAGTGTAGTGTTATACACAGGGAGTGTGTTATATACAGTGTAGTGTTATACACAGGACAGTGTGTTATATACAGTGTAGTGTTATACACAGGACAGTGTGTTATATACAGTGTAGTGTTATACACTGGGCAGTGTGTTATATACAGTGTAGTGTTATACACAGGGAGTGTGTTATATACAGTGTAGTGTTATACACAGGGCAGTGTGTTATATACAGTGTAGTGTTATACACAGGGCAGTGTGTTATATACAGTGTAGTGTTATACACAGGGCAGTGTGTTATATACAGTGTAGTGTTATACATAGGGCAGTGTGTTATGTACAGTGTAGTGTTATACACAGGGCAGTGTGTTATATACAGTGTAGTGTTATACACAGGGCAGTGTGTTATATACAGTGTAGTGTTATACATAGGGCAGTGTGTTATATACAGTGTAGTGGTATACACAGGGCAGTGTGTTATATACAGTGTAGTGTTATACACAGGACAGTGTGTTATATACAGTGTAGTGTTATACACAGGACAGTGTGTTATATACAGTGTAGTGTTATACACAGGGCAGTGTGTTATATACAGTGTAGTGTTATACACAGGGGAGTGTGTTATATACAGAGTAGTGTTATACACAGGTCAGTGTGTTATATACAGTGTAGTGTTATACACAGGGCAGTGTGTTATATACAGTGTAGTGTTATACATAGGGCAGTGTGTTATATACAGTGTAGTGTTATACATAGGGCAGTGTGTTATATACAGTGTAGTGTTATACACAGGGCAGTGTGTTATATACAGTGTAGTGTTATACACAGGGCAGTGTGTTATATACAGTGTAGTGTTATACATAGGGCAGTGTGTTATATACAGTGTAGTGTTATACATAGGGCAGTGTGTTATATACAGGAGAGTGTGTTATATACAGTGTAGTGTTATACACAGGGGAGTGTGTTATATACAGAGTAGTGTTATACACAGGTCAGTGTGTTATATACAGTGTAGTGTTATACACAGGACAGTGTGTTATATACAGTGTAGTGTTATACACAGGGCAGTGTGTTATATACAGTGTAGTGTTATACACAGGACAGTGTGCTATATACAGTGTAGTGTTAAACACAGGGCAGTGTGTTATATACAGTGTAGTGTTATACATAGGGCAGTGTGTTATATACAGTGTAGTGTTATACACAGGGGAGTGTGTTATATACAGAGCAGTGTTATACACAGGTCAGTGTGTTATATACAGTGTAGTGTTATACACAGGACAGTGTGTTATATACAGTGTAGTGTTATACACAGGGCAGTGTGTTATATACAGTGTAGTGGTATACACAGGTCAGTGTGTTATATACAGTGTAGTGTTATACACAGGGAAGTGTGTTATATACAGAGCAGTGTTATACACAGGTCAGTGTGCTATATACAGTGTAGTGTTATACACAGGGGAGTGTGTTATATACAGAGCAGTGTTATACACAGGTCAGTGTGCTATATACAGTGTAGTGTTAAACACAGGGCAGTGTGTTATATACAGTGTAGTGTTATACATAGGGCAGTGTGTTATATACAGTGTAGTGTTATACACAGGTCAGTGTGTTATATACAGTGTAGTGTTATACACAGGGCAGTGTATTATATACAGTGTAGTGTTATACACAGGGCCGTGTGTTATATACAGTGTAGTGTTATACACAGGGTAGTGTGTTATATACAGTGTAGTGTTATACACAGGACAGTGTGTTATATACAGTGTAGTGTTATACACAGGGCAGTGTGTTATATACAGTGTAGTGTTATACATAGGGCAGTGTGTTATATACAGTGTAGTGTTATACACAGGGCAGTGTGTTATATACAGTGTAGTGTTATACACGGATAGTGTGTTATATACAGTGTAGTGTTATACACAGGGCAGTGTGTTATATACAGTGTAGTGTTATACACAGGGCAGTGTGTTATATACAGTGTAGTGTTATACACGGATAGTGTGTTATATACAGTGTAGTGTTATACACAGGGCAGTGTGTTATATACAGTGTAGTGTTATACACAGGGCAGTGTGTTATATACAGTGTAGTGTTATACACAGGACAGTGTGTTATATACAGTGTAGTGTTATACATAGGGCAGTGTGCTATATACAGTGTAGTGTTATACACAGGGCAGTGTGTTATATACAGTGTAGTGTTATACACAGGGCAGTGTGTTATATACAGTGTAGTGTTATACACAGGGCAGTGTGTTATATACAGTGTAGTGTTATACACAGGACAGTGTGTTATATGCAGTGTAGTGTTATACACTGGACAGTGTGTTATATACAGTGTAGTGTTATACACAGGGCAGTGTGTTATATACAGTGTAGTGTTATACACAGGGCAATGTGTTATATGCAGTGTAGTGTTATACACAGGGCAATGTGTTATATACAGTGTAGTGTTATACACAGGGTAGTGTGTTATATACAGTGCAGTGTTATACACAGGACAGTGTGTTATATACAGTGTAGTGTTATACACAGGGCTGTGTGTTATATACAGTATAGTGGTATACACAGGTCAGTGTGTTTTATAGAGTGTAGTGTTATACACAGGGCAGTGTGTTATATACAGTGTAGTGGTATACACAGGGCAGTGTGTTATATACAGTTTAGTGTTATACACAGGGCTGTGTGTTATATACAATGTAGTGGTATACACAGGGCAGTGTGTTATATACAGTGTAGTGTTATACACAGGGCTGTGTGTTATATACAGTGTAGTGTTATACACAGGGTAGTGTGTTATATACAGTGTAGTGTTATACACAAGGCAGTGTGTTATATACAGTGTAGTGTTATACACAGGACAGTGTGTTATATACAGTGTAGTGTTATACACAGGGCAGTTTGTTATATACAGTGTAGTGTTATACACCAAGGAGTGTGTTATATACAGTGTAGTGTTATACACAGGACAGTGTGTTATATACAGTGTAGTGTTATACACAGGGCAGTGTGTTATATACAGTGCAGTGTTATACACAGAGCAGTGTGTTATATACAGTGTAGTGTTATAAACAGGGCAGTGTGTTATATACAATGTAGTGTTATACACAGGGCAGTGTGTTATATACAGTGTAGTGTTATACACAGGGCAGTGTGTTATATACAGTGTAGTGTTATACCTAGGGCAGTGTGTTATATACAGTGTAGTGTTATACACAGGGCAGTGTGTTATATACAGTGTAGTGTTATACACAGGGCAGTGTGTTATATACAGTGTAGTGTTATACACAGGGAGTGTGTTATATACAGTGTAGTGTTATACACAGGGTAGTGTGCTATAATCAGTATAGTGTTATACATAGGGCAGTGTGTTATATACAGTGTAGTGTTATACACATGGAGAGTGTTATATACAGTGTAGTGTTATACATAGGGCAGTGTGTTATATACAGTGTAGTGTTATACACAGGGCAGTGTGTTATATACAGGACAGTGTGTTATATACAGTGTAGTGTTATACACAGGGCAGTGTGTTATATACAGGACAGTGTGTTATATACAGTGTAGTGTTATACACAGGGCAGTGTGTTATATACAGTGTAGTGTTATACACAGGGCAGTGTGTTATATACAGTGTAGTGTTATAAACAGGGCAGTGTGTTATATACAATGTAGTGTTATACACAGGGCAGTGTGTTATATACAGTGTAGTGTTATACACAGGGCAGTGTGTTATATACAGTGTAGTGGTATACACAGGGCAGTGTGTTATATACAGTGTAGTGTTATACACAGGGCTGTGTGTTATATACAGTGTAGTGTTATACACAGGGTAGTGTGTTATATACAGTGTAGTGTTATACACAAGGCAGTGTGTTATATACAGTGTAGTGTTATACACAGGACAGTGTGTTATATACAGTGTAGTGTTATACACCAAGGAGTGTGTTATATACAGTGTAGTGTTATACACAGGACAGTGTGTTATATACAGTGTAGTGTTATACACAGGGCAGTGTGTTATATACAGTGTAGTGTTATACACAGGGCAGTGTGTTATATACAGTGTAGTGTTATACACAGGGCAGTGTGTTATATACAGTGTAGTGTTATAAACAGGGCAGTGTGTTATATACAGTGTAGTGTTATACACAGGGCAGTGTGTTATATACAGTGTAGTGTTATACACAGGGCAGTGTGTTATATACAGTGTAGTGTTATAAACAGGGCAGTGTGTTATATACAATGTAGTGTTATACACAGGGCAGTGTGTTATATACAGTGTAGTGTTATACACAGGGCAGTGTGTTATATACAGTGTAGTGTTATACCTAGGGCAGTGTGTTATATACAGTGTAGTGTTATACACAGGGCAGTGTGTTATATACAGTGTAGTGTTATACACAGGGCAGTGTGTTATATACAGTGTAGTGTTATACACAGGGAGTGTGTTATATACAGTGTAGTGTTATACACAGGGTAGTGTGCTATATACAGTATAGTGTTATACACAGGGCAGTGTGTTATATACAGTGTAGTGTTATACACAGGGAGTGTGTTATATACAGTGTAGTGTTATACACAGGGCAGTGTGTTATATACCGTGTAGTGTTATACACAGGGTAGTGTGTTATATACAGTGTAGTGTTATACATAGGGCAGTGTGTTATATACAGTGTAGTGTTATATACAGTGTAGTGTTATACACAGGGCAGTGTGTTATATACAGTGTAGTGTTATACACAGGGCAGTGTGTTATATACAGTGTAGTGTTATACACAGGGCAGTGTGTTATATACAGTGTAGTGTTATACACAGGGCAGTGTGTTATATACAGTGTAGTGATATACAAAGGGCAGTGTGTTATATACAGTGTAGTGTTATACACAGGGCAGTGTGTTATATAAATTGTAGAGTTATACACAGGGTAGTGTGTTATATACAGTGTAGTGTTATACAAAGGACAGTGTGTTATATACAGTGTAGTGTTATACACAGGGCAGTGTTTTATATACAGTGTAGTGTTATACACAGGGCAGTGTGTTATATACAGTGTAGTGTTATACACAAGGTAGTGTGTTATATACAGTGTAATGTTATACACAGGACAGAGTGTTATATACAGTGTAGTGTTATACACAGGACAGTGTGTTATATACAGTGTAGTGTTATACACAGTGCAGTGTGTTATATACAGTGTAGTGTTATACACAGGACAGTGTGTTATATACAGTGTAGTGTTATACACAGGGCAGTGTGTTATATACAGTGTAGTGTTATACACAGGGAGTGTGTTATATACAGTGTAGTGTTATACACAGGGTAGTGTGCTATATACAGTATAGTGTTATACATAGGGCAGTGTGTTATATACAGTGTAGTGTTATACACATGGAGAGTGTTATATACAGTGTAGTGTTATACATAGGGCAGTGTGTTATATACAGTGTAGTGTTATACACAGGGCAGTGTGTTATATACAGGACAGTGTGTTATATACAGTGTAGTGTTATACACAGGGCAGTGTGTTATATACAGGACAGTGTGTTATATACAGTGTAGTGTTATACACAGGGCAGTGTGTTATATACAGTGTAGTGTTATACACAGGGCAGTGTGTTATATACAGTGTAGTGTTATAAACAGGGCAGTGTGTTATATACAATGTAGTGTTATACACAGGGCAGTGTGTTATATACAGTGTAGTGTTATACACAGGGCAGTGTGTTATATACAGTGTAGTGGTATACACAGGGCAGTGTGTTATATACAGTGTAGTGTTATACACAGGGCTGTGTGTTATATACAGTGTAGTGTTATACACAGGGTAGTGTGTTATATACAGTGTAGTGTTATACACAAGGCAGTGTGTTATATACAGTGTAGTGTTATACACAGGACAGTGTGTTATATACAGTGTAGTGTTATACACCAAGGAGTGTGTTATATACAGTGTAGTGTTATACACAGGACAGTGTGTTATATACAGTGTAGTGTTATACACAGGGCAGTGTGTTATATACAGTGTAGTGTTATACACAGGGCAGTGTGTTATATACAGTGTAGTGTTATACACAGGGCAGTGTGTTATATACAGTGTAGTGTTATAAACAGGGCAGTGTGTTATATACAGTGTAGTGTTATACACAGGGCAGTGTGTTATATACAGTGTAGTGTTATACACAGGGCAGTGTGTTATATACAGTGTAGTGTTATAAACAGGGCAGTGTGTTATATACAATGTAGTGTTATACACAGGGCAGTGTGTTATATACAGTGTAGTGTTATACACAGGGCAGTGTGTTATATACAGTGTAGTGTTATACCTAGGGCAGTGTGTTATATACAGTGTAGTGTTATACACAGGGCAGTGTGTTATATACAGTGTAGTGTTATACACAGGGCAGTGTGTTATATACAGTGTAGTGTTATACACAGGGCAGTGTGTTATATACAGTGTAGTGTTATACACAGGGAGTGTGTTATATACAGTGTAGTGTTATACACAGGGTAGTGTGCTATATACAGTATAGTGTTATACACAGGGCAGTGTGTTATATACAGTGTAGTGTTATACACAGGGAGTGTGTTATATACAGTGTAGTGTTATACACAGGGCAGTGTGTTATATACCGTGTAGTGTTATACACAGGGTAGTGTGTTATATACAGTGTAGTGTTATACATAGGGCAGTGTGTTATATACAGTGTAGTGTTATATACAGTGTAGTGTTATACACAGGGCAGTGTGTTATATACAGTGTAGTGTTATACACAGGGCAGTGTGTTATATACAGTGTAGTGTTATACACAGGGCAGTGTGTTATATACAGTGTAGTGTTATACACAGGGCAGTGTGTTATATACAGTGTAGTGATATACAAAGGGCAGTGTGTTATATACAGTGTAGTGTTATACACAGGGCAGTGTGTTATATAAATTGTAGAGTTATACACAGGGTAGTGTGTTATATACAGTGTAGTGTTATACAAAGGACAGTGTGTTATATACAGTGTAGTGTTATACACAGGGCAGTGTTTTATATACAGTGTAGTGTTATACACAGGGCAGTGTGTTATATACAGTGTAGTGTTATACACAAGGTAGTGTGTTATATACAGTGTAATGTTATACACAGGACAGAGTGTTATATACAGTGTAGTGTTATACACAGGACAGTGTGTTATATACAGTGTAGTGTTATACACAGTGCAGTGTGTTATATACAGTGTAGTGTTATACACAGGACAGTGTGTTATATACACTGTAGTGTTATACACAGGACAGTGTGTTATATACAGTGTAGTGTTATACACAGGGCAGTGTGTTATATACAGTGTAGTGTTACACACAGGACAGTGTGTTATATACAGTGTAGTGTTATGCACTCGGCAGTGTGTTATATACAGTGTAGTGTTATACACAGGGTAGTGTGTTATATACTGTGTAGTATTATACACAGGACAGTGTGTTATATACAGTGTAGTGTTATACACAGGGCAGTGTGTTATATACAGTGTAGTGTTATATAGAGGGCAGTGTGTTATATACAGTGTAGTGTTATACACAGGGCAGTGTGTTATATACAGTGTAGTGTTATACACAGGACAGTGTGTTATATACAGTGTAGTGTTATACACTGGGCAGTGTGTTATATACAGTGTAGTGTTATACATAGGACAGTGTGTTATATACAGTGTAGTGTTATACACTGGGCAGTGTGTTATATACAGTGTAGTGTTATACATAGGACAGTGTGTTATATACAGTTTAGTGTTATACACAGGGCAGTGTGTTATATACAGTGTAGTGTTATACACAGGACAGTGTGTTATATACAGTGTAGTGTTATACACTGGGCAGTGTGTTATATACAGTGTAGTGTTATACATAGGACAGTGTGTTATATACAGTGTAGTGTTATACACTGGGCAGTGTGTTATATACAGTGTAGTGTTATACACAGGGTAGTGTGTTATATACAGTGTACTGTTATACACAGGACAGTGTGTTATATACAGTGTAGTGTTATACACAGGACAGTGTGTTATATACAGTGTAGTGTTATACACTGGGCAGTGTGTTATATACAGTGTAGTGTTATACACAGGACAGTGTGTTATATACAGTGTAGTGTTATACACTGGGCAGTGTGTTATATACAGTGTAGTGTTATACACAGGGCAGTGTGTTATACACAATGTAGTGTTATACACAGTGGAGTGTGTTATATACAGTGTAGTCTTATACACAAGACAGTGTGTTATATACAGTGTAGTGTTATACACAGGGCAGTGTGTTATATACAGTGTAGTGTTATACACTGGGCAGTGTGTTATATACAGTGTAGTGTTATACACAGGACAGTGTGTTATACACAATGTAGTGTTATACACAGTGCAGTGTGTTATATACAGTGTAGTGTTATACACAAGACAGTGTGTTATATACAGTGTAGTGTTATACACAGGGCAGTGTGTTATATACAGTGTAGTGTTACACACAGGACAGTGTGTTATATACAGTGTAGTGTTATATACAGGGCAGAGTGTTATATACAGTGTAGTGTTATATACAGGGCAGTGTGTTATATACAGTGTAGTGTTATACTCAGGGTAGTGTGTTATATACAGTGTAGTGTTATACACAGGACAGTGTGTTATATACAGTGTAGTGTTATACACAGGTCAGTGTGTTATATACAGTGTAGTGTTACACACAGGGCAGAGTGTTATATACAGTGTAGTGTTATGCACAGGGCAGTGTGTTATATACAGTGTAGTGTTATACACAGGACAGTGTGTTATATACAGTGTAGTGTTATACACAGGGCAGTGTGTTATATACAGTGTAGTGTTATACACGGGCAGTGTGTTATATACAGTGTAGTGTTATACACAGGGCAGTGTGTTATATACAGTGTAGTGTTATACTCAGGATAGTGTGTTATATACAGTGTAGTGTTATACACAGGACAGTGTGTTATATACAGTGTAGTGTTATACACAGGGTAGTGTGTTATATACATTGTAGTGTTATATACAGGACAGTGTGTTATATACATTGTAGTGTTATACACAGGGTAGTGTGTTATATACAGTGTAGTGTTATACACAGGGTAGTGTGTTATATACAGTGTAGTGTTATACACAGGGTAGTGTGTTATATACAGTGTAGTGTTATACACAGGGTAGTGTGTTATATACAGTGTAGTGTTATACACAGGACAGTGTGTTATATACAGTGTAGTGTTATACACAGGACAGTGTGTTATATACAGTGTAGTGTTATACACAGGGTAGTGTGTTATATACATTGTAGTGTTATATACAGGACAGTGTGTTATATACATTGTAGTGTTATACACAGGGTAGTGTGTTATATACAGTGTAGTGTTATACACAGGGTAGTGTGTTATATACAGTGTAGTGTTATACACAGGGTAGTGTGTTATATACAGTGTAGTGTTATACACAGGGTAGTGTGTTATATACAGTGTAGTGTTATACACAGGGTAGTGTGTTATATACAGTGTAGTGTTATACACAGGACAGTGTGTTATATACAGTGTAGTGTTATACACAGGGTAGTGTGTTATATACAGTGTAGTGTTATACACAGGACAGTGTGTTATATACAGTGTAGTGTTATACACAGGGCAGTGTGTTATATACAGTGTAGTGTTATACACAGGGTAGTGTGTTATATACAGTGTAGTGTTATACACAGGACAGTGTGTTATATACAGTGTAGTGTTATACACAGGGTATTGTGTTATATACATTGTAGTGTTATATACAGGACAGTGTGTTATATACATTGTAGTGTTATACACAGGGTAGTGTGTTATATACAGTGTAGTGTTATACACAGGGTAGTGTGTTATATACAGTGTAGTGTTATACACAGGGTAGTGTGTTATATACAGTGTAGTGTTATACACAGGGCAGTGTGTTATATACAGTGTAGTGTTATACATAGGGCAGTGTGTTATATACAGTGTAGTGTTATACACAGGACAGTGTGTTATATACAGTATAGTGTTATACACAGGACAGTGTGTTATATACAGTGTAGTGTTATACACAGGGCAGTGTGTTATATACAGTGTAGTGTTATACACATGGCAGTGTGTTATATACAGTGTAGTGTTATACACAGGACAGTGTGTTATATACAGTATAGTGTTATACACAGGACAGTGTGTTATATACAGTGTAGTGTTATACACAGGACAGTGTGTTATATACAGTGTAGTGTTATACACAGGACAGTGTGTTATATACAGTGTAGTGTTATACACAGGGTAGTGTGTTATATACAGTGTAGTGTTATACACAGGACAGTGTGTTATATACAGTGTAGTGTTATACACAGGACAGTGTGTTATATACAGTGTAGTGTTATACACAGGACAGTGTGTTATATACAGTGTAGTGTTATACACAGGACAGTGTGTTATATACAGTGTAGTGTTATACACAGGGCAGTGTGTTATATACAGTGTAGTGTTATACACTGGACAGTGTGTTATATACAGTGTAGTGTTATACACAGGGCAGTGTGTTATATACAGTGTAGTGTTATACACAGGACAGTGTGTTATATAAAGTGTAGTGTTATATACAGGACAGTGTGTTATATACAGTGTAGTATTATACACAGGACAGTGTGTTATATACAGTGTAGTGTTATACACAGGGTAGTGTGTTATATACAGTGTAGTGTTATACACAGGGTAGTGTATTATATACAGTGTAGTGTTATACACAGGACAGTGTATTATATACAGTGTAGTGTTATACACTGTAGTGTTATATACAGTGTAGTGTTATACACAGGTCAGTGTGTTATATACAGTGTAGTGTTACACACAGGGCAGAGTGTTATATACAGTGTAGTGTTATGCACAGGGCAGTGTGTTATATACAGTGTAGTGTTATACACAGGACAGTGTGTTATATACAGTGTAGTGTTATACACAGGGCAGTGTGTTATATACAGTGTAGTGTTATACACGGGCAGTGTGTTATATACAGTGTAGTGTTATACACAGGGCAGTGTGTTATATACAGTGTAGTGTTATACTCAGGATAGTGTGTTATATACAGTGTAGTGTTATACACAGGACAGTGTGTTATATACAGTGTAGTGTTATACACAGGGTAGTGTGTTATATACATTGTAGTGTTATATACAGGACAGTGTGTTATATACATTGTAGTGTTATACACAGGGTAGTGTGTTATATACAGTGTAGTGTTATACACAGGGTAGTGTGTTATATACAGTGTAGTGTTATACACAGGGTAGTGTGTTATATACAGTGTAGTGTTATACACAGGGTAGTGTGTTATATACAGTGTAGTGTTATACACAGGACAGTGTGTTATATACAGTGTAGTGTTATACACAGGACAGTGTGTTATATACAGTGTAGTGTTATACACAGGGTAGTGTGTTATATACATTGTAGTGTTATATACAGGACAGTGTGTTATATACATTGTAGTGTTATACACAGGGTAGTGTGTTATATACAGTGTAGTGTTATACACAGGGTAGTGTGTTATATACAGTGTAGTGTTATACACAGGGTAGTGTGTTATATACAGTGTAGTGTTATACACAGGGTAGTGTGTTATATACAGTGTAGTGTTATACACAGGGTAGTGTGTTATATACAGTGTAGTGTTATACACAGGACAGTGTGTTATATACAGTGTAGTGTTATACACAGGGTAGTGTGTTATATACAGTGTAGTGTTATACACAGGACAGTGTGTTATATACAGTGTAGTGTTATACACAGGGCAGTGTGTTATATACAGTGTAGTGTTATACACAGGGTAGTGTGTTATATACAGTGTAGTGTTATACACAGGACAGTGTGTTATATACAGTGTAGTGTTATACACAGGGTATTGTGTTATATACATTGTAGTGTTATATACAGGACAGTGTGTTATATACATTGTAGTGTTATACACAGGGTAGTGTGTTATATACAGTGTAGTGTTATACACAGGGTAGTGTGTTATATACAGTGTAGTGTTATACACAGGGTAGTGTGTTATATACAGTGTAGTGTTATACACAGGGCAGTGTGTTATATACAGTGTAGTGTTATACATAGGGCAGTGTGTTATATACAGTGTAGTGTTATACACAGGACAGTGTGTTATATACAGTATAGTGTTATACACAGGACAGTGTGTTATATACAGTGTAGTGTTATACACAGGGCAGTGTGTTATATACAGTGTAGTGTTATACACATGGCAGTGTGTTATATACAGTGTAGTGTTATACACAGGACAGTGTGTTATATACAGTATAGTGTTATACACAGGACAGTGTGTTATATACAGTGTAGTGTTATACACAGGACAGTGTGTTATATACAGTGTAGTGTTATACACAGGACAGTGTGTTATATACAGTGTAGTGTTATACACAGGGTAGTGTGTTATATACAGTGTAGTGTTATACACAGGACAGTGTGTTATATACAGTGTAGTGTTATACACAGGACAGTGTGTTATATACAGTGTAGTGTTATACACAGGACAGTGTGTTATATACAGTGTAGTGTTATACACAGGACAGTGTGTTATATACAGTGTAGTGTTATACACAGGGCAGTGTGTTATATACAGTGTAGTGTTATACACTGGACAGTGTGTTATATACAGTGTAGTGTTATACACAGGGCAGTGTGTTATATACAGTGTAGTGTTATACACAGGACAGTGTGTTATATAAAGTGTAGTGTTATATACAGGACAGTGTGTTATATACAGTGTAGTATTATACACAGGACAGTGTGTTATATACAGTGTAGTGTTATACACAGGGTAGTGTGTTATATACAGTGTAGTGTTATACACAGGGTAGTGTATTATATACAGTGTAGTGTTATACACAGGACAGTGTATTATATACAGTGTAGTGTTATACACTGTAGTGTTATATACAGTGTAGTGTTATACACTGTAGTGTTATACACAGGACAGTGTGTTATATACAGTGTAGTGTTATACACAGGACAGTGTGTTTTATACAGTGTGGTGTTATACACAGGACAGTGTGTTATATACAGTGTAGTGTTATAAACAGGATAGTGTGTTATATACAGTGTAGTGTTATACACAGGGTAGTGTGTTATCTACAGTGTAGTGTTATACACAGGGTAGTGTGTTATATACAGTGTAGTGTTATACACAGGGTAGTGTATTATATACAGTGTAGTGTTATACACAGGACAGTGTGTTATATACAGTTTAGTGTTATACACAGGGCAGTGTGTTATATACAGTGTAGTGTTATACACAGGGTAGTGTGTTATATACAGTGTAGTGTTATACACAGGGCAGTGTGTTATATACAGTGTAGTGTTATACACAGGACAGTGTGTTATATACAGTGTAGTGTTATACACAGGGTAGTGTATTATATACAGTGTAGTGTTATACACAGGACAGTGTGTTATATACAGTGTATTGTTATACACAGGACAGTGTGTTATATACAGTGCAGTGTTATACACAGGGTAGTGTGTTATATACAGTGTAGTGTTATACACAGGGTAGTGTGTTATATACAGTGTAGTGTTATACACAGGACAGTGTGTTATATACAGTGTAGTGTTATACACAGGACAGTGTGTTATATACAGTGTAGTGTTATACACTGGGCAGTGTGTTATATACAGTGTAGTGTTATACACAGGGCAGTGTGTTATACACAATGTAGTGTTATACACAGTGGAGTGTGTTATATACAGTGTAGTCTTATACACAAGACAGTGTGTTATATACAGTGTAGTGTTATACACAGGGCAGTGTGTTATATACAGTGTAGTGTTATACACTGGGCAGTGTGTTATATACAGTGTAGTGTTATACACAGGACAGTGTGTTATACACAATGTAGTGTTATACACAGTGCAGTGTGTTATATACAGTGTAGTGTTATACACAAGACAGTGTGTTATATACAGTGTAGTGTTATACACAGGGCAGTGTGTTATATACAGTGTAGTGTTACACACAGGACAGTGTGTTATATACAGTGTAGTGTTATATACAGGGCAGAGTGTTATATACAGTGTAGTGTTATATACAGGGCAGTGTGTTATATACAGTGTAGTGTTATACTCAGGGTAGTGTGTTATATACAGTGTAGTGTTATACACAGGACAGTGTGTTATATACAGTGTAGTGTTATACACAGGTCAGTGTGTTATATACAGTGTAGTGTTACACACAGGGCAGAGTGTTATATACAGTGTAGTGTTATGCACAGGGCAGTGTGTTATATACAGTGTAGTGTTATACACAGGACAGTGTGTTATATACAGTGTAGTGTTATACACAGGGCAGTGTGTTATATACAGTGTAGTGTTATACACGGGCAGTGTGTTATATACAGTGTAGTGTTATACACAGGGCAGTGTGTTATATACAGTGTAGTGTTATACTCAGGATAGTGTGTTATATACAGTGTAGTGTTATACACAGGACAGTGTGTTATATACAGTGTAGTGTTATACACAGGGTAGTGTGTTATATACATTGTAGTGTTATATACAGGACAGTGTGTTATATACATTGTAGTGTTATACACAGGGTAGTGTGTTATATACAGTGTAGTGTTATACACAGGGTAGTGTGTTATATACAGTGTAGTGTTATACACAGGGTAGTGTGTTATATACAGTGTAGTGTTATACACAGGGTAGTGTGTTATATACAGTGTAGTGTTATACACAGGACAGTGTGTTATATACAGTGTAGTGTTATACACAGGACAGTGTGTTATATACAGTGTAGTGTTATACACAGGGTAGTGTGTTATATACATTGTAGTGTTATATACAGGACAGTGTGTTATATACATTGTAGTGTTATACACAGGGTAGTGTGTTATATACAGTGTAGTGTTATACACAGGGTAGTGTGTTATATACAGTGTAGTGTTATACACAGGGTAGTGTGTTATATACAGTGTAGTGTTATACACAGGGTAGTGTGTTATATACAGTGTAGTGTTATACACAGGGTAGTGTGTTATATACAGTGTAGTGTTATACACAGGACAGTGTGTTATATACAGTGTAGTGTTATACACAGGGTAGTGTGTTATATACAGTGTAGTGTTATACACAGGACAGTGTGTTATATACAGTGTAGTGTTATACACAGGGCAGTGTGTTATATACAGTGTAGTGTTATACACAGGGTAGTGTGTTATATACAGTGTAGTGTTATACACAGGACAGTGTGTTATATACAGTGTAGTGTTATACACAGGGTATTGTGTTATATACATTGTAGTGTTATATACAGGACAGTGTGTTATATACATTGTAGTGTTATACACAGGGTAGTGTGTTATATACAGTGTAGTGTTATACACAGGGTAGTGTGTTATATACAGTGTAGTGTTATACACAGGGTAGTGTGTTATATACAGTGTAGTGTTATACACAGGGTAGTGTGTTATGTACAGGGAAGTGTTATACACATGGCAGTGTGTTATATACAGTGTAGTGTTATACACAGGACAGTGTGTTATATACAGTATAGTGTTATACACAGGACAGTGTGTTATATACAGTGTAGTGTTATACACAGGGCAGTGTGTTATATACAGTGTAGTGTTATACACATGGCAGTGTGTTATATACAGTGTAGTGTTATACACAGGACAGTGTGTTATATACAGTATAGTGTTATACACAGGACAGTGTGTTATATACAGTGTAGTGTTATACACAGGACAGTGTGTTATATACAGTGTAGTGTTATACACAGGACAGTGTGTTATATACAGTGTAGTGTTATACACAGGGTAGTGTGTTATATACAGTGTAGTGTTATACACAGGACAGTGTGTTATATACAGTGTAGTGTTATACACAGGACATTGTGTTATATACAGTGTAGTGTTATACACAGGACAGTGTGTTATATACAGTGTAGTGTTATACACAGGACAGTGTGTTATATACAGTGTAGTGTTATACACAGGGCAGTGTGTTATATACAGTGTAGTGTTATACACTGGACAGTGTGTTATATACAGTGTAGTGTTATACACAGGGCAGTGTGTTATATACAGTGTAGTGTTATACACAGGACAGTGTGTTATATAAAGTGTAGTGTTATATACAGGACAGTGTGTTATATACAGTGTAGTATTATACACAGGACAGTGTGTTATATACAGTGTAGTGTTATACACAGGGTAGTGTGTTATATACAGTGTAGTGTTATACACAGGGTAGTGTATTATATACAGTGTAGTGTTATACACAGGACAGTGTATTATATACAGTGTAGTGTTATACACTGTAGTGTTATATACAGTGTAGTGTTATACACTGTAGTGTTATACACAGGACAGTGTGTTATATACAGTGTAGTGTTATACACAGGACAGTGTGTTTTATACAGTGTGGTGTTATACACAGGACAGTGTGTTATATACAGTGTAGTGTTATAAACAGGATAGTGTGTTATATACAGTGTAGTGTTATACACAGGGTAGTGTGTTATCTACAGTGTAGTGTTATACACAGGGTAGTGTGTTATATACAGTGTAGTGTTATACACAGGGTAGTGTATTATATACAGTGTAGTGTTATACACAGGACAGTGTGTTATATACAGTTTAGTGTTATACACAGGGCAGTGTGTTATATACAGTGTAGTGTTATACACAGGGTAGTGTGTTATATACAGTGTAGTGTTATACACAGGGCAGTGTGTTATATACAGTGTAGTGTTATACACAGGACAGTGTGTTATATACAGTGTAGTGTTATACACAGGGTAGTGTATTATATACAGTGTAGTGTTATACACAGGACAGTGTGTTATATACAGTGTATTGTTATACACAGGACAGTGTGTTATATACAGTGCAGTGTTATACACAGGGTAGTGTGTTATATACAGTGTAGTGTTATACACAGGGTAGTGTGTTATATACAGTGTAGTGTTATACACAGGACAGTGTGTTATATACAGTGTAGTGTTATACACAGGACAGTGTGTTATATACAGTGTAGTGTTATACACAGGACAGTGTGTTATATACAGTGTAGTGTTATACACAGGACAGTGTGTTATATACAGTGTAGTGTTATACACAGGGCAGTGTGTTATATACAGTGTAGTGTTATACACTGGACAGTGTGTTATATACAGTGTAGTGTTATACACAGGGCAGTGTGTTATATACAGTGTAGTGTTATACACAGGACAGTGTGTTATATAAAGTGTAGTGTTATATACAGGACAGTGTGTTATATACAGTGTAGTATTATACACAGGACAGTGTGTTATATACAGTGTAGTGTTATACACAGGGTAGTGTGTTATATACAGTGTAGTGTTATACACAGGGTAGTGTATTATATACAGTGTAGTGTTATACACAGGACAGTGTATTATATACAGTGTAGTGTTATACACTGTAGTGTTATATACAGTGTAGTGTTATACACTGTAGTGTTATACACAGGACAGTGTGTTATATACAGTGTAGTGTTATACACAGGACAGTGTGTTTTATACAGTGTGGTGTTATACACAGGACAGTGTGTTATATACAGTGTAGTGTTATAAACAGGATAGTGTGTTATATACAGTGTAGTGTTATACACAGGGTAGTGTGTTACCTACAGTGTAGTGTTATACACAGGGTAGTGTGTTATATACAGTGTAGTGTTATACACAGGGTAGTGTATTATATACAGTGTAGTGTTATACACAGGACAGTGTGTTATATACAGTTTAGTGTTGTACACAGGGCAGTGTGTTATATACAGTGTAGTGTTATACACAGGGTAGTGTGTTATATACAGTGTAGTGTTATACACAGGGCAGTGTGTTATATACAGTGTAGTGTTATACACAGGACAGTGTGTTATATACAGTGTAGTGTTATACACAGGGTAGTGTATTATATACAGTGTAGTGTTATACACAGGACAGTGTGTTATATACAGTGTATTGTTATACACAGGACAGTGTGTTATATACAGTGCAGTGTTATACACAGGGTAGTGTGTTATATACAGTGTAGTGTTATACACAGGGTAGTGTGTTATATACAGTGTAGTGTTATACACAGGGTAGTGTATTATATACAGTGTAGTGTTATACACAGGACAGTGTGTTATATACAGTGTAGTGTTATACACAGGACAGTGTGTTATATACAGTGTAGTGTTATACACAGGGTAGTGTGTTATATACAGTGTAGTGTTATACACAGGGTAGTGTATTATATACAGTGTAGTGTTATACACAGGACAGTGTGTTATATACAGTGTATTGTTATACACAGGACAGTGTGTTATATACAGTATAGTGTTATACACAGGGTAGTGTGTTATATACAGTGTAGTGTTATACACAGGGCAGTGTGTTATATACAGTGTAGTGTTATACACAGGGTAGTGTGTTATATACAGTGTAGTGTTATACACAGGGTAGTGTATTATATACAGTGTAGTGTTATACACAGGACAGTGTGTTATATACAGTGTAGTGTTATACACAGGACAGTGTGTTATATACAGTATAGTGTTATACACAGGGCAGTGTGTTATATATAGTGTAGTGTTATACACAGGGCAGTGTGTTATATACAGTGTAGTGTTATATACAGGGCAGTGTGTTATATACCGTGTAGTGTTATACACAGGGCAGTGTGTTATATACAGTGTAGTGTTATACACAGGGCAGTGTGTTATATACAGTGTAGTGTTATACACAGGACAGTGTGTTATATACAGTGTAGTGTTATACACAGGGCAGTGTGTTATATACAGTGTAGTGTTATACACAGGACAGTGTGTTATATAAAGTGTAGTGTTATATACAGGACAGTGTGTTATATACAGTGTAGTATTATACACAGGACAGTGTGTTATATACAGTGTAGTGTTATACACAGGGTAGTGTGTTATATACAGTGTAGTGTTATACACAGGGTAGTGTGTTATATACAGTGTAGTGTTATACACAGGGCAGTGTGTTATATACAGTGTAGTGTTATACACAGGGTAGTGTATTATATACAGTGTAGTGTTATACACAGGACAGTGTGTTATATACAGTGTAGTGTTATACACAGTGCAGTGTGTTATATACAGTGTAGTGTTATACACAGGACAGTGTGTTATATGCAGTGTAGTGTTATACACAGAGCAGTGTGTTATATACACTGTAGTGTTATACACAGGACAGTGTGTTATATACAGTGTAGTGTTATACACAGGACAGTGTGTTATATACAGTGTAGTGTTATACACAGGACAGTGTGTTATATACAGTGTAGTGTTATACACAGGACAGTGTGTTATATACAGTGTAGTGTTATACACAGGGTAGTGTGTTATATACAGTGTAGTGTTATACACAGGGTAGTGTGTTATATACAGTGTAGTGTTATACACAGGGTAGTGTGTTATATACAGTGTAGTGTTATACACAGGGTAGTTTATTATATACAGTGTAGTGTTATACACAGGACAGTGTGTTATATACAGTTTAGTGTTATACACAGGGCAGTGTGTTATATACAGTGTAGTGTTATACACAGGGCAGTGTGTTATATAACATGTAGTGTTATACACAGGGTAGTGTGTTATATACAGTGTAGTGTTATATACAGTGTAGTGTTATACACAGGGCAGTGTGTTATATACAGTGTAGTGTTATACACAGGGCAGTGTGTTATATACAGTGTAGTGTTATACACAGGACAGTGTGTTATATACAGTGTAGTGTTATACACATGGTAGTGTGTTATATACAGTGTAGTGTTATACACAGGGTAGTGTATTATATACAGTGTAGTGTTATACACAGGACAGTGTGTTATATACAGTGTAGTGTTATACACAGGACAGTGTGTTATATACAGTGCAGTGTTATACACAGGACAGTGTGTTATATACAGTGTATTGTTATACACAGGACAGTGTATTAAATACAGTGTAGTGTTATACACAGGACAGTGTGTTATATACAGTGTATTGTTATACACAGGACAGTGTGTTATATACAGTGTAGTGTTATACACAGGACAGTGTGTTATATACAGTGCAGTGTTATACACAGGGTAGTGTGTTATATACAGTGTAGTGTTATACACAGGGTAGTGTATTAAATACAGTGTAGTGTTATACACAGGACAGTGTGTTATATACAGTGTAGTGTTATACACAGGGTAGTGTGTTATATACAGTGTAGTGTTATATACAGGGTAGTGTATTATATACAGTGTAGTGTTATACACAGGACAGTGTGTTATATACAGTGTATTGTTATACACAGGACAGTGTGTTATATACAGTGTAGTGTTATACACAGGGTAGTGTGTTATATACAGTGTAGTGTTATACACAGGGTAGTGTGTTATATACAGTGTAGTGTTATACACAGGGTGGTGTGTTATATACAGTGTAGTGTTATACACAGGGTAGTGTGTTATATACAGTGTAGTGTTATACACAGGGCAGTGTGTTATATACAGTGTAGTGTTATACACAGGGTAGTGTGTTATATACAGTGTAGTGTTATACACAGGGTAGTGTATTATATACAGTGTAGTGTTATACACAGGACAGTGTGTTATACACAGTGTAGTGTTATACACAGGACAGTGTGTTATATACAGTATAGTGTTATACACAGGGCAGTGTGTTATATATAGTGTAGTGTTATATACAGGGCAGTGTGTTATATACAGTGTAGTGTTATACACAGGGCAGTGTGTTATATACAGTGTAGTGTTATATACAGGGCAGTGTGTTATATACCGTGTAGTGTTATACACAGGGCAGTGTGTTATATACAGTGTAGTGTTATACACAGCGCAGTGTGTTATATACAGTGTAGTGTTATACACAGGGCAGTGTGTTATATACAGTGTAGTGTTATACACAGGGCAGTGTGTTATATACAGTGTAGTGTTATGCACAAGACAGTGTGTTATATACAGTGTAGTGTTATACATAGGGCAGTGTGTTATATACAGTGTAGTGTTATATACAGTGTAGTGTTATACACAGGGCAGTGTGTTATATACAGTGTAGTGTTATACACAGGGCAGTGTGTTATATACAGTATAGTGTTATGCACAGGGTAGTGTGTTATATACAGTGTAGTGTTATATACAGGGCAGTGTGTTATATACCGTGTAGTGTTATATACAGGGCAGTGTGTTATATACCGTGTAGTGTTATATACAGGGCAGTGTGTTATATACCGTGTAGTGTTATACACAGGGCAGTTTGTTATATACAGTGTAGTGTTATACACAGGGCAGTGTGTTATATACAGTGTAGTGTTATACACAGGGCAGTGTGTTATATACAGTGTAGTGTTATACACAGGACAGTGTGTTATATACAGTGTAGTGTTATACACAGGGCAGTGTGTTATATACAGTGTAGTGTTATACACAGGGCAGTGTGTTATATACAGTGTAGTGTTATACACAGGACAGTGTGTTATATACAGTGTAGTGTTATACACAGGGTAGTGTGTTATATACAGTGTAGTGTTATACACAGGGTAGTGTATTATATACAGTGTAGTGTTATACACAGGACAGTGTGTTATATACAGTGTATTGTTATACACAGGACAGTGTGTTATATACAGTATAGTGTTATACACAGGGTAGTGTGTTATATACAGTGTAGTGTTATACACAGGGCAGTGTGTTATATACAGTGTAGTGTTATACACAGGGTAGCGTGTTATATACAGTGTAGTGTTATACACAGGGTAGTGTATTATATACAGTGTAGTGTTATACACAGGACAGTGTGTTATATACAGTGTAGTGTTATACACAGGACAGTGTGTTATATACAGTATAGTGTTATACACAGGGCAGTGTGTTATATATAGTGTAGTGTTATACACAGGGCAGTGTGTTATATACAGTGTAGTGTTATATACAGGGCAGTGTGTTATATACCGTGTAGTGTTATACACAGGGCAGTGTGTTATATACAGTGTAGTGTTATACACAGGGCAGTGTGTTATATACAGTGTAGTGTTATACACAGGGCAGTGTGTTATATACAGTGTAGTGTTATACACAGGACAGTGTGTTATATACAGTGTAGTGTTATACACAGGGCAGTGTGCTATATACAGTGTAGTGTTATACACAGGACAGTGTGTTATATAAAGTGTAGTGTTATATACAGGACAGTGTGTTATATACAGTGTAGTATTATACACAGGACAGTGTGTTATATACAGTGTAGTGTTATACACAGGGTAGTGTGTTATATACAGTGTAGTGTTATACACAGGGTAGTGTGTTATATACAGTGTAGTGTTATACACAGGGTAGTGTATTATATACAGTGTAGTGTTATACACAGGACAGTGTGTTATATACAGTGTAGTGTTATACACTGTAGTGTTATACACAGGACAGTGTGTTATATACAGTGTAGTGTTATACACAGGACAGTGTGTTATATACAGTGTAGTGTTATACACAGGGTAGTGTGTTATATACAGTGTAGTGTTATACACAGGGTAGTGTGTTATATACAGTGTAGTGTTATACACAGGGTAGTGTGTTATATACAGTGTAGTGTTATACACAGGGTAGTGTATTATATACAGTGTAGTGTTATACACAGGACAGTGTGTTATATACAGTTTAGTGTTATACACAGGGCAGTGTGTTATATACAGTGTAGTGTTATACACAGGACAGTGTGTTATATACAGTGTAGTGTTATACACAGGGCAGTGTGTTATATACATTGTAGTGTTATACACAGGGCAGTGTGTTATATACAGTGTAGTGTTATACACAGGACAGTGTGTTATATACAGTGTAGTGTGATACACATGGTAGTGTGTTATATACAGTGTAGTGTTATACACATGGTAGTGTATTATATACAGTGTAGTGTTATACACAGGACAGTGTGTTATATACAGTGTAGTGTTATACACAGGACAGTGTGTTATATACAGTGCAGTGTTATACACAGGGTAGTGTGTTATATACAGTGTAGTGTTATACACAGGGTAGTGTGTTATATACAGTGTAGTGTTATACACAGGGTAGTGTATTAAATACAGTGTAGTGTTATACACAGGACAGTGTGTTATATACAGTGTAGTGTTATACACAGGACAGTGTGTTATATACAGTGTATTGTTATACACAGGACAGTGTGTTATATACAGTATAGTGTTATACACAGGGTAGTGTGTTATATACAGTGTAGTGTTATACACAGGGCAGTGTGTTATATACAGTGTAGTGTTATACACAGGGTAGTGTGTTATATACAGTGTAGTGTTATACACAGGGTAGTGTATTATATACAGTGTAGTGTTATACACAGGACAGTGTGTTATACACAGTGTAGTGTTATACACAGGACAGTGTGTTATATACAGTGTAGTGTTCTACACAGGGCAGTGTGTTATATACAGTGTAGTGTTATACACAGGGCAGTGTGTTATATATAGTGTAGTGTTATACACAGGGCAGTGTGTTATATACAGTGTAGTGTTATATACAGGGCAGTGTGTTATATACCGTGTAGTGTTATACACAGGGCAGTGTGTTATATACAGTGTAGTGTTATACACAGGGCAGTGTGTTATATACAGTGTAGTGTTATGCACAAGACAGTGTGTTATATACAGTGTAGTGTTATACACAGGGCAGTGTGTTATATACAGTGTAGTGTTATATACAGTGTAGTGTTATACACAGGGCAGTGTGTTATATACAGTGTAGTGTTATACACAGGGCAGTGTGTTATATACAGTATAGTGTTATACACAGGGCAGTGTGTTATATACAGTGTAGTGTTATACACAGGACAGTGTGTTATACACAGTGTAGTGTTATACACAGGACAGTGTGTTATATACAGTGTAGTGTTATACACAGGGCAGTGTGTTATATACAGTGTAGTGTTATACACAGGGCAGTGTGTTATATATAGTGTAGTGTTATACACAGGGCAGTGTGTTATATACAGTGTAGTGTTATATACAGGGCAGTGTGTTATATACCGTGTAGTGTTATACACAGGGCAGTGTGTTATATACAGTGTAGTGTTATACACAGGGCAGTGTGTTATATACAGTGTAGTGTTATACACAGGGCAGTGTGTTATATACAGTGTAGTGTTATATACAGTGTAGTGTTATACACAGGGCAGTGTGTTATATACAGTGTAGTGTTATACACAGGGCAGTGTGTTATATACAGTGTAGTGTTATATACAGTGTAGTGTTATACACAGGGCAGTGTGTTATATACAGTGTAGTGTTATACACAGGGCAGTGTGTTATATACAGTATAGTGTTATGCACAGGGTAGTGTGTTATATACAGTGTAGTGTTATATACAGGGCAGTGTGTTATATACCGTGTAGTGTTATATACAGGGCAGTGTGTTATATACCGTGTAGTGTTATATACAGGGCAGTTTGTTATATACAGTGCAGTGTTATACACAGGGCAGTGTGTTATACACAGGGCAGTGTGTTGTATACAGAGTAGTGTTATATACAGGACAGTGTGTTATATACGGTGTAGAGTTATACACAGGACAGTGTGTTATATACAGTATAGTGTTATGCACAGGGCAGACTGTTATATACAGTGTAGTGTTATACACAGGGCAGTGTGTTATATAACATGTAGTGTTATACACAGGGTAGTGTGTAATATACAGTGTAGTGTTATATACAGTGTAGTATTATACACAGGGCAGTGTGTTATATACAGTGTAGTGTTATACACAGGGCAGTGTGTTATATACAGTGTAGTATTATACACAGGACAGTGTGTTATATACAGTGTAGTGTTATACACAGGGTAGTGTGTTATATACAGTGTAGTGTTATACACAGGGTAGTGTATTATATACAGTGTAGTGTTATACACAGGACAGTGTGTTATATACAGTGTAGTGTTATACACAGGACAGTGTGTTATATACAGTGTAGTGTTATACACAGGGCAGTGTGTTATATACAGTGTAGTGTTATACACAGGACAGTGTGTTATATACAGTGTAGTGTTATACACAGGACAGTGTGTTATATACAGTGTAGTGTTATACAGAGAGCAGTGTGCTATATACAGTGTAGTGTTATACACAGGGTAGTGTGTTATATACAGTGTAGTGTTATACACAGGGTAGTGTATTATATACAGTGTAGTGTTATACACAGGACAGTGTGTTATATACAGTGTACTGTTATACACAGGACAGTGTGTTATATACAGTGTAGTTTTATACACAGGGTAGTGTGTTATATACAGTGTAGTGTTATACACAGGGTAGTGTGTTATATAAAGTGTAGTGTTATACACAGGGCAGTGTGTTATATACAGTGTAGTGTTATACACAGGACAGTGTGTTATATACAGAGTAGGGTTATACACAGGGCAGTGTTATATACAGTGTAGTGTTATACACAGGGCAGTGTGTTATATACAGTATAGTGTTATACACAGGGTAGTGTGTTATATACAGTGTAGTGTTATACACAGGGCAGTGTGTTAAATACAGTGTAGTGTTATACACAGGACAGTGTGTTATATACAGTGTAGTGTTATACACAGGACAGTGTGTTATATACAGTGCAGTGTTATACACAGGGTAGTGTATTAAATACAGTGTAGTGTTATACACAGGACAGTGTGTTATATACAGTGTAGTGTTATACACAGGGTAGCGTGTTATATACAGTGTAGTGTTATATACAGGGTAGTGTATTATATACAGTGTAGTGTTATACACAGGACAGTGTGTTATATACAGTGTATTGTTATACACAGGACAGTGTGTTATATACAGTATAGTGTTATACACAGGGTAGTGTGTTATATACAGTGTAGTGTTATACACAGGGCAGTGTGTTATATACAGTGTAGTGTTATACACAGGGTAGTGTGTTATATACAGTGTAGTGTTATACACAGGGTAGTGTGTTATATACAGTGTAGTGTTATACACAGGGTAGTGTGTTATATACAGTGTAGTGTTATACACAGGGTAGTGTGTTATATACAGTGTAGTGTTATACACAGGGTAGTGTATTATATACAGTGTAGTGTTATACACAGGACAGTGTGTTATATACAGTTTAGTGTTATACACAGGACAGTGTGTTATATACAGTGTAGTGTTATACACAGGACAGTGTGTTATATACAGTTTAGTGTTATACACAGGGCAGTGTGTTATATACAGTGTAGTGTTATATACAGGGCAGTGTTTTATATAACATGTAGTGTTATACACAGGGTAGTGTGTTATATACAGTGTAGTGTTATACACAGGACAGTGTGTTATATACAGTGTAGTGTTATACACAGGGCAGTGTGTTATATACATTGTAGTGTTATACACAGGGCAGTGTGTTATATACAGTGTACTGTTATACACAGGACAGTGTGTTATATACAGTGTAGTGTTATACACAGGGCAGTGTGTTATATACAGTGTAGTGTTATACACAGGGCAGTGTGTTATATACAGTGTAGTGTTATACACAGGACAGTGTGTTATATACAGTGTAGTGTGATACACATGGTAGTGTGTTATATACAGTGTAGTGTTATACACATGGTAGTGTATTATATACAGTGTAGTGTTATACACAGGACAGTGTGTTATATACAGTGTAGTGTGATACACATGGTAGTGTGTTATATACAGTGTAGTGTTATACACATGGTAGTGTATTATATACAGTGTAGTGTTATACACAGGACAGTGTGTTATATACAGTGTAGTGTTATACACAGGACAGTGTGTTATATACAGTGCAGTGTTATACACAGGGTAGTGTGTTATATACAGTGTAGTGTTATACACAGGGTAGTGTGTTATATACAGTGTAGTGTTATACACAGGGTAGTGTGTTATATACAGTGTAGTGTTATACACAGGGTAGTGTATTAAATACAGTGTAGTGTTATACACAGGACAGTGTGTTATATACAGTGTAGTGTTATACACAGGACAGTGTGTTATATACAGTGTAGTGTTATACACAGGGTAGTGTGTTAAATACAGTGTAGTGTTATACACAGGGTAGTGTATTATATACAGTGTAGTGTTATACACAGGACAGTGTGTTATATACAGTGTATTGTTATACACAGGACAGTGTGTTATATACAGTATAGTGTTATACACAGGGTAGTGTGTTATATACAGTGTAGTGTTATACACAGGGCAGTGTGTTATATACAGTGTAGTGTTATACACAGGACAGTGTGTTATATACAGTATAGTGTTATACACAGGGCAGTGTGTTATATATAGTGTAGTGTTATACACAGGGCAGTGTGTTATATACAGTGTAGTGTTATATACAGGGCAGTGTGTTATATACCGTGTAGTGTTATACACAGGGCAGTGTGTTATATACAGTGTAGTGTTATACACAGGGCAGTGTGTTATATACAGTGTAGTGTTATGCACAAGACAGTGTGTTATATACAGTGTAGTGTTATACATAGGGCAGTGTGTTATATACAGTGTAGTGTTATATACAGTGTAGTGTTATACACAGGGCAGTGTGTTATATACAGTGTAGTGTTATACACAGGGCAGTGTGTTATATACAGTATAGTGTTATGCACAGGGTAGTGTGTTATATACAGTGTAGTGTTATATACAGGGCAGTGTGTTATATACCGTGTAGTGTTATATACCGTGTAGTGTTATATACAGGGCAGTGTGTTATATACCGTGTAGTGTTATATACAGGGCAGTTTGTTATATACAGTGCAGTGTTATACACAGGGCAGTGTGTTATACACAGGGCAGTGTGTTATATACAGAGTAGTGTTATATACAGGACAGTGTGTTATATACGGTGTAGAGTTATACACAGGGCAGATTGTTATATACAGTGTAGTGTTATACACAGGGCAGTGTGTTATATAACATGTAGTGTTATACACAGGGTAGTGTGTAATATACAGTGTAGTGTTATATACAGTGTAGTGTTATACACAGGGCAGTGTGTTATATACAGTGTAGTGTTATACACAGGGCAGTGTGTTATATACAGTGTAGTATTATACACAGGACAGTGTGTTATATACAGTGTAGTGTTATACACAGGGTAGTGTGTTATATACAGTGTAGTGTTATACACAGGGTAGTGTATTATATACAGTGTAGTGTTATACACAGGACAGTGTGTTATATACAGTGTAGTGTTATACACAGGACAGTGTGTTATATACAGTGTAGTGTTATACACAGGACAGTGTGTTATATACAGTGTAGTGTTATACACAGGGTAGTGTGTTATATACAGTGTAGTGTTATACACAGGACAGTGTGTTATATACAGTGTAGTGTTATACACAGGACAGTGTGTTATATACAGTGTAGTGTTATACACAGGGTAGTGTGTTATATACAGTGTAGTGTTATACACAGGGTAGTGTGTTATATACAGTGTAGTGTTATACACAGGGCAGTGTGTTATATACAGTGTAGTGTTATACACAGGACAGTGTGTTATATACCGTGTAGTGTTATACACAGGACAGTGTGTTATATACAGTGTAGTGTTATACAGAGAGCAGTGTGCTATATACAGTGTAGTGTTATACACAGGGCAGTGTGTTATATACAGTGTAGTGTTATACAGAGAGCAGTGTGCTATATACAGTGTAGTGTTATACACAGGGTAGTGTGTTATATACAGTGTAGTGTTATACACAGGGTAGTGTATTATATACAGTGTAGTGTTATACACAGGACAGTGTGTTATATACAGTGTAGTGTTATACACAGGACAGTGTGTTATATACAGTGTAGTGTTATACACAGGGCAGTGTGTTATATACAGTGTAGTGTTATACACAGGGCAGTGTGTTATATACAGTGTAGTGTTATACAGAGAGCAGTGTGCTATATACAGTGTAGTGTTATACACAGGGTAGTGTGTTATATACAGTGTAGTGTTATACACAGGGTAGTGTATTATATACAGTGTAGTGTTATACACAGGACAGTTTGTTATATACAGTGTAGTGTTATACACAGGACAGTGTGTTATATACAGTGTAGTTTTATACACAGGGTAGTGTGTTATATACAGTGTAGTGTTATACACAGGGTAGTGTGTTATATAAAGTGTAGTGTTATACACAGGGCAGTGTGTTATATACAGTGTAGTGTTATACACAGGACAGTGTGTTATATACAGAGTAGGGTTATACACAGGGCAGTGTTATATACAGTGTAGTGTTATACACAGGGCAGTGTGTTATATACAGTATAGTGTTATACACAGGGTAGTGTGTTATATACAGTGTAGTGTTATACACAGGGCAGTGTGTTAAATACAGTGTAGTGTTATACACAGGACAGTGTGTTATATACAGTGTAGTGTTATACACAGGACAGTGTGTTATATACAGTGCAGTGTTATACACAGGGTAGTGTGTTATATACAGTGTAGTGTTATACACAGGGTAGTGTATTAAATACAGTGTAGTGTTATACACAGGACAGTGTGTTATATACAGTGTAGTGTTATACACAGGGTAGTGTGTTATATACAGTGTAGTGTTATACACAGGGCAGTGTGTTATATACAGTGTAGTGTTATATACAGGGTAGTGTATTATATACAGTGTAGTGTTATACACAGGACAGTGTGTTATATACAGTGTATTGTTATACACAGGACAGTGTGTTATATACAGTGTAGTGTTATACACAGGGTAGTGTGTTATATACAGTGTAGTGTTATACACAGGGCAGTGTGTTATATACAGTGTAGTGTTATACACAGGGTGGTGTGTTATATACAGTGTAGTGTTATACACAGGGTAGTGTGTTATATACAGTGTAGTGTTATACACAGGGCAGTGTGTTATATACAGTGTAGTGTTATACACAGGGTAGTGTGTTATATACAGTGTAGTGTTATACACAGGGTAGTGTATTATATACAGTGTAGTGTTATACACAGGACAGTGTGTTATACACAGTGTAGTGTTATACACAGGACAGTGTGTTATATACAGTATAGTGTTATACACAGGGCAGTGTGTTATATATAGTGTAGTGTTATATACAGGGCAGTGTGTTATATACAGTGTAGTGTTATACACAGGGCAGTGTGTTATATACAGTGTAGTGTTATATACAGGGCAGTGTGTTATATACCGTGTAGTGTTATACACAGGGCAGTGTGTTATATACAGTGTAGTGTTATACACAGGGCAGTGTGTTATATACAGTGTAGTGTTATACACAGGGCAGTGTGTTATATACAGTGTAGTGTTATACACAGGGCAGTGTGTTATATACAGTGTAGTGTTATGCACAAGACAGTGTGTTATATACAGTGTAGTGTTATATACAGTGTAGTGTTATACACAGGGCAGTGTGTTATATACAGTGTAGTGTTATACACAGGGCAGTGTGTTATATACAGTATAGTGTTATGCACAGGGTAGTGTGTTATATACAGTGTAGTGTTATATACAGGGCAGTGTGTTATATACCGTGTAGTGTTATATACAGTATAGTTTTATGCACAGGGTAGTGTGTTATATACAGTGTAGTGTTATATACAGGGCAGTGTGTTATATACAGTATAGTGTTATGCACAGGGTAGTGTGTTATATACAGTGTAGTGTTATATACAGGGCAGTGTGTTATATACCGTGTAGTGTTATATACAGGGCAGTGTGTTATATACCGTGTAGTGTTATATACAGGGCAGTGTGTTATATACCGTGTAGTGTTATACACAGGGCAGTTTGTTATATACAGTGTAGTGTTATACCCAGGGCAGTGTGTTATATACAGAGTAGTGTTATACACTGGGCAGTGTGTTATATACAGTGTAGTGTTATACACAGGGCAGTGAGTTATATACAGTGTAGTGTTATACACAGGACAGTGTGTTATATACAGTGTAGTGTTATACACAGGGTAGTGTGTTATATACAGTGTAGTGTTATACACATGGCAGTGTGTTATATACAGTGTAGTGTTATACACAGGACAGTGTGTTATATACAGTGTAGTGTTATACACAGGGTAGTGTGTTATATACAGTGTAGTGTTATACACAGGGTAGTGTATTATATACAGTGTAGTGTTATACACAGGACAGTGTGTTATATACAGTGTATTGTTATACACAGGACAGTGTGTTATATACAGTATAGTGTTATACACAGGGTAGTGTGTTATATACAGTGTAGTGTTATACACAGGGCAGTGTGTTATATACAGTGTAGTGTTATACACAGGGTAGTGTGTTATATACAGTGTAGTGTTATACACAGGGTAGTGTATTATATACAGTGTAGTGTTATACACAGGACAGTGTGTTATATACAGTGTAGTGTTATACACAGGACAGTGTGTTATATACAGTATAGTGTTATACACAGGGCAGTGTGTTATATATAGTGTAGTGTTATACACAGGGCAGTGTGTTATATACAGTGTAGTGTTATATACAGGGCAGTGTGTTATATACCGTGTAGTGTTATACACAGGGCAGTGTGTTATATACAGTGTAGTGTTATACACAGGGCAGTGTGTTATATACAGTGTAGTGTTATACACAGGACAGTGTGTTATATACAGTGTAGTGTTATACACAGGACAGTGTGTTATATAAAGTGTAGTGTTATATACAGGACAGTGTGTTATATACAGTGTAGTATTATACACAGGACAGTGTGTTATATACAGTGTAGTGTTATACACAGGGTAGTGTGTTATATACAGTGTAGTGTTATACACAGGGTAGTGTGTTATATACAGTGTAGTGTTATACACAGGGCAGTGTGTTATATACAGTGTAGTGTTATACACAGGGTAGTGTGTTATATACAGTGTAGTGTTATACACAGGGTAGTGTGTTATATACAGTGTAGTGTTATACACAGGGTAGTGTGTTATATACAGTGTAGTGTTATACACAGGGTAGTGTATTATATACAGTGTAGTGTTATACACAGGGCAGTGTGTTATATACAGTGTAGTGTTATACACAGGACAGTGTGTTATATACAGTGTAGTGTTATACATAGGACAGTGTGTTATATACAGTGTAGTGTTATACACAGGACAGTGTGTTATATACAGTGTAGTGTTATACACAGGGCAGTGTGTTATATACAGTGTAGTGTTATACACAGGACAGTGTGTTATATACAGTGTAGTGTTATACAAAGGTCAGTGTGTTATATACAGTGTAGTGTTATACACAGGACAGTGTGTTATATACAGTTTAGTGTTATACACAGGGTAGTGTGTTATATACAGTGTAGTGTTATATACAGGGCAGTGTGTTATATAACATGTAGTGTTATACACAGGGTAGTGTGTTATATACAGTGTAGTGTTATACACAGGACAGTGTGTTATATACAGTGTAGTGTTATACACAGGGCAGTGTGTTATATACATTGTAGTGTTATACACAGGGCAGTGTGTTATATACAGTGTAGTGTTATACACAGGACAGTGTGTTATATACAGTGTAGTGTGATACACATGGTAGTGTGTTATATACAGTGTAGTGTTATACACATGGTAGTGTATTATATACAGTGTAGTGTTATACACAGGACAGTGTGTTATATACAGTGTAGTGTTATACACAGGACAGTGTGTTATATACAGTGCAGTGTTATACACAGGGTAGTGTGTTATATACAGTGTAGTGTTATACACAGGGTAGTGTGTTATATACAGTGTAGTGTTATACACAGGACAGTGTGTTATATACAGTGTAGTGTTATACACAGGACAGTGTGTTATATACAGTGTAGTGTTATACACAGGGTAGTGTGTTATATACAGTGTAGTGTTATACACAGGGTAGTGTATTATATACAGTGTAGTGTTATACACAGGACAGTGTGTTATATACAGTGTATTGTTATACACAGGACAGTGTGTTATATACAGTATAGTGTTATACACAGGGTAGTGTGTTATATACAGTGTAGTGTTATACACAGGGCAGTGTGTTATATACAGTGTAGTGTTATACACAGGGTAGTGTGTTATATACAGTGTAGTGTTATACACAGGGTAGTGTATTATATACAGTGTAGTGTTATACACAGGACAGTGTGTTATACACAGTGTAGTGTTATACACAGGACAGTGTGTTATATACAGTATAGTGTTATACACAGGGCAGTGTGTTATATATAGTGTAGTGTTATACACAGGGCAGTGTGTTATATACAGTGTAGTGTTATATACAGGGCAGTGTGTTATATACCGTGTAGTGTTATACACAGGGCAGTGTGTTATATACAGTGTAGTGTTATACACAGGGCAGTGTGTTATATACAGTGTAGTGTTATGCACAAGACAGTGTGTTATATACAGTGTAGTGTTATACATAGGGCAGTGTGTTATATACAGTGTAGTGTTATATACAGTGTAGTGTTATACACAGGGCAGTGTGTTATATACAGTGTAGTGTTATACACAGGGCAGTGTGTTATATACAGTATAGTGTTATGCACAGGGTAGTGTGTTATATACAGTGTAGTGTTATATACAGGGCAGTGTGTTATATACCGTGTAGTGTTATATACAGGGCAGTGTGTTATATACCGTGTAGTGTTATATACAGTGTAGTGTTATACACAGGGCAGTGTGTTATATACAGTGTAGTGTTATACACAGGGCAGTGTGCTATATACAGTGTAGTGTTATACAGAGGACTGTGTGTTATATACAGTGTAGTGTTATATACAGGACAGTGTGTTATATACGGTGTAGAGTTATACACAGGACAGTGTGTTATATACAGTATAGTGTTATGCACAGGGCAGACTGTTATATACAGTGTAGTGTTATACACAGGGCAGTGTGTTATATAACATGTAGTGTTATACACAGGGTAGTATGTAATATACAGTGTAGTGTTATATACAGTGTAGTGTTATACACAGGGCAGTGTGTTATATACAGTGTAGTGTTATACACAGGGCAGTGTGTTATATACAGTGTAGTATTATACACAGGACAGTGTGTTATATACAGTGTAGTGTTATACACAGGGTAGTGTGTTATATACAGTGTAGTGTTATACACAGGGTAGTGTATTATATACAGTGTAGTGTTATACACAGGACAGTGTGTTATATACAGTGTAGTGTTATACACAGGACAGTGTGTTATATACAGTGTAGTGTTATACACAGGACAGTGTGTTATATACAGCGTAGTGTTATACACAGGGTAGTGTGTTATATACAGTGTAGTGTTATACACAGGACAGTGTGTTATATACAGTGTAGTGTTATACACAGGACAGTGTGTTATATACAGTGTAGTGTTATACACAGGGTAGTGTGTTATATACAGTGTAGTGTTATACACAGGGTAGTGTGTTATATACAGTGTAGTGTTATACACAGGGCAGTGTGTTATATACAGTGTAGTGTTATACACAGGACAGTGTGTTATATACCGTGTAGTGTTATACACAGGACAGTGTGTTATATACAGTGTAGTGTTATACAGAGAGCAGTGTGCTATATACAGTGTAGTGTTATACACAGGGCAGTGTGTTATATACAGTGTAGTGTTATACAGAGAGCAGTGTGCTATATACAGTGTAGTGTTATACACAGGGTAGTGTGTTATATACAGTGTAGTGTTATACACAGGGTAGTGTATTATATACAGTGTAGTGTTATACACAGGACAGTGTGTTATATACAGTGTAGTGTTATACACAGGACAGTGTGTTATATACAGTGTAGTGTTATACAGGGCAGTGTGTTATATACAGTGTAGTGTTATACACAGGGCAGTGTGTTATATACAGTGTAGTGTTATACAGAGAGCAGTGTGCTATATACAGTGTAGTGTTATACACAGGGTAGTGTGTTATATACAGTGTAGTGTTATACACAGGGTAGTGTATTATATACAGTGTAGTGTTATACACAGGACAGTGTGTTATATACAGTGTAGTGTTATACACAGGACAGTGTGTTATATACAGTGTAGTTTTATACACAGGGTAGTGTGTTATATACAGTGTAGTGTTATACACAGGGTAGTGTGTTATATAAAGTGTAGTGTTATACACAGAGCAGTGTGTTATATACAGTGTAGTGATATACACAGGACAGTGTGTTATATACAGAGTAGGGTTATACACAGGGCAGTGTTATATACAGTGTAGTGTTATACACAGGGCAGTGTGTTATATACAGTATAGTGTTATACACAGGGTAGTGTGTTATATAAAGTGTAGTGTTATACACAGAGCAGTGTGTTATATACAGTGTAGTGTTATACACAGGACAGTGTGTTATATACAGAGTAGGGTTATACACAGGGCAGTGTTATATACAGTGTAGTGTTATACACAGGGCAGTGTGTTATATACAGTGTAGTGTTATACACAGGGCAGTGTGTTATATACAGTATAGTGTTATACACAGGGTAGTGTGTTATATACAGTGTAGTGTTATACACAGGGCAGTGTGTTAAATACAGTGTAGTGTTATACACAGGGTAGTGTGTTATATACAGTGTAGTGTCATACACAGGGTAGTGTATTATATACAGTGTAGTGTTATACACAGGACAGTGTGTTATATACAGTGTAGTGTTATACACAGAACAGTGTGTTATATACAGTGTAGTGTTATACACAGGGCAGTGTGTTATATACAGTGTAGTGTTATACACAGGACAGTGTGTTATATACAGTATAGTGTTATACACAGGGCAGTGTGTTATATACAGTGTAGTGTTATACACAGGGCAGTGTGTTATACAGTGTAGTGTTATATACAGGGCAGTGTGTTATATACCGTGTAGTGTTATACACAACGCAGTGTGTTATATACAGTGTAGTGTTATACACAGGGCAGTGTGTTATATACAGTGTAGTGTTATACACAGGGTAGTGTACTATATACAGTGTAATGTTATACACAGGACAATGTGTTATATACAGTGTAGTGTTATACCTAGGGCAGTGTGTTATATACAGTGTAGTGTTATACACAGGGCAGTGTGTTATATACAGTGTAGTGTTATACACAGGGCAGTGTGTTATATACCGTGTAGTGTTATACACAGGGCAGTGTGTTATATACAGTGTAGTGTTATACACAGGGCAGTGTGTTATATACAGTGTAGTGTTATGCACAAGACAGTGTGTTATATACAGTGTAGTGTTATACATAGGGCAGTGTGTTATATACAGTGTAGTGTTATATACAGTGTAGTGTTATACACAGGGCAGTGTGTTATATACAGTGTAGTGTTATACACAGGGCAGTGTGTTATATACAGTATAGTGTTATGCACAGGGTAGTGTGTTATATACAGTGTAGTGTTATATACAGGGCAGTGTGTTATATACCGTGTAGTGTTATATACCGTGTAGTGTTATATACAGGGCAGTGTGTTATATACCGTGTAGTGTTATATACAGGGCAGTTTGTTATATACAGTGCAGTGTTATACACAGGGCAGTGTGTTATACACAGGGCAGTGTGTTATATACAGAGTAGTGTTATATACAGGACAGTGTGTTATATACGGTGTAGAGTTATACACAGGGCAGATTGTTATATACAGTGTAGTGTTATACACAGGGCAGTGTGTTATATAACATGTAGTGTTATACACAGGGTAGTGTGTAATATACAGTGTAGTGTTATATACAGTGTAGTGTTATACACAGGGCAGTGTGTTATATACAGTGTAGTGTTATACACAGGGCAGTGTGTTATATACAGTGTAGTATTATACACAGGACAGTGTGTTATATACAGTGTAGTGTTATACACAGGGTAGTGTGTTATATACAGTGTAGTGTTATACACAGGGTAGTGTATTATATACAGTGTAGTGTTATACACAGGACAGTGTGTTATATACAGTGTAGTGTTATACACAGGACAGTGTGTTATATACAGTGTAGTGTTATACACAGGACAGTGTGTTATATACAGTGTAGTGTTATACACAGGGTAGTGTGTTATATACAGTGTAGTGTTATACACAGGACAGTGTGTTATATACAGTGTAGTGTTATACACAGGACAGTGTGTTATATACAGTGTAGTGTTATACACAGGGTAGTGTGTTATATACAGTGTAGTGTTATACACAGGGTAGTGTGTTATATACAGTGTAGTGTTATACACAGGGCAGTGTGTTATATACAGTGTAGTGTTATACACAGGACAGTGTGTTATATACCGTGTAGTGTTATACACAGGACAGTGTGTTATATACAGTGTAGTGTTATACAGAGAGCAGTGTGCTATATACAGTGTAGTGTTATACACAGGGCAGTGTGTTATATACAGTGTAGTGTTATACAGAGAGCAGTGTGCTATATACAGTGTAGTGTTATACACAGGGTAGTGTGTTATATACAGTGTAGTGTTATACACAGGGTAGTGTATTATATACAGTGTAGTGTTATACACAGGACAGTGTGTTATATACAGTGTAGTGTTATACACAGGACAGTGTGTTATATACAGTGTAGTGTTATACACAGGGCAGTGTGTTATATACAGTGTAGTGTTATACACAGGGCAGTGTGTTATATACAGTGTAGTGTTATACAGAGAGCAGTGTGCTATATACAGTGTAGTGTTATACACAGGGTAGTGTGTTATATACAGTGTAGTGTTATACACAGGGTAGTGTATTATATACAGTGTAGTGTTATACACAGGACAGTTTGTTATATACAGTGTAGTGTTATACACAGGACAGTGTGTTATATACAGTGTAGTTTTATACACAGGGTAGTGTGTTATATACAGTGTAGTGTTATACACAGGGTAGTGTGTTATATAAAGTGTAGTGTTATACACAGGGCAGTGTGTTATATACAGTGTAGTGTTATACACAGGACAGTGTGTTATATACAGAGTAGGGTTATACACAGGGCAGTGTTATATACAGTGTAGTGTTATACACAGGGCAGTGTGTTATATACAGTATAGTGTTATACACAGGGTAGTGTGTTATATACAGTGTAGTGTTATACACAGGGCAGTGTGTTAAATACAGTGTAGTGTTATACACAGGACAGTGTGTTATATACAGTGTAGTGTTATACACAGGACAGTGTGTTATATACAGTGCAGTGTTATACACAGGGTAGTGTGTTATATACAGTGTAGTGTTATACACAGGGTAGTGTATTAAATACAGTGTAGTGTTATACACAGGACAGTGTGTTATATACAGTGTAGTGTTATACACAGGGTAGTGTGTTATATACAGTGTAGTGTTATACACAGGGCAGTGTGTTATATACAGTGTAGTGTTATATACAGGGTAGTGTATTATATACAGTGTAGTGTTATACACAGGACAGTGTGTTATATACAGTGTATTGTTATACACAGGACAGTGTGTTATATACAGTGTAGTGTTATACACAGGGTAGTGTGTTATATACAGTGTAGTGTTATACACAGGGCAGTGTGTTATATACAGTGTAGTGTTATACACAGGGTGGTGTGTTATATACAGTGTAGTGTTATACACAGGGTAGTGTGTTATATACAGTGTAGTGTTATACACAGGGCAGTGTGTTATATACAGTGTAGTGTTATACACAGGGTAGTGTGTTATATACAGTGTAGTGTTATACACAGGGTAGTGTATTATATACAGTGTAGTGTTATACACAGGACAGTGTGTTATACACAGTGTAGTGTTATACACAGGACAGTGTGTTATATACAGTATAGTGTTATACACAGGGCAGTGTGTTATATATAGTGTAGTGTTATATACAGGGCAGTGTGTTATATACAGTGTAGTGTTATACACAGGGCAGTGTGTTATATACAGTGTAGTGTTATATACAGGGCAGTGTGTTATATACCGTGTAGTGTTATACACAGGGCAGTGTGTTATATACAGTGTAGTGTTATACACAGGGCAGTGTGTTATATACAGTGTAGTGTTATACACAGGGCAGTGTGTTATATACAGTGTAGTGTTATACACAGGGCAGTGTGTTATATACAGTGTAGTGTTATGCACAAGACAGTGTGTTATATACAGTGTAGTGTTATATACAGTGTAGTGTTATACACAGGGCAGTGTGTTATATACAGTGTAGTGTTATACACAGGGCAGTGTGTTATATACAGTATAGTGTTATGCACAGGGTAGTGTGTTATATACAGTGTAGTGTTATATACAGGGCAGTGTGTTATATACCGTGTAGTGTTATATACAGTATAGTTTTATGCACAGGGTAGTGTGTTATATACAGTGTAGTGTTATATACAGGGCAGTGTGTTATATACAGTATAGTGTTATGCACAGGGTAGTGTGTTATATACAGTGTAGTGTTATATACAGGGCAGTGTGTTATATACCGTGTAGTGTTATATACAGGGCAGTGTGTTATATACCGTGTAGTGTTATATACAGGGCAGTGTGTTATATACCGTGTAGTGTTATACACAGGGCAGTTTGTTATATACAGTGTAGTGTTATACCCAGGGCAGTGTGTTATATACAGAGTAGTGTTATACACTGGGCAGTGTGTTATATACAGTGTAGTGTTATACACAGGGCAGTGAGTTATATACAGTGTAGTGTTATACACAGGACAGTGTGTTATATACAGTGTAGTGTTATACACAGGGTAGTGTGTTATATACAGTGTAGTGTTATACACATGGCAGTGTGTTATATACAGTGTAGTGTTATACACAGGACAGTGTGTTATATACAGTGTAGTGTTATACACAGGGTAGTGTGTTATATACAGTGTAGTGTTATACACAGGGTAGTGTATTATATACAGTGTAGTGTTATACACAGGACAGTGTGTTATATACAGTGTATTGTTATACACAGGACAGTGTGTTATATACAGTATAGTGTTATACACAGGGTAGTGTGTTATATACAGTGTAGTGTTATACACAGGGCAGTGTGTTATATACAGTGTAGTGTTATACACAGGGTAGTGTGTTATATACAGTGTAGTGTTATACACAGGGTAGTGTATTATATACAGTGTAGTGTTATACACAGGACAGTGTGTTATATACAGTGTAGTGTTATACACAGGACAGTGTGTTATATACAGTATAGTGTTATACACAGGGCAGTGTGTTATATATAGTGTAGTGTTATACACAGGGCAGTGTGTTATATACAGTGTAGTGTTATATACAGGGCAGTGTGTTATATACCGTGTAGTGTTATACACAGGGCAGTGTGTTATATACAGTGTAGTGTTATACACAGGGCAGTGTGTTATATACAGTGTAGTGTTATACACAGGACAGTGTGTTATATACAGTGTAGTGTTATACACAGGACAGTGTGTTATATAAAGTGTAGTGTTATATACAGGACAGTGTGTTATATACAGTGTAGTATTATACACAGGACAGTGTGTTATATACAGTGTAGTGTTATACACAGGGTAGTGTGTTATATACAGTGTAGTGTTATACACAGGGTAGTGTGTTATATACAGTGTAGTGTTATACACAGGGCAGTGTGTTATATACAGTGTAGTGTTATACACAGGGTAGTGTGTTATATACAGTGTAGTGTTATACACAGGGTAGTGTGTTATATACAGTGTAGTGTTATACACAGGGTAGTGTGTTATATACAGTGTAGTGTTATACACAGGGTAGTGTATTATATACAGTGTAGTGTTATACACAGGGCAGTGTGTTATATACAGTGTAGTGTTATACACAGGACAGTGTGTTATATACAGTGTAGTGTTATACATAGGACAGTGTGTTATATACAGTGTAGTGTTATACACAGGACAGTGTGTTATATACAGTGTAGTGTTATACACAGGGCAGTGTGTTATATACAGTGTAGTGTTATACACAGGACAGTGTGTTATATACAGTGTAGTGTTATACAAAGGTCAGTGTGTTATATACAGTGTAGTGTTATACACAGGACAGTGTGTTATATACAGTTTAGTGTTATACACAGGGTAGTGTGTTATATACAGTGTAGTGTTATATACAGGGCAGTGTGTTATATAACATGTAGTGTTATACACAGGGTAGTGTGTTATATACAGTGTAGTGTTATACACAGGACAGTGTGTTATATACAGTGTAGTGTTATACACAGGGCAGTGTGTTATATACATTGTAGTGTTATACACAGGGCAGTGTGTTATATACAGTGTAGTGTTATACACAGGACAGTGTGTTATATACAGTGTAGTGTGATACACATGGTAGTGTGTTATATACAGTGTAGTGTTATACACATGGTAGTGTATTATATACAGTGTAGTGTTATACACAGGACAGTGTGTTATATACAGTGTAGTGTTATACACAGGACAGTGTGTTATATACAGTGCAGTGTTATACACAGGGTAGTGTGTTATATACAGTGTAGTGTTATACACAGGGTAGTGTGTTATATACAGTGTAGTGTTATACACAGGACAGTGTGTTATATACAGTGTAGTGTTATACACAGGACAGTGTGTTATATACAGTGTAGTGTTATACACAGGGTAGTGTGTTATATACAGTGTAGTGTTATACACAGGGTAGTGTATTATATACAGTGTAGTGTTATACACAGGACAGTGTGTTATATACAGTGTATTGTTATACACAGGACAGTGTGTTATATACAGTATAGTGTTATACACAGGGTAGTGTGTTATATACAGTGTAGTGTTATACACAGGGCAGTGTGTTATATACAGTGTAGTGTTATACACAGGGTAGTGTGTTATATACAGTGTAGTGTTATACACAGGGTAGTGTATTATATACAGTGTAGTGTTATACACAGGACAGTGTGTTATACACAGTGTAGTGTTATACACAGGACAGTGTGTTATATACAGTATAGTGTTATACACAGGGCAGTGTGTTATATATAGTGTAGTGTTATACACAGGGCAGTGTGTTATATACAGTGTAGTGTTATATACAGGGCAGTGTGTTATATACCGTGTAGTGTTATACACAGGGCAGTGTGTTATATACAGTGTAGTGTTATACACAGGGCAGTGTGTTATATACAGTGTAGTGTTATGCACAAGACAGTGTGTTATATACAGTGTAGTGTTATACATAGGGCAGTGTGTTATATACAGTGTAGTGTTATATACAGTGTAGTGTTATACACAGGGCAGTGTGTTATATACAGTGTAGTGTTATACACAGGGCAGTGTGTTATATACAGTATAGTGTTATGCACAGGGTAGTGTGTTATATACAGTGTAGTGTTATATACAGGGCAGTGTGTTATATACCGTGTAGTGTTATATACAGGGCAGTGTGTTATATACCGTGTAGTGTTATATACAGTGTAGTGTTATACACAGGGCAGTGTGTTATATACAGTGTAGTGTTATACACAGGGCAGTGTGCTATATACAGTGTAGTGTTATACAGAGGACTGTGTGTTATATACAGTGTAGTGTTATATACAGGACAGTGTGTTATATACGGTGTAGAGTTATACACAGGACAGTGTGTTATATACAGTATAGTGTTATGCACAGGGCAGACTGTTATATACAGTGTAGTGTTATACACAGGGCAGTGTGTTATATAACATGTAGTGTTATACACAGGGTAGTATGTAATATACAGTGTAGTGTTATATACAGTGTAGTGTTATACACAGGGCAGTGTGTTATATACAGTGTAGTGTTATACACAGGGCAGTGTGTTATATACAGTGTAGTATTATACACAGGACAGTGTGTTATATACAGTGTAGTGTTATACACAGGGTAGTGTGTTATATACAGTGTAGTGTTATACACAGGGTAGTGTATTATATACAGTGTAGTGTTATACACAGGACAGTGTGTTATATACAGTGTAGTGTTATACACAGGACAGTGTGTTATATACAGTGTAGTGTTATACACAGGACAGTGTGTTATATACAGCGTAGTGTTATACACAGGGTAGTGTGTTATATACAGTGTAGTGTTATACACAGGACAGTGTGTTATATACAGTGTAGTGTTATACACAGGACAGTGTGTTATATACAGTGTAGTGTTATACACAGGGTAGTGTGTTATATACAGTGTAGTGTTATACACAGGGTAGTGTGTTATATACAGTGTAGTGTTATACACAGGGCAGTGTGTTATATACAGTGTAGTGTTATACACAGGACAGTGTGTTATATACCGTGTAGTGTTATACACAGGACAGTGTGTTATATACAGTGTAGTGTTATACAGAGAGCAGTGTGCTATATACAGTGTAGTGTTATACACAGGGCAGTGTGTTATATACAGTGTAGTGTTATACAGAGAGCAGTGTGCTATATACAGTGTAGTGTTATACACAGGGTAGTGTGTTATATACAGTGTAGTGTTATACACAGGGTAGTGTATTATATACAGTGTAGTGTTATACACAGGACAGTGTGTTATATACAGTGTAGTGTTATACACAGGACAGTGTGTTATATACAGTGTAGTGTTATACAGGGCAGTGTGTTATATACAGTGTAGTGTTATACACAGGGCAGTGTGTTATATACAGTGTAGTGTTATACAGAGAGCAGTGTGCTATATACAGTGTAGTGTTATACACAGGGTAGTGTGTTATATACAGTGTAGTGTTATACACAGGGTAGTGTATTATATACAGTGTAGTGTTATACACAGGACAGTGTGTTATATACAGTGTAGTGTTATACACAGGACAGTGTGTTATATACAGTGTAGTTTTATACACAGGGTAGTGTGTTATATACAGTGTAGTGTTATACACAGGGTAGTGTGTTATATAAAGTGTAGTGTTATACACAGAGCAGTGTGTTATATACAGTGTAGTGATATACACAGGACAGTGTGTTATATACAGAGTAGGGTTATACACAGGGCAGTGTTATATACAGTGTAGTGTTATACACAGGGCAGTGTGTTATATACAGTATAGTGTTATACACAGGGTAGTGTGTTATATAAAGTGTAGTGTTATACACAGAGCAGTGTGTTATATACAGTGTAGTGTTATACACAGGACAGTGTGTTATATACAGAGTAGGGTTATACACAGGGCAGTGTTATATACAGTGTAGTGTTATACACAGGGCAGTGTGTTATATACAGTGTAGTGTTATACACAGGGCAGTGTGTTATATACAGTATAGTGTTATACACAGGGTAGTGTGTTATATACAGTGTAGTGTTATACACAGGGCAGTGTGTTAAATACAGTGTAGTGTTATACACAGGGTAGTGTGTTATATACAGTGTAGTGTCATACACAGGGTAGTGTATTATATACAGTGTAGTGTTATACACAGGACAGTGTGTTATATACAGTGTAGTGTTATACACAGAACAGTGTGTTATATACAGTGTAGTGTTATACACAGGGCAGTGTGTTATATACAGTGTAGTGTTATACACAGGACAGTGTGTTATATACAGTATAGTGTTATACACAGGGCAGTGTGTTATATACAGTGTAGTGTTATACACAGGGCAGTGTGTTATACAGTGTAGTGTTATATACAGGGCAGTGTGTTATATACCGTGTAGTGTTATACACAACGCAGTGTGTTATATACAGTGTAGTGTTATACACAGGGCAGTGTGTTATATACAGTGTAGTGTTATACACAGGGTAGTGTACTATATACAGTGTAATGTTATACACAGGACAATGTGTTATATACAGTGTAGTGTTATACCTAGGGCAGTGTGTTATATATAGTGTAGTGTTATACACAGGGCAGTGTGTTATATACAGTGTAGTGTTATACACAGGGCAGTGTGTTATATACAGTGTAGTGTTATACACAGGGCAGTGTGTTATATACAGTGTAGTGTTATACACAGGGCAGTGTGTTATATACAGTGTAGTGTTATACACAGGGCAGTGTGTTATATACAGTGTAGTGTTATACACAGGGCAGTTTGTTATATACATTGTAGTGTTATACACAGGGCAGTGTGTTATATACAGTGTAGTGTTATACACAGGGCAGTGTGTTATATACAGTGTAGTGTTATACACAGGGCAGTGTGTTATATACAGTGTAGTGTTATACCTAGGGCAGTGTGTTATATACAGTGTAGTGTTATACACAGGGCAGTGTGTTATATACAGTGTAGTGTTATACACAGGACAGTGTGTTATATACAGTATAGTGTTATACACAGGGCAGTGTGTTATATACAGTGTAGTGTTATACACAGGGCAGTGTGTTATATACAGTGTAGTGTTATATACAGGGCAGTGTGTTATATACCGTGTAGTGTTATACACAGGGCAGTGTGTTATATACAGTGTAGTGTTATACACAGGGCAGTGTGTTATATACAGTGTAGTGTTATACACAGGGCAGTGTGTTATATACAGTGTAGTGTTATACACAGGGCAGTGTGTTATATACAGTGTAGTGTTATACACAGGGCAGTGTGTTATATACAGTGTAGTGTTATGCACAGGACAGTGTGTTATATACAGTGTAGTGTTATACATAGGGCAGTGTGTTATATACAGTGTAGTGTTATATACAGTGTAGTGTTATACACAGGGCAGTGTGTTATATACAGTGTAGTGTTATACACAGGACAGTGTGTTATATACAATGTAGTGTTATACATAGGGCAGTGTGTTATATACAGTATAGTGTTATACACAGGACAGTGTGTTATATACAGTGTAGTGTTATACACTGGGCAGTGTGTTATATACAGTATAGTGTTATGCACAGGGTAGTGTGTTATATACAGTGTAGTGTTATATACAGGGCAGTGTGTTATATACAGTGTAGTGTTATACACAGGGTAGTGTGTTATATACAGTGTAGTGTTATATACAGGGCAGTGTGTTATATACAGTGTAGTGTTATATACAGGGCAATGTGTTATATACCGTGTAGTGTTATATACAGGGCAGTGTGTTATATACCGTGTAGTGTTATATACAGGGCAGTGTGTTATATACAGTGCAGTGTTATACACAGGGCAGTGTGTTATACACAGGGCAGTGTGTTATATACAGTGTAGTGTTATACACAGGGCAGTGCGTTATACACAGGACAGTGTGTTATATACAGTGTAGTGTTATACACAGGGCAGTGTGTTATGTACAGTGTAGTGTTATACACAGGGCATTGTGTTATATACAGTGTAGTGTTATACAGAGGGCAGTGTGTTATATACAGTGTAGTTTTATACACAGGACAGTGTGTTATATACAGTGTAGTGTTATACACAGGGCAGTGTGTTATATGCAGTGTAGTGTTATACATAGGGCAGTGTGTTATGTACAGTGTAGTGTTATACACAAGACAGTGTGATATATACAGTGTAGTGTTATACACAGGACAGTGTGTTATATACAGTGTAGTGTTATACACAGGGCAGTGTGTTATATACAGTGTAGTGTTATACACAGGGCAGTGTGTTATATACAGTGTAGTGTTATACACAGGTCAGTGTGTTATATACAGTGTAGTGTTATACATAGGGCAGTGTGTTATGTACAGTGTAGTGTTATACACAAGACAGTATGATATATACAGTGTAGTGTTATACACAGGACAGTGTGTTATATACAGTGTAGTGTTATACACAGGGCAGTGTGTTATATACAGTGTAGTGTTATACACAGGACAGTGTGTTATGTACAGTGTAGTGTTATACACAGGACAGTGTGTTATATACAGTGTAGTGTTATACACAGGACAGTGTCTTATATACAGTGTAGTGTTATACATAGGGCAGTGTGTTATGTACAGTGTAGTGTTATACACAGGACAGTGTCTTATATACAGTGTAGTGTTATACATAGGGCAGTGTGTTATATACATTGTAGTGTTATACACAGGGCAGTGCGATATACACAGGACAGTGTGTTATATACAGTGTAGTGTTATACACAGGGCATTGTGTTATATACAGTGTAGTGTTATACAGAGGGCAGTGTGTTATATACAGTGTAGTTTTATACACAGGACAGTGTGTTATATACAGTGTAGTGTTATACACAGGGCAGTGTGTGATATGCAGTGTAGTGTTATACATAGGGCAGTGTGTTATGTACAGTGTAGTGTTATACACAAGACAGTGTGTTATATACAGTGTAGTGTTATACACAGGGCAGTGTGTTATATACAGTGTAGTGTTATACACAGGGCAGTGTGTTATATACAGTGTAGTGTTATACATAGGGCAGTGTGTTATATACAGTGTAGTGTTATATACAGTGTAGTGTTATACACAGGGCAGTGTGTTATATACAGTGTAGTGTTATACACAGGACAGTGTGTTATATACAATGTAGTGTTATACATAGGGCAGTGTGTTATATACAGTATAGTGTTATACACAGGACAGTGTGTTATATACAGTGTAGTGTTATACACAGGGCAGTGTGTTATATACAGTATAGTGTTATGCACAGGGTAGTGTGTTATATACCGTGTAGTGTTATATACAGGGCAGTGTGTTATATACAGTGTAGTGTTATACACAGGGTAGTGTGTTATATACAGTGTAGTGTTATATACAGGGCAGTGTGTTATATACAGTGTAGTGTTATATACAGGGCAATGTGTTATATACCGTGTAGTGTTATATACAGGGCAGTGTGTTATATACCGTGTAGTGTTATATACAGGGCAGTGTGTTATATACAGTGCAGTGTTATACACAGGGCAGTGTGTTATACACAGGGCAGTGTGTTATATACAGTGTAGTGTTATACACAGGGCAGTGCGTTATACACAGGACAGTGTGTTATATACAGTGTAGTGTTATACACAGGGCAGTGTGTTATGTACAGTGTAGTGTTATACACAGGGCATTGTGTTATATACAGTGTAGTGTTATACAGAGGGCAGTGTGTTATATACAGTGTAGTTTTATACACAGGACAGTTTGTTATATACAGTGTAGTGTTATACACAGGGCAGTGTGTTATATGCAGTGTAGTGTTATACATAGGGCAGTGTGTTATGTACAGTGTAGTGTTATACACAAGACAGTGTGATATATACAGTGTAGTGTTATACACAGGACAGTGTGTTATATACAGTGTAGTGTTATACACAGGGCAGTGTGTTATATACAGTGTAGTGTTATACACAGGGCAGTGTGTTATATACAGTGTAGTGTTATACACAGGTCAGTGTGTTATATACAGTGTAGTGTTATACACAGGTCAGTGTGTTATGTACAGTGTAGTGTTATACACAGGGCAGTGTGTTATGTACAGTGTAGTGTTATACACAAGACAGTATGATATATACAGTGTAGTGTTATACACAAGACAGTGTGATATATACAGTGTAGTGTTATACACAGGACAGTGTGTTATATACAGTGTAGTGTTATACACAGGGCAGTGTGTTATATACAGTGTAGTGTTATACATAGGGCAGTGTGTTATATACAGTGTAGTGTTATACACAGGGCAGTGTGTTATATACAGTGTAGTGTTATACATAGGGCAGTGTGTTATATACAGTGTAGTGTTATACACAGGGCAGTGTGTTATATACAGTGTAGTGTTATACACAGGGCAGTGTGTTATATACAGTGTAGTGTTATACACAGGTCAGTGTGTTATATACAGTGTAGTGTTATACACAGGTCAGTGTGTTATATACAGTGTAGTGTTATACATAGGGCAGTGTGTTATATACAGTGTAGTGTTATACACAGGGCAGTGTGTTATATACAGTGTAGTGTTATACACAGGGCAGTGTGTTATATACAGTGTAGTGTTATACACAGGTCAGTGTGTTATATACAGTGTAGTGTTATACACAGGTCAGTGTGTTATGTACAGTGTAGTGTTATACATAGGGCAGTGTGTTATGTACAGTGTAGTGTTATACACAGGGCAGTGTGTTATGTACAGTGTAGTGTTATACACAGGACAGTGTCTTATATACAGTGTAGTGTTATACATAGGGCAGTGTGTTATATACATTGTAGTGTTATACACAGGGCAGTGCGATATACACAGGACAGTGTGTTATATACAGTGTAGTGTTATACACAGGGCATTGTGTTATATACAGTGTAGTGTTATACAGAGGGCAGTGTGTTATATACAGTGTAGTTTTATACACAGGACAGTGTGTTATATACAGTGTAGTGTTATACACAGGGCAGTGTGTTATATGCAGTGTAGTGTTATACATAGGGCAGTGTGTTATGTACAGTGTAGTGTTATACACAAGACAGTGTGTTATATACAGTGTAGTGTTATACACAGGGCAGTGTGTTATATACAGTCTAGTGTTATACATTGGGCAGTGTGTTATATACAGTGTAGTGTTATACACAGTGCAGTGTGTTATATACAGTGTAGTGTTATACACAGTGCAGTGTCTTATATACAGTGTAGTGTTATACACAGGGCAGTGTGTTATATACAGTGTAGTGTTATTCACAGGGCAGTGTGTTATATACAGTGTAGTGTTATACACAGAGCAGTGTGTTATATACAGTGTAGTGTTATACACAGGGCAGTGTGTTATATACAGTGTAGTGTTATACACAGGGCAGTGTGTTATATACAGTGTAGTGTTATACACAGGGTAGTGTGTTATATACAGTGTAGTGTTATTCACAGGGCAGTGTGTTATATACAGTGTAGTGTTATACACAGAGCAGTGTGTTATATACAGTGTAGTGTTATACACAGGGCAGTGTGTTATATACAGTGTAGTGTTATACACAGGGCAGTGTGTTATATACAGTGTAGTGTTATACACAGGGCAGTGTGTTATATACAGTGTAGTGTTATACACAGGGCAGTGTGTTATATACAGTGTAGTGTTATACACAGGACAGTGTGTTATATACAGTGTAGTGTTATACACAGGGCAGTGTGTTATATACAGTGTAGTGTTATACACCAGGGGGTGTGTTATATACAGTGTAGTGTTATACACAGGGCAGTGTGTTATATACAGTGTAGTGTTATACACAGGGCAGTGTGTTATATACAGTGTAGTGTTATACACAGGACAGTGTGTTATATACAGTGTAGTGTTATACACAGGGCAGTGTGTTATATACAGTATAGTGTTATGCACAGGGTAGTATGTTATATACAGTGTAGTGTTATATACAGGGCAGTGTGTTATATACAGTGTAGTGTTATACACAGGGCAGTGTGTTATATACAGTGTAGTGTTATATACAGGGCAGTGTGTTATATACAGTGTAGTGTTATACATAGGGCAGTGTGTTATATACAGTGTAGTGTTATACACAGGGCAGTGTGTTATATACAGTATAGTGTTATGCACAGGGTAGTGTGTTATATACAGTGTAGTGTTATATACAGGGCAGTGTGTTATATACAGTGTAGTGTTATACACAGGGCAGTGTGTTATATACAGTGTAGTGTTATACACAGGACAGTGTGTTATATACAGTGTAGTGTTATACACAGGGCAGTGTGTTATATACAGTGTAGTGCTATACACAGGGCAGTGTGTTATATACAGTGTAGTGTTATACACAGGGCAGTGTGTTATATACAGTGTAGTGTTATACACAGGACAGTGTGTTATATACAGTGTAGTGTTATACACAGGGCAGTGTGTTATATACAGTATAGTGTTATGCACAGGGTAGTGTGCTATATACAGTGTAGTGTTATATACAGGGCAGTGTGTTATATACAGTGTAGTGTTATACACAGGGCAGTGTGTTATATACAGTGTAGTGTTATACACAGGACAGTGTGTTATATAGAGTGTAGTGTTATACACAGGACAGTGTGTTATATACAGTGTAGTGTTATATACAGGGCAGTGTGTTATATACCGTGTAGTGTTATATACAGGGCAGTGTGTTATATACCGTGTAGTGTTATATACAGGGCAGTGTGTTATATACAGTGCAGTGTTATACACAGGGCAGTGTGTTATACACAGGACAGTGTGTTATATACAGTGTAGTGTTATATACAGGGCAGTGTGTTATATACCGTGTAGAGTTATATACAGGGCAGTGTGTTATATACCGCGTAGTGTTATATACAGGGCAGTGTGTTATATACAGTGCAGTGTTATACACAGGGCAGTGTGTTATACACAGGGCAGTGTGTTATGTACAGTGTAGTGTTATACACAGAGCAGTGTGTTATATATGGTGTAGAGTTATACACAGGACAGTGTGTTATATACAGTATAGTGTTATGCACAGGGCAGTGTGTTATATACAGTGTAGTGTTATACACAGGGCAGTGTGTTATATACAGTGTAGTGTTATATACAGGGCAGTGTGTTATATAACATGTAGTGTTATACACAGGGTAGTGTGTTATATACAGTGTAGTGTTATATACAGTGTAGTGTTATACACGGGGCAGTGTGTTATATACAGTGTAGTGTTATACACAGGGCAGTGTGTTATATACAGTGTAGTGTTATACACAGGACAATGTGTTATATACAGTGTAGTGTTATACACAGGACAGTATGTTATATACAGTGCAGTGTTATACACAGGGTAGTGTGTTATATACAGTATAGTATTATACACAGGGCAGTGTGTTATATGGAGTGTAGTGTTATACACAGGACAGTGTGTTATATACAGTGTAGTGTTATACACAGGGCAGTGTGTTATATACAGTGTAGTGCTATACACAGGGCAGTGTGTTATATACAGTGTAGAGTTATAGACAGGGCAGTGTGTTATATACAGTGTAGTGTTATACACAGAGCAGTGTGTTATATACAGTGTAGTGTTATACAGAGGGCAGTGTGTTATATACAGTGTAGTGTTATACACAGGACAGTGTGTTATATACATTGTAGTGTTATACACAGGGCAGTGTGTTATATACAGTGTAGTGTTATACACAGGGCAGTGTGTTATATACAGTGTAGTGTTATACACAGGGCAGTGTGTTATATACAGTGTAGTGTTATACACAGGGCAGTGTGTTATATACAGTGTAGAGTTATAGACAGGGCAGTGTGTTATATACAGTGTAGTGTTATACACAGGGCAGTGTGTTATATACAGTGTAGAGTTATAGACAGGGCAGTGTGTTATATACAGTGTAGTGTTATACACAGAGCAGTGTGTTATATACAGTGTAGTGTTATACAGAGGGCAGTGTGTTATATACAGTGTAGTGTTATACACAGGACAGTGTGTTATATACAGTGTAGTGTTATACACAGGGCAGTGTGTTATATACAGTGTAGTGTTATACACAGGACAGTGTGTTATATACAGTGTAGTGTTATACACAGGGCAGTGTGTTATATACAGTGTAGTGTTATACACAGGACAGTGTGTTATATACAGTGTAGTGTTATACACAGGGCAGTGTGTTATATACAGTGTAGTGTTATACACAGGGCAGTGTGTTATATACAGTGTAGTGTTATACACAGGACAGTGTGTTATATAGAGTGTAGTGTTATACACGGATAGTGTGTTATATACAGTGTAGTGTTATACACCAGGGAGTGTGTTATATACAGAGTAGTGTTATACACAGGGTAGTGTGTTATATACATTGTAATGTTATACACAGGACAGTGTGTTATATACAGTGTAGTGTTATACACCAGGGAGTGTGTTATATACAGAGTAGTGTTATACACAGGGTAGTGTGTTATATACATTGTAATGTTATACACAGGGCAGTGTGTTATATACAGTGCAGTGTTATACACAGGGCAGTGTGTTATGTACAGTGTAGTGTTATACACAGGACAGTGTGTTATATACAGTGTAGTGTTATACATAGGGTAGTGTGTTATATACAGTGTAGTATTATACACAGGGCAGTGCGTTATACACAGGACAGTGTGTTATGTACAGTGTAGTGTTATACACAGGACAGTGTGTTATATACAGTGTAGTGTTATACACAGGGCAGTGTGTTATATACAGTGTAGTGTTATACATAGGGCAGTGTTTTATGTACAGTGTAGTGTTATACATAGGGCAGTGTGTTATATACAGTGTAGTGTTATACACAGGGCAGTGCGTTATATACAGTGTAGTGTTATACACAGGGCAGTGCGTTATACACAGGACAGTGTGTTATGTACAGTGTAGTGTTATACACAAGACAGTGTGATATATACAGTGTAGTGTTATACACAGGACAGTGTGTTATATACAGTGTAGTGTTATACATAGGGCAGTGTGTTATATACAGTGTAGTGTTATACACAGGGCAGTGCGTTATACACAGGACAGTGTGTTATGTACAGTGTAGTGTTATACACAAGACAGTGTGATATATACAGTGTAGTGTTATACACATGACAGTGTGTTATATACAGTGTAGTGTTATACACAGGGCAGTGTGTTATATACAGTGTAGTGTTATACACAAGACAGTGTGATATATACAGTGTAGTGTTATACACATGACAGTGTGTTATATACAGTGTAGTGTTATACACAGGGCAGTGTGTTATGTACAGTGTAGTGTTATACACAAGACAGTGTGATATATACAGTGTAGTGTTATACACAGGGCAGTGTGTTATGTACAGTGTAGTGTTATACACAGGGCAGTGTGTTATATACAGTGTAGTGTTATACACAAGACAGTGTGATATATACAGTGTAGTGTTATACACATGACAGTGTGTTATATACAGTGTAGTGTTATACACAGGGCAGTGTGTTATGTACAGTGTAGTGTTATACACAAGACAGTGTGATATATACAGTGTAGTGTTATACACATGACAGTGTGTTATATACAGTGTAGTGTTATACACAGGGCAGTGTGTTATATACAGTGTAGTGTTATACACAGGGCAGTGTGTTATATACAGTGTAGTGTTATACACAGGGCAGTGTGTTATATACAGTGTAGTGTTATACACAGGGCAGTGTGTTATATACAGTGTAGTGTTATACACAGCGCAGTGTGTTATATACAGTGTAGTGTTATACACAGGACAGTGTGTTATGTACAGTGTAGTGTTATACACAGGACAGTGTGTTATATACAGTGTAGTGTTATATATAGGGCAGTGTGTTATGTACAGTGTAGTGTTATACACAGGACAGTGTGTTATGTACAGTGTAGTGTTATACACAGGACAGTGTGTTATATACAGTGTAGTGTTATACAGAGGGCAGTGTGTTATATACAGTGTAGTGTTATACACAGGGCAGTGCGTTATACACAGGACAGTGTGTTATATACAGTGTAGTGTTATACACAGGGCAGTGTGTTATGTACAGTGTAGTGTTATACACAGGGCATTGTGTTATATACAGTGTAGTGTTATACAGAGGGCAGTGTGTTATATACAGTGTAGTTTTATACACAGGACAGTGTGTTATATACAGTGTAGTGTTATACACAGGGCAGTGTGTTATATACAGTGTAGTGTTATACATAGGGCAGTGTGTTATATACAGTGTAGTGTTATACAGAGGGCAGTGTGTTATATACAGTGTAGTGTTATACACAAGACAGTGTGATATATACAGTGTAGTGTTATACACATGACAGTGTGTTATATACAGTGTAGTGTTATACACAGGCCACTGTGTTATATACAGCGTAGTGTTATACACAGGGCAGTTTGTTATATACAGTGTAGTGTTATACACAGGGCAGTGTGTTATATACAGTGTAGTGTTATACATAGGGCAGTGTGTTATATACAGTGTAGTGTTATACACAGGGCAGTGTGTTATATACAGTGTAGTGTTATACATAGGGCAGTGTGTTATATACAGTGTAGTGTTATACACAGTGCAGTGTGTTATATACAGTGTAGTGTTATACACAGGGCAGTGTGTTATATACAGTGTAGTGTTATACACAGGGCAGTGTGTTATGTACAGTGTAGTGTTATACACAGGACAGTGTGTTATATACAGTGTAGTGTTATACACAGGGCAGTGTGTTATATACAGTGTAGTGTTATACATAGGGCAGTGTGTTATGTACAGTGTAGTGTTATACACAGGGCAGTGTGTTATATACAGTGTAGTGTTATACACAGGGCAGTGTGTTATATACAGTGTAGTGTTATACATAGGGCAGTGTGTTATGTACAGTGTAGTGTTATACACAGGGCAGTGTGTTAAATACAGTGTAGTGTTATACACATGACAGTGTGTTATATACAGTGTAGTGTTATACACAGGACAGTGTGTTATATACAGTGTAGTGTTATACACAGGACAGTGTGTTATATACAGTCTAGTGTTATACATTGGGCAGTGTGTTATATACAGTGTAGTGTTATACACAGTGCAGTGTCTTATATACAGTGTAGTGTTATACACAGGGCAGTGTGTTATATACAGTGTAGTGTTATACACAGGGCAGTGTGTTATATACAGTGTAGTGTTATACACAGGGCAGTGTGTTATATACAGTGTAGTGTTATATACAGGGCAGTGTATTATATACAGTGTAGTGTTATACACAAGGCAGTGTGTTATATACAGTGTAGTGTTATACACAGGGCAGTGTGTTAAATACAGTGTAGTGTTATACACATGACAATGTGTTATATACAGTGTAGTGTTATACACAGGACAGTGTGTTATATACAGTGTAGTGTTATACATTGGGCAGTGTGTTATATACAGTGTAGTGTTATACACAGTGCAGTGTCTTATATACAGTGTAGTGTTACACACAGGGCAGTGTGTTATATACAGTGTAGTGTTATACACAGGACAGTGTGTTATATACAGTGTAGTGTTATACACAGGTCAGTGTGTTATATACAGTATAGTGTTATACACAGGGCAGTGTGTTATATACAGTGTAGTGTTATACACAGGGCAGTGTGTTATATACAGTGTAGTGTTATACACAGAACAGTGTGTTATATATAGTGTAGTGTTATACACAGGACAGTGTGTTATATACAGTGTAGTTTTATACACAGGACAGTGTGTTATATACAGTGTAGTGTTATACACAGGACAGTGTGTTATATACAGTGTAGTGTTATATATAGGACAGTGTGTTACATACAGTGTAGTGTTATACACAGGGCAGTGTGTTATATACAGTGTAGTGTTATATATAGGACAGTGTGTTACATACAGTGTAGTGTTATACACAGGGCAGTGTGTTATATACAGTGCAGTGTTATACAGAGGGCAGTGTGTTATATACAGTGTAGTGTTATACATAGGGCAGTGTGTTATGTACAGTGTAGTGTTATACACAGGGCAGTGTGTTATATACAGTGTAGTGTTATACACAGGACAGTGTGTTATATACAGTGTAGTGTTATTCTCAGGGCAGTGTGTTATATACAGTGTAGTGTTATACACAGAACAGTGTGTTATATATAGTGTAGTGTTATACACAGGACAGTGTGTTATATACAGTGTAGTGTTATACACAGGACAGTGTGTTATATACAGTGTAGTGTTATACACAGGACAGTGTGTTATATACAGTGTAGTGTTATATATAGGACAGTGTGTTACATACAGTGTAGTGTTATACACAGGGCAGTGTGTTATATACAGTGTAGTGTTATATATAGGACAGTGTGTTACATACAGTGTAGTGTTATACACAGGGCAGTGTGTTATATAGAGTGTAGTGTTATACACAGGACAGTGTGTTATATACAGTGTATTGTTATACACAGGGCAGTGTGTTATATACAGTGTAGTGTTATACACAGGGCAGTGTGTTATATACAGTGTAGTGTTATACACAGGGTAGTGTGTTATATACAGTGTAGTGTTATACACAGTGCAGTGTGTTATATACAGTGTAGTGTTATACACAGGGCAGTGTGTTATATAGAGTGTAGTGTTATACACAGGGCAGTGTGTTATATACAGTGTAGTGTTATACACAGGGCAGTGTGTTATATACAGTGTAGTGTTATACATAGGGCAGTGTGTTATATACAGTGTAGTGTTATACACAGTGCAGTGTGTTATATACAGTGTAGTGTTATACACAGGGCAGTGTGTTATATACAGTGTAGTGTTATACACAGGGCAGTGTGTTATGTACAGTGTAGTGTTATACACAGGACAGTGTGTTATATACAGTGTAGTATTATACACAGGGCAGTGTGTTATATACAGTGTAGTGTTATACATAGGGCAGTGTGTTATGTACAGTGTAGTGTTATACACAGGACAGTGTGTTATATACAGTGTAGTGTTATACACAGGGCAGTGTGTTATATACAGTGTAGTGTTATACATAGGGCAGTGTGTTATGTACAGTGTAGTGTTATACACAGGGCAGTGTGTTAAATACAGTGTAGTGTTATACACATGACAGTGTGTTATATACAGTGTAGTGTTATACACAGGACAGTGTGTTATATACAGTGTAGTGTTATACACAGGACAGTGTGTTATATACAGTCTAGTGTTATACATTGGGCAGTGTGTTATATACAGTGTAGTGTTATACACAGTGCAGTGTCTTATATACAGTGTAGTGTTATACACAGGGCAGTGTGTTATATACAGTGTAGTGTTATACACAGGGCAGTGTGTTATATACAGTGTAGTGTTATATACAGGGCAGTGTATTATATACAGTGTAGTGTTATACACAAGGCAGTGTGTTATATACAGTGTAGTGTTATACACAGGGCAGTGTGTTAAATACAGTGTAGTGTTATACACATGACAATGTGTTATATACAGTGTAGTGTTATACACAGGACAGTGTGTTATATACAGTGTAGTGTTATACATTGGGCAGTGTGTTATATACAGTGTAGTGTTATACACAGTGCAGTGTCTTATATACAGTGTAGTGTTATACACAGGGCAGTGTGTTATATACAGTGTAGTGTTATACACAGGACAGTGTGTTATATACAGTGTAGTGTTATACACAGGGCAGTGTGTTATATACAGTATAGTGTTATACACAGGGCAGTGTGTTATATACAGTGTAGTGTTATACACAGGGCAGTGTGTTATATACAGTGTAGTGTTATACAGAGGGCAGTGTGTTATATACAGTGTAGTGTTATACACAGAACAGTGTGTTATATACAGTGTAGTGTTATACACAGGACAGTGTGTTATATACAGTGTAGTGTTATACACAGGGCAGTGTGTTATATACAGTATAGTGTTATACATAGGGCAGTGTGTTATGTACAGTGTAGTGTTATACACAGGACAGTGTGTTATATACAGTGTAGTGTTATACACAGGGCAGTGTGTTATATACAGTATAGTGTTATACATAGGGCAGTGTGTTATGTACAGTGTAGTGTTATACACAGGGCAGTGTGTTATATACAGTGTAGTGTTATACACAGGACAGTGTGTTATATACAGTGTAGTGTTATTCACAGGGCAGTGTGTTATATACAGTGTAGTGTTATACACAGAACAGTGTGTTATATACAGTGTAGTGTTATATACAGGGCAGTGTGTTATATACAGTGTAGTGTTATATACAGGGCAGTGTGTTTTATACAGTGTAGTGTTATACACAGGACAGTGTGTTATATACAGTGTAGTGTTATATATAGGACAGTGTGTTACATACAGTGTAGTATTATACACAGGGCAGTGTGTTATATACAGTGTAGTGTTATACACAGGGCAGTGTGTTATATACAGTGTAGTGTTATACACAGGACAGTGTGTTATATACAGTGTATTGTTATACACAGGGCAGTGTGTTATATACAGTGTAGTGTTATACACAGGGCAGTGTGTTATATACAGTGTAGTGTTATACACAGGGTAGTGTGTTATATACAGTGTATTGTTATACACAGGGCAGTGTGTTATATACAGTGTAGTGTTATACACAGGGCAGTGTGTTATATACAGTGTAGTGTTATACACAGGGCAGTGTGTTATATACAGTGTAGTGTTATACACAGGGCAGTGTGTTATATACAGTGTAGTGTTATACACAGGGTAGTGTGTTATATACAGTGTATTGTTATACACAGGGCAGTGTGTTATATACAGTGTAGTGTTATACACAGGGCAGTGTGTTATATACAGTGTAGTGTTATACACAGGGCAGTGTGTTATATACAGTGTAGTGTTATACACAGGACAGTGTGTTATATACAGTGTAGTGTTATACACAGGACAGTGTGTTATATACAGTGTAGTGTTATACACAGGGCAGTGTGTTATATACAGTGTAGTGTTATACACAGGGCAGTGTGTTATGTACAGTGTAGTGTTATACACAAGATTTTGTGTTATATACAGTGTAGTGTTATACACAGGACAGTGTGTTATATACAGTGTAGTGTTATACACAGGGCAGTGTGTTATATACAGTGTAGTGTTATACACAGGGCAGTGTGTTATATACAGTGTAGTGTTATACACAGGGCAGTGAGTTATATACAGTGTAGTGTTATACACAGGGCAGTGTGTTATATACAGTGTAGTGTTATACACAGGGCAGTGTGTTATATACAGTGTAGTGTTATACACAGGGCAGTGTGTTATATACAGTGTAGTGTTATACACAGGGCAGTATGTTATATACAGTGTAGTGTTATACATAGGGCAGTGTGTTATATACAGTGTAGTGTTATACACAGGGCAGTGTGTTATGTACAGTGTAGTGTTATACACAGGGCAGTGTGTTATATACAGTGTAGTGTTATACATAGGGCAGTGTGTTATATACAGTGTAGTGTTATACACAGGGCAGTGTGTTATATACAGTGTAGTGTTATACACAGGGCAGTTTGTTATATACAGTGTAGTGTTATACACAGGGCAGTATGTTATATACAGTGTAGTGTTATACATAGGGCAGTGTGTTATATACAGTGTAGTGTTATACACAGGGCAGTATGTTATATACAGTGTAGTGTTATACATAGGGCAGTGTGTTATATACAGTGTAGTGTTATACACAGGGCAGTGTGTTATGTACAGTGTAGTGTTATACACAGGGCAGTGTGTTATATACAGTGTAGTGTTATACACAGGGCAGTGTGTTATGTACAGTGTAGTGTTATACACAAGACAGTGTGTTATATACAGTGTAGTGTTATACACAGGACAGTGTGTTATATACAGTGTAGTGTTATACACAGGACAGTGTGTTATGTACAGTGTAGTGTTATACACAGGACAGTGTGTTATATACAGTGTAGTGTCATACACAGGGCAGTGTGTTATATACAGTGTAGTGTTATACACAGGGCAGTGTGTTATATACAGTGTAGTGTTGTACACAAGACAGTGTGTTATATACAGTGTAGTGTTATACACAGGACAGTGTGTTATATACAGTGTAGTGTTATACACAGGGCAGAGTGTTATGTACAGTGTAGTGTTAAACACAGGGCAGTGTGTTATATACCGTGTAGTGTTATACACAGGACAGTGTGTTATATACAGTGTAGTGTTATACACAGGGCAGTGTGTTGTGTACAGTGTAGTGTTATACACAGGACAGTGTGTTATATACAGTGTAGTGTTATACACAGGGCAGTGTGTTATATACAGTGTAGTGTTATACACAGGGCAGTGTGTTATATACAGTGTAGTGTTGTACACAAGACAGTGTGTTATATACAGTGTAGAGTTATACACAGGGCAGTGTGTTATATACAGTGTAGTGTTATACACAGGACAGTGTGTTATATACAGTGTAGTGTTATATACAGGGCAGTGTGTTATATACAGTGTAGTGTTATATACAGGGCAGTGTGTTATATACAGTGTAGTGTTATACACAGGTCAGTGTGTTATATACAGTGTAGTGTTATACACAGGGCAGTGTGTTATATACAGTGTAGTGTTATACACAGGGCAGTGTGTTATATACAGTGTAGTGTTATACACAGGGCAGTGTGTTATATACAGTGTAGTGTTATACACAGGACAGTGTGTTATGTACAGTGTAGTGTTGTACACAAGACAGTGTGTTATATACAGTGTAGTGTTATACACAGGACAGTGTGTTATATACAGTGTAGTGTTATACACAGGGCAGTGTGTTATATACAGTGTAGTGTTGTACACAAGACAGTGTGTTATATACAGTGTAGAGTTATACACAGGGCAGTGTGTTATATACAGTGTAGTGTTATACACAGGGCAGAGTGTTATGTACAGTGTAGTGTTAAACACAGGGCAGTGTGTTATATACAGTGTAGTGTTATATACAGGGCAGTGTGTTATATACAGTGTAGTATTATACACAGGTCAGTGTGTTATATACAGTGTAGTGTTATACACAGGGCAGTGTGTTATATACAGTGTAGTGTTATACACAGGGCAGTGTGTTATATACAGTGTAGTGTTATACACAGGGCAGTGTGTTATATACAGTGTAGTGTTATACACAGGGCAGTGTGTTATATACAGTGTAGTGTTATACACAGGGCAGTGTGTTTTATACAGTGTAGTGTTATACACAGGGCAGTGTGTTTTATACAGTGTAGTGTTATACACAGGGCAGTGTGTTATATACAGTGTAGTGTTATACACAGGGCAGTGTGTTTTATACAGTGTAGTGTTATACACAGGTCAGTGTGTTATATACAGTGTAGTGTTATACACAGGGCAGTGTGTTATATACAGTGTAGTGTTATACACAGGGCAGTGTGTTATATACAGTGTAGTGTTATACACAGGGCAGTGTGTTTTATACAGTGTAGTGTTATACACAGGGCAGTGTGTTATATACAGTGTAGTGTTATACACAGGGCAGTGTGTTATATACAGTGTAGTGTTATACACAGGGCAGTGTGTTATATACAGTGCAGTGTTATACACAGAGCAGTGTGTTATATACAGTGTAGTGTTATACACAGGGCAGTGTGTTATATACAGTGTAGTGTTATACACAGGGCAGTGTGTTATATACAGTGTAGTGTTATACACAGGGCAGTGTGTTATATACAGTGTAGTGTTATACACAGGGCAGTGTGTTATATACAGTGTAGTGTTATACACAGGACAGTGTGTTATGTACAGTGTAGTGTTGTACACAAGACAGTGTGTTATATACAGTGTAGTGTTATACACAGGACAGTGTGTTATATACAGTGTAGTGTTATACACAGGGCAGTGTGTTATATACAGTGTAGTGTTGTACACAAGACAGTGTGTTATATACAGTGTAGAGTTATACACAGGGCAGTGTGTTATATACAGTGTAGTGTTATACACAGGGCAGAGTGTTATGTACAGTGTAGTGTTAAACACAGGGCAGTGTGTTATATACAGTGTAGTGTTATACACAGGGCAGTTTGTTATATACAGTGTAGTGTTATACACAGGGCAGTGTGTTATATACAGTGTAGTGTTATACACAGGGCAGTGTGTTATATACAGTGTAGTGTTATACACAGGGCAGTATGTTATATACAGTGTAGTGTTATACATAGGGCAGTGTGTTATATACAGTGTAGTGTTATACACAGGGCAGTGTGTTATGTACAGTGTAGTGTTATACACAGGGCAGTGTGTTATATACAGTGTAGTGTTATACATAGGGCAGTGTGTTATATACAGTGTAGTGTTATACACAGGGCAGTGTGTTATATACAGTGTAGTGTTATACACAGGGCAGTTTGTTATATACAGTGTAGTGTTATACACAGGGCAGTATGTTATATACAGTGTAGTGTTATACATAGGGCAGTGTGTTATATACAGTGTAGTGTTATACACAGGGCAGTATGTTATATACAGTGTAGTGTTATACATAGGGCAGTGTGTTATATACAGTGTAGTGTTATACACAGGGCAGTGTGTTATGTACAGTGTAGTGTTATACACAGGGCAGTGTGTTATATACAGTGTAGTGTTATACACAGGGCAGTGTGTTATGTACAGTGTAGTGTTATACACAAGACAGTGTGTTATATACAGTGTAGTGTTATACACAGGACAGTGTGTTATATACAGTGTAGTGTTATACACAGGACAGTGTGTTATGTACAGTGTAGTGTTATACACAGGACAGTGTGTTATATACAGTGTAGTGTCATACACAGGGCAGTGTGTTATATACAGTGTAGTGTTATACACAGGGCAGTGTGTTATATACAGTGTAGTGTTGTACACAAGACAGTGTGTTATATACAGTGTAGTGTTATACACAGGACAGTGTGTTATATACAGTGTAGTGTTATACACAGGGCAGAGTGTTATGTACAGTGTAGTGTTAAACACAGGGCAGTGTGTTATATACCGTGTAGTGTTATACACAGGACAGTGTGTTATATACAGTGTAGTGTTATACACAGGGCAGTGTGTTGTGTACAGTGTAGTGTTATACACAGGACAGTGTGTTATATACAGTGTAGTGTTATACACAGGGCAGTGTGTTATATACAGTGTAGTGTTATACACAGGGCAGTGTGTTATATACAGTGTAGTGTTGTACACAAGACAGTGTGTTATATACAGTGTAGAGTTATACACAGGGCAGTGTGTTATATACAGTGTAGTGTTATACACAGGACAGTGTGTTATATACAGTGTAGTGTTATATACAGGGCAGTGTGTTATATACAGTGTAGTGTTATATACAGGGCAGTGTGTTATATACAGTGTAGTGTTATACACAGGTCAGTGTGTTATATACAGTGTAGTGTTATACACAGGGCAGTGTGTTATATACAGTGTAGTGTTATACACAGGGCAGTGTGTTATATACAGTGTAGTGTTATACACAGGGCAGTGTGTTATATACAGTGTAGTGTTATACACAGGACAGTGTGTTATGTACAGTGTAGTGTTGTACACAAGACAGTGTGTTATATACAGTGTAGTGTTATACACAGGACAGTGTGTTATATACAGTGTAGTGTTATACACAGGGCAGTGTGTTATATACAGTGTAGTGTTGTACACAAGACAGTGTGTTATATACAGTGTAGAGTTATACACAGGGCAGTGTGTTATATACAGTGTAGTGTTATACACAGGGCAGAGTGTTATGTACAGTGTAGTGTTAAACACAGGGCAGTGTGTTATATACAGTGTAGTGTTATATACAGGGCAGTGTGTTATATACAGTGTAGTATTATACACAGGTCAGTGTGTTATATACAGTGTAGTGTTATACACAGGGCAGTGTGTTATATACAGTGTAGTGTTATACACAGGGCAGTGTGTTATATACAGTGTAGTGTTATACACAGGGCAGTGTGTTATATACAGTGTAGTGTTATACACAGGGCAGTGTGTTATATACAGTGTAGTGTTATACACAGGGCAGTGTGTTTTATACAGTGTAGTGTTATACACAGGGCAGTGTGTTTTATACAGTGTAGTGTTATACACAGGGCAGTGTGTTATATACAGTGTAGTGTTATACACAGGGCAGTGTGTTTTATACAGTGTAGTGTTATACACAGGTCAGTGTGTTATATACAGTGTAGTGTTATACACAGGGCAGTGTGTTATATACAGTGTAGTGTTATACACAGGGCAGTGTGTTATATACAGTGTAGTGTTATACACAGGGCAGTGTGTTTTATACAGTGTAGTGTTATACACAGGGCAGTGTGTTATATACAGTGTAGTGTTATACACAGGGCAGTGTGTTATATACAGTGTAGTGTTATACACAGGGCAGTGTGTTATATACAGTGCAGTGTTATACACAGAGCAGTGTGTTATATACAGTGTAGTGTTATACACAGGGCAGTGTGTTATATACAGTGTAGTGTTATACACAGGGCAGTGTGTTATATACAGTGTAGTGTTATACACAGGACAGTGTGTTATATACAGTGTAGTGTTATACACAGGGCAGTGTGTTATATACAGTGTAGTGTTGTACACAAGACAGTGTGTTATATACAGTGTAGAGTTATACACAGGGCAGTGTGTTATATACAGTGTAGTGTTATACACAGGGCAGAGTGTTATGTACAGTGTAGTGTTAAACACAGGGCAGTGTGTTATATACAGTGTAGTGTTATATACAGGGCAGTGTGTTATATACAGTGTAGTATTATACACAGGTCAGTGTGTTATATACAGTGTAGTGTTATACACAGGGCAGTGTGTTATATACAGTGTAGTGTTATACACAGGGCAGTGTGTTATATACAGTGTAGTGTTATACACAGGGCAGTGTGTTATATACAGTGTAGTGTTATACACAGGGCAGTGTGTTATATACAGTGTAGTGTTATACACAGGGCAGTGTGTTTTATACAGTGTAGTGTTATACACAGGGCAGTGTGTTTTATACAGTGTAGTGTTATACACAGGGCAGTGTGTTATATACAGTGTAGTGTTATACACAGGGCAGTGTGTTTTATACAGTGTAGTGTTATACACAGGTCAGTGTGTTATATACAGTGTAGTGTTATACACAGGGCAGTGTGTTATATACAGTGTAGTGTTATACACAGGGCAGTGTGTTATATACAGTGTAGTGTTATACACAGGGCAGTGTGTTTTATACAGTGTAGTGTTATACACAGGGCAGTGTGTTATATACAGTGTAGTGTTATACACAGGGCAGTGTGTTATATACAGTGTAGTGTTATACACAGGGCAGTGTGTTATATACAGTGCAGTGTTATACACAGAGCAGTGTGTTATATACAGTGTAGTGTTATACACAGGGCAGTGTGTTATATACAGTGTAGTGTTATACACAGGGCAGTGTGTTATATACAGTGTAGTGTTATACACAGGGCAGTGTGTTATATACAGTGTAGTGTTATACACAGGGCAGTGTGTTATATACAGTGTAGTGTTATATACAGGGCAGTGTGTTATATACAGTGTAGTGTTATACACAGGTCAGTGTGTTATATACAGTGTAGTGTTATACACAGGGCAGTGTGTTATATACAGTGTAGTGTTATACACAGGGCAGTGTGTTATATACAGTGTAGTGTTATACATAGGGCAGTGTGTTATGTACAGTGTAGTGTTATACACAAGACAGTGTGTTATATACAGTGTAGTGTTATACACAGGGCAGTGTGTTATATACAGTGTAGTGTTATACATAGGGCAGTGTGTTATGTACAGTGTAGTGTTATACACAAGACAGTGTGTTATATACAGTGCAGTGTTATACACAGGACAGTGTGTTATATACAGTGTAGTGTTATACACAGGGCAGTGTGTTATATACAGTGTAGTGTTATACACAGGACAGTGTGTTATGTACAGTGTAGTGTTATACACAGGGCAGTGTGTTATGTACAGTGTAGTGTTATACACAGGGCAGAGTGTTATATACAGAGTAGTGTTATACACAGGGCAGTGTGTTATATACAGTGTAGTGTTATACACAGGGCAGTGTGTTATATACAGTGTAGTGTTATACACAGGGCAGTGTGTTATATACAGTGTAGTGTTATACACAGGGCAGTGTGTTATGTACAGTGTAGTGTTATACACAGGGCAGTGTGTTATGTACAGTGTAGTGTTATACACAGGGCAGAGTGTTATATACAGAGTAGTGTTATACACAGGGCAGTGTGTTATATACAGTGTAGTGTTATACACAGGGCAGTGTGTTATATACAGTGTAGTGTTATACACAGGGCAGTGTGTTATATACAGTGTAGTGTTATACACAGGGCAGTGTGTTATGTACAGTGTAGTGTTATACACAGGGCAGTGTGTTATGTACAGTGTAGTGTTATACACAGGGCAGTGTGTTATATACAGTGTAGTGTTATACATAGGGCAGTGTGCTATACACAGTGTAGTGTTATACACAAGACAGTGTGTTATATACAGTGTAGTGTTATACACAGGACAGTGTGTTATATACAGTGTAGTGTTATACACAGGACAGTGTGTTATATACAGTGTAGTGTTATACACAGGGCAGTGTGTTATATACAGTGTAGTGTTATACACAGGACAGTGTGTTATATACAGTGTAGTGTTATACACAGGGCAGTGTGTTATGTACAGTGTAGTGTTATACACAGGACAGTGTGTTATATACAGTGTCGTGTTATACATAGGGCAGTGTGCTATACACAGTGTAGTGTTATACACAAGACAGTGTGTTATATACAGTGTAGTGTTATACACAGGACAGTGTGTTATATACAGTGTAGTGTTATACACAGGACAGTGTGTTATATACAGTGTAGTGTTATACACAGGGCAGTGTGTTATGTACAGTGTAGTGTTATACACAGGACAGTGTGTTATATACAGTGTAGTGTTATACACAGGACTGTGTGTTATATACAGTGTAGTGTTATACACAGGGCAGTGTGTTATATACAGTGTAGTGTTATACACAGGACAGTGTGTTATATACAGTGTAGTGTTATACATAGGGCAGTGTGTTATATACAGTGTAGTGTTATACACAGGGCAGTGTGTTATATACATTGTAATGTTATACACAGGGCAGTGTGTTATATACAGTGTAGTGTTATACACAGGACAGTGTGTTATATACAGTGTAGTGTTATACACAGGGCAGGGTGTTATATACAGTGTAGTGTTATACACAGGGCAGTGTGTTATATACATTGTAATGTTATACACAGGGCAGTGTGTTATATACAGTGTAGTGTTATACACAGGACAGTGTGTTATATACAGTGTAGTGTTATACACAGGGCAGGGTGTTATATACAGTGTAGTGTTATACACAGGACAGTGTGTTATATACAGTGTAGTGTTATACACAGGGCAGTGTGTTATATACAGTGTAGTGTTATACACAGGGCAGTGTGTTATATACAGTGTAGTGTTATACACAGGGCAGTGTGTTATGTACAGTGTAGTGTTATACACAGGACAGTGTGTTATATACAGTGTAGTGTTATACACAGGGCAGTGTGTTATATACAGTGTAGTGTTATACACAGGGCAGTGTGTTATGTACAGTGTAGTGTTATACACAGGGCAGTGTGTTATATACAGTATAGTGTTATACACAGGACAGTGTGTTATATACAGTATAGTGTTATACACAGGGCAGTGTGTTATGTACAGTGTAGTGTTATACACAAGACAGTGTGTTATATACAGTGTAGTGTTATACACAGGACAGTGTGTTATATACAGTTTAGTGTTATACACAGGGCAGTGTGTTATATACAGTGTAGTGTTATACACAGGGCAGTGTGTTATATACAGTGTAGTGTTATACACAGGGCAGTGTGTTATATACAGTGTAGTGTTATACATAGAGCAGTGTGTTATATACAGTGTAGTGTTATACATAGGGCAGTGTGTTATATACAGTGTAGTGTTATACATAGGGCAGTGTGTTATATACAGTGTAGTGTTATACATAGGGCAGTGTGTTATATACAGTGTAGTGTTATACACAGGACAGTGTGTTATGAACAGTGTAGTGTTATACACAGGGCAGTGTGTTATGTACAGTGTAGTGTTATACACAAGACAGTGTGTTATATACAGTGTAGTGTTATACACAGGGCAGTGTGTTATATACAGTGTAGTGTTATACACAGGACAGTGTGTTATATACAGTGTAGTGTTATACATAGGGCAGTGTGTTATGTACAGTGTAGTGTTATACACAGGGCAGTGTGTTATATACAGTATAGTGTTATACACAGGACAGTGTGTTATATACAGTATAGTGTTATACACAGGGCAGTGTGTTATGTACAGTGTAGTGTTATACACAAGACAGTGTGTTATATACAGTGTAGTGTTATACACAGGACAGTGTGTTATATACAGTGTAGTGTTATACACAGGGCAGTGTGTTATATACAGAGTAGTGTTATACACAGGGCAGTGTGTTATATACAGTGTAGTGTTATACACAGGGCAGTGTGTTATATACAGTGTAGTGTTATACACAGGGCAGTGTGTTATATACAGTGTAGTGTTATACATAGGGCAGTGTGTTATACACAGTGTAGTGTTATACATAGGGCAGTGTGTTATATACAGTGTAGTGTTATACACAGGGCAGTGTGTTATATACAGTGTAGTGTTATACACAGGGCAGTGTGTTATATACAGTGTAGTGTTATACATAGGGCAGTGTGTTATATACAGTGTAGTGTTATACACAGGACAGTGTGTTATGTACAGAGTAGTGTTATACACAGGGCAGTGTGTTATGTACAGTGTAGTGTTATACACAAGACAGTGTGTTATATACAGTGTAGTGTTATACACAGGGCAGTGTGTTATATACAGTGTAGTGTTATACACAGGACAGTGTGTTATATACAGTGTAGTGTTATACACAGGGCAGTGTGTTATATACAGTGTAGTGTTATACACAGGGCAGTGTGTTATATACAGTGTAGTGTTATACACAGGACAGTGTGTTATATACAGTGTAGTGTTATACACAGGGCAGGGTGTTATATACAGTGTAGTGTTATACACAGGACAGTGTGTTATATACAGTGTAGTGTTATACACAGGGCAGTGTGTTATATACAGTGTAGTGTTATACACAGGGCAGTGTGTTATATACAGTGTAGTGTTATACATAGGGCAGTGTGTTATATACAGTGTAGTGTTACACACAGGACATTGTGTTATATACAGTGTAGTGTTATACACAGGGCAATGTGTTATATACAGTGTAGTGTTATACACAGGACAGTGTGTTATATACAGTGTAGTGTTATACACAGGACAGTGTGTTATATACAGTGTAGTGTTATACACAGGGCAATGTGTTATATACAGTGTAGTGTTATACACAGGACAGTGTGTTATATACAGTGTAGTGTTTTACACAGGTCAGTGTGTTATATACAGTGTAGTGTAATACACAGGGCAGTGTGTTATGTACAGTGTAGTGTTATACACAGGGCAGTGTGTTATATACAGTATAGTGTTATACACAGGACAGTGTGTTATATACAGTATAGTGTTATACACAGGGCAGTGTGTTATATACAGTGTAGTGTTATACACAGGGCAGTGTGTTATGTACAGTGTAGTGTTATACACAAGACAGTGTGTTATATACAGTGTAGTGTTATACACAGGACAGTGTGTTATATACAGTGTAGTGTTATACACAGGGCAGTGTGTTATATACAGTGTAGTGTTATACACAGGGCAGTGTGTTATATACAGTGTAGTGTTATACATAGGGCAGTGTGTTATATACAGTGTAGTGTTATACATAGGGCAGTGTGTTATATATAGTGTAGTGTTATACATAGGGCAGTGTGTTATATACAGTGTAGTGTTATACATAGGGCAGTGTGTTATATACAGTGTAGTGTTATACACAGGACAGTGTGTTATATACAGTGTAGTGTTATACACAGGGCAGTGTGTTATATACAGTGTAGTGTTATACACAGGGCAGTGTATTATATACAGTGTAGTGTTATACATAGGGCAGTGTGTTATGTACAGTGTAGTGTTATACACAGGGCAGTGTGTTATATACAGTATAGTGTTATACACAGGACAGTGTGTTATATACAGTATAGTGTTATACACAGGGCAGTGTGTTATGTACAGTGTAGTGTTATACACAAGACAGTGTGTTATATACAGTGTAGTGTTATACACAGGACAGTGTGTTATATACAGTGTAGTGTTATACACAGGGCAGTGTGTTATATACAGTGTAGTGTTATACACAGGGCAGTGTGTTATATACAGTGTAGTGTTATACACAGGGCAGTGTGTTATATACAGTGTAGTGTTATACATAGGGCAGTGTGTTATATACAGTGTAGTGTTATGCATAGGGCAGTGTGTTATATACAGTGTAGTGTTATACATAGGGCAGTGTGTTATATACAGTGTAGTGTTATACATAGGGCAGTGTGTTATATACAGTGTAGTGTTATACACAGGACAGTGTGTTATGTACAGTGTAGTGTTATACACAGGGCAGTGTGTTATGTACAGTGTAGTGTTATACACAAGACAGTGTGTTATATACAGTGTAGTGTTATACACAGGGCAGTGTGTTATATACAGTGTAGTGTTATACACAGGACAGTGTGTTATATACAGTGTAGTGTTATACACAGGGCAGTGTGTTATATACAGTGTAGTGTTATACACAGGGCAGTGTGTTATATACAGTGTAGTGTTATAAATAGGACAGTGTGTTATATACAGTGTAGTGTTATACACATGGCAGTGTGTTATATACAGTGTAGTGTTATACACAGGGCAGTGTGTTATATACAGTGTAGTGTTATACACAGGGCAGTGTGTTATATACAGTGTAGTGGTATACACAGGGCAGTGTGTTATATACAGTGTAGTGTTATACACAGGACAGTGTATTATATACAGTGTAGTGTTATACACAGGTGAGTGTGTTATATACAGTGTAGTGTTATACACAGGGCAGTGTGTTATATACAGTCTAGTGTTATACACAGGGCAATGTGTTATATACAGTGTAGTGTTATACACAGGACAGAGTGTTATATACAGTGTAGTGTTATACACAGGACAGTGTGTTATATACAGTGTAGTGTTATACACAGGACAGTGTGTTATATACAGTGTAGTGTTATACACAGGGGAGTGTGTTATATACAGTGTAGTGTTATACACGGATAGTGTGTTATATACAGTGTAGTGTTATACACAGGGCAGTGTGTTATATAGAGTGTAGTGTTATACATAGGGCAGTGTGTTATATACAGGACAGTGTGTTATATACAGTGTAGTGTTATACACAGGGAAATGTGTTATATACAGAGTAGTGTTATACACAGGTCAGTGTGTTATATACAGTGTAGTGTTATACACAGGACAGTGTGTTATATACAGTGTAGTGTTATACAGAGGGCAGTGTGTTATATTCAGTGTAGTGTTATACACAGGACAGTGTGTTATATACAGTGTAGTGTTATACACAGGGCAGTGTGATATATACAGTGTAGTGTTATACACAGGGCAGTGTGTTATATACAGTGTAGTGTTATACACAGGGCAGTGTGTTATATACAGTTTAGTGTTATACACAGGACAGTGTGTTATATACAGTGTAGTGGTATACACAGGGCTGTGTGTTATATACAGTTTAGTGTTATACACAGGGCTGTGTGTTATATACAGTGTAGTGGTATACACAGGGCAGTGTGTTATATACAGTGTATTGTTATACACGGATAGTGTGTTATATACAGTGTAGTGTTATAAACGGATAGTGTGTTATAAACAGTGTAGTGTTATACACAGGGTAGTGTGTTATATACAGTGTAGTGTTATACACAGGGTAGTGTGTTATATACAGTGTAGTGTTATACACAGGGCAGTGTGCTATATAGAGTGTAGTGTTATACACAGGGCAGTGTGTTATATACAGTGTAGTGTTATACACAGGGCAGTGTGTTATATACAGTGTAGTGTTATACACAGGGCAGTGTGTTATATACAGTGTAGTGTTATACACAGGGCAGTGTGTTATATACAGTGTAGTGTTATACACAGGGCAGTGTGTTATATACAGTGTAGTGTTATACCTAGGGCAGGGTGTTATATACAGTGTAGTGTTAAACACAGGGCAGTGTGTTATATACAGTGTAGTGTTATACACAGGACAGTGTGTTATATACAGTGTAGTATTATACACAGAGCAGTGTGATATATACAGTTTAGTGTTATACACAGGGCAATGTGTTATATACAGTGTAGTGTTATACACAGGACAGTGTGTTATATGCAATGTAGTGTTATAAACGGATAGTGTGTTATATACAGTGTAGTGTTATACACAGGGCAGTGTGTTATATACAGTGTAGTGTTATACACAGGACAGTGTGTTATATACAGTGTAGTGTTATACACAGGGCAGTGTGTTATATACAGTGTAGTGTTATACACAGGGCAGTGTGTTATATACAGTGTAGTGTTATACACAGGGCAGTGTGTTATATATAGTGTAGTGTTGTACACAGGACAGTGTGTTATATGCAGTGTAGTGTTATACACAGGACAGTGTGTTATATACAGTGTAGTGTTATACACAGGGCAGTGTGTTATATACAGTGTAGTGTTGTACACAGGACAGTGTGTTATATGCAGTGTAGTGTTATACACAGGACAGTGTGTTATATACAGTGTAGTGTTATACACAGGGCAGTGTGTTATATACAGTGTAGTGTTATACACAGGGCAGTGTGTTATATATAGTGTAGTGTTGTACACAGGACAGTGTGTTATATGCAGTGTAGTGTTATACACAGGACAGTGTGTTATATACAGTCTAGTGTTATACACAGGGCAGTGTGTTATATACAGTGTAGTGTTATACACAGGGCAGTGTGTTATATACAGTCTAGTGTTATACACAGGGCAGTGTGTTATATACAGTGTAGTGTTATACACAGGGCTGTGTGTTATATACAGTTTAGTGTTATACACAGGGCAGTGTGTTATATACAGTGTAGTGTTATACACAGGGCAGTGTGTTATATACAGTGTAGTGTTATACATAGGGCAGTGTGTTATATACAGTTTAGTGTTATACACAGGGCAGTGTGTTATATACAGTTTAGTGTTATACACAGGGCAGTGTGTTATATACAGTTTAGTGTTATACACAGGGCAGTGTGTTATATACAGTGTAGTGTTATACACAGGGCAGTGTGTTATATACAGCGTAGTGTTATACACAGTGCAGTGTGTTATATACAGTGTAGTGTTATACACAGGGCAGTGTGTTATATACAGTGTAGTGTTATACACAGGGCAGTGTGTTATATATAGTGTAGTGTTATACACAGGACAGTGTGTTATATACAGTGTAGTGTTATACACAGGGCAGTGTGTTATATACAGTGTAGTGTTATACACAGGGCAGTGTGTTATATATAGTGTAGTGTTGTACACAGGACAGTGTGTTATATGCAGTGTAGTGGTATACACAGGGCAGTGTGTTATATACAGTGTAGTGTTATACACAGCGCAGTGTGTTATATATAGTGTAGTGTTATACACAGGACAGTGTGTTATATACAGTGTAGTGTTATACACAGGGCAGTGTGTTATATACAGTGTAGTGTTATACACAGGGCAGTGTGTTATATATAGTGTAGTGTTATACACAGGACAGTGTGTTATATACAGTGTAGTGTTATACACAGGACAGTGTGTTATATACAGTGTAGTGTTATACACAGGGCAGTGTGTTATATACAGTGTAGTGTTATACACAGGGCAGTGTGTTATATATAGTGTAGTGTTGTACACAGGACAGTGTGTTATATGCAGTGTAGTGTTATACACAGGACAGTGTGTTATATATAGTGTAGTGGTATACACAGGGCTGTGTCTTATATACAGTTTAGTGTTATACACAGGGCAGTGTGTTATATACAGTGTAGTGTTGTACACAGGACAGTGTGTTATATGCAGTGTAGTGTTATACACAGGACAGTGTGTTATATACAGTGTAGTGGTATACACAGGGCTGTGTGTTATATACAGTTTAGTGTTATACACAGGGCAGTGTGTTATATACAGCGTAGTGTTATACACAGGGCAGTGTGTTATATACAGTGTAGTGTTATACATAGGGCAGTGTGTTATATACAGCGTAGTGTTATACACAGTGCAGTGTGTTATATACAGTGTAGTGTTATACACAGGGCAGTTTGTTATATACAGTGTAGTGGTATACACAGGGCAGTGTGTTATATACAGTGTAGTGTTATACACAGGGCAGTGTGTTATATACAGTGTAGTGTTATACACAGGGCAGTGTGTTATATACAGTGTAGTGGTATACACAGGGCAGTGTGTTATATACAGTGTAGTGTTATACACGGATAGTGTGTTATATACAGTGTAGTGTTATACACAGGGCAGTGTGTTATATACAGTGTAGTGTTATACACAGGGCAGTGTGTTATATACAGTTTAGTGTTATACACAGGGCTGTGTGTTATATACAGTGTAGTGGTACACACAGGGCAGTGTGTTATATACAGTGTAGTGTTATACACAGGTCTGTGTGTTATATACAGTGTAGTGTTATACACAGGGTAGTGTGTTATATACAGTGTAGTGTTATACACAAGGCAGTGTGTTATATACAGTGTAGTGTTATACACAGGACAGTGTGTTATATACAGTGTAGTGTTATACACAGGGCAGTTTGTTATATACAGTGTAGTGTTATACACCAAGGAGTGTGTTATATACAGTGTAGTGTTATACACAGGACAGTGTGTTATATACATTGTAGTGTTATACACAGGGCAGTGTGTTATATACAGTGTAGTGCTATACACAGGGCAGTGTGTTATATACAGTGTAGTGTTATACACAGGGCAGTGTGTTATATACAGTGCAGTGTTATACACAGAGCAGTGTGTTATATACAGTGTAGTGTTATACACAGAGCAGTGTGTTATATACAGTGTAGTGTTATACACAGGACAGTGTGTTATATACAGTGTAGTGTTATACACAGGGCAGTGTGTTATATACAGTGTAGTGTTATACACAGGGCAGTGTGTTATATACAGTGTAGTGTTATACACAGGACAGTGTGTTATATACAGTGTAGTGTTATACACAGGGCAGGGTGTTATATACAGTGTAGTGTTATACACAGGACAGTGTGTTATATACAGTGTAGTGTTATACACAGGGCAGTGTGTTATATACAGTGTAGTGTTATACACAGGGCAGTGTGTTATATACAGTGTAGTGTTATACATAGGGCAGTGTGTTATATACAGTGTAGTGTTACACACAGGACATTGTGTTATATACAGTGTAGTGTTATACACAGGGCAATGTGTTATATACAGTGTAGTGTTATACACAGGACAGTGTGTTATATACAGTGTAGTGTTATACACAGGTCAGTGTGTTATATACAGTGTAGTGTAATACACAGGGCAGTGTGTTATGTACAGTGTAGTGTTATACACAGGGCAGTGTGTTATATACAGTATAGTGTTATACACAGGACAGTGTGTTATATACAGTATAGTGTTATACACAGGGCAGTGTGTTATATACAGTGTAGTGTTATACACAGGGCAGTGTGTTATATACAGTGTAGTGTTATACACAGGGCAGTGTGTTATATACAGTGTAGTGTTATACACAGGGCAGTGTGTTATATACAGTGTAGTGTTATACACAGGGCAGTGTGTTATATACAGTGTAGTGTTATACACAGGGCAGTGTGTTATATACAGTGTAGTGTTATACACAAGACAGTGTGTTATATACAGTGTAGTGTTATACACAGGACAGTGTGTTATATACAGTGTAGTGTTATACACAGGGCAGTGTGTTATATACAGTGTAGTGTTATACACAGGGCAGTGTGTTATATACAGTGTAGTGTTATACACAGGGCAGTGTGTTATATACAGTGTAGTGTTATACATAGGGCAGTGTGTTATATACAGTGTAGTGTTATACATAGGGCAGTGTGTTATATACAGTGTAGTGTTATACATAGGGCAGTGTGTTATATACAGTGTAGTGTTATACACAGGACAGTGTGTTATGTACAGTGTAGTGTTATACACAGGGCAGTGTGTTATATACAGTGTAGTGTTATACACAGGGCAGTGTGTTATATACAGTGTAGTGTTATACATAGGGCAGTGTGTTATATACAGTGTAGTGTTATACATAGGGCAGTGTGTTATGTACAGTGTAGTGTTATACACAGGGCAGTGTGTTATATACAGTGTAGTGTTATACATAGGGCAGTGTGTTATGTACAGTGTAGTGTTATACACAGGGCAGTGTGTTATATACAGTGTAGTGTTATACATAGGGCAGTGTGTTATATACAGTGTAGTGTTATACACAGGGCAGTGTGTTATGTACAGTGTAGTGTTATACACAGGGCAGTGTGTTATATACAGTGTAGTGTTATACATAGGGCAGTGTGTTATGTACAGTGTAGTGTTATACACAGGGTAGTGTGTTATATACAGTGTAGTGTTATACACAGGACAGTGTGTTATATACAGTATAGTGTTATACACAGGGCAGTGTGTTATGTACAGTGTAGTGTTATACACAAGACAGTGTGTTATATACAGTGTAGTGTTATACACAGGACAGTGTGTTATATACAGTGTAGTGTTATACACAGGGCAGTGTGTTATATACAGTGTAGTGTTATACACAGGGCAGTGTGTTATATACAGTGTAGTGTTATACACAGGGCAGTGTGTTATATACAGTGTAGTGTTATACATAGGGCAGTGTGTTATATACAGTGTAGTGTTATACATAGGGCAGTGTGTTATATACAGTGTAGTGTTATACACAGGACAGTGTGTTATATACAGTGTAATGTTATACACAGGGCAGTGTGTTATATACAGTGTAGTGTTATACATAGGGCAGTGTGTTATATACAGTGTAGTGTTATACATAGGGCAGTGTGTTATATACAGTGTAGTGTTATACACAGGACAGTGTGTTATGTACAGTGTAGTGTTATACACAGGGCAGTGTGTTATGTACAGTGTAGTGTTATACACAAGACAGTGTGTTATATACAGTGTAGTGTTATACACAGGGCAGTGTGTTATATACATTGTAGTGTTATACACAGGACAGTGTGTTATATACAGTGTAGTGTTATACACAGGGCAGTGTGTTATATACAGTGTAGTGTTATACACAGGGCAGTGTGTTATATACAGTGTAGTGTTATACACAGGGCAGTGTGTTATATACAGTGTAGTGTTATAAATAGGACAGTGTGTTATATACAGTGTAGTGTTATACACAAGACAGTGTGTTATATACAGTGTAGTGTTATACACAGGGCAGTGTGTTATATACAGTGTAGTGTTATACACAGGGCAGTGTGTTATATACAGTGTAGTGTTATACACAGGGCAGTGTGTTATATACAGTGTAGTGTTATACACAGGGCAGTGTGTTATATACAGTGTAGTGTTATAAATAGGACAGTGTGTTATATACAGTGTAGTGTTATACACAAGACAGTGTGTTATATACAGTGTAGTGTTATACACAGGGCAGTGTGTTATATACATTGTAGTGTTATACACAGGACAGTGTGTTATATACAGTGTAGTGTTATACACAGGGCAGTGTGTTATATACAGTGTAGTGTTATACACATGGCAGTGTGTTATATACAGTGTAGTGTTATACACAGGGCAGTGTGTTATATACAGTGTAGTGTTATACACAGGGCAGTGTGTTATATACAGTGTAGTGGTATACACAGGGCAGTGTGTTATATACAGTGTAGTGTTATACACAGGACAGTGTATTATATACAGTGTAGTGTTATACACAGGTGAGTGTGTTATATACAGAGTAGTGTTATACACAGGGCAGTGTGTTATATACAGTGTAGTGTTATACACAGGGCAGTGTGTTATATACAGTCTAGTGTTATACACAGGGCAATGTGTTATATACAGTGTAGTGTTATACACAGGACAGTGTGTTATATACAGTGTAGTGTTATACACAGGACAGTGTGTTATATACAGTGTAGTGTTATACACAGGACAGTGTGTTATATACAGTGTAGTGTTATACACAGGGGAGTGTGTTATATACAGTGTAGTGTTATACACGGATAGTGTGTTATATACAGTGTAGTGTTATACACAGGGCAGTGTGTTATATAGAGTGTAGTGTTATACATAGGGCAGTGTGTTATATACAGGACAGTGTGTTATATACAGTGTAGTGTTATACACAGGGAAATGTGTTATATACAGAGTAGTGTTATACACAGGTCAGTGTGTTATATACAGTGTAGTGTTATACACAGGACAGTGTGTTATATGCAATGTAGTGTTATAAACGGATAGTGTGTTATATACAGTGTAGTGTTATACACAGGGCAGTGTGTTATATACAGTGTAGTGTTATACACAGGACAGTGTGTTATATACAGTGTAGTGTTATACACAGGGCAGTGTGTTATATACAGTGTAGTGTTATACACAGGGCAGTGTGTTATATACAGTGTAGTGTTATACACAGGGCAGTGTGTTATATATAGTGTAGTGTTGTACACAGGACAGTGTGTTATATGCAGTGTAGTGTTATACACAGGACAGTGTGTTATATACAGTGTAGTGTTATACACAGGGCAGTGTGTTATATACAGTGTAGTGTTATACACAGGGCAGTGTGTTATATATAGTGTACTGTTGTACACAGGACAGTGTGTTATATGCAGTGTAGTGTTATACACAGGACAGTGTGTTATATACAGTGTAGTGTTATACACAGGGCAGTGTGTTATATACAGTGTAGTGTTATACACAGGGCAGTGTGTTATATATAGTGTAGTGTTGTACACAGGACAGTGTGTTATATGCAGTGTAGTGTTATACACAGGACAGTGTGTTATATACAGTGTAGTGTTATACATAGGGCAGTGTGTTATATACAGTGTAGTGTTATACATAGGGCAGTGTGTTATATACAGTGTAGTGTTATACACAGGACAGTGTGTTATGTACAGTGTAGTGTTATACACAGGGCAGTGTGTTATGTACAGTGTAGTGTTATACACAAGACAGTGTGTTATATACAGTGTAGTGTTATACACAGGGCAGTGTGTTATATACATTGTAGTGTTATACACAGGACAGTGTGTTATATACAGTGTAGTGTTATACACAGGGCAGTGTGTTATATACAGTGTAGTGTTATACACAGGGCAGTGTGTTATATACAGTGTAGTGTTATACACAGGGCAGTGTGTTATATACAGTGTAGTGTTATAAATAGGACAGTGTGTTATATACAGTGTAGTGTTATACACAAGACAGTGTGTTATATACAGTGTAGTGTTATACACAGGGCAGTGTGTTATATACAGTGTAGTGTTATACACAGGGCAGTGTGTTATATACAGTGTAGTGTTATACACAGGGCAGTGTGTTATATACAGTGTAGTGTTATACACAGGGCAGTGTGTTATATACAGTGTAGTGTTATAAATAGGACAGTGTGTTATATACAGTGTAGTGTTATACACAAGACAGTGTGTTATATACAGTGTAGTGTTATACACAGGGCAGTGTGTTATATACATTGTAGTGTTATACACAGGACAGTGTGTTATATACAGTGTAGTGTTATACACAGGGCAGTGTGTTATATACAGTGTAGTGTTATACACATGGCAGTGTGTTATATACAGTGTAGTGTTATACACAGGGCAGTGTGTTATATACAGTGTAGTGTTATACACAGGGCAGTGTGTTATATACAGTGTAGTGGTATACACAGGGCAGTGTGTTATATACAGTGTAGTGTTATACACAGGACAGTGTATTATATACAGTGTAGTGTTATACACAGGTGAGTGTGTTATATACAGAGTAGTGTTATACACAGGGCAGTGTGTTATATACAGTGTAGTGTTATACACAGGGCAGTGTGTTATATACAGTCTAGTGTTATACACAGGGCAATGTGTTATATACAGTGTAGTGTTATACACAGGACAGTGTGTTATATACAGTGTAGTGTTATACACAGGACAGTGTGTTATATACAGTGTAGTGTTATACACAGGACAGTGTGTTATATACAGTGTAGTGTTATACACAGGGGAGTGTGTTATATACAGTGTAGTGTTATACACGGATAGTGTGTTATATACAGTGTAGTGTTATACACAGGGCAGTGTGTTATATAGAGTGTAGTGTTATACATAGGGCAGTGTGTTATATACAGGACAGTGTGTTATATACAGTGTAGTGTTATACACAGGGAAATGTGTTATATACAGAGTAGTGTTATACACAGGTCAGTGTGTTATATACAGTGTAGTGTTATACACAGGACAGTGTGTTATATGCAATGTAGTGTTATAAACGGATAGTGTGTTATATACAGTGTAGTGTTATACACAGGGCAGTGTGTTATATACAGTGTAGTGTTATACACAGGACAGTGTGTTATATACAGTGTAGTGTTATACACAGGGCAGTGTGTTATATACAGTGTAGTGTTATACACAGGGCAGTGTGTTATATACAGTGTAGTGTTATACACAGGGCAGTGTGTTATATATAGTGTAGTGTTGTACACAGGACAGTGTGTTATATGCAGTGTAGTGTTATACACAGGACAGTGTGTTATATACAGTGTAGTGTTATACACAGGGCAGTGTGTTATATACAGTGTAGTGTTATACACAGGGCAGTGTGTTATATATAGTGTACTGTTGTACACAGGACAGTGTGTTATATGCAGTGTAGTGTTATACACAGGACAGTGTGTTATATACAGTGTAGTGTTATACACAGGGCAGTGTGTTATATACAGTGTAGTGTTATACACAGGGCAGTGTGTTATATATAGTGTAGTGTTGTACACAGGACAGTGTGTTATATGCAGTGTAGTGTTATACACAGGACAGTGTGTTATATACAGTGCAGTGTTATACACAGGACAGTGTGTTATATACAGTCTAGTGTTATACACAGGGCAGTGTGTTATATACAGTGTAGTGTTATACACAGGGCAGTGTGTTATATACAGTCTAGTGTTATACACTGGACAGTGTGTTATATACAGTGTAGTGTTATACAGAGGGCAGTGTGTTATATACAGTGTAGTGTTATACACAGGGCTGTGTGTTATATACAGTGTAGTGTTATACACAGGGCTGTGTGTTATATACAGTTTAGTGTTATACACAGGGCAGTGTGTTATATACAGTGTAGTGTTATACACAGGGCAGTGTGTTATATACAGTGTAGTGTTATACATAGGGCAGTGTGTTATATACAGCGTAGTGTTATACACAGTGCAGTGTGTTATATACAGTGTAGTGTTATACACAGGGCAGTGTGTTATATACAGTGTAGTGTTATACACAGGGCAGTGTGTTATATATAGTGTAGTGTTATACACAGGACAGTGTGTTATATACAGTGTAGTGTTATACACAGGGCAGTGTGTTATATACAGTGTAGTGTTATACACAGGGCAGTGTGTTATATATAGTGTAGTGTTGTACACAGGACAGTGTGTTATATGCAGTGTAGTGGTATACACAGGGCAGTGTGTTATATACAGTGTAGTGTTATACACAGGGCAGTGTGTTATATATAGTGTAGTGTTATACACAGGACAGTGTGTTATATACAGTGTAGTGTTATACACAGGGCAGTGTGTTATATACAGTGTAGTGTTATACACAGGGCAGTGTGTTATATATAGTGTAGTGTTATACACAGGACAGTGTGTTATATACAGTGTAGTGTTATACACAGGACAGTGTGTTATATACAGTGTAGTGTTATACACAGGGCAGTGTGTTATATACAGTGTAGTGTTATACACAGGGCAGTGTGTTATATATAGTGTAGTGTTGTACACAGGACAGTGTGTTATATGCAGTGTAGTGTTATACACAGGACAGTGTGTTATATATAGTGTAGTGGTATACACAGGGCTGTGTGTTATATACAGTTTAGTGTTATACACAGGGCAGTGTGTTATATACAGTGTAGTGTTATACACAGGGCAGTGTGTTATATACAGTGTAGTGTTATACACAGGACAGTGTGTTATATACAGTGTAGTGTTATACACAGGACAGTGTGTTATATGCAGTGTAGTGTTATACACAGGACAGTGTGTTATATACAGTGTAGTGGTATACACAGGGCTGTGTGTTATATACAGTTTAGTGTTATACACAGGGCAGTGTGTTATATAGAGTGTAGTGTTATACACAGGGCAGTGTGTTATATACAGTGTAGTGTTATACATAGGGCAGTGTGTTATATACAGCGTAGTGTTATACACAGTGCAGTGTGTTATATACAGTGTAGTGTTATACACAGGGCAGTTTGTTATATACAGTGTAGTGGTATACACAGGGCAGTGTGTTATATACAGTGTAGTGTTATACACAGGGCAGTGTGTTATATACAGTGTAGTGTTATACACAGGGCAGTGTGTTATATACAGTGTAGTGGTATACACAGGGCAGTGTGTTATATACAGTGTAGTGTTATACACAGGGCAGTGTGTTATATACAGTGTAGTGTTATACACAGGGCAGTGTGTTATATACAGTGTAGTGGTATACACAGGGCAGTGTGTTATATACAGTGTAGTGTTATACACGGATAGTGTGTTATATACAGTGTAGTGTTATACACAGGGCAGTGTGTTATATACAGTGTAGTGTTATACACAGGGCAGTGTGTTATATACAGTTTAGTGTTATACACAGGGCTGTGTGTTATATACAGTGTAGTGGTATACACAGGGCAGTGTGTTATATACAGTGTAGTGTTATACACAGGTCTGTGTGTTATATACAGTGTAGTGTTATACACAGGGTAGTGTGTTATATACAGTGTAGTGTTATACACAAGGCAGTGTGTTATATACAGTGTAGTGTTATACACAGGACAGTGTGTTATATACAGTGTAGTGTTATACACAGGGCAGTTTGTTATATACAGTGTAGTGTTATACACCAAGGAGTGTGTTATATACAGTGTAGTGTTATACACAGGACAGTGTGTTATATACATTGTAGTGTTATACACAGGGCAGTGTGTTATATACAGTGTAGTGCTATACACAGGGCAGTGTGTTATATACAGTGTAGTGTTATACACAGGGCAGTGTGTTATATACAGTGCAGTGTTATACACAGAGCAGTGTGTTATATACAGTGTAGTGTTATACACAGGGCAGTGTGTTATATACAGTGTAGTGTTATACACAGGGCAGTGTGTCATATACAGTGTAGTGTTATACACAGGGCAGTGTGTTATATACAGTGTAGTGTTATACACAGGGCAGTGTGTTATATACAGTGTAGTGTTATACACAGGGCAGTGTGTTATATACAGTGTAGTGTTATACCTAGGGCAGTGTGTTATATACAGTGTAGTGTTATACACAGGGCAGTGTGTTATATACAGTGTAGTGTTATACACAGGGCAGTGTGTTATATACAGTGTAGTGTTATACACAGGGCAGTGTGTTATATACAGTGTAGTGTTATACACAGGGCAGTGTGTTATATACAGTGTAGTGTTATACACAGGGCAGTGTGTTATATACAGTGTAGTGTTATACACAGGGCAGTGTGTTATATACAGTGTAGTGTTATACACAGGGCAGTGTGTTATATACAGTGTAGTGTTATATACAGGGCAGTGTGTTATATACAGTGTAGTGTTATACACAGGGCAGTGTGTTATATACAGTGTAGTGTTATACACAGGGCAGTGTGTTATATACAGTGTAGTGTTATACACAGGGCAGTGTGTTATATACAGTGTAGTGTTATACCTAGGGCAGTGTGTTATATACAGTGTAGTGTTATACACAGGGCAGTGTGTTATATACAGTGTAGTGTTATACACAGGGCAGTGTGTTATATACAGTGTAGTGTTATACATAGGGCAGTGTGTTATATACAGTGTAGTGTTATACCTAGGGCAGTGTGTTATATACAGTGTAGTGTTATACACAGGGCAGTGTGTTATATACAGTGTAGTGTTATATACAGGGCAGTGTGTTATATACAGTGTAGTGTTATACACAGGGCAGTGTGTTATATACAGTGTAGTGTTATACACAGGGCAGTGTGTTATATACAGTGTAGTGTTATACACAGGGCAGTGTGTTATATACAGTGTAGTGTTATACCTAGGGCAGTGTGTTATATACAGTGTAGTGTTATACACAGGGCAGTGTGTTATATACAGTGTAGTGTTATACACAGGGCAGTGTGTTATATACAGTGTTGTGTTATACACAGGGCAGTGTGTTATATACAGTGTAGTGTTATACACAGGGCAGTGTGTTATATACAGTGTAGTGTTATACACAGGGCAGTGTGTTATATACAGTGTAGTGTTATACACAGGGCAGTGTGTTATATACAGTGTAGTGTTATACACAGGGCAGTGTGTTATATACAGTGTAGTGTTATACCTAGGGCAGTGTGTTATATACAGTGTAGTGTTATACACAGGGCAGTGTGTTATATACAGTGTAGTGTTATACACAGGGCAGTGTGTTATATACAGTGTAGTGTTATACACGGATAGTGTGTTATATACAGTGTAGTGTTATACACAGGGCAGTGTGTTATATACAGTGTAGTGTTATACACAGGGCTGTGTGTTATATACAGTTTAGTGTTATACACAGGGCAGTGTGTTATATACAGTGTAGTGTTATACACAGGACAGTGTGTTATATACATTGTAGTGTTATACACAGGGCAGTGTGTTATATACAGTGTAGTGCTATACACAGGGTAGTGTGTTATATACAGTGTAGTGTTATACACAGGGCAGTGTGTTATATACAGTGCAGTGTTATACACAGGGCAGTGTGTTATATACAGTGTAGTGTTATACACAGGGCAGTGTGTTATATACAGTGTAGTGTTATACACAGGGCAGTGTGTTATATACAGTGTAGTGTTATACACAGGGCAGTGTGTTATATACAGTGTAGTGTTATACACAGGACAGTGTGTTATATACAGTGTAGTGTTATACACAGGGCAGTGTGTTATATACAGTGTAGTGTTATACACAGGACAGTGTGTTATATACAGTGTAGTGTTATACACAGGGCAGTTTGTTATATACAGTGTAGTGTTATACACAGGGTAGTGTGTTATGTACAGTGTAGTGTTATACACAGGGTAGTGTGTTATATACAGTGTAGTGTTATACACAGGGCAGTGTGTTATATACAGTGTAGTGTTATACACAGGGCAGTGTGTTATATACAGTGTAGTGTTATACAGAGGGCAGTGTGTTATATACAGTGTAGTGTTATACACAGGGCAGTGTGTTATATACAGTGTAGTGTTATACACAGGGCAGTGTGTTATATATAGTGTAGTGTTATACACAGGACAGTCTGTTATATGCAGTGTAGTGTTATACACAGGACAGTGTGTTATATACAGTGTAGTGGTATACACAGAGCTGTGTGTTATATACAGTTTAGTGTTATACACAGGGCTGTGTGTTATATACAGTGTAGTGTTATACACAGGACAGTGTGTTATATACAGTGTAGTGTTATACCCAGTGCAGTGAGTTATATACAGTGTAGTGTTATACACAGGGCAGTGTGTTATATATAGTGTAGTGTTATACACAGGGCAGTGTGTTATATGCAGTGTAGTGTTATACACAGGGCAGTGTGTTATATACAGTGTAGTGTTATACACAGGGCAGTGTGTTATATACAGTGTAGTGTTATACACAGGGCAGTGTGTTATATATAGTGTAGTGTTATACACAGGGCAGTGTATTATATACAGTGTAGTGTTATACACAGGGCTGTGTGTTATATACAGTGTAGTGTTATACCTAGGGCAGTGTGTTATATACAGTGTAGTGTTATACACAGGGCAGTGTGTTATATACTGTGTAGTGTTATACACAGGGCAGTGTGTTATATACAGTGTAGTGTTATACACAGGGCAGTGTGTTATATACAGTGTAGTGTTATACCTAGGGCAGTGTGTTATATACAGTGTAGTGTTATACACAGGGCAGTGTGTTATATACAGTGTAGTGTTATACACAGGGCAGTGTGTTATATACTGTGTAGTGTTATACACAGGGCAGTGTGTTATATACAGTGTAGTGTTATACACAGGGCAGTGTGTTATATATAGTGTAGTGTTATACACAGGACAGTCTGTTATATGCAGTGTAGTGTTATACACAGGACAGTGTGTTATATACAGTGTAGTGGTATACACAGGGCTGTGTGTTATATACAGTTTAGTGTTATACACAGGGCAGTGTGTTATATGCAGTGTAGTGTTATACACAGGGCAGTGTGTTATATACAGTGTAGTGTTATACACAGGGCAGTGTGTTATATACAGTGTAGTGTTATACACGGATAGTGTGTTATATACAGTGTAGTGTTATACACAGGGCAGTGTGTTATATACAGTGTAGTGTTATACACAGGGTAGTGTGTTATATATAGTGTAGTGTTATACACAGGGCAGTGTGTTATACACAGGGCAGTGTGTTATATACATTGTAGTGTTATACACAGGGCAGTGTGTTATATACAGTGTAGTGTTATACACAGGGCAGTGTGTTATATACAGTGTAGAGTTATACACAGGGTAGTGTGTTATATACAGTGTAGTGTTATACAGAGGGCAGTGTGTTATATACAGTGTAGTGTTATACACAGGGTAGTGTGTTATATATAGTGTAGTGTTATACACAGGGCAGTGTGTTATACACAGGGCAGTGTGTTATATACATTGTAGTGTTATACACAGGGCAGTGTGTTATATACAGTGTAGTGTTATACACAGGGCAGTGTGTTATATAGAGTGTAGTGTTATACACAGGGCAGTGTGTTATATACAGTGTAGTGTTATACACAGTGCAGTGTGTTATATACAGTGTAGTGTTATACACAGGGCAGTGTGTTATATACAGTATAGTGTTATACACAGGGCAGTGTGTTATATAGAGTGTAGTGTTATACACAGGGCAGTGTGTTATATAGAGTGTAGTGTTATACACAGGGCAGTGTGTTATATAGAGTGTAGTGTTATACACATGGCAGTGTGTTATATACAGTGAAGTGTTATACACAGGGCAGTTTGTTATATACAGTGTAGTGTTATACACAGGGCAGTGTGTTATATACAGTGTAGTGTTATACACATGGCAGTGTGTTATATATAGTGTAGTGTTATACACAGGGCAGTGTGTTATACACAGGGCAGTGTGTTATATACATTGTAGTGTTATACACAGGGCAGTGTGTTATATACAGTGTAGTGTTATACACAGGGCAGTGTGTTATATACAGTGTAGAGTTATACACAGGGTAGTGTGTTATATACAGTGTAGTGTTATACAGAGGGTAGTGTGTTATATACAGTGTAGTGTTATACACAGGGTAGTGTGTTATATATAGTGTAGTGTTATACACAGGGCAGTGTGTTATACACAGGGCAGTGTGTTATATACATTGTAGTGTTATACACAGGGCAGTGTGTTATATACAGTGTAGTGTTATACACAGGGCAGTGTGTTATATAGAGTGTAGAGTTATACACAGGGCAGTGTGTTATATAGAGTGTAGTGTTATACACAGGGCAGTGTGTTATATACAGTGTAGTGTTATACACAGTGCAGTGTGTTATATACAGTGTAGTGTTATACACAGGGCAGTGTGTTATATACAGTATAGTGTTATACACAGGGCAGTGTGTTATATAGAGTGTAGTGTTATACACAGGGCAGTGTGTTATATAGAGTGTAGTCTTATACACAGGGCAGTGTGTTATATAGAGTGTAGTGTTATACACATGGCAGTGTGTTATATACAGTGAAGTGTTATACACAGGGCAGTGTGTTATATACAGTGTAGTGTTATACACATGGCAGTGTGTTATATACAGTGTAGTGCTATACACAGGGCAGTGTGTTATGTACAGTGTAGTGTTATACACAGGGCAGTGTGTTATATACAGTGTAGTGTTATACACAGGGTAGTGTGTTATATATAGTGTAGTGTTATACACAGGGCAGTGTGTTATACACAGGGCAGTGTGTTATATACAGTGTAGTGTTATACACAGGGCAGTGTGTTATATAGAGTGTAGTGTTATACACATGGCAGTGTGTTATATACAGTGAAGTGTTATACACAGGGCTGTGTGTTATATACAGTTTAGTGTTATACACAGGGCAGTGTGTTATATACAGTGTAGTGTTATACACAGGGCAGTGTGTTATATAGAGTGTAGTGTTATACACATGGCAGTGTGTTATATACAGTGAAGTGTTATACACAGGGCAGTTTGTTATATACAGTGTAGTGTTATACACATGGCAGTGTGTTATATACAGTGTAGTGCTATACACAGGGCAGTGTGTTATGTACAGTGTAGTGTTATACACAGGGCAGTGTGTTATATACAGTGTAGTGTTATACACGGACAGTGTGTTATATACAGTGTAGTGTTATACATAGGGCAGTGTGTTATATACAGTGTAGTGTTATACACAGGTCAGTGTGTTATATACAGTGTAGTGTTATACATAGAGCAGTGTGTTATATACAGTGTAGTGTTATACACAGGACAGTGTGTTATATACAGTGTAGTGTTATACACAGGGCTGTGTGTTATATACAGTGTAGTGTTATACACAGGGCAGTGTGTTATATACAGTGTAGTGTTATACACAGGGCAGTGTGTTATATACAGTGTAGTGTTATACACAGGGCAGTGTGTTATATACAGTGTAGTGTTATACACAGGACAGTGTGTTATATACAGTGTAGTGTTATACACAGGGCAGTGTGTTATATACAGTGTAGTGTTATACACAGGGTAGTGTGTTATATATAGTGTAGTGTTATACACAGGGCAGTGTGTTATACACAGGGCAGTGTGTTATATACATTGTAGTGTTATACACAGGGCAGTGTGTTATATACAGTGTAGTGTTATACACAGGGCAGTGTGTTATATACAGTGTAGTGTTATACAGAGGGCAGTGTGTTATATACAGTGTAGTGTTATACACAGGGTAGTGTGTTATATATAGTGTAGTGTTATACACAGGGCAGTGTGTTATACACAGGGCAGTGTGTTATATACATTGTAGTGTTATACACAGGGCAGTGTGTTATATACAGTGTAGTGTTATACACAGGGTAGTGTGTTATATACAGTGTAGTGTTATACAGAGGGCAGTGTGTTATATACAGTGTAGTGTTATACACAGGGTAGTGTGTTATATATAGTGTAGTGTTATACACAGGGCAGTGTGTTATACACAGGGCAGTGTGTTATATACATTGTAGTGTTATACACAGGGCAGTGTGTTACATACAGTGTAGTGTTATACAGAGGGCAGTGTGCTATATACAGTGTAGTGTTATACACAGGGTAGTGTGTTATATATAGTGTAGTGTTATACACAGGGCAGTGTGTTATACACAGGGCAGTGTGTTATATACAGTGTAGTGTTATACACAGGGCAGTGTGTTATATACAGTGTAGTGTTATACACAGGACAGTGTGTTATATACAGTGTAGTGTTATACACAGGGCAGTGTGTTATATAGAGTGTAGTGTTATACACAGGACAGTGTGTTATATACAGTGTAGTGTTATACACATGACAGTGTGTTATATACAGTGTAGTGTTATACACATGACAGTGTGTTATATACAGTGTAGTGTTATACACAGGACAGTGTGTTATATACAGTGTAGTGTTATACACAGGGCAGTGTGTTATATAGAGTGTAGTGTTATACACAGGGCAGTGTGTTATATACAGTGTAGTGTTATACACAGGGCAGTGTGTTATATACAGTGTAGTGTTATACACAGGGCAGTGTGTTATATACAGTGTAGTGTTATACATAGGGCAGTGTGTTATATACAGTGTAGTGTTATACTCAGGACAGTGTGTTATATACAGTGTAGTGTTATACACAGGGCAGTGTGTTATATACAGTGTAGTGTTATACCCAGTGCAGTGTGTTATATACAGTGTAGTGTTATACACAGGACAGTGTTTTATATACAGTGTAGTGTTATACACAGGGCAGTGTGTTATATACAGTGTAGTGTTATACACAGGGCAGTGTGTTATATACAGTGTAGTGTTATACACAGGGCAGTGTGTTATATACAGTGTAGTGTTATACACAGGGCAGTGTGTTATATACAGTGTAGTGTTATACACAGGGCAGTGTGTTATATACAGTGTAGTGTTATACACAGGGCAGTGTGTTATATACAGTGTAGTGTTATACACAGGGCAGTGTGTTATATACAGTGTAGTGTTATACACAGGGCAGTGTGTTATATACAGTGTAGTGTTATACACGGATAGTGTGTTATATACAGTGTAGTGTTATACACAGGGCAGTGTGTTATATACAGTGTAGTGTTATACACAGGGCTGTGTGTTATATACAGTTTAGTGTTATACACAGGGCAGTGTGTTATATACAGTGTAGTGTTATACACAGGACAGTGTGTTATATACAGTGTAGTGTTATACACAGGGCAGTGTGTTATATACATTGTAGTGTTATACACAGGGCAGTGTGTTATATACAGTGTAGTGCTATACACAGGGCAGTGTGTTATATACAGTGTAGTGTTATACACAGGGCAGTGTGTTATATACAGTGCAGTGTTATACACAGGGCAGTGTGTTATATACAGTGTAGTGTTATACACAGGGCAGTGTGTTATATACAGTGTAGTGTTATACACAGGGCAGTGTGTTATATACAGTGTAGTGTTATACACAGGGCAGTGTGTTATATACAGTGTAGTGTTATACACAGGGCTGTGTGTTATATACAGTTTAGTGTTATACACAGGGCTGTGTGTTATATACAGTGTAGTGTTATACACAGGACAGTGTGTTATATACAGTGTAGTGTTATACCCAGTGCAGTGAGTTATATACAGTGTAGTGTTATACACAGGACAGTGTGTTATATACAGTGTAGTGTTATACACAGGACAGTGTGTTATATACAGTGTAGTGTTATACACAGGGCTGTGTGTTATATACAGTTTAGTGTTATACACAGGGCTGTGTGTTATATACAGTGTAGTGTTATACACAGGACAGTGTGTTATATACAGTGTAGTGTTATACCCAGTGCAGTGAGTTATATACAGTGTAGTGTTATACACAGGACAGTGTGTTATATACAGTGTAGTGTTATACACAGGACAGTGTGTTATATACAGTGTAGTGTTATACACAGGGCAGTTTGTTATATACAGTGTAGTGTTATACACAGGGTAGTGTGTTATGTACAGTGTAGTGTTATACACAGGGCAGTGTGTTATATACAGTGTAGTGTTATACACAGGGCAGTGTGTTATATACAGTGTAGTGTTATACACAGGGCAGTGTGTTATATACAGTGTAGTGTTATACAGAGGGCAGTGTGTTATATACAGTGTAGTGTTATACACAGGGCAGTGTGTTATATACAGTGTAGTGTTATACACAGGGCAGTGTGTTATATATAGTGTAGTGTTATACACAGGACAGTCTGTTATATGCAGTGTAGTGTTATACACAGGACAGTGTGTTATATACAGTGTAGTGGTATACACAGGGCTGTGTGTTATATACAGTTTAGTGTTATACACAGGGCTGTGTGTTATATACAGTGTAGTGTTATACACAGGACAGTGTGTTATATACAGTGTAGTGTTATACCCAGTGCAGTGAGTTATATACAGTGTAGTGTTATACACGGGGCAGTGTGTTATATATAGTGTAGTGTTATACACAGGGCAGTGTGTTATATGCAGTGTAGTGTTATACACAGGGCAGTGTGTTATATACAGTGTAGTGTTATACACAGGGCAGTGTGTTATATACAGTGTAGTGTTATACACAGGGCAGTGTGTTATATACAGTGTAGTGTTATACCTAGGGCAGTGTGTTATATACAGTGTAGTGTTATACACAGGGCAGTGTGTTATATACTGTGTAGTGTTATACACAGGGCAGTGTGTTATATACAGTGTAGTGTTATACACAGGGCAGTGTGTTATATACAGTGTAGTGTTATACCTAGGGCAGTGTGTTATATACAGTGTAGTGTTATACACAGGGCAGTGTGTTATATACAGTGTAGTGTTATACACAGGGCAGTGTGTTATATACTGTGTAGTGTTATACACAGGGCAGTGTGTTATATACAGTGTAGTGTTATACACAGGACAGTCTGTTATATGCAGTGTAGTGTTATACACAGGACAGTGTGTTATATACAGTGTAGTGGTATACACAGGGCTGTGTGTTATATACAGTTTAGTGTTATACACAGGGCAGTGTGTTATATACAGTGTAGTGTTATACACAGGACAGTGTGTTATATACAGTATAGTGTTATACACAGGGCAGTGTGTTATATACAGTGTAGTGTTATACCCAGTGCAGTGAGTTATATATAGTGTAGTGTTATACACAGGGCAGTGTGTTATATGCAGTGTAGTGTTATACACAGGGCAGTGTGTTATATACAGTGTAGTGTTATACACAGGGCAGTGTGTTATATACAGTGTAGTGTTATACACGGATAGTGTGTTATATACAGTGTAGTGTTATACACAGGGCAGTGTGTTATATACAGTGTAGTGTTATACACAGGGTAGTGTGTTATATATAGTGTAGTGTTATACACAGGGCAGTGTGTTATACACAGGGCAGTGTGTTATATACATTGTAGTGTTATACACAGGGCAGTGTGTTATATACAGTGTAGTGTTATACACAGGGCAGTGTGTTATATACAGTGTAGAGTTATACACAGGGTAGTGTGTTATATACAGTGTAGTGTTATACAGAGGGCAGTGTGTTATATACAGTGTAGTGTTATACACAGGGTAGTGTGTTATATATAGTGTAGTGTTATACACAGGGCAGTGTGTTATACACAGGGCAGTGTGTTATATACATTGTAGTGTTATACACAGGGCAGTGTGTTATATACAGTGTAGTGTTATACACAGGGCAGTGTGTTATATAGAGTGTAGAGTTATACACAGGGCAGTGTGTTATATAGAGTGTAGTGTTATACACAGGGCAGTGTGTTATATACAGTGTAGTGTTATACACAGTGCAGTGTGTTATATACAGTGTAGTGTTATACACAGGGCAGTGTGTTATATACAGTATAGTGTTATACACAGGGCAGTGTGTTATATAGAGTGTAGTGTTATACACAGGGCAGTGTGTTATATAGAGTGTAGTGTTATACACAGGGCAGTGTGTTATATAGAGTGTAGTGTTATACACATGGCAGTGTGTTATATACAGTGAAGTGTTATACACAGTGCAGTGTGTTATATACAGTGTAGTGTTATACCCAGTGCAGTGTGTTATATACAGTGTAGTGTTATACACAGGACAGTGTTTTATATACAGTGTAGTGTTATACACAGGGCAGTGTGTTATATACAGTGTAGTGTTATACACAGGGCAGTGTGTTATACACAGTGTAGTGTTATACACAGAGCAGTGTGTTATATACATTGTAGTGTTATACACAGGACAGTGTTTTATATACAGTGTAGTGTTATACACAGGGCAGTGTGTTATATACAGTGTAGTGTTATACACAGGGCAGTGTGTTATATACAGTGTAGTGTTAAACACAGGGCAGTGTGTTATATAGATTGTAGTGTTATACACAGGGCAGTGTGTTATATACAGTGTAGTGTTATACACAGGGCAGTGTGTTATATACAGTGTAGTGTTATACACAGGGCAGTGTGTTATATACAGTGTAGTGTTATACACAGGGTAGTGTGTTATATACAGTGTAGTGTTATACACAGGGCAGTGTGTTATATACAGTGTAGTGTTATACACAGGGCAGTGTGTTATATACAGTGTAGTGTTATACACAGGGCAGTGTGTTATATACAGTGTAGTGTTATACACAGGGCAGTGTGTTATATACAGTGTAGTGTTATACACAGGGCAGTGTGTTATATACAGTGTAGTGTTATACACAGGGCAGTGTGTTATATACAGTGTAGTGTTATACACAGGGCAGTGTGTTATATACAGTGTAGTGTTATACACAGGGCAGTGTGTTATATACAGTGTAGTGTTATACACAGGGCAGTGTGTTATATACAGTGTAGTGTTATACACAGGGCAGTGTGTTATATACAGTGTAGTGTTATACACAGGGCAGTGTGTTATATACAGCGTAGTGTTATACACAGGGCAGTGTGTTATATACAGTGTAGTGTTATACACAGGGCAGTGTGTTATATACAGTGTAGTGTTATACACAGGGCAGTGTGTTATATACAGTGTAGTGTTATATACAGGGCAGTGTATTATATACAGTGTAGTGCTATACACAGGGCAGTGTGTTATATACAGTGTAGTGTTATACAGAGGGCAGTGTGTTATATACAGTGTAGTGCTATACACAGGGCAGTGTGTTATATACAGTGTAGTGTTATACAGAGGGCAGTGTGTTATATACAGTGTAGTGCTATACACAGGGCAGTGTGTTATATACAGTGTAGTGTTATACACCAGGGTGTGTGTTATATAGTGTAGTGTTATACACAGGGCAGTGTGTTATATACAGTGTAGTGTTATACACAGGGCAGTGTGTTATATACAGTGTAGTGTTATACACAGGACAGTGTGTTATATACAGTGTAGTGTTATACACAGGGCAGTGTGTTATATACAGTGTAGTGTTATACACAGGGCAGTGTGTTATATACAGTGTAGTGTTATACACAGGGCAGTGTGTTATATACAGTGTAGTATTATACACAGGGCAGTGTGTTATATACAGTGTAGTGTTATACACGGATAGTGTGTTATATACAGTGTAGTGTTATACACAGGACAGTGTGTTATATACAGTGTAGTGTTATACACCAGGGAGTGTGTTATATACAGTGTAGTGTTATACATAGGGCAGTGTGTTATGTACAGTGTAGTGTTATACACAGGACAGTGTGTTATATACAGTTTAGTGTTATACATAGGGCAGTGTGTTATATACAGTGTAGTATTATACACAGGGCAGTGCGTTATATACAGGACAGTGTGTTATATACAGTGTAGTGTTATACACAGGGCAGTGTGTTATGTACAGTGTAGTGTTATACACAGGACAGTGTGTTATATACAGTGTAGTGTTATACACAGGGCAGTGTGTTATATACAGTGTAGTGGTATACACAGGGCAGTGTGTTATATACAGTGTAGTGTTATACATAGGGCAGTGTGTTATGTACAGTGTAGTGTTATACACAGGACAGTGTGTTATATACAGTGTAGTGTTATACACAGGGCAGTGAGTTATATACAGTGTAGTGTTATACACAGGGCAGTGTGTTATATACAGTGTAGTGTTATACACAGGGCAGTGTGTTATATACAGTGTAGTGTTATACACAGGGCAGTGTGTTATGTACAGTGTAGTGTTATACATAGGGCAGTGTGTTATATACAGTGTAGTGTTATACACAGGGCAGTGTGTTATATACAGTGTAGTGTTATACACAGGGCAGTGTGTTATGTACAGTGTAGTTTTATATACAGGGCAGTGTGTTATATACAGTGTAGTGTTATACACAGGGCAGTGTGTTATATACAGTGTAGTGTTATACACAGGGCAGTGTGTTATATACAGTGTAGTGTTATACACAGGGCAGTGTGTTATATACAGTGTAGTGTTATACACAGGGCAGTGTGTTATATACAGTGTAGTGTTATACACAGGGCAGTGTGTTATATACAGTGTAGTGTTATATACAGGGCAGTGTGTTATATACAGTGTAGTGTTATACACAGGGCAGTGTGTTATATACAGTGTAGTGTTATACACAGGGCAGTGTGTTATATACAGTGTAGTGTTATACACAGGGCAGTGTGTTATATACAGTGTAGTGTTATACCTAGGGCAGTGTGTTATATACAGTGTAGTGTTATACACAGGGCAGTGTGTTATATACAGTGTAGTGTTATACACAGGGCAGTGTGTTATATACAGTGTAGTGTTATACATAGGGCAGTGTGTTATATACAGTGTAGTGTTATACCTAGGGCAGTGTGTTATATACAGTGTAGTGTTATACACAGGGCAGTGTGTTATATACAGTGTAGTGTTATATACAGGGCAGTGTGTTATATACAGTGTAGTGTTATACACAGGGCAGTGTGTTATATACAGTGTAGTGTTATACACAGGGCAGTGTGTTATATACAGTGTAGTGTTATACACAGGGCAGTGTGTTATATACAGTGTAGTGTTATACCTAGGGCAGTGTGTTATATACAGTGTAGTGTTATACACAGGGCAGTGTGTTATATACAGTGTAGTGTTATACACAGGGCAGTGTGTTATATACAGTGTTGTGTTATACACAGGGCAGTGTGTTATATACAGTGTAGTGTTATACACAGGGCAGTGTGTTATATACAGTGTAGTGTTATACACAGGGCAGTGTGTTATATACAGTGTAGTGTTATACACAGGGCAGTGTGTTATATACAGTGTAGTGTTATACACAGGGCAGTGTGTTATATACAGTGTAGTGTTATACCTAGGGCAGTGTGTTATATACAGTGTAGTGTTATACACAGGGCAGTGTGTTATATACAGTGTAGTGTTATACACAGGGCAGTGTGTTATATACAGTGTAGTGTTATACACGGATAGTGTGTTATATACAGTGTAGTGTTATACACAGGGCAGTGTGTTATATACAGTGTAGTGTTATACACAGGGCTGTGTGTTATATACAGTTTAGTGTTATACACAGGGCAGTGTGTTATATACAGTGTAGTGTTATACACAGGACAGTGTGTTATATACATTGTAGTGTTATACACAGGGCAGTGTGTTATATACAGTGTAGTGCTATACACAGGGTAGTGTGTTATATACAGTGTAGTGTTATACACAGGGCAGTGTGTTATATACAGTGCAGTGTTATACACAGGGCAGTGTGTTATATACAGTGTAGTGTTATACACAGGGCAGTGTGTTATATACAGTGTAGTGTTATACACAGGGCAGTGTGTTATATACAGTGTTGTGTTATACACAGGGCAGTGTGTTATATACAGTGTAGTGTTATACACAGGGCAGTGTGTTATATACAGTGTAGTGTTATACACAGGGCAGTGTGTTATATACAGTGTAGTGTTATACACAGGGCAGTGTGTTATATACAGTGTAGTGTTATACCTAGGGCAGTGTGTTATATACAGTGTAGTGTTATACACAGGGCAGTGTGTTATATACAGTGTAGTGTTATACACAGGGCAGTGTGTTATATACAGTGTAGTGTTATACACGGATAGTGTGTTATATACAGTGTAGTGTTATACACAGGGCAGTGTGTTATATACAGTGTAGTGTTATACACAGGGCTGTGTGTTATATACAGTTTAGTGTTATACACAGGGCAGTGTGTTATATACAGTGTAGTGTTATACACAGGACAGTGTGTTATATACATTGTAGTGTTATACACAGGGCAGTGTGTTATATACAGTGTAGTGCTATACACAGGGTAGTGTGTTATATACAGTGTAGTGTTATACACAGGGCAGTGTGTTATATACAGTGCAGTGTTATACACAGGGCAGTGTGTTATATACAGTGTAGTGTTATACACAGGGCAGTGTGTTATATACAGTGTAGTGTTATACACAGGGCAGTGTGTTATATACAGTGTAGTGTTATACACAGGGCAGTGTGTTATATACAGTGTAGTGTTATACACAGGACAGTGTGTTATATACAGTGTAGTGTTATACACAGGGCAGTGTGTTATATACAGTGTAGTGTTATACACAGGGCAGTTTGTTATATACAGTGTAGTGTTATACACAGGGTAGTGTGTTATGTACAGTGTAGTGTTATACACAGGGTAGTGTGTTATATACAGTGTAGTGTTATACACAGGGCAGTGTGTTATATACAGTGTAGTGTTATACACAGGGCAGTGTGTTATATACAGTGTAGTGTTATACAGAGGGCAGTGTGTTATATACAGTGTAGTGTTATACACAGGGCAGTGTGTTATATACAGTGTAGTGTTATACACAGGGCAGTGTGTTATATATAGTGTAGTGTTATACACAGGACAGTCTGTTATATGCAGTGTAGTGTTATACACAGGACAGTGTGTTATATACAGTGTAGTGGTATACACAGGGCTGTGTGTTATATACAGTTTAGTGTTATACACAGGGCTGTGTGTTATATACAGTGTAGTGTTATACACAGGACAGTGTGTTATATACAGTGTAGTGTTATACCCAGTGCAGTGAGTTATATACAGTGTAGTGTTATACACAGGGCAGTGTGTTATATATAGTGTAGTGTTATACACAGGGCAGTGTGTTATATGCAGTGTAGTGTTATACACAGGGCAGTGTGTTATATACAGTGTAGTGTTATACACAGGGCAGTGTGTTATATACAGTGTAGTGTTATACACAGGGCAGTGTGTTATATATAGTGTAGTGTTATACACAGGGCAGTGTATTATATACAGTGTAGTGTTATACACAGGGCTGTGTGTTATATACAGTGTAGTGTTATACCTAGGGCAGTGTGTTATATACAGTGTAGTGTTATACACAGGGCAGTGTGTTATATACTGTGTAGTGTTATACACAGGGCAGTGTGTTATATACAGTGTAGTGTTATACACAGGGCAGTGTGTTATATACAGTGTAGTGTTATACCTAGGGCAGTGTGTTATATACAGTGTAGTGTTATACACAGGGCAGTGTGTTATATACAGTGTAGTGTTATACACAGGGCAGTGTGTTATATACTGTGTAGTGTTATACACAGGGCAGTGTGTTATATACAGTGTAGTGTTATACACAGGGCAGTGTGTTATATATAGTGTAGTGTTATACACAGGACAGTCTGTTATATGCAGTGTAGTGTTATACACAGGACAGTGTGTTATATACAGTGTAGTGGTATACACAGGGCTGTGTGTTATATACAGTTTAGTGTTATACACAGGGCAGTGTGTTATATGCAGTGTAGTGTTATACACAGGGCAGTGTGTTATATACAGTGTAGTGTTATACACAGGGCAGTGTGTTATATACAGTGTAGTGTTATACACGGATAGTGTGTTATATACAGTGTAGTGTTATACACAGGGCAGTGTGTTATATACAGTGTAGTGTTATACACAGGGTAGTGTGTTATATATAGTGTAGTGTTATACACAGGGCAGTGTGTTATACACAGGGCAGTGTGTTATATACATTGTAGTGTTATACACAGGGCAGTGTGTTATATACAGTGTAGTGTTATACACAGGGCAGTGTGTTATATACAGTGTAGAGTTATACACAGGGTAGTGTGTTATATACAGTGTAGTGTTATACAGAGGGCAGTGTGTTATATACAGTGTAGTGTTATACACAGGGTAGTGTGTTATATATAGTGTAGTGTTATACACAGGGCAGTGTGTTATACACAGGGCAGTGTGTTATATACATTGTAGTGTTATACACAGGGCAGTGTGTTATATACAGTGTAGTGTTATACACAGGGCAGTGTGTTATATAGAGTGTAGAGTTATACACAGGGCAGTGTGTTATATAGAGTGTAGTGTTATACACAGGGCAGTGTGTTATATACAGTGTAGTGTTATACACAGTGCAGTGTGTTATATACAGTGTAGTGTTATACACAGGGCAGTGTGTTATATACAGTATAGTGTTATACACAGGGCAGTGTGTTATATAGAGTGTAGTGTTATACACAGGGCAGTGTGTTATATAGAGTGTAGTGTTATACACAGGGCAGTGTGTTATATAGAGTGTAGTGTTATACACATGGCAGTGTGTTATATACAGTGAAGTGTTATACACAGGGCAGTTTGTTATATACAGTGTAGTGTTATACACAGGGCAGTGTGTTATATACAGTGTAGTGTTATACACATGGCAGTGTGTTATATATAGTGTAGTGTTATACACAGGGCAGTGTGTTATACACAGGGCAGTGTGTTATATACATTGTAGTGTTATACACAGGGCAGTGTGTTATATACAGTGTAGTGTTATACACAGGGCAGTGTGTTATATACAGTGTAGAGTTATACACAGGGTAGTGTGTTATATACAGTGTAGTGTTATACAGAGGGTAGTGTGTTATATACAGTGTAGTGTTATACACAGGGTAGTGTGTTATATATAGTGTAGTGTTATACACAGGGCAGTGTGTTATACACAGGGCAGTGTGTTATATACATTGTAGTGTTATACACAGGGCAGTGTGTTATATACAGTGTAGTGTTATACACAGGGCAGTGTGTTATATAGAGTGTAGAGTTATACACAGGGCAGTGTGTTATATAGAGTGTAGTGTTATACACAGGGCAGTGTGTTATATACAGTGTAGTGTTATACACAGTGCAGTGTGTTATATACAGTGTAGTGTTATACACAGGGCAGTGTGTTATATACAGTATAGTGTTATACACAGGGCAGTGTGTTATATAGAGTGTAGTGTTATACACAGGGCAGTGTGTTATATAGAGTGTAGTCTTATACACAGGGCAGTGTGTTATATAGAGTGTAGTGTTATACACATGGCAGTGTGTTATATACAGTGAAGTGTTATACACAGGGCAGTGTGTTATATACAGTGTAGTGTTATACACATGGCAGTGTGTTATATACAGTGTAGTGCTATACACAGGGCAGTGTGTTATGTACAGTGTAGTGTTATACACAGGGCAGTGTGTTATATACAGTGTAGTGTTATACACAGGGTAGTGTGTTATATATAGTGTAGTGTTATACACAGGGCAGTGTGTTATACACAGGGCAGTGTGTTATATACAGTGTAGTGTTATACACAGGGCAGTGTGTTATATAGAGTGTAGTGTTATACACATGGCAGTGTGTTATATACAGTGAAGTGTTATACACAGGGCTGTGTGTTATATACAGTTTAGTGTTATACACAGGGCAGTGTGTTATATACAGTGTAGTGTTATACACAGGGCAGTGTGTTATATAGAGTGTAGTGTTATACACATGGCAGTGTGTTATATACAGTGAAGTGTTATACACAGGGCAGTTTGTTATATACAGTGTAGTGTTATACACATGGCAGTGTGTTATATACAGTGTAGTGCTATACACAGGGCAGTGTGTTATGTACAGTGTAGTGTTATACACAGGGCAGTGTGTTATATACAGTGTAGTGTTATACACGGACAGTGTGTTATATACAGTGTAGTGTTATACATAGGGCAGTGTGTTATATACAGTGTAGTGTTATACACAGGTCAGTGTGTTATATACAGTGTAGTGTTATACATAGAGCAGTGTGTTATATACAGTGTAGTGTTATACACAGGACAGTGTGTTATATACAGTGTAGTGTTATACACAGGGCTGTGTGTTATATACAGTGTAGTGTTATACACAGGGCAGTGTGTTATATACAGTGTAGTGTTATACACAGGGCAGTGTGTTATATACAGTGTAGTGTTATACACAGGGCAGTGTGTTATATACAGTGTAGTGTTATACACAGGACAGTGTGTTATATACAGTGTAGTGTTATACACAGGGCAGTGTGTTATATACAGTGTAGTGTTATACACAGGGTAGTGTGTTATATATAGTGTAGTGTTATACACAGGGCAGTGTGTTATACACAGGGCAGTGTGTTATATACATTGTAGTGTTATACACAGGGCAGTGTGTTATATACAGTGTAGTGTTATACACAGGGCAGTGTGTTATATACAGTGTAGTGTTATACAGAGGGCAGTGTGTTATATACAGTGTAGTGTTATACACAGGGCAGTGTGTTATATACAGTGTAGTGTTATACACAGGGTAGTGTGTTATATATAGTGTAGTGTTATACACAGGGCAGTGTGTTATACACAGGGCAGTGTGTTATATACATTGTAGTGTTATACACAGGGCAGTGTGTTATATACAGTGTAGTGTTATACACAGGGCAGTGTGTTATATACAGTGTAGTGTTATACAGAGGGCAGTGTGTTATATATAGTGTAGTGTTATACACAGGGCAGTGTGTTATACACAGGGCAGTGTGTTATATACATTGTAGTGTTATACACAGGGCAGTGTGTTATATACAGTGTAGTGTTATACACAGGGTAGTGTGTTATATACAGTGTAGTGTTATACAGAGGGCAGTGTGTTATATACAGTGTAGTGTTATACACAGGGTAGTGTGTTATATATAGTGTAGTGTTATACACAGGGCAGTGTGTTATACACAGGGCAGTGTGTTATATACATTGTAGTGTTATACACAGGGCAGTGTGTTATATACAGTGTAGTGTTATACAGAGGGCAGTGTGTTATATACAGTGTAGTGTTATACACAGGGTAGTGTGTTATATATAGTGTAGTGTTATACACAGGGCAGTGTGTTATACACAGGGCAGTGTGTTATATACAGTGTAGTGTTATACACAGGGCAGTGTGTTATATACAGTGTAGTGTTATACACAGGACAGTGTGTTATATACAGTGTAGTGTTATACACAGGGCAGTGTGTTATATAGAGTGTAGTGTTATACACAGGACAGTGTGTTATATACAGTGTAGTGTTATACACATGACAGTGTGTTATATACAGTGTAGTGTTATACACATGACAGTGTGTTATATACAGTGTAGTGTTATACACAGGACAGTGTGTTATATACAGTGTAGTGTTATACACAGGGCAGTGTGTTATATAGAGTGTAGTGTTATACACAGGGCAGTGTGTTATATACAGTGTAGTGTTATACACAGGGCAGTGTGTTATATACAGTGTAGTGTTATACACAGGGCAGTGTGTTATATACAGTGTAGTGTTATACATAGGGCAGTGTGTTATATACAGTGTAGTGTTATACACAGGGCAGTGTGTTATATACAGTGTAGTGTTATACACAGGGCAGTGTGTTATATACAGTGTAGTGTTATACTCAGGACAGTGTGTTATATACAGTGTAGTGTTATACACAGGGCAGTGTGTTATATACAGTGTAGTGTTATACCCAGTGCAGTGTGTTATATACAGTGTAGTGTTATACACAGGACAGTGTTTTATATACAGTGTAGTGTTATACACAGGGCAGTGTGTTATATACAGTGTAGTGTTATACACAGGGCAGTGTGTTATATACAGTGTAGTGTTATACACAGGGCAGTGTGTTATATACAGTGTAGTGTTATACACAGGGCAGTGTGTTATATACAGTGTAGTGTTATACACAGGGCAGTGTGTTATATACAGTGTAGTGTTATACACAGGGCAGTGTGTTATATACAGTGTAGTGTTATACACAGGGCAGTGTGTTATATACAGTGTAGTGTTATACACAGGGCAGTGTGTTATATACAGTGTAGTGTTATACACGGATAGTGTGTTATATACAGTGTAGTGTTATACACAGGGCAGTGTGTTATATACAGTGTAGTGTTATACACAGGGCTGTGTGTTATATACAGTTTAGTGTTATACACAGGGCAGTGTGTTATATACAGTGTAGTGTTATACACAGGACAGTGTGTTATATACAGTGTAGTGTTATACACAGGGCAGTGTGTTATATACATTGTAGTGTTATACACAGGGCAGTGTGTTATATACAGTGTAGTGCTATACACAGGGCAGTGTGTTATATACAGTGTAGTGTTATACACAGGGCAGTGTGTTATATACAGTGCAGTGTTATACACAGGGCAGTGTGTTATATACAGTGTAGTGTTATACACAGGGCAGTGTGTTATATACAGTGTAGTGTTATACACAGGGCAGTGTGTTATATACAGTGTAGTGTTATACACAGGGCAGTGTGTTATATACAGTGTAGTGTTATACACAGGACAGTGTGTTATATACAGTGTAGTGTTATACACAGGACAGTGTGTTATATACAGTGTAGTGTTATACACAGGACAGTGTGTTATATACAGTGTAGTGTTATACACAGGGCAGTTTGTTATATACAGTGTAGTGTTATACACAGGGTAGTGTGTTATGTACAGTGTAGTGTTATACACAGGGCAGTGTGTTATATACAGTGTAGTGTTATACACAGGGCAGTGTGTTATATACAGTGTAGTGTTATACACAGGGCAGTGTGTTATATACAGTGTAGTGTTATACAGAGGGCAGTGTGTTATATACAGTGTAGTGTTATACACAGGGCAGTGTGTTATATACAGTGTAGTGTTATACACAGGGCAGTGTGCTATATACAGTGTAGTGTTATACACAGGGCTGTGTGTTATATACAGTGTAGTGTTATACACAGGACAGTCTGTTATATGCAGTGTAGTGTTATACACAGGGCAGTGTGTTATATACAGTGTAGTGTTATACACAGGGCTGTGTGTTATATACAGTTTAGTGTTATACACAGGGCTGTGTGTTATATACAGTGTAGTGTTATACACAGGACAGTGTGTTATATACAGTGTAGTGTTATACCCAGTGCAGTGAGTTATATACAGTGTAGTGTTATACACAGGACAGTGTGTTATATACAGTGTAGTGTTATACACAGGACAGTGTGTTATATACAGTGTAGTGTTATACACAGGGCAGTTTGTTATATACAGTGTAGTGTTATACACAGGGTAGTGTGTTATGTACAGTGTAGTGTTATACACAGGGCAGTGTGTTATATACAGTGTAGTGTTATACACAGGGCAGTGTGTTATATACAGTGTAGTGTTATACACAGGGCAGTGTGTTATATACAGTGTAGTGTTATACAGAGGGCAGTGTGTTATATACAGTGTAGTGTTATACACAGGGCAGTGTGTTATATACAGTGTAGTGTTATACACAGGGCAGTGTGTTATATATAGTGTAGTGTTATACACAGGACAGTCTGTTATATGCAGTGTAGTGTTATACACAGGACAGTGTGTTATATACAGTGTAGTGGTATACACAGGGCTGTGTGTTATATACAGTTTAGTGTTATACACAGGGCTGTGTGTTATATACAGTGTAGTGTTATACACAGGACAGTGTGTTATATACAGTGTAGTGTTATACCCAGTGCAGTGAGTTATATACAGTGTAGTGTTATACACGGGGCAGTGTGTTATATATAGTGTAGTGTTATACACAGGGCAGTGTGTTATATGCAGTGTAGTGTTATACACAGGGCAGTGTGTTATATACAGTGTAGTGTTATACACAGGGCAGTGTGTTATATACAGTGTAGTGTTATACACAGGGCAGTGTGTTATATACAGTGTAGTGTTATACCTAGGGCAGTGTGTTATATACAGTGTAGTGTTATACACAGGGCAGTGTGTTATATACTGTGTAGTGTTATACACAGGGCAGTGTGTTATATACAGTGTAGTGTTATACACAGGGCAGTGTGTTATATACAGTGTAGTGTTATACCTAGGGCAGTGTGTTATATACAGTGTAGTGTTATACACAGGGCAGTGTGTTATATACAGTGTAGTGTTATACACAGGGCAGTGTGTTATATACTGTGTAGTGTTATACACAGGGCAGTGTGTTATATACAGTGTAGTGTTATACACAGGGCAGTGTGTTATATATAGTGTAGTGTTATACACAGGACAGTCTGTTATATGCAGTGTAGTGTTATACACAGGACAGTGTGTTATATACAGTGTAGTGGTATACACAGGGCTGTGTGTTATATACAGTTTAGTGTTATACACAGGGCAGTGTGTTATATACAGTGTAGTGTTATACACAGGACAGTGTGTTATATACAGTATAGTGTTATACACAGGGCAGTGTGTTATATACAGTGTAGTGTTATACCCAGTGCAGTGAGTTATATATAGTGTAGTGTTATACACAGGGCAGTGTGTTATATGCAGTGTAGTGTTATACACAGGGCAGTGTGTTATATACAGTGTAGTGTTATACACAGGGCAGTGTGTTATATACAGTGTAGTGTTATACACGGATAGTGTGTTATATACAGTGTAGTGTTATACACAGGGCAGTGTGTTATATACAGTGTAGTGTTATACACAGGGTAGTGTGTTATATATAGTGTAGTGTTATACACAGGGCAGTGTGTTATACACAGGGCAGTGTGTTATATACATTGTAGTGTTATACACAGGGCAGTGTGTTATATACAGTGTAGTGTTATACACAGGGCAGTGTGTTATATACAGTGTAGAGTTATACACAGGGTAGTGTGTTATATACAGTGTAGTGTTATACAGAGGGCAGTGTGTTATATACAGTGTAGTGTTATACACAGGGTAGTGTGTTATATATAGTGTAGTGTTATACACAGGGCAGTGTGTTATACACAGGGCAGTGTGTTATATACATTGTAGTGTTATACACAGGGCAGTGTGTTATATACAGTGTAGTGTTATACACAGGGCAGTGTGTTATATAGAGTGTAGAGTTATACACAGGGCAGTGTGTTATATAGAGTGTAGTGTTATACACAGGGCAGTGTGTTATATACAGTGTAGTGTTATACACAGTGCAGTGTGTTATATACAGTGTAGTGTTATACACAGGGCAGTGTGTTATATACAGTATAGTGTTATACACAGGGCAGTGTGTTATATAGAGTGTAGTGTTATACACAGGGCAGTGTGTTATATAGAGTGTAGTGTTATACACAGGGCAGTGTGTTATATAGAGTGTAGTGTTATACACATGGCAGTGTGTTATATACAGTGAAGTGTTATACACAGTGCAGTGTGTTATATACAGTGTAGTGTTATACCCAGTGCAGTGTGTTATATACAGTGTAGTGTTATACACAGGACAGTGTTTTATATACAGTGTAGTGTTATACACAGGGCAGTGTGTTATATACAGTGTAGTGTTATACACAGGGCAGTGTGTTATACACAGTGTAGTGTTATACACAGAGCAGTGTGTTATATACATTGTAGTGTTATACACAGGACAGTGTTTTATATACAGTGTAGTGTTATACACAGGGCAGTGTGTTATATACAGTGTAGTGTTATACACAGGGCAGTGTGTTATATACAGTGTAGTGTTAAACACAGGGCAGTGTGTTATATAGATTGTAGTGTTATACACAGGGCAGTGTGTTATATACAGTGTAGTGTTATACACAGGGCAGTGTGTTATATACAGTGTAGTGTTATACACAGGGCAGTGTGTTATATACAGTGTAGTGTTATACACAGGGTAGTGTGTTATATACAGTGTAGTGTTATACACAGGGCAGTGTGTTATATACAGTGTAGTGTTATACACAGGGCAGTGTGTTATATACAGTGTAGTGTTATACACAGGGCAGTGTGTTATATACAGTGTAGTGTTATACACAGGGCAGTGTGTTATATACAGTGTAGTGTTATACACAGGGCAGTGTGTTATATACAGTGTAGTGTTATACACAGGGCAGTGTGTTATATACAGTGTAGTGTTATACACAGGGCAGTGTGTTATATACAGTGTAGTGTTATACACAGGGTAGTGTGTTATATACAGTGTAGTGTTATACACAGGGCAGTGTGTTATATACAGCGTAGTGTTATACACAGGGCAGTGTGTTATATACAGTGTAGTGTTATACACAGGGCAGTGTGTTATATACAGTGTAGTGTTATACACAGGGCAGTGTGTTATATACAGTGTAGTGTTATATACAGGGCAGTGTATTATATACAGTGTAGTGCTATACACAGGGCAGTGTGTTATATACAGTGTAGTGTTATACAGAGGGCAGTGTGTTATATACAGTGTAGTGCTATACACAGGGCAGTGTGTTATATACAGTGTAGTGTTATACAGAGGGCAGTGTGTTATATACAGTGTAGTGCTATACACAGGGCAGTGTGTTATATACAGTGTAGTGTTATACACCAGGGTGTGTGTTATATAGTGTAGTGTTATACACAGGGCAGTGTGTTATATACAGTGTAGTGTTATACACAGGGCAGTGTGTTATATACAGTGTAGTGTTATACACAGGGCAGTGTGTTATATACAGTGTAGTGTTATACACAGGGCAGTGTGTTATATACAGTGTAGTGTTATACACAGGGCAGTGTGTTATATACAGTGTAGTATTATACACAGGGCAGTGTGTTATATACAGTGTAGTGTTATACACGGATAGTGTGTTATATACAGTGTAGTGTTATACACAGGACAGTGTGTTATATACAGTGTAGTGTTATACACCAGGGAGTGTGTTATATACAGTGTAGTGTTATACATAGGGCAGTGTGTTATGTACAGTGTAGTGTTATACACAGGACAGTGTGTTATATACAGTTTAGTGTTATACATAGGGCAGTGTGTTATATACAGTGTAGTATTATACACAGGGCAGTGCGTTATATACAGGACAGTGTGTTATATACAGTGTAGTGTTATACACAGGGCAGTGTGTTATGTACAGTGTAGTGTTATACACAGGACAGTGTGTTATATACAGTGTAGTGTTATACACAGGGCAGTGTGTTATATACAGTGTAGTGGTATACACAGGGCAGTGTGTTATATACAGTGTAGTGTTATACATAGGGCAGTGTGTTATGTACAGTGTAGTGTTATACACAGGACAGTGTGTTATATACAGTGTAGTGTTATACACAGGGCAGTGAGTTATATACAGTGTAGTGTTATACACAGGGCAGTGTGTTATGTACAGTGTAGTGTTATACATAGGGCAGTGTGTTATATACAGTGTAGTGTTATACACAGGGCAGTGTGTTATATACAGTGTAGTGTTATACACAGGGCAGTGTGTTATGTACAGTGTAGTGTTATACATAGGGCAGTGTGTTATATACAGTGTAGTGTTATACACAGGGCAGTGTGTTATATACAGTGTAGTGTTATACACAGGGCAGTGTGTTATGTACAGTGTAGTTTTATATACAGGGCAGTGTGTTATATACAGTGTAGTGTTATACACAGGGCAGTGTGTTATATACAGTGTAGTTTTATACACAGGACAGTGTGTTACATAGTTACATAGTTAGTAAAGCCGAATAAAGACTTGCGTCCATCAAGTTCGACCTGTTAGTTCTGTAATTGCTAAAGTTGATCCAGAGGAGGGCAAAAACCCCAAATGATTTAGTCAATCTTCACCTGAGGAAAAATTCCCTCCCGACTCTGAAACCAGCAGTCAGAATAAATCCCTGTATCAACCTACTATTTTATTTTATTTTTAAGTATATGCTGAAATCTGCCTGGTATCTAGAAATGCATCCAGTCCCCGCTTGAACTGGTTTAGTGAATCCGACATTACCGTCTCCTCACTCAGTGAATTCCATATTCTCACTGCTCTTACCGTAAAGAACCCCTTCCTATTCTGGTGCTGAAACCTTTTCTCTTCCAGTCTTAGTGAATGCCCTCTTGTTACCGTAATATCCCTCCTTTTGAACAAATCCTGGGCAAGATCTCTATACTGTCCCCTAACATATTTGTACACATTTATTATGTCCCCCCTCAACCTTCTCTTTTCCAGGCTGAATAGTCCTAGTTTTGCCAACCTCTCTGGGTATTGCAGTCCCTCCATTCCCTTTATTAATTTTGTTGCCCTCCTTTGTACCTTTTCAAGCTCATTTATATCCTTTCTATATATTGGGGCCCATAACTGAGCACAGTATTCCAAGTGTGGTCTGACCAGTGCTTTGTACAGTGGAAGAACAATGTTCTCATCCTTTGCAGCTATACCTCTTCTGATACATCCCATTACCCTGTTTGCCCTTACAGCAGCCGCCTGACTTTGGGCACTCCAATTTAGTTTGCTATCAATCAAGATGCCCAAGTCCTTCTCCATCTCTGAATTCCCCAATGATTCCCCATTCAGTGAGTACTGGTGACTTCCATTTTTCCTTCCCATATGTATGACCTTACATTTCTCCTCGTTAAACCTCATTTGCCATTTAATGCTCCACCTACCCAGCTTATCCAAATCCCTCTGTAGGTCTTCACTATCCTCTTTTGTATTAATTGTTTTACATAACTTTGTGTCATCTGCAAATATTGATATTTTACTATTTATCCCGTTGACTATGTCGTTAATAAAGATATTAAATAACATTGGGCCTAGTACAGACCCCTGTGGTACCCCACTAGTGACGCTTACCCAATCTGAGTATATTCCATTTATAACCACCCTCTGCCTTCTATCCTTTAGCCAGTTAGCTACCCACTTGCAGACATTTTCCCCCAGCCCCATCATTCTCATTTTGTATACCAACCTATTATGTGGCACGCTATCGAACGCTTTTGAGAAGTCGAGATACACGACATCCACTGGTTCCCCCTGATCTACTCGAGAGCTAACCTCCTCGTAGAAGTCAATCAGGTTTGTTTGGCAGGAGCGATTCCTCATGAATCCATGTTGGTTCGGGGTTAATAGATTATTAGCATCAAGATGCTCCATGATTGCCTCATTAATAAAGCCTTCAAAAATTTTGCCCACAACGGACGTCAGACTCACCGGCCGATAGTTTCCGGCGTCACTTTTCGCTCCCTTTTTGAATATTGGCACTACATTCGCCTGTCGCCAATCAAGTGGCACAGACCCAGTCTCAACAGAGTCCTTAAATATAAGATATAACGGTCTGTCTATCACATTACTTAGTTCCCTTAGTACCCGTGGGTGTATGCCATCAGGTCCTGGTGATTTGGTTATTTTAATGTTACTGAGGCGTTTCTGTACCCCAGCTTGGGTTAGATTTGTCATACTTAGTGGAGGATTAAGTTTGTCACTTCTCATTTCTCCTGTTAGTTCTTTTTCCTTTGTGAAAGTTGACGAAAAAAATTTATTTAATAGATTAGCTTTATCCTCATCTTTCTCTATGATTTTGCCTTCATCACTTTTTATCGGTCCAATATTATTTGATTTAATCCTTTTACTATTTATATACGTAAAGAACAGTTTGGGATTTGATCTACTTTCCCTAGCAATACGTCTCTCTGTTTCCTCCTTTGCTATTTTTATTTGTTTTTTACAGGTTCTCGTTTTTTCCTTGTAACACATTAGTGCCTCCTTGCTGTTTTCCTGTTTTAATCTCTTGAATGCCTCTTTTTTTCTATTTAACGCCCCTTTTACGTTCTTATTCAATCATATTGGTTTCCTCTTATTTCTGGCCCTTTTATTCCCATACGGTATATACCTCTCGCACTGAGTATTCAGAATTCTTTTGAAGGTTTCCCATTTACTATTCGTATTCCATTGATTAAGTACTTTGTCCCAGTCTATAAGTTGAAGGTTTTCTTTCAGCTGATCAAACTTCGCCCTCCTAAAGTTTAATGTTTTAGTTGTTCCCTTATTGATAACCCTACTGAAGGGCATTTTGAAGTCGATAATATTATGATCGCTATTACCTAGGTGCCCCCCTATCTGTACCTCAGTTATTCTATCAGGCCTATTAGTCAATATTAAGTCCAACACGGCCTTCCCTCTCGTTGGTTCCTGCGCTAGTTGGGAGAGATAATTATCCTTGATATTTGTCAAGAACCTTTTTCCTTTCTGCGATCTACAGGTTTCTGTTTCCCAGTCAATATCCGGGTAGTTGAAATCCCCCATTACAATCACCTCATTATGTTTTGCTACTTTGTCTATTTGTCCTAATAGCAGTTTCTCATTCTCCTCTGTTATATTGGGTGGCTTATAGCAGACCCCCAGTAATATTTTATTATTATTTTTTGCCCCCTCTATCTCTACCCACATGGACTCGACCCCCTCTTCTCCCTCTCCTATATCTTCCCTTAGTCTGGGCTTTAGACGTGACTTTACATATAAGCAGACTCCTCCGCCCTTCCCCTGTTTCCGGTCCCTTCTAAATAAACTATAATCTGTTAAATTTACCGCCCAGTCGTAGCTATCGTCTAGCCAAGTCTCTGTTATACCTACGATGTCATACCTCTCCTCCGATATAAGCGCCCGCAGCTCATCCGCCTTATTGGTCAGGCTTCTTGCGTTGGTCAGCATGCAAGATAAAACTTTGGGGTTATTTAGCATCCTATTCTTCTCTAACGATCTAACTGTACTATCCCCACCCCCCTCTCCACCCTCATTATATTCACTTCTCCCCTTCCCCCTTGCTTGCCTCACATCCCACCTATTTCCTTGGTTTCCCCCCCCCGTCTCTAGTTTAAAAACTCCTCCAACCTATTAGCCATCTTCTTCCCCAGCACCGCTGCACCCTCCCCATTGAGGTACAGCCCATCCCTACGGTAGAGCCTGTAGCCGACAGCGAAGTCGGCCCAGTTCTCCATGAACCCAAACCCTTCTCCCTTGCACCAACTCTTTAGACACTTATTCACCTCCCTAACCTCCCGTTGGCGCTCCTGTGTGGCTCGCGGGATTGGTAGTATTTCTGAGAAAACTACCTTGGAGGTCCTTGCCCTAAGGACCTCCACTGTTATATACAGTGTAGTGTTATACACAGGGCAGTATGCTATATACAGTGTAGTGTTATACACAGGACAGTGTGTTATATACAATGTAGTGTTATACACAGGGCAGTGTGTTATATACAGTGTAGTGTTATACACAGGGCAGTGTGTTATATACAGTGTAGTGTTATACACAGGGCAGTGTGTTATATACAGTGTAGTGTTATACACAGGGCAGTGTGTTATATACAGTGTAGTGTTATACATAGGGCAATGTGTTATGTACAGTGTAGTGTTATACTCAGGGCAGTGTGTTATATACAGTGTAGTGTTATACTCAGGGCAGTGTGTTATATACAGTGTAGTGTTATACACAAGACAGTGTGATATATACAGTGTAGTGTTATACACATGACAGTGTGTTATATACAGTGTAGTGTTATACACAGGGCAGTGTGTTATATACAGTGTAGTGTTATACACAGGACAGTGTGTTATGTACAGTGTAGTGTTATACACAGGACAGTGTGTTATATACAGTGTAGTGTTATACACAGGGCAGTGTGATATATACAGTGTAGTGTTATACACAGGGCAGTGTGTTATATACAGTGTAGTGTTATACACAGGGGAGTGTGTTATATACAGTGTAGTGTTATACACAGGCCACTGTGTTATATACAGTGTAGTGTTATACACAGGGCAGTGTGTTATATACAGTGTAGTGTTATACACAGGACAGTGTGTTATATACAGTGTAGTGTTATACACAGGGCAGTGTGATATATACAGTGTAGTGTTATACACAGGGCAGTGTGTTATATACAGTGTAGTGTTATACCCAGTGCAGTGTGTTATATACAGTGTAGTGTTATACATAGGGCAGTGTGTTTTGTACAGTGTAGTGTTATACACAGGGCAGTGTGATATATACAGTGTAGTGTTATACACAGGGCAGTGTGTTATATACAGTGTAGTGTTATACACAGGGGAGTGTGTTATATACAGTGTAGTGTTATACACAGGCCACTGTGTTATATACAGTGTAGTGTTATACACAGGACAGTGTGTTATATACAGTGTAGTGTTATACACAGGGCAGTGTGTTATATACAGTGTAGTGGTATACACAGGGCAGTGTGTTATATACAGTGTAGTGTTATACATAGGGCAGTGTGTTATGTACAGTGTAGTGTTATACACAGGACAGTGTGTTATATACAGTGTAGTGTTATACACAGGACAGTGTGTTATATACAGTGTAGTGTTATATACAGGGCAGTGTGTTATATACAGTGTAGTGTTATACACAGGGCAGTGCGTTATGTACAGTGTAGTGTTATACACAGGACAGTGTGTTATATACAGTGTAGTGTTATACACAGGACAGTGTGTTATATACAGTGTAGTGTTATATACAGGGCAGTGTGTTATATACAGTGTAGTGTTATACACAGGACAGTGTGTTATATACAGTGTAGTGTTATACACAGGACAGTGTGTTATATACAGTGTAGTGTTATATACAGGGCAGTGTGTTATATACAGTGTAGTGTTATACACAGGGCAGTGCGTTATACACAGGACAGTGTGTTATATACAGTGTAGTGTTATACACAGGGCAGTGTGTTATGTACAGTGTAGTGTTATACAGAGGGCATTGTGTTATATACAGTGTAGTGTTATACAGAGGGCAGTGTGTTATATACAGTGTAGTGTTATACAGAGGGCAGTGTGTTATATACAGTGTAGTGTTATACACAGGGCAGTGTGTTATATACAGTGTAGTGTTATACACAGGGTAGTATGTTATATACAGTGTAGTGTTATACACAGGGCAGTGTGTTATATACAGTGTAGTGTTATACACAGGGCAGTGTGTTATATACAGTGTAGTTTTATACACAGGACAGTGTGTTATATACAGTGTAGTGTTATACACAGGGCAGTATGCTATATACAGTGTAGTGTTATACACAGGGCAGTGTGTTATATACAGTGTAGTGTTATACACAGGGCAGTGTGTTATATACAGTGTAGTGTTATACACAGGGCAGTGTGTTATATACAGTGTAGTGTTATACACAGGGCAGTGTGTTATATACAGTGTAGTGTTATACACAGGGCAGTGTGTTATATACAGTGTAGTGTTATACACAGGGCAGTGTGTTATATACGGTGTAGAGTTATACACAGGGCAATGTGTTATATACAGTGTAGTGTTATACACAGGGCAGTGTGTTATATACAGTGTAGTGTTATACACAGGGCAGTGTGTTATATACAGTGTAGTGTTATACATAGGGCAATGTGTTATGTACAGTGTAGTGTTATACTCAGGGCAGTGTGTTATATACAGTGTAGTGTTATACTCAGGGCAGTGTGTTATATACAGTGTAGTGTTATACACAAGACAGTGTGATATATACAGTGTAGTGTTATACACATGACAGTGTGTTATATACAGTGTAGTGTTATACACAGGGCAGTGTGTTATATACAGTGTAGTGTTATACACAGGACAGTGTGTTATGTACAGTGTAGTGTTATACACAGGACAGTGTGTTATATACAGTGTAGTGTTATACACAGGACAGTGTGATATATACAGTGTAGTGTTATACACAGGGCAGTGTGTTATATACAGTGTAGTGTTATACACAGGGGAGTGTGTTATATACAGTGTAGTGTTATACACAGGGCAGTGTGTTATATACAGTGTAGTGTTATACACAGGGCAGTGTGTTATATACAGTGTAGTGTTATACACAGGACAGTGTGTTATATACAGTGTAGTGTTATACACAGGGCAGTGTGTTATATACAGTGTAGTGTTATACACAGGCCACTGTGTTATATACAGTGTAGTGTTATACACAGGACAGTGTGTTATATACAGTGTAGTGTTATACACAGGGCAGTGTGTTATATACAGTGTAGTGGTATACACAGGGCAGTGTGTTATATACAGTGTAGTGTTATACATAGGGCAGTGTGTTATGTACAGTGTAGTGTTATACACAGGACAGTGTGTTATATACAGTGTAGTGTTATACATAGGGCAGTGTGTTATATACAGTGTAGTGTTATACACAGGGCAGTGCGTTATACACAGGACAGTGTGTTATATACAGTGTAGTGTTATACACAGGGCAGTGTGTTATGTACAGTGTAGTGTTATATACAGGGCAGTGTGTTATGTACAGTGTAGTGTTATCCCCCGGGCATTGTGTTTTATACAGTGTAGTGTTATACAGAGGGCAGTGTGTTATATACAGTGTAGTGTTATACAGAGGGCAGTGTGTTATATACAGTGTAGTGTTATACACAGGGCAGTGTGTTATATACAGTGTAGTGTTATACACAGGGTAGTATGTTATATACAGTGTAGTGTTATACACAGGGCAGTGTGTTATATACAGTGTAGTGTTATACACAGGGCAGTGTGTTATATACAGTGTAGTTTTATACACAGGACAGTGTGTTATATACAGTGTAGTGTTATACACAGGGCAGTATGCTATATACAGTGTAGTGTTATACACAGGACAGTGTGTTATATACAGTGTAGTGTTATACACAGGGCAGTGTGTTATATAGAGTGTAGTGTTATACACAGTGCAGTGTGTTATATACAGTGCAGTGTTATACACAGGGCAGTGTGTTATATACAGTGTAGTTTTATACATAGGGCAGTGTGTTATATACAGTGTAGTGTTATACACAGGGCAGTGTGTTATATACAGTGTAGTGTTATACACAGGGCAGTGTGTTATATACAGTGTAGTGTTATACACAGGGCAGTGTGTTATATACAGTGTAGTGTTATACATAGGGCAGTGTGTTATGTACAGTGTAGTGTTATACACAAGACAGTGTGATATATACAGTGTAGTGTTATACACAGGGCAGTGTGTTATATACAGTGTAGTGTTATACACAGGACAGTGTGTTATGTACAGTGTAGTGTTATACACAGGGCAGTGTGATATATACAGTGTAGTGTTATACACAGGGGAGTGTGTTATATACAGTGTAGTGTTATACACAGGCCACTGTGTTATATACAGTGTAGTGTTATACACAGGGCAGTGTGTTATATACAGTGTAGTGTTATACACAGGGCAGTGTGTTATATACAGTGTAGTGTTATACACAGGGCAATGTGTTACATACAGTGCAGTGTTATACACAGGACAGTGTGATATATACAGTGTAGTGTTATACACAGGGCAGTGTGTTATATACAGTGTAGTTTTATACACAGGACAGTGTGTTATATACAGTGTAGTGTTATACACAGGGCAGTATGCTATATACAGTGTAGTGTTATACACAGGACAGTGTGTTATATACAGTGTAGTGTTATACACAGGGCAGTGTGTTATATACAGTGTAGTGTTATACACAGGGCAGTGTGTTATATACAGTGAAGTGTTATACACAGTGCAGTGTGTTATATACAGTGTAGTGTTATACACAGGGCAGTGTGTTATATACAGTGTAGTTTTATACATAGGGCAGTGTGTTATATACAGTGTAGTGTTATACACAGGGCAGTGTGTTATATACAGTGTAGTGTTATACACAGGGCAGTGTGTTATATACAGTGTAGTGTTATACACAGGGCAGTGTGTTATATACAGTGTAGTGTTATACATAGGGCAGTGTGTTATGTACAGTGTAGTGTTATACACAAGACAGTGTGATATATACAGTGTAGTGTTATACACAGGGCAGTGTGTTATATACAGTGTAGTGTTATACACAGGACAGTGTGTTATGTACAGTGTAGTGTTATACACAGGGCAGTGTGATATATACAGTGTAGTGTTATACACAGGGGAGTGTGTTATATACAGTGTAGTGTTATACACAGGCCACTGTGTTATATACAGTGTAGTGTTATACACAGGGCAGTGTGTTATATACAGTGTAGTGTTATACACAGGGCAGTGTGTTATATACAGTGTAGTGTTATACACAGGGCAATGTGTTACATACAGTGCAGTGTTATACACAGGACAGTGTGATATATACAGTGTAGTGTTATACACAGGGCAGTGTGTTATATACAGTGTAGTTTTATACACAGGACAGTGTGTTATATACAGTGTAGTGTTATACACAGGGCAGTATGCTATATACAGTGTAGTGTTATACACAGGACAGTGTGTTATATACAGTGTAGTGTTATACACAGGGCAGTGTGTTATATACAGTGTAGTGTTATACACAGGGCAGTGTGTTATATACAGTGTAGTGTTATACACAGGGCAGTGTGTTATATACAGTGTAGTGTTATACACAGGGCAGTGTGTTATATACAGTGTAGTGTTATACACAGGGCAGTGTGTTATATACAGTGTAGTGTTATACACAGGGCAGTGTGTTATATACAGTGTAGTGTTATACCTAGGGCAGTGTGTTATGTACAGTGTAGTGTTATACACAAGACAGTGTGATATATACAGTGTAGTGTTATACACAGGGCAGTGTGTTATATACAGTGTAGTGTTATACACAGGACAGTGTGTTATGTACAGTGTAGTGTTATACACAGGGCAGTGTGATATATACAGTGTAGTGTTATACACAGGGGAGTGTGTTATATACAGTGTAGTGTTATACACAGGCCACTGTGTTATATACAGTGTAGTGTTATACACAGGGCAGTGTGTTATATACAGTGTAGTGTTATACACAGGGCAGTGTGTTATATACAGTGTAGTGTTATACACAGGGCAATGTGTTACATACAGTGTAGTGTTATACACAGGGCAGTGTGATATATACAGTGTAGTGTTATACACAGGGGAGTGTGTTATATACAGTGTAGTGTTATACACAGGCCACTGTGTTATATACAGTGTAGTGTTATACACAGGGCAGTGTGTTATATACAGTGTAGTGTTATACACAGGGCAGTGTGTTATATACAGTGTAGTGTTATACATAGGGCAGTGTGTTATATACAGTGTAGTGTTATACACAGTGCAGTGTGTTATATACAGTGTAGTGTTATACACAGGGCAGTGTGTTATATACAGTGTAGTGTTATACACAGGGCAGTGTGTTATGTACAGTGTAGTGTTATACACAGGACAGTGTGTTATATACAGTGTAGTGTTATACACAGGGCAGTGTGTTATATACAGTGTAGTGTTATACACAGGGCAGTGTGTTATATACAGTGTAGTGTTATACATAGGGCAGTGTGTTATGTACAGTGTAGTGTTATACACAGGGCAGTGTGTTAAATACAGTGTAGTGTTATACACATGACAGTGTGTTATATACAGTGTAGTGTTATACACAGGACAGTGTGTTATATACAGTGTAGTGTTATACATTGGGCAGTGTGTTATATACAGTGTAGTGTTATACACAGTGCAGTGTCTTATATACAGTGTAGTGTTATACACAGGGCAGTGTGTTATATACAGTGTAGTGTTATACACAGGGCAGTGTGTTATATACAGTGTAGTGTTATACACAGGACAGTGTGTTATATACAGTGTAGTGTTATACACAGGGCAGTGTGTTATGTACAGTGTAGTGTTATACATAGGGCAGTGTGTTATATACAGTGTAGTGTTATACACAGGACAGTGTGTTATATACAGTGTAGTGTTATACACAGGGCAGTATGTTATATACAGTGTAGTGTTATACACAGGACAGTGTGTTATATACAGTGTAGTGTTATACACAGGGCAGTATGTTATATACAGTGTAGTGTTATACACAGGACAGTGTGTTATATACAGTGTAGTGTTATACACAAGACAGTGTGTTATATACAGTGTAGTGTTATACACAGGGCAGTGTGTTATATACAGTGTAGTGTTATACACAGGGCAGTGTGTTACATACAGTGTAGTGTTATACACAGGGCAGTGTGTTATATACAGTGTAGAGTTATACACAGGACAGTGTGTTATATACAGTGTAGTGTTATACACAGGGCAGTGTGTTATATACAGTGTAGTGTTATACACAGGGCAGTGTGTTATGTACAGTGTAGTGTTATACACAAGACAGTGTGTTATATACAGTGTAGTGTTATACACAGGGCAGTGTGTTATATACAGTGTAGTGTTATACACAGGGCAGTGTGTTACATACAGTGTAGTGTTATACACAGGGCAGTGTGTTATATACAGTGTAGAGTTATACACAGGACAGTGTGTTATATACAGTGTAGTGTTATACACAGGGCAGTGTGTTATATACAGTGTAGTGCTATACACAGGACAGTGTGTTATATACAGTGTAGTGTTATACACAGGGCAGTGTGTTATGTACAGTGTAGTGTTATATACAGGGCAGTGTGTTATATACAGTGTAGTGTTATACACAGGGCAGTGTGTTATGTACAGTGTAGTGTTATACACAGGGCATTGTGTTATATACAGTGTAGTGTTATACAGAGGGCAGTGTGTTATATACAGTGTAGTGTTATACAGAGGGCAGTGTGTTATGTACAGTGTAGTGTTATACACAAGACAGTGTGATTTATACAGTGTAGTGTTATACACATGACAGTGTGTTATATACAGTGTAGTGTTATACACAGGGCAGTGTGTTATATACAGTGTAGTGTTATACACAGGATAGTGTGTTATGTACAGTGTAGTGTTATACACAGGGCAGTGTGTTATATACAGTGTAGTGTTATACACAGGGCAGTATGCTATATATAGTGTAGTGTTATACACAGGACAGTGTGTTATGTACAGTGTAGTGTTATACACAGGGCAGTGTGTTATATACAGTGTAGTGTTATACACAGGGCAGTGTGTTATATACAGTGTAGTGTTATACACAGGGCAGTGTGTTATATACAGTGTAGTGTTATACACAGGGGAGTGTGTTATATACAGTGTAGTGTTATACACAGGCCACTGTGTTATATACAGTGTAGTGTTATACACAGGACAGTGTGTTATATACAGTGTAGTGTTATACACAGGGCAGTGTGTTATATACAGTGTAGTGTTATACACAGGGCAGTGTGATATATACAGTGTAGTGTTATACACAGGGCAGTGTGTTATATACAGTGTAGTGTTATACACAGGGGAGTGTGTTATATACAGTGTAGTGTTATACACAGGCCACTGTGTTATATACAGTGTAGTGTTATACACAGGACAGTGTGTTATATACAGTGTAGTGTTATACACAGGGAAGTGTGTTATATACAGTGTAGTGGTATACACAGGGCAGTGTGTTATATACAGTGTAGTGTTATACACAGGGCAGTGTGTTATATACAGTGTAGTGTTATACACAGGGCAGTGTGTTATGTACAGTGTAGTGTTATACAGAGGACAGTGTGTTATATACAGTGTAGTGTTATACATAGGGCAGTGTGTTATATACAGTGTAGTGTTATACACAGGCCACTGTGTTATATACAGTGTAGTGTTATACACAGGGCAGTGTGTTATACACAGCGCAGTGCGTTATACACAGGACAGTGTGTTATATACAGTGTAGTGTTATACACAGGGCAGTGTGTTATGTACAGTGTAGTGTTATACACAGGGCATTGTGTTATATACAGTGTAGTGTTATACAGAGGGCAGTGTGTTATATACAGTGTAGTGTTATACAGAGGGCAGTGTGTTATATACAGTGTAGTGTTATACACAGGGCAGTGTGTTATATACAGTGTAGTGTTATACACAGGGTAGTATGTTATATACAGTGTAGTGTTATACACAGGGCAGTGTGTTATATACAGTGTAGTGTTATACACAGGGCAGTGTGTTATATACAGTGTAGTTTTATACACAGGACAGTGTGTTATATACAGTGTAGTGTTAGACACAGGGCAGTATGCTATATACAGTGTAGTGTTATACACAGGACAGTGTGTTATATACAGTGTAGTGTTATACACAGGGCAGTGTGTTATATACAGTGTGGTGTTATACACAGGGCAGTGTGTTATATACAGTGTAGTGTTATACACAGGGCAGTGTGTTATATACAGTGTAGTGTTATACACAGGGCAGTGTGTTATATACAGTGTAGTGTTATACACAGGGCAGTGTGTTATATACAGTGTAGTGTTATACACAGGGCAGTGTGTTATATACAGTGTAGTGTTATACACAAGACAGTGTGATATATACAGTGTAGTGTTATACACATGACAGTGTGTTATATACAGTGTAGTGTTACACACAGGACAGTGTGTTATATACAGTGTAGTGTTATACACAGGGGAGTGTGTTATATACAGTGTAGTGTTATACACAGGACAGTGTGTTATGTACAGTGTAGTGTTATACACAGGACAGTGTGTTATATACAGTGTAGTGTTATACACAGGGCAGTGTGTTATATACAGTGTAGTGTTATACACAGGACAGTGTGTTATGTACAGTGTAGTGTTATACATAGGGCAGTGTGTTATGTACAGTGTAGTGTTATACACAAGACAGTGTGATATATACAGTGTAGTGTTATACACATGACAGTGTGTTATATACAGTGTAGTGTTATACACAGGGCAGTGTGTTATATACAGTGTAGTGTTATACACAGGACAGTGTGTTATGTACAGTGTAGTGTTATACACAGGACAGTGTGTTATGTACAGTGTAGTGTTATACACAGGGCAGTGTGTTATATACAGTGTAGTGTTATACACAAGACAGTGTGATATATACAGTGTAGTGTTATACACATGACAGTGTGTTATATACAGTGTAGTGTTATACACAGGACAGTGTGTTATATACAGTGTAGTGTTATACACAGGGCAGTGTGTTATATACAGTGTAGTGTTATACACAGGCCACTGTGTTATATACAGTGTAGTGTTATACACAGGGCAGTGTGTTATATACAGTGTAGTGTTATACACAGGGGAGTGTGTTATATACAGTGTAGTGTTATACACAGGACAGTGTGTTATATACAGTGTAGTGTTATACACAGGCCACTGTGTTATATACAGTGTAGTGTTATACACAAGACAGTGTGATATATACAGTGTAGTGTTATACACAGGGCAGTGTGTTATATACAGTGTAGTGTTATACACAGGGGAGTGTGTTATATACAGTGTAGTGTTATACACAGGCCACTGTGTTATATACAGTGTAGTGTTATACACAGGGCAGTGTGTTATATACAGTGTAGTGTTATACACAGGGCAGTGTGTTATATACAGTGTAGTGTTATACACAGGGCAATGTGTTATATACAGTGTAGTGTTATACACAGGGCAGTGTGTTATATACAGTGTAGTGTTATACACAGGGCAGTGTGTTATATACAGTGTAGTGTTATACATAGGGCAGTGTGTTATATACAGTGTAGTGTTATACACAGTGCAGTGTGTTATATACAGTGTAGTGTTATACACAGGGCAGTGTGTTATATACAGTGTAGTGTTATACACAGGGCAGTGTGTTATGTACAGTGTAGTGTTATACACAGGACAGTGTGTTATATACAGTGTAGTGTTATACACAGGGCAGTGTGTTATATACAGTGTAGTGTTATACACAGGGCAGTGTGTTATATACAGTGTAGTGTTATACACAGGGTAGTGTGTTATATACAGTGTAGTGTTATACACAGGGCAGTGTGTTATATACAGTGTAGTGTTATACACAGGGCAGTGTGTTAAATACAGTGTAGTGTTATACACAGGGCAGTGTGTTATATACAGTGTAGTGTTATACACAGGGCAGTGTGTTATATACAGTGTAGTGTTATACACAGGACAGTGTGTTATATACAGTGTAGTGTTATACACAGGGCAGTGTGTTATGTACAGTGTAGTGTTATACACAGGGCAGTGTGTTAAATACAGTGTAGTGTTATACACAGGGCAGTGTGTTATATACAGTGTAGTGTTATACACAGGGCAGTGTGTTATATACAGTGTAGTGTTATACACAGGGCAGTGTGTTATATACAGTGTAGTGTTATACACAGGGCAGTGTGTTATATACAGTGTAGTGTTATACACAGGGCAGTGTGTTATATACAGTGTAGTGTTATACACAGGACAGTGTGTTATATACAGTGTAGTGTTATACACAGGGCAGTGTGTTATATACAGTGTAGTGTTATACACAGGGCAGTGTGTTATATACAGTGTAGTGTTATACACAGGACAGTGTGTTATATACAGTGTAGTGTTATACACAGGGCAGTGTGTTATATACAGTGTAGTGTTATACACAGGGCAGTGTGTTATATACAGTGTAGTGTTATACACAGGGCAGTGTGTTATATACAGTGTAGTGTTATACACAGGGCAGTGTGTTACATACAGTGTAGTGTTATACACAGGGCAGTATGTTATATACAGTTTAGTGTTATACACAGGGCAGTGTGTTATATACAGTGTAGTGTTATACACAGGACAGTGTGTTATATACAGTGTAGTGTTATACACAGGGCAGTGTGTTATATACAGTGTAGTGTTATACACAAGACAGTGTGTTATATACAGTGTAGTGTTATACACAGGGCAGTGTGTTATATACAGTGTAGTGTTATACACAGGGCAGTGTGTTATATACAGTGTAGTGTTATACACAGGGCAGTGTGTTACATACAGTGTAGTGTTATACACAGGGCAGTGTGTTATATACAGTGTAGTGTTATACACAGGGCAGTATGTTATGTACAGTGTAGTGTTATACACAGGGCAGTGTGTTATGTACAGTGTAGTGTTATACACAAGACAGTGTGTTATATACAGTGTAGTGTTATACACAGGACAGTGTGTTATATACAGTGTAGTGTTATACACAGGGCAGTGTGTTATATACAGTGTAGTGTTATACACAGGGCAGTGTGTTATATACAGTGTAGTGTTATACATAGGGCAGTGTGTTATGTACAGTGTAGTGTTATACACAGGGCAGTGTGTTAAATACAGTGTAGTGTTATACACAGGGCAGTGTGTTATATACAGTGTAGTGTTATACATAGGGCAATGTGTTATGTACAGTGTAGTGTTATACTCAGGGCAGTGTGTTATATACAGTGTAGTGTTATACACAGGGCAGTATGTTATGTACAGTGTAGTGTTATACACAGGGCAGTGTGTTATGTACAGTGTAGTGTTATACACAAGACAGTGTGTTATATACAGTGTAGTGTTATACACAGGACAGTGTGTTATATACAGTGTAGTGTTATACACAGGGCAGTGTGTTATATACAGTGTAGTGTTATACACAGGATGGTGTGTTATGTACAGTGTAGTGTTATACACAGGGCAGTGTGTTATATACAGTGTAGTGTTATACTCAGGGCAGTGTGTTATATACAGTGTAGTGTTATACACAAGACAGTGTGATATATACAGTGTAGTGTTATACACATGACAGTGTGTTATATACAGTGTAGTGTTATACACAGGGCAGTGTGTTATATACAGTGTAGTGTTATACACAGGACAGTGTGTTATGTACAGTGTAGTGTTATACACAGGACAGTGTGTTATATACAGTGTAGTGTTATACACAGGACAGTGTGATATATACAGTGTAGTGTTATACACAGGGCAGTGTGTTATATACAGTGTAGTGTTATACACAGGGGAGTGTGTTATATACAGTGTAGTGTTATACACAGGGCAGTGTGTTATATACAGTGTAGTGTTATACACAGGGCAGTGTGATATATACAGTGTAGTGTTATACACATGACAGTGTGTTATATACAGTGTAGTGTTATACACAGGGCAGTGTGTTATATACAGTGTAGTGTTATACACAGGACAGTGTGTTATGTACAGTGTAGTGTTATACACAGGACAGTGTGTTATATACAGTGTAGTGTTATACACAGGACAGTGTGATATATACAGTGTAGTGTTATACACAGGGCAGTGTGTTATATACAGTGTAGTGTTATACACAGGGCAGTGTGTTATATACAGTGTAGTGTTATACACAGGACAGTGTGTTATATACAGTGTAGTGTTATACACAGGGCAGTGTGATATATACAGTGTAGTGTTATACACAGGGCAGTGTGTTATATACAGTGTAGTGTTATACCCAGTGCAGTGTGTTATATACAGTGTAGTGTTATACATAGGGCAGTGTGTTTTGTACAGTGTAGTGTTATACACAGGGCAGTGTGTTATATACAGTGTAGTGTTATACACAGGGGAGTGTGTTATATACAGTGTAGTGTTATACACAGGGGAGTGTGTTATATACAGTGTAGTGTTATACACAGGGGAGTGTGTTATATACAGTGTAGTGTTATACACAGGCCACTGTGTTATATACAGTGTAGTGTTATACACAGGACAGTGTGTTATATACAGTGTAGTGTTATACACAGGGCAGTGTGTTATATACAGTGTAGTGTTATACACAGGGGAGTGTGTTATATACAGTGTAGTGTTATACACAGGCCACTGTGTTATATACAGTGTAGTGTTATACACAGGACAGTGTGCTATATACAGTGTAGTGTTATACACAGGGCAGTGTGTTATATACAGTGTAGTGGTATACACAGGGCAGTGTGTTATATACAGTGTAGTGTTATACATAGGGCAGTGTGTTATGTACAGTGTAGTGTTATACACAGGACAGTGTGTTATGTACAGTGTAGTGTTATACATAGGGCAGTGTGTTATATACAGTGTAGTGTTATACACAGGGCAGTGCGTTATACACAGGACAGTGTGTTATATACAGTGTAGTGTTATACACAGGGCAGTGTGTTATGTACAGTGTAGTGTTATATACAGGGCAGTGTGTTATATACAGTGTAGTGTTATACAGAGGGCAGTGTGTTATATACAGTGTAGTGTTATACACAGGGCATTGTGTTATATACAGTGTAGTGTTATACAGAGGGCAGTGTGTTATATACAGTGTAGTGTTATACACAGGGCAGTGTGTTATGTACAGTGTAGTGTTATACACAGGGCATTGTGTTATATACAGTGTAGTGTTATACAGAGGGCAGTGTGTTATATACAGTGTAGTGTTATACAGAGGGCAGTGTGTTATATACAGTGTAGTGTTATACACAGGGCAGTGTGTTATATACAGTGTAGTGTTATACACAGGGCAGTGTGTTATATACAGTGTAGTGTTATACACAGGGCAGTGTGTTATATACAGTGTAGTGTTATACACAGGGCAGTGTGTTATATACAGTGTAGTGTTATACACAGGGCAGTGTGTTATATACAGTGTAGTTTTATACACAGGACAGTGTGTTATATACAGTGTAGTGTTATACACAGGGCAGTATGCTATATACAGTGTAGTGTTATACACAGGACAGTGTGTTATATACAGTGTAGTGTTATACACAGGGCAGTGTGTTATATACAGTGTAGTGTTATACACAGGGCAGTGTGTTATATACAGTGTAGTGTTATACACAGGGCAGTGTGTTATATACAGTGTAGTGTTATACACAGGGCAGTGTGTTATATACAGTGTAGTGTTATACATAGGGCAGTGTGTTATATACAGTGTAGTGTTATACACAGGGCAGTGTGTTATATACAGTGTAGTGTTATACACAGGACAGTGTGTTATGTACAGTGTAGTGTTATACACAGGGTAGTATGTTATATACAGTGTAGTGTTATACACAGGGCAGTGTGTTATATACAGTGTAGTGTTATACACAGGGCAGTGTGTTATATACAGTGTAGTTTTATACACAGGACAGTGTGTTATATACAGTGTAGTGTTATACACAGGGCAGTATGCTATATACAGTGTAGTGTTATACACAGGACAGTGTGTTATATACAGTGTAGTGTTATACACAGGGCAGTGTGTTATATACAGTGTAGTGTTATACACAGGGCAGTGTGTTATATACAGTGTAGTGTTATACACAGGGCAGTGTGTTATATACAGTGTAGTGTTATACACAGGGCAGTGTGTTATATACAGTGTAGTGTTATACATAGGGCAGTGTGTTATATACAGTGTAGTGTTATACACAGGGCAGTGTGTTATATACAGTGTAGTGTTATACACAGGACAGTGTGTTATGTACAGTGTAGTGTTATACACAGGGCAGTGTGATATATACAGTGTAGTGTTATACACAGGGCAGTGTGTTATATACAGTGTAGTGTTATACACAGGGCAGTGTGTTATATACAGTGTAGTGTTATACACAGGGCAGTGTGTTATATACAGTGTAGTGTTATACACAGGGCAATGTGTTATATACAGTGTAGTGTTATACACAGGGCAGTGTGTTATATACAGTGTAGTGTTATACATAGGGCAGTGTGTTATATACAGTGTAGTGTTATACACAGTGCAGTGTGTTATATACAGTGTAGTGTTATACACAGGGCAGTGTGTTATATACAGTGTAGTGTTATACACAGGGCAGTGTGTTATATACAGTGTAGTGTTATACACAGGACAGTGTGTTATGTACAGTGTAGTGTTATACACAGGACAGTGTGTTATGTACAGTGTAGTGTTATACACAGGGCAGTGTGATATATACAGTGTAGTGTTATACACAGGGCAGTGTGTTATATACAGTGTAGTGTTATACACAGGGCAGTGTGTTATATACAGTGTAGTGTTATACACAGGGCAGTGTGTTATATACAGTGTAGTGTTATACACAGGGCAATGTGTTATATACAGTGTAGTGTTATACACAGGGCAGTGTGTTATATACAGTGTAGTGTTATACATAGGGCAGTGTGTTATATACAGTGTAGTGTTATACACAGTGCAGTGTGTTATATACAGTGTAGTGTTATACACAGGGCAGTGTGTTATATACAGTGTAGTGTTATACACAGGGCAGTGTGTTATGTACAGTGTAGTGTTATACACAGGACAGCGTGTTATATACAGTGTAGTGTTATACACAGGGCAGTGTGTTATATACAGTGTAGTGTTATACACAGGGCAGTGTGTTATATACAGTGTAGTGTTATACATAGGGCAGTGTTTTATGTACAGTGTAGTGTTATACACAGGGCAGTGTGTTAAATACAGTGTAGTGTTATACACATGACAGTGTGTTATATACAGTGTAGTGTTATACACAGGACAGTGTGTTATATACAGTGTAGTGTTATACATTGGGCAGTGTGTTATATACAGTGTAGTGTTATACACAGTGCAGTGTCTTATATACAGTGTAGTGTTATACACAGGGCAGTGTGTTATATACAGTGTAGTGTTATACACAGGACAGTGTGTTATATACAGTGTAGTGTTATACACAGGGCAGTGTGTTATATACAGTGTAGTGTTATACACAGGGCAGTGTGTTACATACAGTGTAGTGTTATACACAGGGCAGTGTGTTATATACAGTGTAGAGTTATACACAGGACAGTGTGTTATATACAGTGTAGTGTTATACACAGGGCAGTGTGTTATATACAGTGTAGTGTTATACACAGGACAGTGTGTTATATACAGTGTAGTGTTATACACAGGGCAGTGTGTTATATACAGGGCAGTGTGTTATATACAGTGTAGTGTTATACACAGGGCAGTGTGTTATGTACAGTGTAGTGTTATACACAGGGCATTGTGTTATATACAGTGTAGTGTTATACAGAGGGCAGTGTGTTATATACAGTGTAGTGTTATACAGAGGGCAGTGTGTTATGTACAGTGTAGTGTTATACACAAGACAGTGTGATATATACAGTGTAGTGTTATACACATGACAGTGTGTTATATACAGTGTAGTGTTATACACAGGGCAGTGTGTTATATACAGTGTAGTGTTATACACAGGATAGTGTGTTATGTACAGTGTAGTGTTATACACAGGGCAGTGTGTTATATACAGTGTAGTGTTATACACAGGGCAGTATGCTATATATAGTGTAGTGTTATACACAGGACAGTGTGTTATATACAGTGTAGTGTTATACACAGGGCAGTGTGTTATATACAGTGTAGTGTTATACACAGGGCAGTGTGTTATATACAGTGTAGTGTTATACACAGGGGAGTGTGTTATATACAGTGTAGTGTTATACACAGGCCACTGTGTTATATACAGTGTAGTGTTATACACAGGACAGTGTGTTATATACAGTGTAGTGTTATACACAGGGCAGTGTGTTATATACAGTGTAGTGTTATACACAAGAAAGTGTGATATATACAGTGTAGTGTTATACACAGGGCAGTGTGTTATATACAGTGTAGTGTTATACACAGGGCAGTGTGTTATGTACAGTGTAGTGTTATACACAGGGCAGTGTGTTATATACAGTGCAGTGTTATACACAGGGCAGTGTGTTATATACAGTGTAGTGTTATACACAGGGCAATGTGTTATATACAGTGTAGTGTTATACACAGGGCAGTGTGTTATATACAGTGTAGTGTTATACACAGGGCAGTGTGTTATATACAGTGTAGTGTTATACACAGGGCAGTGTGTTATGTACAGTGTAGTGTTATACACAGGACAGTGTGTTATATACAGTGTAGTGTTATACACAGGGCAGTGTGTTATATACAGTGTAGTGTTATACACAGGGCAGTGTGTTATATACAGTGTAGTGTTATACATAGGGCAGTGTGTTATGTACAGTGTAGTGTTATACACAGGGCAGTGTGTTAAATACAGTGTAGTGTTATACACAGGGCAGTGTGTTATATACAGTGTAGTGTTATACACAGGGCAGTGTGTTATATACAGTGTAGTGTTATACACAGGGCAGTGTGTTATATACAGTGTAGTGTTATACACAGGGCAGTGTGTTATATACAGTGTAGTGTTATACACAGGGCAGTGTGTTATATACAGTGTAGTGTTATACACAGGGCAGTGTGTTATATACAGTGTAGTGTTATACACAGGGCAGTGTGTTATATACAGTGTAGTGTTATACACAGGACAGTGTGTTATATACAGTGTAGTGTTATACACAGGGCAGTGTGTTATATACAGTGTAGTGTTATACACAAGACAGTGTGTTATATACAGTGTAGTGTTATACACAGGGCAGTGTGTTATATACAGTGTAGTGTTATACACAGGACAGTGTGTTATATACAGTGTAGTGTTATACACAGGGCAGTGTGTTATATACAGTGTAGTGTTATACACAGGGCAGTGTGTTATATACAGTGTAGTGTTATACACAGGGCAGTGTGTTATATACAGTGTAGTGTTATACACAGGGCAGTGTGTTACATACAGTGTAGTGTTATACACAGGGCAGTATGTTATATACAGTTTAGTGTTATACACAGGGCAGTGTGTTACGTACAGTGTAGTGTTATACACAGGGCAGTGTGTTAAATACAGTGTAGTGTTATACATAGGGCAGTGTGTTATGTACAGTGTAGTGTTATACACAGGGCAGTGTGTTAAATACAGTGTAGTGTTATACATAGGGCAGTGTGTTATGTACAGTGTAGTGTTATACACAGGGCAGTGTGTTAAATACAGTGTAGTGTTATACACAGGGCAGTGTGTTATATACAGTGTAGTGTTATACACAGGGCAGTGTGTTATATACAGTGTAGTGTTATACACAGGGCAGTGTGTTATATACAGTGTAGTGTTATACACAGGGCAGTGTGTTATATACAGTGTAGTGTTATACACAGGGCAGTGTGTTATATACAGTGTAGTGTTATACACAGGACAGTGTGTTATATACAGTGTAGTGTTATACACAGGGCAGTGTGTTATATACAGTGTAGTGTTATACACAGGGCAGTGTGTTATATACAGTGTAGTGTTATACACAGGACAGTGTGTTATATACAGTGTAGTGTTATACACAGGGCAGTGTGTTATATACAGTGTAGTGTTATACACAAGACAGTGTGTTATATACAGTGTAGTGTTATACACAGGGCAGTGTGTTATATATAGTGTAGTGTTATACACAGGGCAGTGTGTTATATACAGTGTAGTGTTATACACAGGGCAGTGTGTTATATACAGTGTAGTGTTATACACAGGACAGTGTGTTATATACAGTGTAGTGTTATACACAGGGCAGTGTGTTATATATAGTGTAGTGTTATACACAGGGCAGTGTGTTATATATAGTGTAGGGTTATACTCAGGGCAGTGTGTTATGTACAGTGTAGTGTTATACACAGGACAGTGTGTTATATACAGTGTAGTGTTATACACAGGGCAGTGTGTTATATATAGTGTAGTGTTATACACAGGGCAGTGTGTTATATACAGTGTAGTGTTATACACAGGGCAGTGTGTTATATACAGTGTAGTGTTATACACAGGGCAGTGTGTTATGTACAGTGTAGTGTTATACACAGGGCAGTGTGTTATGTACAGTGTAGTGTTATACACAAGACAGTGTGTTATATACAGTGTAGTGTTATACACAGGGCAGTGTGTTATATATAGTGTAGTGTTATACACAGGGCAGTGTGTTATATACAGTGTAGTGTTATACACAGGGCAGTGTGTTATATACAGTGTAGTGTTATACACAGGGCAGTGTGTTATATACAGTGTAGTGTTATACACAGGGCAGTGTGTTATATACAGTGTAGTGTTATACACAGGGCAGTATGTTATATACAGTTTAGTGTTATACATAGGGCAGTGTGTTATGTACAGTGTAGTGTTATACACAGGGCAGTGTGTTATGTACAGTGTAGTGTTATACACAGGGCAGTGTGTTATATATAGTGTAGTGTTATACACAGGGCAGTGTGTTATATATAGTGTAGTGTTATACACAGGGCAGTGTGTTATATACAGTGTAGTGTTATACACAGGGCAGTGTGTTATATATAGTGTAGTGTTATACACAGGGCAGTGTGTTATATACAGTGTAGTGTTATACACAGGGCAGTGTGTTATATACAGTGTAGTGTTATACACAGGGCAGTGTGTTATATACAGTGTAGTGTTATACACAGGGCAGTGTGTTATATACAGTGTAGTGTTATACACAGGGCAGTGTGTTATATACAGTGTAGTGTTATACACAGGGCAGTGTGTTATATACAGTGTAGTGTTATACACAGGGCAGTATGTTATATACAGTTTAGTGTTATACATAGGGCAGTGTGTTATGTACAGTGTAGTGTTATACACAAGACAGTGTGTTATATACAGTGTAGTGTTATACACAGGACAGTGTGTTATATACAGTGTAGTGTTATACACAGGGCAGTGTGTTATATACAGTGTAGTGTTATATACAGGGCAGTGTGTTATTTACAGTGTAGTGTTATACTCAGGGCAGTGTGTTATATACAGTGTAGTGTTATACACAGGGCAGTGTGTTATGTACAGTGTAGTGTTATACACAAGACAGTGTGTTATATACAGTGTAGTGTTATACACAGGACAGTGTGTTATATACAGTGTAGTGTTATACACAGGGCAGTGTGTTATATACAGTGTAGTGTTATACACAGGACAGTGTGTTATGTACAGTGTAGTGTTATACACAGGACAGTGTGTTATATACAGTGTAGTGTTATACACAGGGCAGTGTGTTATATACAGTGTAGTGTTATACACAAGACAGTGTGTTATATACAGTGTAGTGTTATACACAGGACAGTGTGTTATATACAGTGTAGTGTTATACACAGGGCAGTGTGTTATATACAGTGTAGTGTTATACACAGGGCAGAGTGTTATGTACAGTGTAGTGTTATACACAGGACAGCGTGTTATATACAGTGTAGTGTTATACACAGGGCAGTGTGTTATATACAGTGTAGTGTTATACACAGGGCAGTGTGTTATATACAGTGTAGTGTTATACATAGGGCAGTGTGTTATGTACAGTGTAGTGTTATACACAAGACAGTGTGTTATATACAGTGTAGTGTTATACACAAGACAGTGTGTTATATACAGTGTAGTGTTACACAGGGCAGTGTGTTATATACAGTGTAGTGTTATACACAGGACAGTGTGTTATATACAGTGTAGTGTTATACACAGGGCAGTGTGTTATGTACAGTGTAGTGTTATACACAGGACAGTGTGTTATGTACAGTGTAGTGTTATACACAGGACAGTGTGTTATATACAGTGTAGTGTTATACACAGGACAGTGTGTTATATACAGTGTAGTGTTATACACAGGGCAGTGTGTTATGTACAGTGTAGTGTTATACACAGGGCAGTGTGTTATATACAGTGTAGTGTTATATACTGGGCAGTATGTTATATATAGTGTAATGTTATACACAGGACAGTGTGTTATATACAGTGTAGTGTTATACACAGGACAGTGTGTTATATACAGTTTAGTGTTATACACAGGGCAGTGTGTTATATACAGTGTAGTGTAATACACAGGACAGTGTGTTATATACAGTGTAGTGTTATACACAGGGCAGTGTGTTATATACAGTGTAGTGTTATACATAGGGCAGTGTGTTATATACAGTGTAGAGTTATACACAGGGCAGTGTGTTATATACAGTGTAGTGTTACACAGGGCAGTGTGTTATATACAGTGTAGTGTTATACACAGGACAGTGTGTTATGTACAGTGTAGTGTTATACACAGGACAGTGTGTTATGTACAGTGTAGTGTTATACACAGGACAGTGTGTTATATACAGTGTAGTGTTATACACAGGACAGTGTGTTATATACAGTGTAGTGTTATACACAGGGCAGTGTGTTATGTACAGTGTAGTGTTATACACAGGGCAGTGTGTTATATACAGTGTAGTGTTATATACTGGGCAGTATGTTATATATAGTGTAATGTTATACACAGGACAGTGTGTTATATACAGTGTAGTGTTATACACAGGACAGTGTGTTATATACAGTTTAGTGTTATACACAGGGCAGTGTGTTATATACAGTGTAGTGTAATACACAGGACAGTGTGTTATATACAGTGTAGTGTTATACACAGGGCAGTGTGTTATATACAGTGTAGTGTTATACACAGGACAGTGTGTTATATACAGTGTAGAGTTATACACAGGGCAGTGTGTTATATACAGTGTAGTGGTATACACAAGACAGTGTGTTATATACAGTGTAGTGTTATACACAGGGCGGTGTGTTATATACAGTGTAGTGTTATACACAGGGCAGTGTGTTATATACAGTGTAGTGTTATACACAGGGCAGTGTGTTATATACAGTGTAGTGTTATACACAGGGCAGTGTGTTATATACAGTGTAGTGGTATACACAAGACAGTGTGTTATATACAGTGTAGTGTTATACACAGGGGAGTGTGTTATATACAGAGTAGTGTTATACATAGGGCAGTGTGTTATATACAGTGTAGTGTTATACACAGGACAGTGTGTTATGTACAGTGTAGTGTTATACACAGGGCAGTGTGTTATGTACAATGTAGTGTTATACACAAGACAGTGTGTTATATACAGTGTAGTGTTATACACAGGACAGTGTGTTATATACAGTGTAGTGTTATCAACAGGGCAGTGTGTTATATACAGTGTAGTGTTATACACAGGACAGTGTGTTATATACAGTGTAGTGTTATACATAGGACAGTGTGTTATATACAGTGTAGTGTTATACACAGGTCAGTGTGTTATATAGAGTGTAGTGTTATACACAGGGCAGTGTGTTATATACAGTGTAGTGTTATACACAGGGCAGTGTATTATATACAGTGTAGTGGTATACACAAGACAGTGTGTTATATACAGTGTAGTGTTATACACAGGGCAGTGTGTTATATACAGTGTAGTGTTATACATAGGGCAGTGTGTTATATACAGTGTAGTGTTATACACAGTGCAGTGTGTTATATACAGTGTAGTGTTATACACAGGGCAGTGTGTTATATACAGTGTAGTGTTATACACAGGGCAGTGTGTTATATACAGTGTAGTGTTATACACAGGACAGTGTGTTATGTACAGTGTAGTGTTATACACAGGACAGTGTGTTATGTACAGTGTAGTGTTATACACAGGGCAGTGTGATATATACAGTGTAGTGTTATACACAGGGCAGTGTGTTATATACAGTGTAGTGTTATACACAGGGCAGTGTGTTATATACAGTGTAGTGTTATACACAGGGCAGTGTGTTATATACAGTGTAGTGTTATACACAGGGCAATGTGTTATATACAGTGTAGTGTTATACACAGGGCAGTGTGTTATATACAGTGTAGTGTTATACATAGGGCAGTGTGTTATATACAGTGTAGTGTTATACACAGTGCAGTGTGTTATATACAGTGTAGTGTTATACACAGGGCAGTGTGTTATATACAGTGTAGTGTTATACACAGGGCAGTGTGTTATGTACAGTGTAGTGTTATACACAGGACAGCGTGTTATATACAGTGTAGTGTTATACACAGGGCAGTGTGTTATATACAGTGTAGTGTTATACACAGGGCAGTGTGTTATATACAGTGTAGTGTTATACATAGGGCAGTGTGTTATGTACAGTGTAGTGTTATACACAGGGCAGTGTGTTAAATACAGTGTAGTGTTATACACATGACAGTGTGTTATATACAGTGTAGTGTTATACACAGGACAGTGTGTTATATACAGTGTAGTGTTATACATTGGGCAGTGTGTTATATACAGTGTAGTGTTATACACAGTGCAGTGTCTTATATACAGTGTAGTGTTATACACAGGGCAGTGTGTTATATACAGTGTAGTGTTATACACAGGACAGTGTGTTATATACAGTGTAGTGTTATACACAGGGCAGTGTGTTATATACAGTGTAGTGTTATACACAGGGCAGTGTGTTACATACAGTGTAGTGTTATACACAGGGCAGTGTGTTATATACAGTGTAGAGTTATACACAGGACAGTGTGTTATATACAGTGTAGTGTTATACACAGGGCAGTGTGTTATATACAGTGTAGTGTTATACACAGGACAGTGTGTTATATACAGTGTAGTGTTATACACAGGGCAGTGTGTTATGTACAGTGTAGTGTTATATACAGGGCAGTGTGTTATATACAGTGTAGTGTTATACACAGGGCAGTGTGTTATGTACAGTGTAGTGTTATACACAGGGCATTGTGTTATATACAGTGTAGTGTTATACAGAGGGCAGTGTGTTATATACAGTGTAGTGTTATACAGAGGGCAGTGTGTTATGTACAGTGTAGTGTTATACACAAGACAGTGTGATATATACAGTGTAGTGTTATACACATGACAGTGTGTTATATACAGTGTAGTGTTATACACAGGGCAGTGTGTTATATACAGTGTAGTGTTATACACAGGATAGTGTGTTATGTACAGTGTAGTGTTATACACAGGGCAGTGTGTTATATACAGTGTAGTGTTATACACAGGGCAGTATGCTATATATAGTGTAGTGTTATACACAGGACAGTGTGTTATATACAGTGTAGTGTTATACACAGGGCAGTGTGTTATATACAGTGTAGTGTTATACACAGGGCAGTGTGTTATATACAGTGTAGTGTTATACACAGGGGAGTGTGTTATATACAGTGTAGTGTTATACACAGGCCACTGTGTTATATACAGTGTAGTGTTATACACAGGACAGTGTGTTATATACAGTGTAGTGTTATACACAGGGCAGTGTGTTATATACAGTGTAGTGTTATACACAAGAAAGTGTGATATATACAGTGTAGTGTTATACACAGGGCAGTGTGTTATATACAGTGTAGTGTTATACACAGGCCACTGTGTTATATACAGTGCAGTGTTATACACAGGGCAGTGTGTTATATACAGTGTAGTGTTATACACAGGGCAATGTGTTATATACAGTGTAGTGTTATACACAGGGCAGTGTGTTATATACAGTGTAGTGTTATACACAGGGCAGTGTGTTATATACAGTGTAGTGTTATACACAGGGCAGTGTGTTATGTACAGTGTAGTGTTATACACAGGACAGTGTGTTATATACAGTGTAGTGTTATACACAGGGCAGTGTGTTATATACAGTGTAGTGTTATACACAGGGCAGTGTGTTATATACAGTGTAGTGTTATACATAGGGCAGTGTGTTATGTACAGTGTAGTGTTATACACAGGGCAGTGTGTTAAATACAGTGTAGTGTTATACACAGGGCAGTGTGTTATATACAGTGTAGTGTTATACACAGGGCAGTGTGTTATATACAGTGTAGTGTTATACACAGGGCAGTGTGTTATATACAGTGTAGTGTTATACACAGGGCAGTGTGTTATATACAGTGTAGTGTTATACACAGGGCAGTGTGTTATATACAGTGTAGTGTTATACACAGGACAGTGTGTTATATACAGTGTAGTGTTATACACAGGGCAGTGTGTTATATACAGTGTAGTGTTATACACAGGGCAGTGTGTTATATACAGTGTAGTGTTATACACAGGGCAGTGTGTTATATACAGTGTAGTGTTATACACAGGACAGTGTGTTATATACAGTGTAGTGTTATACACAGGGCAGTGTGTTATATACAGTGTAGTGTTATACACAAGACAGTGTGTTATATACAGTGTAGTGTTATACACAGGGCAGTGTGTTATATACAGTGTAGTGTTATACACAGGACAGTGTGTTATATACAGTGTAGTGTTATACACAGGGCAGTGTGTTATATACAGTGTAGTGTTATACACAGGGCAGTGTGTTATATACAGTGTAGTGTTATACACAGGGCAGTGTGTTATATACAGTGTAGTGTTATACACAGGGCAGTGTGTTATATACAGTGTAGTGTTATACACAGGGCAGTGTGTTACATACAGTGTAGTGTTATACACAGGGCAGTATGTTATATACAGTTTAGTGTTATACACAGGGCAGTGTGTTACGTACAGTGTAGTGTTATACACAGGGCAGTGTGTTAAATACAGTGTAGTGTTATACATAGGGCAGTGTGTTATGTACAGTGTAGTGTTATACACAGGGCAGTGTGTTAAATACAGTGTAGTGTTATACATAGGGCAGTGTGTTATGTACAGTGTAGTGTTATACACAGGGCAGTGTGTTAAATACAGTGTAGTGTTATACACAGGGCAGTGTGTTATATACAGTGTAGTGTTATACACAGGGCAGTGTGTTATATACAGTGTAGTGTTATACACAGGGCAGTGTGTTATATACAGTGTAGTGTTATACACAGGGCAGTGTGTTATATACAGTGTAGTGTTATACACAGGGCAGTGTGTTATATACAGTGTAGTGTTATACACAGGACAGTGTGTTATATACAGTGTAGTGTTATACACAGGGCAGTGTGTTATATACAGTGTAGTGTTATACACAGGGCAGTGTGTTATATACAGTGTAGTGTTATACACAGGACAGTGTGTTATATACAGTGTAGTGTTATACACAGGGCAGTGTGTTATATACAGTGTAGTGTTATACACAAGACAGTGTGTTATATACAGTGTAGTGTTATACACAGGGCAGTGTGTTATATATAGTGTAGTGTTATACACAGGGCAGTGTGTTATATACAGTGTAGTGTTATACACAGGGCAGTGTGTTATATACAGTGTAGTGTTATACACAGGACAGTGTGTTATATACAGTGTAGTGTTATACACAGGGCAGTGTGTTATATATAGTGTAGTGTTATACACAGGGCAGTGTGTTATATATAGTGTAGGGTTATACTCAGGGCAGTGTGTTATGTACAGTGTAGTGTTATACACAGGACAGTGTGTTATATACAGTGTAGTGTTATACACAGGGCAGTGTGTTATATATAGTGTAGTGTTATACACAGGGCAGTGTGTTATATACAGTGTAGTGTTATACACAGGGCAGTGTGTTATATACAGTGTAGTGTTATACACAGGGCAGTGTGTTATGTACAGTGTAGTGTTATACACAGGGCAGTGTGTTATGTACAGTGTAGTGTTATACACAAGACAGTGTGTTATATACAGTGTAGTGTTATACACAGGGCAGTGTGTTATATATAGTGTAGTGTTATACACAGGGCAGTGTGTTATATACAGTGTAGTGTTATACACATGGCAGTGTGTTATATACAGTGTAGTGTTATACACAGGGCAGTGTGTTATATACAGTGTAGTGTTATACACAGGGCAGTGTGTTATATACAGTGTAGTGTTATACACAGGGCAGTATGTTATATACAGTTTAGTGTTATACATAGGGCAGTGTGTTATGTACAGTGTAGTGTTATACACAGGGCAGTGTGTTATGTACAGTGTAGTGTTATACACAGGGCAGTGTGTTATATATAGTGTAGTGTTATACACAGGGCAGTGTGTTATATATAGTGTAGTGTTATACACAGGGCAGTGTGTTATATACAGTGTAGTGTTATACACAGGGCAGTGTGTTATATATAGTGTAGTGTTATACACAGGGCAGTGTGTTATATACAGTGTAGTGTTATACACAGGGCAGTGTGTTATATACAGTGTAGTGTTATACACAGGGCAGTGTGTTATATACAGTGTAGTGTTATACACAGGGCAGTGTGTTATATACAGTGTAGTGTTATACACAGGGCAGTGTGTTATATACAGTGTAGTGTTATACACAGGGCAGTGTGTTATATACAGTGTAGTGTTATACACAGGGCAGTATGTTATATACAGTTTAGTGTTATACATAGGGCAGTGTGTTATGTACAGTGTAGTGTTATACACAAGACAGTGTGTTATATACAGTGTAGTGTTATACACAGGACAGTGTGTTATATACAGTGTAGTGTTATACACAGGGCAGTGTGTTATATACAGTGTAGTGTTATATACAGGGCAGTGTGTTATTTACAGTGTAGTGTTATACTCAGGGCAGTGTGTTATATACAGTGTAGTGTTATACACAGGGCAGTGTGTTATGTACAGTGTAGTGTTATACACAAGACAGTGTGTTATATACAGTGTAGTGTTATACACAGGACAGTGTGTTATATACAGTGTAGTGTTATACACAGGGCAGTGTGTTATATACAGTGTAGTGTTATACACAGGACAGTGTGTTATGTACAGTGTAGTGTTATACACAGGACAGTGTGTTATATACAGTGTAGTGTTATACACAGGGCAGTGTGTTATATACAGTGTAGTGTTATACACAAGACAGTGTGTTATATACAGTGTAGTGTTATACACAGGACAGTGTGTTATATACAGTGTAGTGTTATACACAGGGCAGTGTGTTATATACAGTGTAGTGTTATACACAGGGCAGAGTGTTATGTACAGTGTAGTGTTATACACAGGACAGCGTGTTATATACAGTGTAGTGTTATACACAGGGCAGTGTGTTATATACAGTGTAGTGTTATACACAGGGCAGTGTGTTATATACAGTGTAGTGTTATACATAGGGCAGTGTGTTATGTACAGTGTAGTGTTATACACAAGACAGTGTGTTATATACAGTGTAGTGTTATACACAAGACAGTGTGTTATATACAGTGTAGTGTTACACAGGGCAGTGTGTTATATACAGTGTAGTGTTATACACAGGACAGTGTGTTATATACAGTGTAGTGTTATACACAGGGCAGTGTGTTATGTACAGTGTAGTGTTATACACAGGACAGTGTGTTATGTACAGTGTAGTGTTATACACAGGACAGTGTGTTATATACAGTGTAGTGTTATACACAGGACAGTGTGTTATATACAGTGTAGTGTTATACACAGGGCAGTGTGTTATGTACAGTGTAGTGTTATACACAGGGCAGTGTGTTATATACAGTGTAGTGTTATATACTGGGCAGTATGTTATATATAGTGTAATGTTATACACAGGACAGTGTGTTATATACAGTGTAGTGTTATACACAGGACAGTGTGTTATATACAGTTTAGTGTTATACACAGGGCAGTGTGTTATATACAGTGTAGTGTAATACACAGGACAGTGTGTTATATACAGTGTAGTGTTATACACAGGGCAGTGTGTTATATACAGTGTAGTGTTATACATAGGGCAGTGTGTTATATACAGTGTAGAGTTATACACAGGGCAGTGTGTTATATACAGTGTAGTGTTACACAGGGCAGTGTGTTATATACAGTGTAGTGTTATACACAGGACAGTGTGTTATGTACAGTGTAGTGTTATACACAGGACAGTGTGTTATGTACAGTGTAGTGTTATACACAGGACAGTGTGTTATATACAGTGTAGTGTTATACACAGGACAGTGTGTTATATACAGTGTAGTGTTATACACAGGGCAGTGTGTTATGTACAGTGTAGTGTTATACACAGGGCAGTGTGTTATATACAGTGTAGTGTTATATACTGGGCAGTATGTTATATATAGTGTAATGTTATACACAGGACAGTGTGTTATATACAGTGTAGTGTTATACACAGGACAGTGTGTTATATACAGTTTAGTGTTATACACAGGGCAGTGTGTTATATACAGTGTAGTGTAATACACAGGACAGTGTGTTATATACAGTGTAGTGTTATACACAGGGCAGTGTGTTATATACAGTGTAGTGTTATACACAGGACAGTGTGTTATATACAGTGTAGAGTTATACACAGGGCAGTGTGTTATATACAGTGTAGTGGTATACACAAGACAGTGTGTTATATACAGTGTAGTGTTATACACAGGGCGGTGTGTTATATACAGTGTAGTGTTATACACAGGGCAGTGTGTTATATACAGTGTAGTGTTATACACAGGGCAGTGTGTTATATACAGTGTAGTGTTATACACAGGGCAGTGTGTTATATACAGTGTAGTGGTATACACAAGACAGTGTGTTATATACAGTGTAGTGTTATACACAGGGGAGTGTGTTATATACAGAGTAGTGTTATACATAGGGCAGTGTGTTATATACAGTGTAGTGTTATACACAGGACAGTGTGTTATGTACAGTGTAGTGTTATACACAGGGCAGTGTGTTATGTACAATGTAGTGTTATACACAAGACAGTGTGTTATATACAGTGTAGTGTTATACACAGGACAGTGTGTTATATACAGTGTAGTGTTATCAACAGGGCAGTGTGTTATATACAGTGTAGTGTTATACACAGGACAGTGTGTTATATACAGTGTAGTGTTATACACAGGGCAGTGTGTTATATACAGTGTAGTGTTATACACAGGGCAGTGTATTATATACAGTGTAGTGGTATACACAAGACAGTGTGTTATATACAGTGTAGTGTTATACACAGGGCAGTGTGTTATATACAGTGTAGTGTTATACACAGGCCACTGTGTTATATACAGTGTAGTGTTATACACAGGGCAGTGTGTTATATAGAGTGTAGTGTTATACACAGGACAGTATGCTATATACAGTGTAGTGTTATACACGGATAGTGTGTTATATACAGTGTAGTGTTATACACAGGGCAGTGTGTTATATAGAGTGTAGTGTTATACATAGGGCACTGTGTTATATACAGTGTAGTGGTATACACAGGACAGTGTGTTATATACAGTGTAGTGTTATACACAGGGGAGTGTGTTATATACAGAGTAGTGTTATACACAGGCCACTGTGTTATATACAGTGTAGTGTTATACACAGGGCAGAGTGTTATATACAGTGTAGTGTTATACCTAGGGCAGTGTGTTATATACAGTGTAGTGTTATACACAGGGCAGTGTGTTATATACAGTGTAGTGTTATACACAGGGCAGTGTGTTATATACAGTGTAGTGTTATACACAGGGCAGTGTGTTATATACAGTGTAGTGTTATACCTAGGGCAGTGTGTTATATACAGTGTACTGTTATACACAGGTCAGTGTGTTATATACAGTGTAGTGTTATACACAGGACAGTGTGTTATATACAGTGTAGTGTTATACACAGGGCAGTGTGTTATATACAGTGTAGTGTTATACACAGGACAGTGTGTTATATACAGTGTAGTGTCATACACAGGGCAGTGTGATATATACAGTGTAGTGTTATACACAGGGCAGTGTGTTATATACAGTGTAGTGTTATACACAGGGCAGTGTGTTATATACAGTGTAGTGTTATACACAGGGCTGTGTGTTATATACAGTGTAGTGTTATACACAGGACAGTGTGTTATATACAGTGCAGTGGTATACACAGGGCTGTGTGTTATATAGAGTTTAGTGTTATACACAGGGCTGTGTGTTATATACAGTGTAGTGGTATACACAGGGCAGTGTGTTATATACAGTGTAGTGTTATACACGGATAGTGTGTTATACACAGTGTAGTGTTATAAACGGATAGTGTGTTATATACAGTGTAGTGTTATACACAGGGCAGTGTGTTATATACAGTGTAGTGTTATACACCGGGCAGTGTGTTATATACAGTGTAGTGTTATACACAGGGCAGTGTGTTATATATAGTGTAGTGTTATACACAGGACAGTGTGTTATATGCAGTGTAGTGTTATACACAGGGCTGTGTGTTATATACAGTGTAGTGGTATACACAGGGCTGTGTGTTATATACAGTGTAGTGGTATACACAGGGCAGTGTGTTATATACAGTGTAGTGTTATACACGGACAGTGTGTTATATACAGTGTAGTGTTATACACAGGGCAGTGTGTTATATACAGTGTAGTGGTATACACAGGGCTGTGTGTTATATACAGTGTAGTGGTATACACAGGGCAGTGTGTTATATACAGTGTAGTGTTAAACACAGGTCTGTGTGTTATATACAGTGTACTGTTATACACAGGGTAGTGTGTTATATACAGTGTAGTGTTATACACAAGGCAGTGTGTTATATACAGTGTAGTGTTATACACAGGGCAGTGTGTTATATACAGTGTAGTGCTATACATAGGGCAGTGTGTTATATACAGGACAGTGTGTTATATACAGTGTAGTGTTATACACAGGGAAATGTGTTATATACAGAGTAGTGTTATACACAGGTCAGTGTGTTATATACAGTGTAGTGTTATACACAGGACAGTGTGTTATATACAGTGTAGTGTTATACACAGGACAGTGTGTTATATACAGTGTAGTGTTATACACAGGGCAGTGTGTTATATACAGTGTAGTGTTATACACAGGACAGTGTGTTATATACAGTGTAGTGTTATACACAGGGCAGTGTGTTATATACAGTGTAGTGTTATACACAGGGCAGTGTGTTATATACAGTGTAGTGTTATACACAAGACAGTGTGTTATATACAGTGTAGTGTTATACACAGGACAGTGTGTTATATACAGTGTAGTGTTATACACAGGGCAGTGTGTTATATACAGTGTAGTGTTATACACAGGGCAGAGTGTTATGTACAGTGTAGTGTTATACACAGGACAGCGTGTTATATACAGTGTAGTGTTATACACAAGACAGTGTGTTATATACAGTGTAGTGTTATACACAGGGCAGTGTGTTATATACAGTGTAGTGTTATACACAGGGCAGTGTGTTATATACAGTGTAGTGTTATACACAGGGCAGTGTGTTATATACAGTGTAGTGTTATACACAGGGCAGTGTGTTATATACAGTGTAGTGTTATACATAGGGCAGTGTGTTATGTACAGTGTAGTGTTATACACAAGACAGTGTGTTATATACAGTGTAGTGTTATACACAAGACAGTGTGTTATATACAGTGTAGTGTTACACAGGGCAGTGTGTTATATACAGTGTAGTGTTATACACAGGGCAGTGTGTTATATACAGTGTAGTGTTATACACAGGACAGTGTGTTATGTACAGTGTAGTGTTATACACAGGACAGTGTGTTATGTACAGTGTAGTGTTATACACAGGACAGTGTGTTATATACAGTGTAGTGTTATACACAGGACAGTGTGTTATATACAGTGTAGTGTTATACACAGGGCAGTGTGTTATGTACAGTGTAGTGTTATACACAGGGCAGTGTGTTATGTACAGTGTAGTGTTATACACAGGACAGTGTGTTATATACAGTGTAGTGTTATACACAGGACAGTGTGTTATATACAGTGTAGTGTTATACACAGGGCAGTGTGTTATATACAGTGTAGTGTAATACACAGGACAGTGTGTTATATACAGTGTAGTGTTATACACAGGGCAGTGTGTTATATACAGTGTAGTGTTATACACAGGGCAGTGTGTTATATACAGTGTAGTGTTATACACAGGGCAGTGTGTTATATACAGTGTAGTGTTATACATAGGGCAGTGTGTTATATACAGTGTAGTGTTATACACAGGACAGTGTGTTATGTACAGTGTAGTGTTATACACAGGGCAGTGTGTTATGTACAGTGTAGTGTAATACACAAGACAGTGTGTTATATACAGTGTAGTGTTATACACAGGACAGTGTGTTATATACAGTGTAGTGTTATACACAGGGCAGTGTGTTATATACAGTGTAGTGTTATACACAGGACAGTGTGTTATATACAGTGTAGTGTTATACACAGGGCAGTGTGTTATATACAGTGTAGTGTTATACACAGGGCAGTGTGTTATATACAGTGTATTGTTATACATAGGACAGTGTGTTATATACAGTGTAGTGTTATACACATGGCAGTGTGTTATATACAGTGTAGTGTTATACACAGGGCAGTGTGTTATATACAGTGTAGTGTTATACACAGGGCAGTGTGTTATATACAGTGTAGTGGTATACACAGGACAGTGTGTTATATACAGTGTAGTGTTATACACAGGGGAGTGTGTTATATACAGAGTAGTGTTATACACAGGCCACTGTGTTATATACAGTGTAGTGTTATACACAGGGCAGTGTGTTATATACAGTGTAGTGTTATACATAGGGCAGTGTGTTATATACAGTGTAGTGTTATACACAGGACAGTGTGTTATATAGAGTGTAGTGTTATACATAGGGCACTGTGTTATATACAGGACAGTGTGTTATATACAGTGTAGTGTTATACCTAGGGGAGTGTGTTATATACAGTGTAGTGTTATACACAGGGCAGTGTGTTATATACAGTGTAGTGTTATACACAGGGCAGTGTGTTATATACAGTGTAGTGTTATACACAGGGCAGTGTGTTATATACAGTGTAGTGTTATACACAGGACAGTGTGTTATATACAGTGTAGTGTTATACACAGGGCAGTGTGATATATACAGTGTAGTGTTATACACAGGGCAGTGTGTTATATACAGTGTAGTGTTATACACAGGGCAGTGTGTTATATACAGTGTAGTGTTATACACAGGGCAGTGTGTTATATACAGTGTAGTGTTATACACAGGGCAGTGTGTTATATACAGCGTAGTGTTATACACAGGGCAGTGTGTTATATACAGTGTAGTGTTATACACAGGGCAGTGTGTTATATACAGCGTAGTGTTATACACAGGGCAGTGTGTTATATACAGTGCAGTGTTATACACAGGGCAGTGTGTTATATACAGTGTAGTGTTATACACAGGGCAGTGTGTTATATACAGTGTAGTGTTATACACAGGGCAGTGTGTTATATACAGCGTAGTGTTATACATAGGGCAGTGTGTTATATACAGTGTAGTGTTATACACGGATATTGTGTTATATACAGTGTAGTTTTATATACAGGGCAGTGTGTTATATACAGTGTAGTGTTATACACAGGGCAGTGTGTTATATACAGTGTAGTGTTATACACAGGACAGTGTGCTATATACAGTGTAGTTTTATACACAGGGCAGTGTGTTATATACAGTGTAGTGCTATACACATGACAGTGTGTTATATACAGTGCAGTGTTATACACAGGACAGTGTGTTCTATACAGTGTAGTGTTAATCACAGGGCAGTGTGTTATATACAGTGTAGTGTTATACACAGGGCAGTGTGCTATATACAGTGTAGTGTTATACACAGGGCAGTGTTTTATATACAGTGTAGTGTTATACACAGGGCAGTGTGTTATATACAGTGTAGTGTTATACACAGGACAGTGTGCTATATACAGTGTAGTGTTATACACAGGGCAGTGTGTTATATACAGTGTAGTGGTATACACAGGGCAGTGTGTTATATACAGTGTAGTGGTATACACAGGGCAGTGTGTTATATACAGTGTAGTGTTATACTCAGGGCAGTGTGTTATATACAGTGTAGTGTTATACACAGGGCAGTGTGTTATATACAGTGTAGTGTTATACACAGGGCAGTGTGTTATATACAGTGTAGTGTTATACACAGGGTAGTGTGTTATATACAGTGTAGTGTTATACTCAGGGCAGTGTGTTATATACAGTGTAGTGTTATACACAGGACAGTGTGTTATATACAGTGTAGTGTTATACACAGGGCAGTGTGCTATATACAGTGTAGTGTTATACTCAGGGCAGTTTGTTATATACAGTGTAGTGTTATACACAGGGCAGTTTGTTATATACAGTGTAGTGTTGTACACAGGGCAGTGTGTTATATACAGTGTAGTGTTATACACAGGGTAGTGTGTTATATACAGTGTAGTGTTATACACAGGGTAGTGTGTTATATACAGTGTAGTGTTATACACAGGGTAGTGTGTTATATACAGTGTAGTGTTATACACAGGGTAGTGTGTTATATACAGTGTAGTGTTATACACAGGGTAGTGTGTTATATACAGTGTAGTGTTATACACAGGGTAGTGTGTTATATACAGTGTAGTGTTATACACAGGGTAGTGTGTTATATACAGTGTAGTGTTATACACAGGGCAGTGTGTTATATACAGTGTAGTGTTATACACAGGGTAGTGTGTTATATACAGTGTAGTGTTATACACAGGGTAGTGTGTTATATACAGTGTAGTGTTATACACAGGGTAGTGTGTTATATACAGTGTAGTGTTATACACAGGGTAGTGTGTTATATACAGTGTAGTGTTATACACAGGGTAGTGTGTTATATACAGTGTAGTGTTATACACAGGGCAGTGTGTTATATACAGTGTAGTGTTATACACAGGGTAGTGTGTTATATACAGTGTAGTGTTATACACAGGGTAGTGTGTTATATACAGTGTAGTGTTATACACAGGGTAGTGTGTTATATACAGTGTAGTGTTATACACAGGGCAGTGTGTTATATACAGTGTAGTGTTATACACAGGGTAGTGTGTTTTATACAGTGTAGTGTTATACTCAGGGCAGTTTGTTATATACAGTGTAGTGTTATACACAGGGCAGTGTGTTATATACAGTGTAGTGTTATACACAGGGTAGTGTGTTATATACAGTGTAGTGTTATACACAGGGTAGTGTGTTATATACAGTGTAGTGTTATACACAGGGTAGTGTGTTATATACAGTGTAGTGTTATACACAGGGTAGTGTGTTATATACAGTGTAGTGTTATACACAGGGCAGTGTGTTATATACAGTGTAGTGTTATACACAGGGTAGTGTGTTATATACAGTGTAGTGTTATACACAGGGTAGTGTGTTATATACAGTGTAGTGTTATACTCAGGGCAGTTTGTTATATACAGTGTAGTGGTATACACAGGGCAGTGTGTTATATACAGTGTAGTGTTATACACAGGGCAGTGTGTTATATACAGTGTAGTGTTATACACAGGGCAGTGTGTTATATACAGTGTAGTGTTATACACAGGGCAGAGTGTTATATGCATTGTAGTGTTATACACACGGCAGTGTGTTATATAGAGTGTAGTGTTATACACAGGGCAGTGTGTTATATACAGTGTAGTGTTATACTCAGGGCAGTGTGTTAAATACAGTGTAGTGTTATACATAGGGCAGTGTGTTATATACAGTGTAGTGTTATACATAGGGCAGTGTGTTATATACAGTGTAGTGTTATACACAGGGCAGTGTGTTATATACAGTGTAGTGTTATACACAGGGCAGTGTGTTATATACAGTGTAGTGGTATACACAGGGCAGTGTGTTATATACAGTGTAGTGTTATACTCAGGGCAGTGTGTTATATACAGTGTAGTGTTATACATAGGGCAGTGTGTTATATACAGTGTAGTGTTATACATAGGGCAGTGTGTTATATACAGTGTAGTGTTATACACAGGGCAGTGTGTTATATACAGTGTAGTGTTATACACAGGGCAGTGTATTATATACAGTGTAGTGTTATACACAGGGCAGTGTGTTATATACAGTGTAGTGTTATACACAGGGCAGTGTGTTATATACAGTGTAGTGTTATACATAGGGCAGTGTGTTATATACAGTGTAGTGTTATACATAGGGCAGTGTGTTATATACAGTGCAGTGTTATACACAGAGCAGTGTGTTATATACAGTGTAGTGTTATACATAGGGCAGTGTGTTATATACAGTATAGTGTTATACGCAGGGCAGTGTGTTATATACAGTGTAGTGTTATACATAGGGCAGTGTGTTATATACAGTGCAGTGTTATACACAGAGCAGTGTGTTATATACAGTGTAGTGTTATACATAGGGCAGTGTGTTATATACAGTGTAGTGTTATACACAGGGCAGAGTGTTATATGCAGTGTAGAGTTATACACACGGCAGTGTGTTATATAGAGTGTAGTGTTATACACAGGGCAGTGTGTTATATACAGTGTAGTGCTATACATAGGGCAGTGTGTTATGTACAGTGAAGTGTTATACACAGGGCAGTGTGTTATATACAGTGTAGTGTTATACACAGGGGAGTGTGTTATATACAGTGTAGTGTTATACATAGGGCAGTGCTTTATATACAGTGTAGTGTCATACACGGGGCAGTGTGTTATATACAGTGTAGTGTTATACACAGGGCAGTGTGTTATATACAGTGTAGTGTTATACACAGGACAGTGTGTTATATACAGTGTAGTGTTATATACAGTGTAGTGTTATACACAGGGCAGTGTGTTATAAACAGTGTAGTGTTATACACAGGGCAGTGTGTTATATACAGTGAAGTGTTATACACAGGACAGTGTGTTATATACAGTGTAGTGTTATATACAGTGTAGTGTTATACACAGGGCAGTGTGTTATATACAGTGTAGTGTTATACACAGGATAGTGTGTTATATACAGTGTAGTGTTATACACAGGGCAGTGTGTTATATACAGTGTAGTGTTATACACAGGATAGTGTGTTATATACAGCGTAGTGTTATACACAGGGCAGTCTGTTATATACAGTGTAGTGTTATACACAGGGCAGTGTGTTATATACAGTGTAGTGTTATACACAGGATAGTGTGTTATATACAGTGTAGTGTTATACACAGGGCAGTGTGCTATATACAGTGTAGTGTTATACATAGGGCAGTGTGTTATATACAGTGTAGTGTCATACACAGGGCAGTGTGTTATATACAGTGTAGTGTTATACACAGGGAGTGTGTTATATACAGTGTAGTGTTATACACAGGGAGTGTGTTATATACAGTGTAGTGTTATACACAGGACAGTGTGTTATATACAGTGTAGTGTTATACACAGGACAGTGTGTTATATACAGTGTAGTGGTATACACAGGACAGTGTGTTATATACAGTGTAGTGTTATACATAGGGCAGTGTGTTATATACAGTGTAGTGTCATACACAGGGCAGTGTGTTATATACAGTGTAGTGTTATACACAGGGCAGTGTGTTATATACAGTGTAGAGTTATATACAGGGCAGTGTGTTACATACAGTGTAGTGTTATACACAGGGCAGTGTGTTATATACAGTGTAGTGTTATACACAGGGTAGTGTGTTATATACAGTGTAGTGTTATACACAGGGTAGTGTGTTATATACAGTGTAGTGTTATACACAGGGCAGTGTGTTATATACAGTGTAGTGTTATACACAGGGTAGTGTGTTATATACAGTGTAGTGTTATACACAGGACAGTGTGTTATATACAGTGTAGTGTTATACACAGGGCAGTGTGTTATATACAGTGTAGTGTTATACACAGGGTAGTGTGTTATATACAGTGTAGTGTTATACACAGGGCAGTGTGTTATATACAGTGTAGTGTTATACACAGGGTAGTGTGTTATATACAGTGTAGTGTTATACACAGGGTAGTGTGTTATATACAGTGTAGTGTTATACTCAGGGCAGTTTGTTATATACAGTGTAGTGGTATACACAGGGCAGTGTGTTATATACAGTGTAGTGTTATACACAGGGCAGTGTGTTATATTCAGTGTAGTGTTATACTCAGGGCAGTGTGTTATATACAGTGTAGTGTTATACATAGGGCAGTGTGTTATATACAGTGTAGTGTTATACATAGGGCAGTGTGTTATATACAGTGTAGTGTTATACACAGGGCAGTGTGTTATATACAGTGTAGTGTTATACACAGGGCAGTGTGTTATATACAGTGTAGTGTTATACACAGGGCAGTGTGTTATATACAGTGTAGTGTTATACACAGGGCAGTGTGTTATATACAGTGTAGTGTTATACATAGGGCAGTGTGTTATATACAGTGTAGTGTTATACACAGGGCAGTGTGTTATATACAGTGTAGTGTTATACATAGGGCAGTGTGTTATATACAGTGTAGTGTTATACATAGGGCAGTGTGTTATATACAGTGTAGTGTTATACAGGGCAGTGTGTTATATACAGTGTAGTGTTATACATAGGGCAGTGTGTTATATACAGTGTAGTGTTATACATAGGGCAGTGTGTTATATACAGTGTAGTGTTATACAGGGCAGTGTGTTATATACAGTGTAGTGTTATACACAGGGCAGTGTGTTATATACAGTGTAGTGTTATACATAGGGCAGTGTGTTATATACAGTGTAGTGTTATACATAGGGCAGTGTGTTATATACAGTGTAGTGTTATACAGGGCAGTGTGTTATATACAGTGTAGTGGTATACACAGAGCAGTGTGTTATATACAGTGCAGTGTTATACACAGAGCAGTGTGTTATATACAGTGTAGTGTTATACAGGGCAGTGTGTTATATACAGTGTAGTGTTATACAGAGGGCAGTGTGTTATATACAGTGTAGTGTTATACACAGGACAGTGTGTTCCATACAGTGTAGTGTTATACAGAGGGCAGTGTGTTATATACAGTGTAGTGTTATACAGAGGACAGTGTGCTATATACAGAGTAGTGTTATACATAGGGCAGTGTGTTATATACAGTGTAGTATTATACACAGGACAGTGTGTTATATACAGTGTAGTGTTATACACAGGACAGTGTGTTATATACAGTATAGTGTTATACACAGGGCAGTGTGTTATATACAGTGTAGTGTTATACACAGGACAGTGTGTTATACACAGGACAGTGTGTTATATACAGTGTAGTGTCATACACAGGGCAGTGTGTTATATACAGAGTAGTTTCATACAGAGGGCAGTGTGTTATATACAGTGTAGTGTCATACACAGGGCAGTGTGTTATATACAGTGTAGTGTTATACACAGGGGAGTGTGTTATATACAGTGTAGTGTTATACATAGGGCAGTGTGTTATATACAGTGTAGTGTCATACACAGGGCAGTGTGTTATATACAGTGTAGTGTTATACACAGGGCAGTGTGTTATATACAGTGTAGTGTTATACACAGGACAGTGTGTTATATACAGTGTAGTGTTATACACAGGGCAGTGTGTTATATACTGTGAAGTGTTATACACAGGACAGTGTGTTATATACAGTGTAGTGTTATATACAGTGTAGTGTTATACACAGGGCAGTGTGTTATATACAGTGTAGTGTTATACACAGGGCAGTGTGTTATATACAGTGTAGTGTTATACACAGGATAGTGTGTTATATACAGTGTAGTGTTATACACAGGGCAGTGTGCTATATACAGTGTAGTGTTATACATAGGGTAGTGTGTTATATACAGTGTAGTGTCATACACAGGGCAGTGTGTTATATACAGTGTAGTGTTATACACAGGGAGTGTGTTATATACAGTGTAGTGTTATACACAGGGAGTGTGTTATATACAGTGTAGTGTTATACACAGGACAGTGTGTTATATACAGTGTAGTGTTATACACAGGGCAGTGTGCTATATACAGTGTAGTGTTATACACAGGACAGTGTGTTATATACAGTGTAGTGTTATACACAGGACAGTGTGTTATATACAGTGTAGTGTTATACATAGGGCAGTGTGTTATATACAGTGTAGTGTCATACACAGGGCAGTGTGTTATATACAGTGTAGTGTTATACACAGGGCAGTGTGTTATATACAGTGTAGAGTTATATACAGGGCAGTGTGTTACATACAGTGTAGTGTTATACACAGGGCAGTGTGTTATAAACAGTGTAGTGTTATACACAGGGTAGTGTGTTATATACAGTGTAGTGTTATACACAGGGTAGTGTGTTATATACAGTGTAGTGTTATACACAGGGCAGTGTGTTATATACAGTGTAGTGTTATACACAGGGTAGTGTGTTATATACAGTGTAGTGTTATACACAGGGTAGTGTGTTATATACAGTGTAGTGTTATACACAGGGTAGTGTGTTATATACAGTGTAGTGTTATACACAGGGCAGTGTGTTATATACAGTGTAGTGTTAAACACAGGGTAGTGTGTTTTATACAGTGTAGTGTTATACTCAGGGCAGTTTGTTATATACAGTGTAGTGTTATACACAGGGCAGTGTGTTATATACAGTGTAGTGTTATACACAGGGTAGTGTGTTATATACAGTGTAGTGTTATACACAGGGTAGTGTGTTATATACAGTGTAGTGTTATACACAGGGTAGTGTGTTATATACAGTGTAGTGTTATACACAGGGCAGTGTGTTATATACAGTGTAGTGTTATACACAGGGTAGTGTGTTATATACAGTGTAGTGTTATACACAGGGTAGTGTGTTATATACAGTGTAGTGTTATACTCAGGGCAGTTTGTTATATACAGTGTAGTGGTATACACAGGGCAGTGTGTTATATACAGTGTAGTGTTATACACAGGGCAGTGTGTTATATACAGTGTAGTGTTATACTCAGGGCAGTGTGTTATATACAGTGTAGTGTTATACATAGGGCAGTGTGTTATATACAGTGTAGTGTTATACATAGGGCAGTGTGTTATATACAGTGTAGTGTTATACACAGGGCAGTGTGTTATATACAGTGTAGTGTTATACACAGGGCAGTGTGTTATATACAGTGTAGTGTTATACACAGGGCAGTGTGTTATATACAGTGTAGTGTTATACACAGGGCAGTGTGTTATATACAGTGTAGTGTTATACATAGGGCAGTGTGTTATATACAGTGTAGTGTTATACATAGGGCAGTGTGTTATATACAGTGCAGTGTTATACACAGAGCAGTGTGTTATATACAGTGTAGTGTTATACATAGGGCAGTGTGTTATATACAGTGTAGTGTTATACAGGGCAGTGTGTTATATACAGTGTAGTGTTATACAGAGGGCAGTGTGTTATATACAGTGTAGTGTTATACAGAGGACAGTGTGTTATATACAGAGTAGTGTTATACACAGGGCAGTGTGTTATATACAGTGTAGTGTTATACACAGGACAGTGTGTTATATACAGTATAGTGTTATACACAGGGCAGTGTGTTATACACAGTGTAGTGTTATACACAGGACAGTGTGTTATACACAGGACAGTGTGTTATATACAGTGTAGTGTCATACACAGGGCAGTTTGTTATATACAGAGTAGTTTCATACACAGGGCAGTGTGTTATATACAGTGTAGTGTTATACACAGGGCAGTGTGTTATATACAGTGTAGTGTTATACATAGGGCAGTGTGTTATATACAGTGTAGTGTTATACATAGGGCAGTGTGTTATATACAGTGCAGTGTTATACACAGAGCAGTGTGTTATATACAGTGTAGTGTTATACATAGGGCAGTGTGTTATATACAGTGTAGTGTTATACAGAGGGCAGTGTGTTATATACAGTGTAGTGTTATACACAGGACAGTGTGTTCCATACAGTGTAGTGTTATACAGAGGGCAGTGTGTTATATACAGTGTAGTGTTATACAGAGGACAGTGTGTTATATACAGAGTAGTGTTATACACAGGGCAGTGTGTTATATACAGTGTAGTGTTATACACAGGACAGTGTGTTATATACAGTATAGTGTTATACACAGGGCAGTGTGTTATATACAGTGTAGTGTTATACACAGGACAGTGTGTTATACACAGGACAGTGTGTTATATACAGTGTAGTGTTATACACAGGACAGTGTGTTATACACTGGGCAGTGTGTTATATACAGTGTAGTGTCATACACAGGGCAGTGTGTTATATACAGTGTAGTGTTATACACAGGGGAGTGTGTTATATACAGTGTAGTGTTATACATAGGGCAGTGTGTTATATACAGTGTAGTGTTATACACAGGGCAGTGTGTTATATACAGTGTAGTGTTATACACAGGGCAGAGTGTTATATGCATTGTAGTGTTATACACACGGCAGTGTGTTATATAGAGTGTAGTGTTATACACAGGGCAGTGTGTTATATACAGTGTAGTGTTATACTCAGGGCAGTGTGTTAAATACAGTGTAGTGTTATACATAGGGCAGTGTGTTATATACAGTGTAGTGTTATACATAGGGCAGTGTGTTATATACAGTGTAGTGTTATACACAGGGCAGTGTGTTATATACAGTGTAGTGTTATACACAGGGCAGTGTGTTATATACAGTGTAGTGGTATACACAGGGCAGTGTGTTATATACAGTGTAGTGTTATACTCAGGGCAGTGTGTTATATACAGTGTAGTGTTATACATAGGGCAGTGTGTTATATACAGTGTAGTGTTATACATAGGGCAGTGTGTTATATACAGTGTAGTGTTATACACAGGGCAGTGTGTTATATACAGTGTAGTGTTATACACAGGGCAGTGTATTATATACAGTGTAGTGTTATACACAGGGCAGTGTGTTATATACAGTGTAGTGTTATACACAGGGCAGTGTGTTATATACAGTGTAGTGTTATACATAGGGCAGTGTGTTATATACAGTGTAGTGTTATACATAGGGCAGTGTGTTATATACAGTGCAGTGTTATACACAGAGCAGTGTGTTATATACAGTGTAGTGTTATACATAGGGCAGTGTGTTATATACAGTATAGTGTTATACGCAGGGCAGTGTGTTATATACAGTGTAGTGTTATACATAGGGCAGTGTGTTATATACAGTGCAGTGTTATACACAGAGCAGTGTGTTATATACAGTGTAGTGTTATACATAGGGCAGTGTGTTATATACAGTGTAGTGTTATACACAGGGCAGAGTGTTATATGCAGTGTAGAGTTATACACACGGCAGTGTGTTATATAGAGTGTAGTGTTATACACAGGGCAGTGTGTTATATACAGTGTAGTGCTATACATAGGGCAGTGTGTTATGTACAGTGAAGTGTTATACACAGGGCAGTGTGTTATATACAGTGTAGTGTTATACACAGGGGAGTGTGTTATATACAGTGTAGTGTTATACATAGGGCAGTGCTTTATATACAGTGTAGTGTCATACACGGGGCAGTGTGTTATATACAGTGTAGTGTTATACACAGGGCAGTGTGTTATATACAGTGTAGTGTTATACACAGGACAGTGTGTTATATACAGTGTAGTGTTATATACAGTGTAGTGTTATACACAGGGCAGTGTGTTATAAACAGTGTAGTGTTATACACAGGGCAGTGTGTTATATACAGTGAAGTGTTATACACAGGACAGTGTGTTATATACAGTGTAGTGTTATATACAGTGTAGTGTTATACACAGGGCAGTGTGTTATATACAGTGTAGTGTTATACACAGGATAGTGTGTTATATACAGTGTAGTGTTATACACAGGGCAGTGTGTTATATACAGTGTAGTGTTATACACAGGATAGTGTGTTATATACAGCGTAGTGTTATACACAGGGCAGTCTGTTATATACAGTGTAGTGTTATACACAGGGCAGTGTGTTATATACAGTGTAGTGTTATACACAGGATAGTGTGTTATATACAGTGTAGTGTTATACACAGGGCAGTGTGCTATATACAGTGTAGTGTTATACATAGGGCAGTGTGTTATATACAGTGTAGTGTCATACACAGGGCAGTGTGTTATATACAGTGTAGTGTTATACACAGGGAGTGTGTTATATACAGTGTAGTGTTATACACAGGGAGTGTGTTATATACAGTGTAGTGTTATACACAGGACAGTGTGTTATATACAGTGTAGTGTTATACACAGGACAGTGTGTTATATACAGTGTAGTGGTATACACAGGACAGTGTGTTATATACAGTGTAGTGTTATACATAGGGCAGTGTGTTATATACAGTGTAGTGTCATACACAGGGCAGTGTGTTATATACAGTGTAGTGTTATACACAGGGCAGTGTGTTATATACAGTGTAGAGTTATATACAGGGCAGTGTGTTACATACAGTGTAGTGTTATACACAGGGCAGTGTGTTATATACAGTGTAGTGTTATACACAGGGTAGTGTGTTATATACAGTGTAGTGTTATACACAGGGTAGTGTGTTATATACAGTGTAGTGTTATACACAGGGCAGTGTGTTATATACAGTGTAGTGTTATACACAGGGTAGTGTGTTATATACAGTGTAGTGTTATACACAGGACAGTGTGTTATATACAGTGTAGTGTTATACACAGGGCAGTGTGTTATATACAGTGTAGTGTTATACACAGGGTAGTGTGTTATATACAGTGTAGTGTTATACACAGGGCAGTGTGTTATATACAGTGTAGTGTTATACACAGGGTAGTGTGTTATATACAGTGTAGTGTTATACACAGGGTAGTGTGTTATATACAGTGTAGTGTTATACTCAGGGCAGTTTGTTATATACAGTGTAGTGGTATACACAGGGCAGTGTGTTATATACAGTGTAGTGTTATACACAGGGCAGTGTGTTATATTCAGTGTAGTGTTATACTCAGGGCAGTGTGTTATATACAGTGTAGTGTTATACATAGGGCAGTGTGTTATATACAGTGTAGTGTTATACATAGGGCAGTGTGTTATATACAGTGTAGTGTTATACACAGGGCAGTGTGTTATATACAGTGTAGTGTTATACACAGGGCAGTGTGTTATATACAGTGTAGTGTTATACACAGGGCAGTGTGTTATATACAGTGTAGTGTTATACACAGGGCAGTGTGTTATATACAGTGTAGTGTTATACATAGGGCAGTGTGTTATATACAGTGTAGTGTTATACACAGGGCAGTGTGTTATATACAGTGTAGTGTTATACATAGGGCAGTGTGTTATATACAGTGTAGTGTTATACATAGGGCAGTGTGTTATATACAGTGTAGTGTTATACAGGGCAGTGTGTTATATACAGTGTAGTGTTATACATAGGGCAGTGTGTTATATACAGTGTAGTGTTATACATAGGGCAGTGTGTTATATACAGTGTAGTGTTATACAGGGCAGTGTGTTATATACAGTGTAGTGTTATACACAGGGCAGTGTGTTATATACAGTGTAGTGTTATACATAGGGCAGTGTGTTATATACAGTGTAGTGTTATACATAGGGCAGTGTGTTATATACAGTGTAGTGTTATACAGGGCAGTGTGTTATATACAGTGTAGTGGTATACACAGAGCAGTGTGTTATATACAGTGCAGTGTTATACACAGAGCAGTGTGTTATATACAGTGTAGTGTTATACAGGGCAGTGTGTTATATACAGTGTAGTGTTATACAGAGGGCAGTGTGTTATATACAGTGTAGTGTTATACACAGGACAGTGTGTTCCATACAGTGTAGTGTTATACAGAGGGCAGTGTGTTATATACAGTGTAGTGTTATACAGAGGACAGTGTGCTATATACAGAGTAGTGTTATACATAGGGCAGTGTGTTATATACAGTGTAGTATTATACACAGGACAGTGTGTTATATACAGTGTAGTGTTATACACAGGACAGTGTGTTATATACAGTATAGTGTTATACACAGGGCAGTGTGTTATATACAGTGTAGTGTTATACACAGGACAGTGTGTTATACACAGGACAGTGTGTTATATACAGTGTAGTGTCATACACAGGGCAGTGTGTTATATACAGAGTAGTTTCATACAGAGGGCAGTGTGTTATATACAGTGTAGTGTCATACACAGGGCAGTGTGTTATATACAGTGTAGTGTTATACACAGGGGAGTGTGTTATATACAGTGTAGTGTTATACATAGGGCAGTGTGTTATATACAGTGTAGTGTCATACACAGGGCAGTGTGTTATATACAGTGTAGTGTTATACACAGGGCAGTGTGTTATATACAGTGTAGTGTTATACACAGGACAGTGTGTTATATACAGTGTAGTGTTATACACAGGGCAGTGTGTTATATACTGTGAAGTGTTATACACAGGACAGTGTGTTATATACAGTGTAGTGTTATATACAGTGTAGTGTTATACACAGGGCAGTGTGTTATATACAGTGTAGTGTTATACACAGGGCAGTGTGTTATATACAGTGTAGTGTTATACACAGGATAGTGTGTTATATACAGTGTAGTGTTATACACAGGGCAGTGTGCTATATACAGTGTAGTGTTATACATAGGGTAGTGTGTTATATACAGTGTAGTGTCATACACAGGGCAGTGTGTTATATACAGTGTAGTGTTATACACAGGGAGTGTGTTATATACAGTGTAGTGTTATACACAGGGAGTGTGTTATATACAGTGTAGTGTTATACACAGGACAGTGTGTTATATACAGTGTAGTGTTATACACAGGGCAGTGTGCTATATACAGTGTAGTGTTATACACAGGACAGTGTGTTATATACAGTGTAGTGTTATACACAGGACAGTGTGTTATATACAGTGTAGTGTTATACATAGGGCAGTGTGTTATATACAGTGTAGTGTCATACACAGGGCAGTGTGTTATATACAGTGTAGTGTTATACACAGGGCAGTGTGTTATATACAGTGTAGAGTTATATACAGGGCAGTGTGTTACATACAGTGTAGTGTTATACACAGGGCAGTGTGTTATAAACAGTGTAGTGTTATACACAGGGTAGTGTGTTATATACAGTGTAGTGTTATACACAGGGTAGTGTGTTATATACAGTGTAGTGTTATACACAGGGCAGTGTGTTATATACAGTGTAGTGTTATACACAGGGTAGTGTGTTATATACAGTGTAGTGTTATACACAGGGTAGTGTGTTATATACAGTGTAGTGTTATACACAGGGTAGTGTGTTATATACAGTGTAGTGTTATACACAGGGCAGTGTGTTATATACAGTGTAGTGTTAAACACAGGGTAGTGTGTTTTATACAGTGTAGTGTTATACTCAGGGCAGTTTGTTATATACAGTGTAGTGTTATACACAGGGCAGTGTGTTATATACAGTGTAGTGTTATACACAGGGTAGTGTGTTATATACAGTGTAGTGTTATACACAGGGTAGTGTGTTATATACAGTGTAGTGTTATACACAGGGTAGTGTGTTATATACAGTGTAGTGTTATACACAGGGCAGTGTGTTATATACAGTGTAGTGTTATACACAGGGTAGTGTGTTATATACAGTGTAGTGTTATACACAGGGTAGTGTGTTATATACAGTGTAGTGTTATACTCAGGGCAGTTTGTTATATACAGTGTAGTGGTATACACAGGGCAGTGTGTTATATACAGTGTAGTGTTATACACAGGGCAGTGTGTTATATACAGTGTAGTGTTATACTCAGGGCAGTGTGTTATATACAGTGTAGTGTTATACATAGGGCAGTGTGTTATATACAGTGTAGTGTTATACATAGGGCAGTGTGTTATATACAGTGTAGTGTTATACACAGGGCAGTGTGTTATATACAGTGTAGTGTTATACACAGGGCAGTGTGTTATATACAGTGTAGTGTTATACACAGGGCAGTGTGTTATATACAGTGTAGTGTTATACACAGGGCAGTGTGTTATATACAGTGTAGTGTTATACATAGGGCAGTGTGTTATATACAGTGTAGTGTTATACATAGGGCAGTGTGTTATATACAGTGCAGTGTTATACACAGAGCAGTGTGTTATATACAGTGTAGTGTTATACATAGGGCAGTGTGTTATATACAGTGTAGTGTTATACAGGGCAGTGTGTTATATACAGTGTAGTGTTATACAGAGGGCAGTGTGTTATATACAGTGTAGTGTTATACAGAGGACAGTGTGTTATATACAGAGTAGTGTTATACACAGGGCAGTGTGTTATATACAGTGTAGTGTTATACACAGGACAGTGTGTTATATACAGTATAGTGTTATACACAGGGCAGTGTGTTATACACAGTGTAGTGTTATACACAGGACAGTGTGTTATACACAGGACAGTGTGTTATATACAGTGTAGTGTCATACACAGGGCAGTTTGTTATATACAGAGTAGTTTCATACACAGGGCAGTGTGTTATATACAGTGTAGTGTTATACACAGGGCAGTGTGTTATATACAGTGTAGTGTTATACATAGGGCAGTGTGTTATATACAGTGTAGTGTTATACATAGGGCAGTGTGTTATATACAGTGCAGTGTTATACACAGAGCAGTGTGTTATATACAGTGTAGTGTTATACATAGGGCAGTGTGTTATATACAGTGTAGTGTTATACAGAGGGCAGTGTGTTATATACAGTGTAGTGTTATACACAGGACAGTGTGTTCCATACAGTGTAGTGTTATACAGAGGGCAGTGTGTTATATACAGTGTAGTGTTATACAGAGGACAGTGTGTTATATACAGAGTAGTGTTATACACAGGGCAGTGTGTTATATACAGTGTAGTGTTATACACAGGACAGTGTGTTATATACAGTATAGTGTTATACACAGGGCAGTGTGTTATATACAGTGTAGTGTTATACACAGGACAGTGTGTTATACACAGGACAGTGTGTTATATACAGTGTAGTGTTATACACAGGACAGTGTGTTATACACTGGGCAGTGTGTTATATACAGTGTAGTGTCATACACAGGGCAGTGTGTTATATACAGTGTAGTGTTATACACAGGGGAGTGTGTTATATACAGTGTAGTGTTATACATAGGGCAGTGTGTTATATACAGTGTAGTGTCATACACAGGGCAGTGTGTTATATACAGTGTAGTGTTATACACAGGACAGTGTGTTATATACAGTGTAGTGTTATACACAGGGCAGTGTGTTATATACAGTGAAGTGTTATACAGAGGACAGTGTGTTATATACAGTGTAGTGTTATATACAGTGTAGTGTTATACACAGGGCAGTGTGTTATATACAGTGTAGTGTTATACACAGGGCAGTGTGTTATATACAGTGTAGTGTTATACACAGGGCAGTGTGTTATATACAGTGTAGTGTCATACACAGGGCAGTGTGTTATATACAGTGTAGTGTTATACACAGGGCAGTGTGCTATATACAGTGTAGTGTTATACATAGGGCAGTGTGTTATATACAGTGTAGTGTCATACATAGGGCAGTGTGTTATATACATTGTAGTGTTATACACAGGGAGTGTGTTATATACAGTGTAGTGTTATACACAGGGAGTGTGTTATATACAGTGTAGTGTTATACACAGGACAGTGTGTTATATACAGTGTAGTGTTATACACAGGGCAGTGTGCTATATACAGTGTAGTGTTATACACAGGACAGTGTGTTATATACAGTGTAGTGTTATACACAGGACAGTGTGTTATATACAGTGTAGTGTTATACATAGGGCAGTGTGTTATATACAGTGTAGTGTCATACACAGGGCAGTGTGTTATATACAGTGTAGTGTTATACACAGGGCAGTGTGTTATATACAGTGTAGAGTTATATACAGGGCAGTGTGTTACATACAGTGTAGTGTTATACACAGGGCAGTGTGTTATATACAGTGTAGTGTTATACACAGGACAGTGTGTTATATACAGTGTAGTGTTATACACAGGGCAGTGTGTTATATACAGTGTAGTGTTATACACGGATAGTGTGTTATATACAGTGTAGTGTTATACACCAGGGAGTGTGTTATATACAGTGTAGTGTTATACACAGGGCAGTGTGTTATATACAGTGTAGTGTTATACACAGGGCAGTGTGTTATATACAGTGTAGAGTTATATACAGGGCAGTGTGTTATATACAGTGTAGTGTTATACACAGGGCAGTGTGTTATATACAGTGTAGTGTTATACACAGGGCAGTGTGTTATATACAGTGTAGTGTTATACACGGATAGTGTGTTATATACAGTGTAGTGTTATACACCAGGGAGTGTGTTATATACAGTGTAGTGTTATACACAGGGCAGTGTGTTATATACAGTGTAGTGTTATACACAGGGCAGTGTGTTATATACAGTGTAGAGTTATATACAGGGCAGTGTGTTACATACAGTGTAGTGTTATACACAGGGCAGTGTGTTATATACAGTGTAGTGTTATACACAGGGCAGTGTGTTATATACAGTGTAGAGTTATATACAGGGCAGTGTGTTACATACAGTGTAGTGTTATACACAGGGCAGTATGTTATATACAGTGTAGTGTTATAAACAGGACAGTGTGTTATATACAGTGTAGTGTTATACACAGGGCAGTGTGTTATATACAGTGTAGTGTTATACACAGGGCAGTGTGTTATATACAGTGTAGTGTTATACACAGTGCAGTGTGTTATATACAGTGTAGTGTTATACACGGATAGTGTGTTATATACAGTGTAGTGTTATACACCAGGGAGTGTGTTATGTACAGTGTAGTGTTATACACAGGGCAGTGTGTTATATACAGTGTAGAGTTATATACAGGGCAGTGTGTTACATACAGTGTAGTGTTATACACAGGGCAGTGTGTTATATACAGTGTAGTGTTATACACGGATAGTGTGTTATATACAGTGTAGTGTTATACACCAGGGAGTGTGTTATATACAGTGTAGTGTTATACACAGGGCAGTGTGTTATATACAGTGTAGTGTTATACACAGGGTAGTGTGTTATATACAGTGTAATGTTATACAGAGGACAGTGTGTTATATACAGTGTAGTGTTATACATAGGGCAGTGTGTTATATACAGTGTAGTGTTATACACAGGGCAGTGTGTTATATACAGTGTAGTGTTATACACAGAGCAGTGTGTTATATACAGTGTAGTGTTATATACAGGGCAGTTTGTGATATACAGTGTAGTGTTATACACAGGGCAGTGTGTTATATACAGTGTAGTGTTATACACAGGGCAGTGTGTTATATACAGTGTAGTGTTATACACAGGACAGTGTGTTATATACAGTGTAGTGTTATACACAGGGCAGTGTGTTATATACAGTGTAGTGTTATACACAGGGCAGTGTGTTATATACAGTGTAGTGTTATACACAGGACAGTGTGTTATATACAGTGTAGTGTTATACACAGGGCAGTGTGTTATATACAGTGTAGTGTTATACACAGGGCAGTGTGTTATATACAGTGTAGTGTTATACACAGGGCAGTGTGTTATATACAGTGTAGTGTTATACACGGATATTGTGTTATATACAGTGTAGTGTTATACACCAGAGACTGTGTTATATACAGTGTAGTGGTATACACAGGGCAGTGTGTTATATACAGTGTAGTGTTATACACAGGGCAGTGTGTTATATACAGTGTAGTGTTATACACAGGGTAGTGTGTTATATACAGTGTAATGTTATACAGAGGACAGTGTGTTATATACAGTGTAGTGTTATACACAGGGCAGTGTGTTATATACAGTGTAGAGTTATACACAGGGCAGTGTGTTATATACAGTATAGTGTTATATACAGGGCAGTGTGTTATATACAGTGTAGTGTTATACACAGGGCAGTGTGTTATATACAGTGTAGTGTTATACAGAGGACAGTGTGTTATATAAAGTGTAGTGTTATACACAGGGCAGTTTGTGATATACAGTGTAGTGTTATACAGAGGGCAGTGTGTTATATACAGTGTAGTGTTATACATAGGGCAGTGTGTTATATACAGTGTAGTGTTATACATAGGGCAGTGTGTTATATACAGTGTAGTGTTATACACAGGGCAGTGTGTTATATACAGTGTAGTGTTATACACAGAGCAGTTTGTGATATACAGTGTAGTGTTATACACAGGGCAGTGTGTTATATACAGTGTAGTGTTATACACAGGGCAGTGTGTTATATACAGTGTAGTGTTATACAAAGGGCAGTGTGTTATATACAGTGTAGTGTTATACACAGGGCAGTTTGTGATATACAGTGTAGTGTTATACACAGGGCAGTGTGTTATATACAGTGTAGTGTTATACACAGGGCAGTGTGTTATATACAGTGTAGTGTTATACAAAGGGCAGTGTGTTATATACAGCGTAGTGTTATACATAGGGCAGTGTGTTATATACAGCGTAGTGTTATACATAGGGCAGTGTGTTATATACAGTGTAATGTTATACTGAGGACAATGTGTTATATACAGTGTAGTGTTATACACCAGGGAGTGTGTTATATACAGTGTAGTGTTATACATAGGGCAGTGTGTTATATACAGTGTAGTGTAATACACAGGGCAGTGTGTTATATACAGTGTAGTGTTATACACAGGGCAGTGTGTTATATACAGTGTAGTGGTATACACAGGGCAGAGTGTTATATACAGTGTAGTGTTATACACAGGACAGTGTGTTATATACAGTGTAGTGTTATACACAGGGCAGTGTGTTATATACAGTGTAGTGTTATATACAGGGCAGTGTGTTATATACAGTGTAGTGTTATACACAGGGCAATGTGTTATATACAGTGTAGTGTTATACACAGGACAGTGTGTTATATACAGTGTAGTGTTATACACAGGACAGTGTGTTATGTACAGTGTAATGTTATACAGAGGACAGTGTGTTATATACAGCGTAGTGTTATACACAGGGCAGTTTGTGATATACAGTGTAGTGTTATACACAGGGCAGTGTGTTATATACAGTGTAGTGTTATACACAGGGCAGTGTGTTATATACAGTGTAGTGTTATACACAGGGCAGTGTGTTATATACAGTGTAGTGTTATACACAGGGCAGTGTGTTATATACAGTGTAGTGTTATATACAGGGCAGTGTGTTATATACAGTGTAGTGTTATACACAGAGCAATGTGTTATATACAGTGTAGTGTTATACACAGGACAGTGTGTTATATACAGTGTAGTGTTATATACAGTGTAGTGTTATACACAGGTCAGTGTGTTATATACAGTGTAGTGTTATACACGGACAGTGTGTTATATACAGTGTAGTGTTATACACAGGTCAGTGTGTTATATACAGTGTAGTGCTATACACGGACAGTGTGTTATATACAGTGTAGTGTTATACATAGGTCAGTGTGTTATATACAGTGTAGTGTTATACACGGACAGTGTGTTATATACAGAGCAGTGTTATACACAGGGCAGTGTGTTATATACAGTGTAGTGTTATACATAGGGCAGTGTGTTATATACAGTGTAGTGTTATACACAGGGCAGTGTGTTATATACAGCGTAGTGTTATACACAGGGCAGTGTGTTACATACAGTGTAGTGTTACACACAGGGCAGTGTGTTATATACAGTGTAGTTTTATACACGGATATTGTGTTATATACAGTGTAGTGTTATACACCAGGGACTGTGTTATATACAGTGTAGTGTTATACACAGGGCAGTGTGTTATATACAGTGTAGTGTTATACACAGGGCAGTGTGTTATATACAGTGTAGTGTTATACACAGTGCAGTGTGTTATATACAGTGTAGTGTTATACACAGGACAGTGTGTTATATACAGTGTAGTGTTATACACAGGGTAGTGTGTTATATACAGTGTAGTGTTATACACAGGGCAGTGTGTTATATACAGTGTAGTGTTATACTCAGGGCAGTGTGTTATATACAGTGTAGTGTTATACACAGGGCAGTGTGTTATATACAGTGTAGTGTTATACTCAGGGCAGTGTGTTATATACAGTGTAGTGTTATACACAGGGCAGTGTGTTATATACAGTGTAGTGTTATACACAGTGCAGTGTGTTATATACAGTGTAGTGTTATACACAGGACAGTGTGTTATATACAGTGTAGTGTTATACTCAGGGCAGTGTGTTATATACAGAGTAGTGTTATACACAGTGCAGTGTGTTATATACAGTGTAGTGTTATACACAGGGCAGTATGTTATATACAGTGTAGTGTTATACACAGGGCAGTGTGTTATATACAGTGTAGTGTTATACTCAGGGCAGTGTGTTATATACAGTGTAGTGTTATACACAGGGCAGTGTGTTATATACAGTGTAGTGTTATACACAGGGTAGTGTGTTATATAGAGTGTAGTGTTATACACAGGGCAGTGTGTTATATACAGTGTAGTGTTATACACAGGGTAGTGTGTTATATACAGTGTAGTGTTATACACAGGGCAGTGTGTTATATACAGTGTAGTGTTATACACAGGGCAGTGTGTTATATACAGTGTAGTGTTATACACAGGGCAGTGTGTTATATGCAGTGTAGTGTTATACACAGGGCAGTGTGCTATATACAGTGTAGTGTTATACACAGGTCAGTGTGTTATATACAGTGTAGTGTTATACACAGGGCAGTGTGTTATATACAGTGTAGTGTTATACACAGGGCAGTGTGCTATATACAGTGTAGTGTTATACACAGGTCAGTGTGTTATATACAGTGTAGTGTTATACACAGGGCAGTGTGATATATACAGTGTAGTGTTATACACAGGGCAGTGTGTTATATACAGTGTAGTGTTATATACAGGACAGTGTGTTATATACAGTGTAGTGTTATACACAGGGCAGTGTGTTATATACAGTGTAGTGTTATACACAGGGCAGTGTGTTATATGCAGTGTAGTGTTATACACAGGGCTGTGTGTTATATACAGTGTAGTGTTACACACAGGGCAGTGTGTTATATACAGTGTAGTGTTACACACAGGGCAGTGTGTTATATACAGTGTAGTGTTATACACAGGGCAGTGTGTTATATACAGTGTAGTGTTATACACAGGGCAGTGTGTTATATGCAGTGTAGTGTTATACACAGGGCAGTGTGTTATATACAGTGTAGTGTTATACACAGGGTAGTGTGTTATATACAGTGTAGTGTTACACACAGGGCAGTGTGTTATATACAGTGTAGTGTTATACACAGGGCAGTGTGTTATATACAGTGTAGTCTTATACACAGGGTAGTGTGTTATATACAGTGTAGTGTTATACACAGGGCAGTGTGTTATATACAGTGTAGTGTTATACATAGGACAGTGTGTTATATACAGTGTAGTCTTATACACAGGGCAGTGTGTTATATGCAGTGTAGTGTTATACACAGGGCAGTGTGTTATATACAGTGTAGTGTTATACACAGGGTAGTGTGTTATATACAGTGTAGTGTTACACACAGGGCAGTGTGTTATATACAGTGTAGTGTTATACACAGGGCAGTGTGTTATATACAGTGTAGTGTTATACACAGGGCAGTGTGTTATATACAGTGTAGTGTTATACACAGGGCAGTGTGTTATATACAGTGTAGTGTTATACACAGGGCAGTGTGTTATATACAGTGTAGTGTTACACACAGGGCAGTGTGTTATATACAGTGTAGTGTTATACACAGGGCAGTGTGTTATATACAGTGTAGTGTTATACACAGGGCTGTGTGTTATATACAGTGTAGTCTTATACACAGGGTAGTGTGTTATATACAGTGTAGTGTTACACACAGGGCAGTGTGTTATATACAGTGTAGTGTTACACACAGGGCAGTGTGTTATATACAGTGTAGTGTTACACACAGGGCAGTGTGTTATATACAGTGTAGTGTTATACACAGGGCAGTGTGTTATATACAGTGTAGTGTTATACACAGGGCAGTGTGTTATATACAGTGTAGTGTTATACACAGGGTAGTGTGTTATATACAGTGTAGTGTGATACACAGGGCAGTGTGTTATATACAGTGTAGTGTTATACACAGGGTAGTGTGTTATATACAGTGTAGTGTTATACACAGGGCAGTGTGTTATATACAGTGTAGTGTTATACACAGGGTAGTGTGTTATATACAGTGTAGTGTTATACACAGGGCAGTGTGTTATATACAGTGTAGTGTTATACACAGGGCAGTGTGTTATATACAGTGTAGTGTTATACACAGGGTAGTGTGTTATATACAGTGTAGTGTTATACACAGGGCAGTGTGTTATATACAGTGTAGTGGTATACACAGGGTAGTGTGTTATATACAGTGTAGTGTTATACACAGGGCAGTGTGTTATATACAGTGTAGTGTTACACACAGGGCAGTGTGTTATATACAGTGTAGTGTTATACACAGGGCAGTGTGTTATATACAGTGTAGTGTTATACATAGGACAGTGTGTTATATACAGTGTAGTGTTATACACAGGTCAGTGTGTTATATACAGTGTAGTGTTATACACAGGGCAGTGTGTTATATACAGTGTAGTGTTATATACAGGACAGTGTGCTATATACAGTGTAGTGTTATACACAGGGCAGTGTGTTATATACAGTGTAGTGTTATATACAGGACAGTGTGTTATATACAGTGTAGTGTTATACACAGGGCAGTGTGTTACATACAGTGTAGTGTTATACACAGGGCAGTGTGTTATATACATTGTAGTGTTATACACAGGACAGTGTGTTATATACAGTGTAGTGTTATACACAGGGCAGTGTGTTATATACAGTGTAGTGTTATATACAGGACAGTGTGTTATATACAGTGTAGTGTTATACACAGGGCAGTGTGTTATATACAGTGTAGTGTTATACACAGGGCAGTGTGTTATATGCAGTGTAGTGTTACACACAGGGCAGTGTGTTACATACAGTGTAGTGTTATACACAGGGCAGTGTGTTATATACAGTGTAGTGTTATACACAGGGTAGTGTGTTATATACAGTGTAGTGTTACACACAGGGCAGTGTGTTATATACAGTGTAGTGTTATACACAGGGCAGTGTGTTATATACAGTGTAGTCTTATACACAGGGTAGTGTGTTATATACAGTGTAGTGTTATACATAGGACAGTGTGTTATATACAGTGTAGTGTTATACACAGGGCAGTGTGTTATATACAGTGTAGTGTTATACATAGGACAGTGTGTTATATACAGTGTAGTCTTATACACAGGGCAGTGTGTTATATGCAGTGTAGTGTTATACACAGGGCAGTGTGTTATATACAGTGTAGTGTTATACACAGGGTAGTGTGTTATATACAGTGTAGTGTTACACACAGGGCAGTGTGTTATATACAGTGTAGTGTTATACACAGGGCAGTGTGTTATATACAGTGTAGTCTTATACACAGGGTAGTGTGTTATATACAGTGTAGTGTTACACACAGGGCAGTGTGTTATATACAGTGTAGTGTTACACACAGGGCAGTGTGTTATATACAGTGTAGTGTTACACACAGGGCAGTGTGTTATATACAGTGTAGTGTTACACACAGGGCAGTGTGTTATATACAGTGTAGTGTTATACACAGGGCAGTGTGTTATATACAGTGTAGTGTTATACACAGGGCAGTGTGTTATATACAGTGTAGTCTTATACACAGGGTAGTGTGTTATATACAGTGTAGTGTTACACACAGGGCAGTGTGTTATATACAGTGTAGTGTTATAAACAGGGCAGTGTGTTATATGCAGTGTAGTGTTATACACAGGGCAGTGTGTTATATGCAGTGTAGTGTTATACACAGGGCAGTGTGTTATATACAGTGTAGTGTTATACACAGGGCAGTGTATTATATACAGTGTAGTGTTATACACAGGGCAGTGTGTTATATACAGTGTAGTTATACACAGGGCAGTGTGTTATATACAGTGTAGTGTTATACACAGGGCAGTGTGTTATATGCAGTGTAGTGTTATACACAGGACAGTGTGTTATATACAGTGTAGTGTTATACACAAGGCAGGGTGTTATATACAGTGTAGTGCTATACACGGACAGTGTGTTATATACAGTGTAGTGTTATACATAGGTCAGTGTGTTATATACAGTGTAGTGTTATACACGGACAGTGTGTTATATACAGAGCAGTGTTATACACAGGGCAGTGTGTTATATACAGTGTAGTGTTATACACAGGGCAGTGTGCTATATACAGTGTAGTGTTATACACAGGGCAGTGTGTTATATACAGCGTAGTGTTATACACAGGGCAGTGTGTTACATACAGTGTAGTGTTACACACAGGGCAGTGTGTTATATACAGTGTAGTTTTATACACGGATATTGTGTTATATACAGTGTAGTGTTATACACCAGGGACTGTGTTATATACAGTGTAGTGTTATACACAGGGCAGTGTGTTATATACAGTGTAGTGTTATACACAGGGCAGTGTGTTATATACAGTGTAGTGTTATACACAGGACAGTGTGTTATATACAGTGTAGTGTTATACACAGGGCAGTGTGTTATATACAGTGTAGTGTTATACACAGGGCAGTGTGTTATATACAGTGTAGTGTTATACACAGGACAGTGTGTTATATACAGTGTAGTGTTATACACAGGACAGTGTGTTATATACAGTGTAGTGTTATACACAGTGCAGTGTGTTATATACAGTGTAGTGTTATACACAGGACAGTGTGTTATATACAGTGTAGTGTTATACTCAGGGCAGTGTGTTATATACAGTGTAGTGTTATACACAGGGCAGTGTGTTATATACAGTGTAGTGTTATACACAGGGTAGTGTGTTATATACAGTGTAGTGTTATACACAGGGCAGTGTGTTATATACAGTGTAGTGTTATACTCAGGGCAGTGTGTTATATACAGTGTAGTGTTATACACAGGGCAGTGTGTTATATACAGTGTAGTGTTATACTCAGGGCAGTGTGTTATATACAGTGTAGTGTTATACACAGGGCAGTGTGTTATATACAGTGTAGTGTTATACACAGGACAGTGTGTTATATACAGTGTAGTGTTATACTCAGGGCAGTGTGTTATATACAGAGTAGTGTTATACACAGTGCAGTGTGTTATATACAGTGTAGTGTTATACACAGGGCAGTGTGTTATATACAGTGTAGTGTTATACTCAGGGCAGTGTGTTATATACAGAGTAGTGTTATACACAGTGCAGTGTGTTATATACAGTGTAGTGTTATACACAGGGCAGTGTGTTATATACAGTGTAGTGTTATACACAGGGCAGTGTGTTATATACAGTGTAGTGTTATACACAGTGCAGTGTGTTATATACAGTGTAGTGTTATACACAGGACAGTGTGTTATATACAGTGTAGTGTTATACTCAGGGCAGTGTGTTATATACAGAGTAGTGTTATACACAGTGCAGTGTGTTATATACAGTGTAGTGTTATACACAGGGCAGTGTGTTATATACAGTGTAGTGTTATACACAGGGCAGTGTGTTATATACAGTGTAGTGTTATACTCAGGGCAGTGTGTTATATACAGTGTAGTGTTATACACAGGGCAGTGTGTTATATACAGTGTAGTGTTATACACAGGGTAGTGTGTTATATAGAGTGTAGTGTTATACACAGGGCAGTGTGTTATATACAGTGTAGTGTTATACACAGGGTAGTGTGTTATATACAGTGTAGTGTTATACACAGGGCAGTGTGTTATATACAGTGTAGTGTTATACACAGGGCAGTGTGCTATATACAGTGTAGTGTTATACACAGGTCAGTGTGTTATATACAGTGTAGTGTTATACACAGGGCAGTGTGTTATATACAGTGTAGTGTTATACACAGGGCAGTGTGTTATATGCAGTGTAGTGTTATACACAGGGCAGTGTGTTATTTACAGTGTAGTGTTATACACAGGGCAGTGTGTTATATACAGTGTAGTGTTATACACAGGGCAGTGTGCTATATACAGTGTAGTGTTATACACAGGTCAGTGTGTTATATACAGTGTAGTGTTATACACAGGGCAGTGTGATATATACAGTGTAGTGTTATACACAGGGCAGTGTGTTATATACAGTGTAGTGTTATATACAGGACAGTGTGTTATATACAGTGTAGTGTTATACACAGGGCAGTGTGTTATATACAGTGTAGTGTTATACACAGGGCAGTGTGTTATATGCAGTGTAGTGTTATACACAGGGCAGTGTGTTATATACAGTGTAGTGTTACACACAGGGCAGTGTGTTATATACAGTGTAGTGTTACACACAGGGCAGTGTGTTATATACAGTGTAGTGTTATACACAGGGCAGTGTGTTATATACAGTGTAGTGTTATACACAGGGCAGTGTGTTATATGCAGTGTAGTGTTATACACAGGGCAGTGTGTTATATACAGTGTAGTGTTATACACAGGGTAGTGTGTTATATACAGTGTAGTGTTACACACAGGGCAGTGTGTTATATACAGTGTAGTGTTATACACAGGGCAGTGTGTTATATACAGTGTAGTCTTATACACAGGGTAGTGTGTTATATACAGTGTAGTGTTATACACAGGGCAGTGTGTTATATACAGTGTAGTGTTATACATAGGACAGTGTGTTATATACAGTGTAGTCTTATACACAGGGCAGTGTGTTATATGCAGTGTAGTGTTATACACAGGGCAGTGTGTTATATACAGTGTAGTGTTATACACAGGGTAGTGTGTTATATACAGTGTAGTGTTACACACAGGGCAGTGTGTTATATACAGTGTAGTGTTATACACAGGGCAGTGTGTTATATACAGTGTAGTGTTATACACAGGGCAGTGTGTTATATACAGTGTAGTGTTATACACAGGGCAGTGTGTTATATACAGTGTAGTGTTACACACAGGGCAGTGTGTTATATACAGTGTAGTGTTACACACAGGGCAGTGTGTTATATACAGTGTAGTGTTATACACAGGGCAGTGTGTTATATACAGTGTAGTGTTATACACAGGGCTGTGTGTTATATACAGTGTAGTCTTATACACAGGGTAGTGTGTTATATACAGTGTAGTGTTACACACAGGGCAGTGTGTTATATACAGTGTAGTGTTACACACAGGGCAGTGTGTTATATACAGTGTAGTGTTACACACAGGGCAGTGTGTTATATACAGTGTAGTGTTATACACAGGGCAGTGTGTTATATACAGTGTAGTGTTATACACAGGGCAGTGTGTTATATACAGTGTAGTGTTATACACAGGGTAGTGTGTTATATACAGTGTAGTGTGATACACAGGGCAGTGTGTTATATACAGTGTAGTGTTATACACAGGGTAGTGTGTTATATACAGTGTAGTGTTATACACAGGGCAGTGTGTTATATACAGTGTAGTGTTATACACAGGGTAGTGTGTTATATACAGTGTAGTGTTATACACAGGGCAGTGTGTTATATACAGTGTAGTGTTATACACAGGGCAGTGTGTTATATACAGTGTAGTGTTATACACAGGGTAGTGTGTTATATACAGTGTAGTGTTATACACAGGGCAGTGTGTTATATACAGTGTAGTGGTATACACAGGGTAGTGTGTTATATACAGTGTAGTGTTATACACAGGGCAGTGTGTTATATACAGTGTAGTGTTACACACAGGGCAGTGTGTTATATACAGTGTAGTGTTATACACAGGGCAGTGTGTTATATACAGTGTAGTGTTATACATAGGACAGTGTGTTATATACAGTGTAGTGTTATACACAGGTCAGTGTGTTATATACAGTGTAGTGTTATACACAGGGCAGTGTGTTATATACAGTGTAGTGTTATATACAGGACAGTGTGCTATATACAGTGTAGTGTTATACACAGGGCAGTGTGTTATATACAGTGTAGTGTTATATACAGGACAGTGTGTTATATACAGTGTAGTGTTATACACAGGGCAGTGTGTTACATACAGTGTAGTGTTATACACAGGGCAGTGTGTTATATACATTGTAGTGTTATACACAGGACAGTGTGTTATATACAGTGTAGTGTTATACACAGGGCAGTGTGTTATATACAGTGTAGTGTTATATACAGGACAGTGTGTTATATACAGTGTAGTGTTATACACAGGGCAGTGTGTTATATACAGTGTAGTGTTATACACAGGGCAGTGTGTTATATGCAGTGTAGTGTTACACACAGGGCAGTGTGTTACATACAGTGTAGTGTTATACACAGGGCAGTGTGTTATATACAGTGTAGTGTTATACACAGGGTAGTGTGTTATATACAGTGTAGTGTTACACACAGGGCAGTGTGTTATATACAGTGTAGTGTTACACACAGGGCAGTGTGTTATATACAGTGTAGTGTTATACACAGGGCAGTGTGTTATATACAGTGTAGTGTTATACACAGGGCAGTGTGTTATATACAGTGTAGTCTTATACACAGGGTAGTGTGTTATATACAGTGTAGTGTTACACACAGGGCAGTGTGTTATATACAGTGTAGTGTTATAAACAGGGCAGTGTGTTATATGCAGTGTAGTGTTATACACAGGGCAGTGTGTTATATGCAGTGTAGTGTTATACACAGGGCAGTGTGTTATATACAGTGTAGTGTTATACACAGGGCAGTGTATTATATACAGTGTAGTGTTATACACAGGGCAGTGTGTTATATACAGTGTAGTTATACACAGGGCAGTGTGTTATATACAGTGTAGTGTTATACACAGGGCAGTGTGTTATATGCAGTGTAGTGTTATACACAGGACAGTGTGTTATATACAGTGTAGTGTTATACACAAGGCAGGGTGTTATATACAGTGTAGTGTTATACACAGGGCAGTGTGTTATATACAGTGTAGTGTTATACACAGGGCAGTGTGTTATATACAGTGTAGTGTTATACACAGGACAGTGTGTTATATACAGTGTAATGTTACACACAGGGCAGTGTGTTATATACAGTGTAGTGTTATACACAGGGCAGTGTGTTATATACAGTGTAGTGTTATACACAGGGCAGTGTGTTATATACAGTGTAGTGTTATACACAGGGCAGTGTGTTATATACAGTGTAGTGTTATACACAGGACAGTGTGTTATATGCAGTGTAGTGTTATACACAGGACAGTGTGTTATATACAGTGTAGTGTTATACACAGGGTAGTGTGTTATATACAGTGTAGTGTTATACACAGGACAGTGTGTTATATACAGTGTAGTGTTATACACAGGGCAGTGTGTTATATACAGTGTAGTGTTATACACAGGACAGTGTGTTATATGCAGTGTAGTGTTATACACAGGACAGTGTGTTATATACAGTGTAGTGTTATACACAGGGCAGTGTGTTATATACAGTGTAGTGTTATACACAGGGCAGTGTGTTATATACAGTGTAGTGTTATACACAGGGCAGTGTGTTATATACAGTGTAGTGTTATACACAGGACAGTGTGTTATATACAGTGTAGTGTTATACACAGGGCAGTGTGTTATATACAGTGTAATGTTACACACAGGGCAGTGTGTTATATACAGTGTAGTGTTATACACAGGGCAGTGTGTTATATACAGTGTAGTGTTATACACAGGGCAGTGTGTTATATACAGTGTAGTGTTATACACAGGGCAGTGTGTTATATACAGTGTAGTGTTATACACAGGGCAGTGTGTTATATACAGTGTAGTGTTATACACAGGACAGTGTGTTATATGCAGTGTAGTGTTATACACAGGACAGTGTGTTATATACAGTGTAGTGTTATACACAGGGCAGTGTGTTATATACAGTGTAGTGTGTTATATACAGTGTAGTGTTATACACAGGGCAGTGTGTTATATACAGTGTAGTGTTATACACAGGGCAGTGTGTTATATACAGTGTAGTGTTATACACAGGGCAGTGTGTTATATACAGTGTAGTGTTATACACAAGGCAGTGTGTTATATACAGTGCAGTGTTATACACAGGACAGTGTGTTATATACAGTGTAGTGTTATACACAGGGCAGTGTGTTATATACAGTGTAGTGTTATACATAGGGCAGTGTGTTATATACAGTGTAGTGTTATACACAGGGCAGTGTGTTATATTCAGTGTAGTGTTATACACAGGGCAGTGTGTTATATACAGTGTAGTGTTATACACAGGGCAGTGTGTTATATACAGTGTAGTGTTATACACAGGGCAGTGTGTTATATTCAGTGTAGTGTTATACACAGGACAGTGTGTTATATACAGTGTAGTGTTATACATAGGGCAGTGTGTTATATACAGTGTAGTGTTATACACAGGGCAGTGTGTTATATTCAGTGTAGTGTTATACACAGGGCAGTGTGTTATATACAGTGTAGTGTTATACACAGGGCAGTGTGTTATATACAGTGTAGTGTTATACACAGGGCAGTGTGTTATATACAGTGTAGTGTTATACACAGGGCAGTGTGTTATATTCAGTGTAGTGTTATACACAGGGCAGTGTGTTATATACAGTGCAGTGTTATACACAGGACAGTGTGTTATATACAGTGTAGTGTTATACACAGGGCAGTGTGTTATATACAGTGTAGTGTTATACACAGGGCAGTGTGTTATATGCAGTGTAGTGTTATACACAGGGCAGTGTGTTATATGCAGTGTAGTGTTATACACAGGGCAGTGTGTTATATACAGTGTAGTGTTATACACAGGGCAGTGTGTTATATACAGTGTAGTGTTATACACAGGGCAGTGTGTTATATACAGTGTAGTGTTATATACAGGACAGTGTGCTATATACAGTGTAGTGTTATACACAGGGCAGTGTGTTATATACAGTGTAGTGTTATATACAGGACAGTGTGTTATATACAGTGTAGTGTTATACACAGGGCAGTGTGTTACATACAGTGTAGTGTTATACACAGGGCAGTGTGTTATATACATTGTAGTGTTATACACAGGACAGTGTGTTATATACAGTGTAGTGTTATACACAGGGCAGTGTGTTATATACAGTGTAGTGTTATATACAGGACAGTGTGTTATATACAGTGTAGTGTTATACACAGGGCAGTGTGTTATATACAGTGTAGTGTTATACACAGGGCAGTGTGTTATATGCAGTGTAGTGTTACACACAGGGCAGTGTGTTACATACAGTGTAGTGTTATACACAGGGCAGTGTGTTATATACAGTGTAGTGTTATACACAGGGTAGTGTGTTATATACAGTGTAGTATTACACACAGGGCAGTGTGTTATATACAGTGTAGTGTTATACACAGGGCAGTGTGTTATATACAGTGTAGTCTTATACACAGGGTAGTGTGTTATATACAGTGTAGTGTTATACATAGGACAGTGTGTTATATACAGTGTAGTGTTATACACAGGGCAGTGTGTTATATACAGTGTAGTGTTATACATAGGACAGTGTGTTATATACAGTGTAGTCTTATACACAGGGCAGTGTGTTATATGCAGTGTAGTGTTATACACAGGGCAGTGTGTTATATACAGTGTAGTGTTATACACAGGGTAGTGTGTTATATACAGTGTAGTGTTACACACAGGGCAGTGTGTTATATACAGTGTAGTGTTACACACAGGGCAGTGTGTTATATACAGTGTAGTGTTATACACAGGGCAGTGTGTTATATACAGTGTAGTGTTATACACAGGGCAGTGTGTTATATACAGTGTAGTCTTATACACAGGGTAGTGTGTTATATACAGTGTAGTGTTACACACAGGGCAGTGTGTTATATACAGTGTAGTGTTATAAACAGGGCAGTGTGTTATATGCAGTGTAGTGTTATACAAAGGACAGTGTGTTATATACAGTGTAGTGTTATACACAGGGCAGTGTGTTATATACAGTGTAGTGTTACACACAGGGCAGTGTGTTATATACAGTGTAGTGTTACACACAGGGCAGTGTGTTATATACAGTGTAGTGTTATACACAGGGCAGTGTGTTATATACAGTGTAGTGTTATACACAGGGCAGTGTGTTATATACAGTGTAGTCTTATACACAGGGTAGTGTGTTATATACAGTGTAGTGTTACACACAGGGCAGTGTGTTATATACAGTGTAGTGTTATAAACAGGGCAGTGTGTTATATGCAGTGTAGTGTTATACACAGGGCAGTGTGTTATATACAGTGTAGTGTTATACACAGGGCAGTGTGTTATATACAGTGTAGTGTTATACACAGGACAGTGTGTTATATGCAGTGTAGTGTTATACACAGGACAGTGTGTTATATACAGTGTAGTGTTATACACAGGGTAGTGTGTTATATACAGTGTAGTGTTATACACAGGACAGTGTGTTATATACAGTGTAGTGTTATACACAGGGCAGTGTGTTATATACAGTGTAGTGTTATACACAGGGCAGTGTGTTATATACAGTGTAGTGTTATACACAGGGCAGTGTGTTATATACAGTGTAGTGTTATACACAGGACAGTGTGTTATATACAGTGTAATGTTACACACAGGGCAGTGTGTTATATACAGTGTAGTGTTATACACAGGGCAGTGTGTTATATACAGTGTAGTGTTATACACAGGGCAGTGTGTTATATACAGTGTAGTGTTATACACAGGGCAGTGTGTTATATACAGTGTAGTGTTATACACAGGGCAGTGTGTTATATACAGTGTAGTGTTATACACAGGACAGTGTGTTATATGCAGTGTAGTGTTATACACAGGACAGTGTGTTATATACAGTGTAGTGTTATACACAGGGCAGTGTGTTATATACAGTGTAGTGTGTTATATACAGTGTAGTGTTATACACAGGGCAGTGTGTTATATACAGTGTAGTGTTATACACAGGGCAGTGTGTTATATACAGTGTAGTGTTATACACAGGGCAGTGTGTTATATACAGTGTAGTGTTATACACAAGGCAGTGTGTTATATACAGTGCAGTGTTATACACAGGACAGTGTGTTATATACAGTGTAGTGTTATACACAGGGCAGTGTGTTATATGCAGTGTAGTGTTATACACAGGGCAGTGTGTTATATGCAGTGTAGTGTTATACACAGGGCAGTGTGTTATATACAGTGTAGTGTTATACACAGGGCAGTGTGTTATATACAGTGTAGTGTTATACACAGGGCAGTGTGTTATATACAGTGTAGTGTTATACACAGGGCAGTGTGTTATATGCAGTGTAGTGTTATACACAGGGCAGTGTGTTATGTACAGTGAAGTGTTATACACAGGGCAGTGTGTTATATACAGTGTAGTGTTATACACAGGGCAGTGTGTTATATACAGTGTAGTGTTATACACAGGGCAGTGTGTTATATACAGTGTAGTGTTATACACAGGGCAGTGTGTTATATGCAGTGTAGTGTTATACACAGGGCAGTGTGTTGTATGCAGTGTAGTGTTAAACACAGGGCACTGTGTTATATACAGTGTAGTGTTATACACAGGGCAGTGTGTTATATTCAGTGTAGTGTTATACACAGGGCAGTGTGTTATATACAGTGCAGTGTTATACATAGGGCACTGTGTTATATACAGTGTAGTGTTATACACAGGGCAGTGTGTTATATACAGTGTAGTGTTATACACAGGGCAGTGTGTTATATACAGTGTAGTGTTATACACAGGGCAGTGTGTTATATTCAGTGTAGTGTTATACACAGGGCAGTGTGTTATATACAGTGCAGTGTTATACACAGGACAGTGTGTTATATACAGTGTAGTGTTATACACAGGGCAGTGTGTTATATACAGTGTAGTGTTATACACAGGGCAGTGTGTTATATGCAGTGTAGTGTTATACACAGGGCAGTGTGTTATATACAGTGCAGTGTTATACACAGGGCAGTGTGTTATATACAGTGTAGTGTTATACACAGGGCAGTGTGTTATATACAGTGTAGTGTTATACATAGGGCAGTGTGTTATATACAGTGTAGTGTTATACATAGGGCAGTGTGTTATATACAGTACAGTGTTATACACAGGACAGTGTGTTATATACAGTGTAGTGTTATACACAGGGCAGTGTGTTATATACAGTGTAGTGTTATACACAGGGCAGTGTGTTATATGCAGTGTAGTGTTATACACAGGGCAGTGTGTTATATACAGTGCAGTGTTATACACAGGGCAGTGTGTTATATACAGTGTAGTGTTATACACAGGACAGTGTGTTATATACAGTGTAGTGTTATACACAGGGCAGTGTGTTATATACAGTGTAGTGTTATACACAGGGCAGTGTGTTATATACAGTGTAGTGTTATACATAGGGCAGTGTGTTATATACAGTGTAGTGTTATACATAGGGCAGTGTGTTATATACAGTACAGTGTTATACACAGGACAGTGTGTTATATACAGTGTAGTGTTATACACAGGGCAGTGTGTTATATACAGTGTAGTGTTATACACAGGGCAGTGTGTTATATGCAGTGTAGTGTTATACACAGGGCAGTGTGTTATATACAGTGCAGTGTTATACACAGGGCAGTGTGTTATATACAGTGTAGTGTTATACACAGGACAGTGTGTTATATACAGTGTAGTGTTATACACAGGGCAGTGTGTTATATACAGTGTAGTGTTATACATTGGGCAGTGTGTTATATACAGTGTAGTGTTATACACAGGGCAGTGTGTTATATTCAGTGTAGTGTTATACAGAGGGCAGTGTGTTATATACAGTGCAGTGTTATACACAGGACAGTGTGTTATATACAGTGTAGTGTTATACACAGGGCAGTGTGTTATATACAGTGTAGTGTTATACATAGGACAGTGTGTTATATACAGTGTATTGTTATACACAGGGCAGTGTGTTATATACAGTGTAGTGTTATACACAGGGCAGTGTGTTATATGCAGTGTAGTGTTATACACAGGGCAGTGTGTTATGTACAGTGTAGTGTTATACACAGGGCAGTGTGTTATATACAGTGTAGTGGTATACACAGGGCAGTGTGTTATATACAGTGTAGTGTTATACACAGGGCAGTGTGTTATATACAGTGTAGTGTTATACACAGGGCAGTGTGTTATATACAGTGTAGTGTTATACACAGGGCAGTGTGTTATATACAGTGTAGTGTTATACACAGGGCAGTGTGTTATATACAGTGTAGTGTTATACACAGGGCAGTGTGTTATATACAGTGTAGTGTTATACACAGGACAGTGTGTTATATACAGTGTAGTGTTATACATAGGGCAGTGTGTTATACACAGTGTAGTGTTATACACAGGGCAGTGTGTTATATACAGTGTAGTGTTATACACAGGGCAGTGTGTTATATAAAGTGTAGTGTTATACACAGGACAGTGTGTTATATACAGTGTAGTGTTATACATAGGGCAGTGTGTTATATACAGTGTAGTGTTATACACAGGGCAGTGTGTTATATACAGTGTAGTGTTATACACAGGGCAGTGTGTTATATACAGTGTAGTGTTATATACAGGACAGTGTGTTATATACAGTGTAGTGTTATACACAGGGCAGTGTGTTATATACAGTGTAGTGTTATACACAGGGCAGTGTGTTATATGCAGTGTAGTGTTACACACAGGGCAGTGTGTTACATACAGTGTAGTGTTATACACAGGGCAGTGTGTTATATACAGTGTAGTGTTATACACAGGGTAGTGTGTTATATACAGTGTAGTATTACACACAGGGCAGTGTGTTATATACAGTGTAGTGTTATACACAGGGCAGTGTGTTATATACAGTGTAGTCTTATACACAGGGTAGTGTGTTATATACAGTGTAGTGTTATACATAGGACAGTGTGTTATATACAGTGTAGTGTTATACACAGGGCAGTGTGTTATATACAGTGTAGTGTTATACATAGGACAGTGTGTTATATACAGTGTAGTCTTATACACAGGGCAGTGTGTTATATGCAGTGTAGTGTTATACACAGGGCAGTGTGTTATATACAGTGTAGTGTTATACACAGGGTAGTGTGTTATATACAGTGTAGTGTTACACACAGGGCAGTGTGTTATATACAGTGTAGTGTTACACACAGGGCAGTGTGTTATATACAGTGTAGTGTTATACACAGGGCAGTGTGTTATATACAGTGTAGTGTTATACACAGGGCAGTGTGTTATATACAGTGTAGTCTTATACACAGGGTAGTGTGTTATATACAGTGTAGTGTTACACACAGGGCAGTGTGTTATATACAGTGTAGTGTTATAAACAGGGCAGTGTGTTATATGCAGTGTAGTGTTATACACAGGGCAGTATGTTATATGCAGTGTAGTGTTATACACAGGGCAGTGTGTTATATACAGTGTAGTGTTATACACAGGGCAGTGTATTATATACAGTGTAGTGTTATACACAGGGCAGTGTGTTATATACAGTGTAGTTATACACAGGGCAGTGTGTTATATACAGTGTAGTGTTATACACAGGGCAGTGTGTTATATGCAGTGTAGTGTTATACACAGGACAGTGTGTTATATACAGTGTAGTGTTATACACAAGGCAGGGTGTTATATACAGTGTAGTGTTATACACAGGGCAGTGTGTTATATACAGTGTAGTGTTATACACAGGGCAGTGTGTTATATACAGTGTAGTGTTATACACAGGACAGTGTGTTATATACAGTGTAATGTTACACACAGGGCAGTGTGTTATATACAGTGTAGTGTTATACACAGGGCAGTGTGTTATATACAGTGTAGTGTTATACACAGGGCAGTGTGTTATATACAGTGTAGTGTTATACACAGGGCAGTGTGTTATATACAGTGTAGTGTTATACACAGGACAGTGTGTTATATGCAGTGTAGTGTTATACACAGGACAGTGTGTTATATACAGTGTAGTGTTATACACAGGGTAGTGTGTTATATACAGTGTAGTGTTATACACAGGACAGTGTGTTATATACAGTGTAGTGTTATACACAGGGCAGTGTGTTATATACAGTGTAGTGTTATACACAGGGCAGTGTGTTATATACAGTGTAGTGTTATACACAGGGCAGTGTGTTATATACAGTGTAGTGTTATACACAGGACAGTGTGTTATATACAGTGTAATGTTACACACAGGGCAGTGTGTTATATACAGTGTAGTGTTATACACAGGGCAGTGTGTTATATACAGTGTAGTGTTATACACAGGGCAGTGTGTTATATACAGTGTAGTGTTATACACAGGGCAGTGTGTTATATACAGTGTAGTGTTATACACAGGGCAGTGTGTTATATACAGTGTAGTGTTATACACAGGACAGTGTGTTATATGCAGTGTAGTGTTATACACAGGACAGTGTGTTATATACAGTGTAGTGTTATACACAGGGCAGTGTGTTATATACAGTGTAGTGTGTTATATACAGTGTAGTGTTATACACAGGGCAGTGTGTTATATACAGTGTAGTGTTATACACAGGGCAGTGTGTTATATACAGTGTAGTGTTATACACAGGGCAGTGTGTTATATACAGTGTAGTGTTATACACAAGGCAGTGTGTTATATACAGTGCAGTGTTATACACAGGACAGTGTGTTATATACAGTGTAGTGTTATACACAGGGCAGTGTGTTATATGCAGTATAGTGTTATACACAGGGCAGTGTGTTATATGCAGTGTAGTGTTATACACAGGGCAGTGTGTTATATACAGTGTAGTGTTATACACAGGGCAGTGTGTTATATACAGTGTAGTGTTATACACAGGGCAGTGTGTTATGTACAGTGAAGTGTTATACACAGGGCAGTGTGTTATATACAGTGTAGTGTTATACACAGGGCAGTGTGTTATATACAGTGTAGTGTTATACACAGGACAGTGTGTTATATACAGTGTAGTGTTATACACAGGGCAGTGTGTTATATGCAGTGTAGTGTTATACACAGGGCAGTGTGTTATGTACAGTGAAGTGTTATACACAGGGCAGTGTGTTATATACAGTGTAGTGTTATACACAGGGCAGTGTGTTATATACAGTGTAGTGTTATACACAGGGCAGTGTGTTATATACAGTGTAGTGTTATACACAGGGCAGTGTGTTATATGCAGTGTAGTGTTATACACAGGGCAGTGTGTTGTATGCAGTGTAGTGTTAAACACAGGGCACTGTGTTATATACAGTGTAGTGTTATACACAGGGCAGTGTGTTATATTCAGTGTAGTGTTATACACAGGGCAGTGTGTTATATACAGTGCAGTGTTATACATAGGGCACTGTGTTATATACAGTGTAGTGTTATACACAGGGCAGTGTGTTATATACAGTGTAGTGTTATACACAGGGCAGTGTGTTATATACAGTGTAGTGTTATACACAGGGCAGTGTGTTATATTCAGTGTAGTGTTATACACAGGGCAGTGTGTTATATACAGTGCAGTGTTATACACAGGACAGTGTGTTATATACAGTGTAGTGTTATACACAGGGCAGTGTGTTATATACAGTGTAGTGTTATACACAGGGCAGTGTGTTATATGCAGTGTAGTGTTATACACAGGGCAGTGTGTTATATACAGTGCAGTGTTATACACAGGGCAGTGTGTTATATACAGTGTAGTGTTATACACAGGGCAGTGTGTTATATACAGTGTAGTGTTATACATAGGGCAGTGTGTTATATACAGTGTAGTGTTATACATAGGGCAGTGTGTTATATACAGTACAGTGTTATACACAGGACAGTGTGTTATATACAGTGTAGTGTTATACACAGGGCAGTGTGTTATATACAGTGTAGTGTTATACACAGGGCAGTGTGTTATATGCAGTGTAGTGTTATACACAGGGCAGTGTGTTATATACAGTGCAGTGTTATACACAGGGCAGTGTGTTATATACAGTGTAGTGTTATACACAGGACAGTGTGTTATATACAGTGTAGTGTTATACACAGGGCAGTGTGTTATATACAGTGTAGTGTTATACACATGGCAGTGTGTTATATACAGTGTAGTGTTATACATAGGGCAGTGTGTTATATACAGTGTAGTGTTATACATAGGGCAGTGTGTTATATACAGTACAGTGTTATACACAGGACAGTGTGTTATATACAGTGTAGTGTTATACACAGGGCAGTGTGTTATATACAGTGTAGTGTTATACACAGGGCAGTGTGTTATATGCAGTGTAGTGTTATACACAGGGCAGTGTGTTATATACAGTGCAGTGTTATACACAGGGCAGTGTGTTATATACAGTGTAGTGTTATACACAGGACAGTGTGTTATATACAGTGTAGTGTTATACACAGGGCAGTGTGTTATATACAGTGTAGTGTTATACATAGGGCAGTGTGTTATATACAGTGTAGTGTTATACACAGGGCAGTGTGTTATATTCAGTGTAGTGTTATACACAGGGCAGTGTGTTATATACAGTGCAGTGTTATACACAGGACAGTGTGTTATATACAGTGTAGTGTTATACACAGGGCAGTGTGTTATATACAGTGTAGTGTTATACATAGGACAGTGTGTTATATACAGTGTATTGTTATACACAGGGCAGTGTGTTATATACAGTGTAGTGTTATACACAGGGCAGTGTGTTATATGCAGTGTAGTGTTATACACAGGGCAGTGTGTTATGTACAGTGTAGTGTTATACACAGGGCAGTGTGTTATATACAGTGTAGTGGTATACACAGGGCAGTGTGTTATATACAGTGTAGTGTTATACACAGGGCAGTGTGTTATATACAGTGTAGTGTTATACACAGGGCAGTGTGTTATATACAGTGTAGTGTTATACACAGGGCAGTGTGTTATATACAGTGTAGTGTTATACACAGGGCAGTGTGTTATATACAGTGTAGTGTTATACACAGGGCAGTGTGTTATATACAGTGTAGTGTTATACACAGGACAGTGTGTTATATACAGTGTAGTGTTATACATAGGGCAGTGTGTTATACACAGTGTAGTGTTATACACAGGGCAGTGTGTTATATACAGTGTAGTGTTATACACAGGGCAGTGTGTTATATAAAGTGTAGTGTTATACACAGGACAGTGTGTTATATACAGTGTAGTGTTATACATAGGGCAGTGTGTTATATACAGTGTAGTGTTATACACAGGGCAGTGTGTTATATACAGTGTAGTGTTATACACAGGACAGTGTGTTATATACAGTGTAGTGTTATACACAGGGCAGTGTGTTATATACAGTGTAGTGTTATACACAGGGCAGTGTGCTATATACAGCGTAGTGTTATACACAGGACAGTGTGTTATATACAGTGTAGTGTTATACATAGGGCAGTGTGTTATATACAGTGTAGTGTTATACACAGGGCAGTGTGTTATATGCAGTGTAGTGTTATACATAGGGCAGTGTGCTATATACAGTGTAGTGTTATACACAGGTCAGTGTGTTATATACAGTGTAGTGTTATACACAGGGCAGTGTGTTATATACAGTGTAGTGTTATACACAGGGCAGTGTGTTATATGCAGTGTAGTGTTATACACAGGGCAGTGTGTTATATACAGTGTAGTGTTATACATAGGGCAGTGTGTTATATACAGTGTAGTGTTATACACAGGGCAGTGTGCTATATACAGTGTAGTGTTATACACAGGTCAGTGTGTTATATACAGTGTAGTGTTATACACAGGGCAGTGTGATATATACAGTGTAGTGTTATACACAGGGCAGTGTGTTATATACAGTGTAGTGTTATATACAGGACAGTGTGTTATATACAGTGTAGTGTTATACACAGGGCAGTGTGTTATATACAGTGTAGTGTTATACACAGGGCAGTGTGTTATATGCAGTGTAGTGTTATACACAGGGCAGTGTGTTATATACAGTGTAGTGTTACACACAGGGCAGTGTGTTATATACAGTGTAGTGTTACACACAGGGCAGTGTGTTATATACAGTGTAGTGTTATACACAGGGCAGTGTGTTATATACAGTGTAGTGTTATACACAGGGCAGTGTGTTATATGCAGTGTAGTGTTATACACAGGGCAGTGTGTTATATACAGTGTAGTGTTATACACAGGGTAGTGTGTTATATACAGTGTAGTGTTACACACAGGGCAGTGTGTTATATACAGTGTAGTGTTATACACAGGGCAGTGTGTTATATACAGTGTAGTCTTATACACAGGGCAGTGTGTTATATACAGTGTAGTGTTATACATAGGACAGTGTGTTATATACAGTGTAGTCTTATACACAGGGTAGTGTGTTATATACAGTGTAGTGTTATACACAGGGTAGTGTGTTATATACAGTGTAGTGTTACACACAGGGCAGTGTGTTATATACAGTGTAGTGTTATACACAGGGCAGTGTGTTATATACAGTGTAGTCTTATACACAGGGCAGTGTGTTATATACAGTGTAGTGTTATACATAGGACAGTGTGTTATATACAGTGTAGTGTTATACACAGGGTAGTGTGTTATATACAGTGTAGTGTTACACACAGGGCAGTGTGTTATATACAGTGTAGTGTTATACACAGGGCAGTGTGTTATATACAGTGTAGTGTTATACACAGGGCAATGTGTTATATACAGTGTAGTGTTATACACAGGGCAGTGTGTTATATACAGTGTAGTGTTATACACAGGGCAGTGTGTTATATACAGTGTAGTGTTACACACAGGGCAGTGTGTTATATACAGTGTAGTTTTATACACAGGGCAGTGTGTTATATACAGTGTAGTGTTATACACAGGGCTGTGTGTTATATACAGTGTAGTCTTATACACAGGGTAGTGTGTTATATACAGTGTAGTGTTATACACAGGGCAGTGTGTTATATACAGTGTAGTGTTACACACAGGGCAGTGTGTTATATACAGTGTAGTGTTACACACAGGGCAGTGTGTTATATACAGTGTAGTGTTATACACAGGGCAGTGTGTTATATACAGTGTATTGTTATACACAGGGCAGTGTGTTATATACAGTGTAGTGTTATACACAGGGTAGTGTGTTATATACAGTGTAGTGTGATACACAGGGCAGTGTGTTATATACAGTGTAGTGTTATACACAGGGTAGTGTGTTATATACAGTGTAGTGTTATACACAGGGCAGTGTGTTATATACAGTGTAGTGTTATACACAGGGTAGTGTGTTATATACAGTGTAGTGTTATACACAGGGCAGTGTGTTATATACAGTGTAGTGTTATACACAGGGCAGTGTGTTATATACAGTGTAGTGTTATACACAGGGTAGTGTGTTATATACAGTGTAGTGTTATACACAGGGCAGTGTGTTATATACAGTGTAGTGGTATACACAGGGTAGTGTGTTATATACAGTGTAGTGTTATACACAGGGCAGTGTGTTATATACAGTGTAGTGTTACACACAGGGCAGTGTGTTATATACAGTGTAGTGTTATACACAGGGCAGTGTGTTATATACAGTGTAGTGTTATGCATAGGACAGTGTGTTATATACAGTGTAGTGTTATACACAGGTCAGTGTGTTATATACAGTGTAGTGTTATACACAGGGCAGTGTGTTATATACAGTGTAGTGTTATATACAGAACAGTGTGCTATATACAGTGTAGTGTTATACACAGGGCAGTGTGTTATATACAGTGTAGTGTTATATACAGGACAGTGTGTTATATACAGTGTAGTGTTATACACAGGGCAGTGTGTTACATACAGTGTAGTGTTATACACAGGGCAGTGTGTTATATACATTGTAGTGTTATACACAGGACAGTGTGTTATATACAGTGTAGTGTTATACACAGGACAGTGTGTTATATACAGTGTAGTGTTATACACAGGGCAGTGTGTTATATACAGTGTAGTGTTATACACAGGGCAGTGTGTTATATGCAGTGTAGTGTTACACACAGGGCAGTGTGTTACATACAGTGTAGTGTTATACACAGGGCAGTGTGTTATATACAGTGTAGTGTTATACACAGGGTAGTGTGTTATATACAGTGTAGTGTTACACACAGGGCAGTGTGTTATATACAGTGTAGTGTTATACACAGGGCAGTGTGTTATATACAGTGTAGTCTTATACACAGGGTAGTGTGTTATATACAGTGTAGTGTTATACATAGGACAGTGTGTTATATACAGTGTAGTGTTATACACAGGGCAGTGTGTTATATACAGTGTAGTGTTATACATAGGACAGTGTGTTATATACAGTGTAGTCTTATACACAGGGCAGTGTGTTATATGCAGTGTAGTGTTATACACAGGGCAGTGTGTTATATACAGTGTAGTGTTATACACAGGGTAGTGTGTTATATACAGTGTAGTGTTACACACAGGGCAGTGTGTTATATACAGTGTAGTGTTATACACAGGGCAGTGTGTTATATACAGTGTAGTCTTATACACAGGGTAGTGTGTTATATACAGTGTAGTGTTACACACAGGGCAGTGTGTTATATACAGTGTAGTGTTACACACAGGGCAGTGTGTTATATACAGTGTAGTGTTACACACAGGGCAGTGTGTTATATACAGTGTAGTGTTACACACAGGGCAGTGTGTTATATACAGTGTAGTGTTATACACAGGGCAGTGTGTTATATACAGTGTAGTGTTATACACAGGGCAGTGTGTTATATACAGTGTAGTCTTATACACAGGGTAGTGTGTTATATACAGTGTAGTGTTACACACAGGGCAGTGTGTTATATACAGTGTATTGTTATAAACAGGGCAGTGTGTTATATGCAGTGTAGTGTTATACACAGGGCAGTGTGTTATATACAGTGTAGTGTTATACACAGGGCAGTGTATTATATACAGTGTAGTGTTATACACAGGGCAGTGTGTTATATACAGTGTAGTTATACACAGGGCAGTGTGTTATATACAGTGTAGTGTTATACACAGGGCAGTGTGTTATATGCAGTGTAGTGTTATACACAGGACAGTGTGTTATATACAGTGTAGTGTTATACACAAGGCAGGGTGTTATATACAGTGTAGTGTTATACACAGGGCAGTGTGTTATATACAGTGTAGTGTTATACACAGGGCAGTGTGTTATATACAGTGTAGTGTTATACACAGGACAGTGTGTTATATACAGTGTAATGTTACACACAGGGCAGTGTGTTATATACAGTGTAGTGTTATACACAGGGCAGTGTGTTATATACAGTGTAGTGTTATACACAGGGCAGTGTGTTATATACAGTGTAGTGTTATACACAGGGCAGTGTGTTATATACAGTGTAGTGTTATACACAGGGCAGTGTGTTATATACAGTGTAGTGCTATACACAGGGCAGTGTGTTATATACAGTGTAGTGTTATACACAGGGCAGTGTGTTATATACAGTGTAGTGTTATACACAGGACAGTGTGTTATATGCAGTGTAGTGTTATACACAGGACAGTGTGTTATATACAGTGTAGTGTTATACACAGGGCAGTGTGTTATATACAGTGTAGTGTTATACACAGGACAGTGTGTTATATGCAGTGTAGTGTTATACACAGGACAGTGTGTTATATACAGTGTAGTGTTATACACAGGGTAGTGTGTTATATACAGTGTAGTGTTATACACAGGACAGTGTGTTATATACAGTGTAGTGTTATACACAGGGCAGTGTGTTATATACAGTGTAGTGTTATACACAGGACAGTGTGTTATATGCAGTGTAGTGTTATACACAGGACAGTGTGTTATATACAGTGTAGTGTTATACACAGGGTAGTGTGTTATATACAGTGTAGTGTTATACACAGGACAGTGTGTTATATACAGTGTAGTGTTATACACAGGGCAGTGTGTTATATACAGTGTAGTGTTATACACAGGACAGTGTGTTATATGCAGTGTAGTGTTATACACAGGACAGTGTGTTATATACAGTGTAGTGTTATACACAGGGCAGTGTGTTATATACAGTGTAGTGTTATACACAGGACAGTGTGTTATATACAGTGTAGTGTTATACACAGGACAGTGTGTTATATACAGTGTAGTGTTATACACAGGGCAGTGTGTTATATACAGTGTAGTGTTATACACAGGACAGTGTGTTATATGCAGTGTAGTGTTATACACAGGACAGTGTGTTATATACAGTGTAGTGTTATACACAGGGTAGTGTGTTATATACAGTGTAGTGTTATACACAGGACAGTGTGTTATATACAGTGTAGTGTTATACACAGGGCAGTGTGTTATATACAGTGTAGTGTTATACACAGGACAGTGTGTTATATGCAGTGTAGTGTTATACACAGGACAGTGTGTTATATACAGTGTAGTGTTATACACAGGGCAGTGTGTTATATACAGTGTAGTGTTATACACAGGGCAGTGTGTTATATACAGTGTAGTGTTATACATAGGACAGTGTGTTATATACAGTGTAATGTTACACACAGGGCAGTGTGTTATATACAGTGTAGTGTTATACACAGGACAGTGTGTTATATACAGTGTAATGTTACACACAGGGCAGTGTGTTATATACAGTGTAGTGTTATACACAGGGCAGTGTGTTATATACAGTGTAGTGTTATACACAGGGCAGTGTGTTATATACAGTGTAGTGTTATACACAGGGCAGTGTGTTATATACAGTGTAGTGTTATACACAGGGCAGTGTGTTATATACAGTGTAGTGTTATACACAGGGCAGTGTGTTATATACAGTGTAGTGTTATACACAGGGCAGTGTGTTATATGCAGTGTAGTGTTATACACAGGACAGTGTGTTATATACAGTGTAGTGTTATACACAGGGCAGTGTGTTATATACAGTGTAGTGTGTTATATACAGTGTAGTGTTATACACAGGGCAGTGTGTTATATACAGTGTAGTGTTATACACAGGGCAGTGTGTTATATGCAGTGTAGTGTTATACACAGGGCAGTGTGTTATATACAGTGTAGTGTTATACACAAGGCAGTGTGTTATATACAGTGCAGTGTTATACACAGGACAGTGTGTTATATACAGTGTAGTGTTATACACAGGGCAGTGTGTTATATACAGTGTAGTGTTATACATAGGGCAGTGTGTTATATGCAGTGTAGTGTTATACACAGGGCAGTGTGTTATATTCAGTGTAGTGTTATACACAGGGCAGTGTGTTATATACAGTGCAGTGTTATACACAGGACAGTGTGTTATATACAGTGTAGTGTTATACACAGGGCAGTGTGTTATATACAGTGTAGTGTTATACACAGGGCAGTGTGTTATATACAGTGTAGTGTTATACACAGGGCAGTGTGTTATATTCAGTGTAGTGTTATACACAGGGCAGTGTGTTATATACAGTGCAGTGTTATACACAGGACAGTGTGTTATATACAGTGTAGTGTTATACACAGGGCAGTGTGTTATATACAGTGTAGTGTTATACACAGGGCAGTGTGTTATATGCAGTGTAGTGTTATACACAGGGCAGTGTGTTATATGCAGTGTAGTGTTATACACAGGGCAGTGTGTTATATACAGTGTAGTGTTATACACAGGGCAGTGTGTTATATACAGTGTAGTGTTATACACAGGGCAGTGTGTTATATACAGTGTAGTGTTATACACAGGGCAGTGTGTTATATGCAGTGTAGTGTTATACACAGGGCAGTGTGTTATATGCAGTGTAGTGTTATACACAGGGCAGTGTGTTATGTACAGTGAAGTGTTATACACAGGGCAGTGTGTTATATACAGTGTAGTGTTATACACAGGGCAGTGTGTTATATACAGTGTAGTGTTATACACAGGGCAGTGTGTTATATACAGTGTAGTGTTATACACAGGGCAGTGTGTTATATACAGTGTAGTGTTATACACAGGGCAGTGTGTTATATGCAGTGTAGTGTTATACACAGGACAGTGTGTTATATACAGTGTAGTGTTATACACAGGGCAGTGTGTTATATACAGTGTAGTGTTATACACAGGGCAGTGTGTTATATACAGTGTAGTGTTATACACAGGGCAGTGTGTTATATACAGTGTAGTGTTATACACAGGACAGTGTGTTATATACAGTGTAGTGTTATACACAGGGCAGTGTGTTATATACAGTGTAGTGTTATACACAGGGCAGTGTGTTATATACAGTGTAGTGTTATACACAGGACAGTGTGTTATATACAGTGTAATGTTACACACAGGGCAGTGTGTTATATACAGTGTAGTGTTATACACAGGGCAGTGTGTTATATACAGTGTAGTGTTATACACAGGGCAGTGTGTTATATACAGTGTAGTGTTATACACAGGGCAGTGTGTTATATACAGTGTAGTGTTATACACAGGGCAGTGTGTTATATACAGTGTAGTGTTATACACAGGGCAGTGTGTTATATACAGTGTAGTGTTATACACAGGACAGTGTGTTATATGCAGTGTAGTGTTATACACAGGACAGTGTGTTATATACAGTGTAGTGTTATACACAGGGCAGTGTGTTATATACAGTGTAGTGTGTTATATACAGTGTAGTGTTATACACAGGGCAGTGTGTTATATACAGTGTAGTGTTATACACAGGGCAGTGTGTTATATACAGTGTAGTGTTATACACAGGGCAGTGTGTTATATACAGTGTAGTGTTATACACAAGGCTGTGTGTTATATACAGTGCAGTGTTATACACAGGACAGTGTGTTATATACAGTGTAGTGTTATACACACGGCAGTGTGTTATATACAGTGTAGTGTTATACATAGGGCAGTGTGTTATATACAGTGTAGTGTTATACACAGGGCAGTGTGTTATATTCAGTGTAGTGTTATACACAGGGCAGTGTGTTATATACAGTGCAGTGTTATACACAGGACAGTGTGTTATATACAGTGTAGTGTTATACACAGGGCAGTGTGTTATATACAGTGTAGTGTTATACACAGGGCAGTGTGTTATATACAGTGTAGTGTTATACACAGGGCAGTGTGTTATATTCAGTGTAGTGTTATACACAGGGCAGTGTGTTATATACAGTGCAGTGTTATACACAGGACAGTGTGATATATACAGTGTAGTGTTATACACAGGGCAGTGTGTTATATACAGTGTAGTGTTATACACAGGGCAGTGTGTTATATGCAGTGTAGTGTTATACACAGGGCAGTGTGTTATATGCAGTGTAGTGTTATACACAGGGCAGTGTGTTATATACAGTGTAGTGTTATACACAGGGCAGTGTGTTATATACAGTGTAGTGTTATACACAGGGCAGTGTGTTATATACAGTGTAGTGTTATACACAGGGCAGTGTGTTATATGCAGTGTAGTGTTATACACAGGGCAGTGTGTTATATGCAGTGTAGTGTTATACACAGGGCAGTGTGTTATGTACAGTGAAGTGTTATACACAGGGCAGTGTGTTATATACAGTGTAGTGTTATACACAGGGCAGTGAGTTATATACAGTGTAGTGTTATACACAGGGCAGTGTGTTATATACAGCGTAGTGTTATACACAGGGCAGTGTGTTATATACAGTGTAGTGTTATACACAGGGCAGTGTGTTATATGCAGTGTAGTGTTATACACAGGGCAGTGTGTTGTATGCAGTGTAGTGTTAAACACAGGGCACTGTGTTATATACAGTGTAGTGTTATACACAGGGCAGTGTGTTATATACAGTGTAGTGTTATACACAGGGCAGTGTGTTATATTCAGTGTAGTGTTATACACAGGGCAGTGTGTTATATACAGTGCAGTGTTATACATAGGGCACTGTGTTATATACAGTGCAGTGTTATACATAGGGCACTGTGTTATATACAGTGTAGTGTTATACACAGGGCAGTGTGTTATATACAGTGTAGTGTTATACACAGGGCAGTGTGTTATATTCAGTGTAGTGTTATACACAGGGCAGTGTGTTATATACAGTGCAGTGTTATACACAGGACAGTGTGTTATATACAGTGTAGTGTTATACACAGGGCAGTGTGTTATATACAGTGTAGTGTTATACACAGGGCAGTGTGTTATATGCAGTGTAGTGTTATACACAGGGCAGTGTGTTATATACAGTGCAGTGTTATACACAGGGCAGTGTGTTATATACAGTGTAGTGTTATACACAGGGCAGTGTGTTATATACAGTGTAGTGTTATACATAGGGCAGTGTGTTATATACAGTGTAGTGTTATACATAGGGCAGTGTGTTATATACAGTACAGTGTTATACACAGGACAGTGTGTTATATACAGTGTAGTGTTATACACAGGGCAGTGTGTTATATACAGTGTAGTGTTATACACAGGGCAGTGTGTTATATGCAGTGTAGTGTTATACACAGGGCAGTGTGTTATATACAGTGCAGTGTTATACACAGGGCAGTGTGTTATATACAGTGTAGTGTTATACACAGGACAGTGTGTTATATACAGTGTAGTGTTATACACAGGGCAGTGTGTTATATACAGTGTAGTGTTATACACAGGGCAGTGTGTTATATACAGTGTAGTGTTATACATAGGGCAGTGTGTTATATACAGTGTAGTGTTATACACAGGGCAGTGTGTTATATTCAGTGTAGTGTTATACACAGGGCAGTGTGTTATATACAGTGCAGTGTTATACACAGGACAGTGTGTTATATACAGTGTAGTGTTATACACAGGGCAGTGTGTTATATACAGTGTAGTGTTATACACAGGACAGTGTGTTATATACAGTGTATTGTTATACACAGGGCAGTGTGTTATATACAGTGTAGTGTTATACACAGGGCAGTGTGTTATATGCAGTGTAGTGTTATACACAGGGCAGTGTGTTATGTACAGTGTAGTGTTATACACAGGGCAGTGTGTTATATACAGTGTAGTGTTATACACAGGGCAGTGTGTTATATACAGTGTAGTGTTATACACAGGGCAGTGTGTTATATACAGTGTAGTGTTATACACAGGGCAGTGTGTTATATACAGTGTAGTGTTATACACAGGGCAGTGTGTTATATGCAGTGTAGTGTTATACACAGGACAGTGTGTTATATACAGTGTAGTGTTATACACAGGGCAGTGTGTTATATACAGTGTAGTGTTATACACAGGGCAGTGTGTTATATACAGTGTAGTGTTATACACAGGGCAGTGTGTTATATACAGTGTAGTGTTATACACAGGACAGTGTGTTATATACAGTGTAATGTTACACACAGGGCAGTGTGTTATATACAGTGTAGTGTTATACACAGGGCAGTGTGTTATATACAGTGTAGTGTTATACACAGGGCAGTGTGTTATATACAGTGTAGTGTTATACACAGGGCAGTGTGTTATATACAGTGTAGTGTTATACACAGGGCAGTGTGTTATATACAGTGTAGTGTTATACACAGGGCAGTGTGTTATATACAGTGTAGTGTTATACACAGGACAGTGTGTTATATGCAGTGTAGTGTTATACACAGGACAGTGTGTTACATACAGTGTAGTGTTATACACAGGGCAGTGTGTTATATACAGTGTAGTGTGTTATATACAGTGTAGTGTTATACACAGGGCAGTGTGTTATATACAGTGTAGTGTTATACACAGGGCAGTGTGTTATATACAGTGTAGTGTTATACACAGGGCAGTGTGTTATATACAGTGTAGTGTTATACACAAGGCTGTGTGTTATATACAGTGCAGTGTTATACACAGGACAGTGTGTTATATACAGTGTAGTGTTATACACACGGCAGTGTGTTATATACAGTGTAGTGTTATACATAGGGCAGTGTGTTATATACAGTGTAGTGTTATACACAGGGCAGTGTGTTATATTCAGTGTAGTGTTATACACAGGGCAGTGTGTTATATACAGTGCAGTGTTATACACAGGACAGTGTGTTATATACAGTGTAGTGTTATACACAGGGCAGTGTGTTATATACAGTGCAGTGTTATACACAGGACAGTGTGTTATATTCAGTGTAGTGTTATACATAGGGCAGTGTGTTATATACAGTGTAGTGTTATACACAGGGCAGTGTGTTATATTCAGTGTAGTGTTATACACAGGGCAGTGTGTTATATACAGTGCAGTGTTATACACAGGGCAGTGTGTTATATACAGTGTAGTGTTATACACAGGGCAGTGTGTTATATACAATGTAGTGTTATACACAGGGCAGTGTGTTATATACAGTGTAGTGTTATACACAGGGCAGTGTGTTATATTCAGTGTAGTGTTATACACAGGGCAGTGTGTTATATACAGTGCAGTGTTATACACAGGACAGTGTGATATATACAGTGTAGTGTTATACACAGGGCAGTGTGTTATATACAGTGTAGTGTTATACACAGGGCAGTGTGTTATATACAGTGTAGTGTTATACACAGGGCAGTGTGTTATATACAGTGTAGTGTTATACACAGGGCAGTGTGTTATATGCAGTGTAGTGTTATACACAGGGCAGTGTGTTATATGCAGTGTAGTGTTATACACAGGGCAGTGTGTTATGTACAGTGAAGTGTTATACACAGGGCAGTGTGTTATATACAGTGTAGTGTTATACACAGGGCAGTGTGTTATATACAGTGTAGTGTTATACACAGGGCAGTGTGTTATATACAGTGTAGTGTTATACACAGGGCAGTGTGCTATATACAGCATAGTGTTATACACAGGACAGTGTGTTATATACAGTGTAGTGTTATACATAGGGCAGTGTGTTATATACAGTGTAGTGTTATACACAGGGCAGTGTGTTATATACAGTGTAGTGTTATACACAGGACAGTGTGTTATATACAGTGTAGTGTTATACACAGGGCAGTGTGTTATATACAGTGTAGTGTTATACACAGGGCAGTGTGTTATATACAGTGTAGTGTTATACACAGGGCAGTGTGTTATATACAGTGTAGTGTTATACACAGGGCAGTGTGTTATATACAGTGCAGTGTTATACATAGGGCACTGTGTTATATACAGTGCAGTGTTATACATAGGGCACTGTGTTATATACAGTGTAGTGTTATACACAGGGCAGTGTGTTATATACAGTGTAGTGTTATACACAGGGCAGTGTGTTATATTCAGTGTAGTGTTATACACAGGGCAGTGTGTTATATACAGTGTAGTGTTATACATAGGGCAGTGTGTTATATACAGTGTAGTGTTATACACAGGACAGTGTGTTATATACAGTGTAGTGTTATACACAGGACAGTGTGTTATATACAGTGTAGTGTTATACACAGGGCAGTGTGTTATATACAGTGTAGTGTTATACACAGGGCAGTGTGTTATATACAGTGTAGTGTTATACACAGGGCAGTGTGTTATATACAGTGCAGTGTTATACACAGGGCAGTGTGTTATATACAGTGTAGTGTTATACACAGGGCAGTGTGTTATATACAGTGTAGTGTTATACATAGGGCAGTGTGTTATATACAGTGTAGTGTTATACATAGGGCAGTGTGTTATATACAGTACAGTGTTATACACAGGACAGTGTGTTATATACAGTGTAGTGTTATACACAGGGCAGTGTGTTATATACAGTGTAGTGTTATACACAGGGCAGTGTGTTATATGCAGTGTAGTGTTATACTCAGGGCAGTGTGTTATATACAGTGCAGTGTTATACACAGGGCAGTGTGTTATATACAGTGTAGTGTTATACACAGGGCAGTGTGTTATATACAGTGTAGTGTTATACACAGGGCAGTGTGTTATATACAGTGTAGTGTTATACATAGGGCAGTGTGTTATATACAGTGTAGTGTTATACACAGGGCAGTGTGTTATATTCAGTGTAGTGTTATACACAGGGCAGTGTGTTATATACAGTGCAGTGTTATACACAGGACAGTGTGCTATATACAGTGTAGTGTTATACACAGGGCAGTGTGTTATATACAGTGTAGTGTTATACACAGGACAGTGTGTTATATACAGTGTATTGTTATACACAGGGCAGTGTGTTATATACAGTGTAGTGTTATACACAGGGCAGTGTGTTATATGCAGTGTAGTGTTATACACAGGGCAGTGTGTTATGTACAGTGTAGTGTTATACACAGGGCAGTATGTTATATACAGTGTAGTGTTATACACAGGGCAGTGTGTTATATACAGTGTAGTGTTATACACAGGGCAGTGTGTTATATACAGTGTAGTGTTATACACAGGGCAGTGTGTTATATACAGTGTAGTGTTATACACAGGGCAGTGTGTTATATACAGTGTAGTGTTATACATAGGGCAGTGTGTTATATACAGTGTAGTGTTATACACAGGGCAGTGTGTTATATACAGTGTAGTGTTATACACAGGGCAGTGTGTTATATACAGTGTAGTGTTATACACAGGACAGTGTGTTATATACAGTGTAGTGTTATACATAGGGCAGTGTGTTATATACAGTGTAGTGTTATACACAGGGCAGTGTGTTATATACAGTGTAGTGTTATACACAGGACAGTGTGTTATATACAGTGTAGTGTTATACACAGGGCAGTATGTTATATACAGTGTAGTGTTATACACAGGGCAGTGTGCTATATACAGCGTAGTGTTATACACAGGACAGTGTGTTATATACAGTGTAGTGTTATACATAGGGCAGTGTGTTATATACAGTGTAGTGTTATACACAGGGCAGTGTGTTATATACAGTGTAGTGTTATACACAGGACAGTGTGTTATATACAGTGTAGTGTTATACACAGGGCAGTGTGTTATATACAGTGTAGTGTTATACACAGGGCAGTGTGTTATATACAGTGTAGTGTTATACACAGGGCAGTGTGTTATACACAGGGCAGTGTGTTATATACAGTGTAGTGTTATACACAGGGCAGTGTGTTATATACAGTGTAGTGTTATACACAGGGCAGTGTGTTATATACAGTGTAGTGTTATACACAGGGCAGTGTGTTATACACAGGGCAGTGTGTTATATACAGTGTAGTGTTATACACAGGGCAGTGTGTTATATGCAGTGTAGTGTTATACACAGGGCAGTGTGTTATATACAGTGTAGTGTTATACACAGGGCAGTGTGTTTCAGTTTGCAGACAACCTTCATCACTGCTTGATCACTGCACCGCAACCGAAACGTCGCCACGCCGGGCTAATAAAGTCCATATTTTTCACAGACCTTTTGGAGCTGCCTGCCGTTTTTTTGCTATACTGTCTATACTTATGGATATCTGTTTGGGGCCTTGCACCCGATATTTTGAAGATATGGTGCTGTTCCAATTTTGACTCTCTCTATATCTATAGATTCATATATAGCGCAACTTTATGTAACTGCACATTATGTTGAGCCCCTCTGTCTATATAACACACGAATGCTTACAGTTAGGTCCATATATATTTGGACAGAGACAACATTTTTCTAATTTTGCTTCTAGACATTACCACAATGAATTTTAAACAAAACAATTCAGATGCAGTTGAAGTTCAGACTTTCAGCTTTCATTTGAGGGTATCCACATTAAAATTGGATGAAGGGTTTAGGAGTTTCAGCTCCTTAACATGTGCCACCCTGTTTTTAAAGGGACCAATAATAATGGCTGTGTCTGACCATACAGGAAAATGGTCTGATCATACCAAAGCTCCTGGCCAGGGGAGGAAGCAAAAGAGCAAAAGAGTATACAGACAGGACAGCATGAGATCGCAGCTGCTTTTTTCAGTGAGGTAAAACATGTTTAAAAACTAGCAGGGAAATGTTTTACTTAATTATTTTGGAATGGTGCGTATGTTCCTGCCTCATCCATGTTGTTGGGTCCTATAACTCTCGGGACATGTGGAAAATGTGTTCCCAGATTTTTAAGCTCATTGACTTCATTCATGTTCCATCCACAGGTCCCTTAAATTTGTTTTATTTTAGCCATGGTCTCAAGCGGGCCTGCATATTTTAGTAGAGATAATTCATTACAGGTCTAGATCCTTCCTGTCCTTTGAGGACTTTTTATTCAAATTTTCCCAGTCCTTTGAGGACCTTTCATCTAAATTTCCATGTTGAAGCAGATATCACTACTTTCAAATTCACCACTTTGTTTCCTCTTTACTTCAATATACCCGAGTTTCTATTTCAACTAGGTTTGAGAGAATATGCAGAGTGGGATCCTCGGCTAAGGGTCTAATCTCAGTCATCTGCGGTTTATAACGTAATTAATCCCTCACCAGAATACTTAGCTAGACCCCCATATATACATGTATTAATACTACTATTTCTTTACTTACTGCAGGGTATTTGCTCATTGTTTTATCCTAAGTTTTGTTTGGTAATGCTTTTATTCTGTGTACATATATTGCACAATACAACTTCTTCTGGCTCGTTGGCTGGGAGGCATTGGACTTGGGGAGCGTCAGTATTGGTGGGTTTATTATATGCTATGTCTGCAATCCTATGGGCAAATAAAAATTAATTATTGACAAAGTGTTTAAAGGGTTATTTTCTGGAAACTCTGGAAGAGGTGATATCCATAGAAGAAATTGATTCTGCGATACGGGCCTCCCCATCATGTAAATGCCCGGGCCCAGATGGCTTTACGCCGGCATTTTACAGTTTAGAGAGCAACTCTCTCCAATAATGGCTAAAACATTTAATGAAATTGGTGGAAATACTGGATTTGTCCCCCAATCTATAGAGGCACATATTAGTGTTCTCCTCAAGCCAGGAAAAGACCCCTCAATAATTGCTAATTTTAGACCAATGTCTTTATTAAATATAGATATGAAATTATTTTCAAAAATCTTGGGCCAATAGGTTAGCTCCTTTACTCCCCTCTTTAGTTAATAATGATCAAGTAGGCTTTGTCAAAGGACGAGAAGCTAGGGACAATACTATTAAGACCAAACTCATTATTTCTAAAGCAAGAATTGGGTCCACTCCACTAGGTCTTCTATCTATAGACGCAGAGAAGGCTTTTGATAGAGTTCACTGGGGGTTCATGGGGGAAGCTTTAAGACAGACAGGTTTGGGCCCTTGCTACCTACAGAAAATTATGGCACTATATAAAAGCCCAACAGAAAGAGTGAGAGTAAATAATTCTCTTTCTGCTCAATGTGCAATTAACAATGGAACTAGACAAGGGTGCACCCTATCTCCATTGTTATATGTAGTGGTAATGGAGCATCTGGCCAATGCTTTCAGAAATAATCCCAATATTCATGGATACAAGGTGAGATCTAAGTCTTATAAAGCAGCTCTGTATGCAGATGATTTACTTCTCTATATATCCCAACCACAAATAACATTTCCAATGACTCTAAAAGAATTTGATAGGTTTGGATCAGTCAGTAATTTTAAAGTCTAGAGGCCTTGAACATATCTCTCCCACAGACTGAAGTCTCACAAGTTATAACTAAATTTCCATTTAAATGGCAGAAAGAATCATTGAAATATTTAGGGGTCCATATTCCCTAGGAATAAACCATCAAGCTTTACTGAATAGAACATGTAGAGTCTATTGAAATATGGTAAATTGAAGCTTTCTTGATTTGGAAGAATGAACGCCATCAAAATGGACATTTTACCTCGTTTCTTGTACATTTTTCAAACAGTCCCGATCTTTCCTCCCCATAGTTTCTTTCGTAGACTAAGATTAGCTATGATTAAATTAATTTGGGGTAAGATTAAACCTCGCATAAACATACAGACACTCTCTCGTCATAAATCAATGGGTGGTGCAAGCCTTCCAAATTTCAAGAGATATTTTCAGGCCTCTGCCTTGCTGAGGATCCTAGATTGGCACTTTTATGCAGACACTAAACAATGGGTGGGGGTGGAACAGGAAGGCTTAGAAGTCCCTCTACGACATCTACCATGGTGTCAAGAAGACTCAGTGACCTTGGTCAAGTGCAAATTAACTAGGGAAACACTTAGAACATGACATTCACTGGGGAAAAAAATGTTTCCAGATAAAACTTTTAGTCCACTCACATCAATATTTTATAACCCTTCCTTTCTACCCGGATATCTACGGGGGTCCTTCCTCGGTCGGAGGGCAGTGGAGGACACCTGATTGTTTCAAATATTGGAAAATGATATGACACCTTTTTTTGTATCTTTACAAACAAAGTCTCCAAATGTGAAAATCAAATGGTTTGAATACTTGCAAATACGATCCTTTCTAGTAGCACATAACCCTAATGTAAATTCGCTCCCAAACTACACCTTCTTTGAGAACATGTTCCTTCAGGAAAATGGACCGACTCTCGCTATTTCTGTGATCTATGAGGGATTGGGTAGAGAGGAGAGAACGGAGAAGCTGGCATATCAGCGAGCATGGGAGAGGGACTTGGGGATTAGTTTGTCCCCTCTTGAATGGGCAAAAGGGTTTTTCTTCACACACACGCTCACTAATGCTGGGAGTGCACAAGAGAAGAACTATAAAATACTTACACGATGGTATCACTACCTATCTAAATGACATGCAATGTTCCCTACAGTTTCAGAAATGTGTTGGAGATGTGAATGTGAAGTGGGTTCCATGATTCATATCTGGTGGGAGTGTTCTAGAATTAAACCATTTTGGGAGAAGGTATTCGATAATTACCAACGTATCACAGGTAGCAGAGTAACAAGGTCTCCCCAAATAGCTCTCCTGTCAATTCTCCTTTCTTCAATAGGTACTTAAAAGAAAGACCTACTTCACAAACTAAAATGTTTTTATACAAATGCACAAAGCATGGGCAACAAACAAGGAGAATTGGAACTACTAACGCAGGAAAAGAAATATGATGTCATTGGAATCACTGAAACTTGGTGGGACGATACACATGATTGGAATACAAGGCTAAAAGGATACAACTTATTTGCAAGAAACAGACTTGATAAACGAGGAGGAGGTGTCGCTTTGTTTGTTAGAAAAGCGTATATCAGCACAGAGATTGAAGCTTCAGAGACTGGGAGTTCTGTGGAAACTGGGTAAGAATACAAGGAGAGAACAACGGAAAGGACACCATTGTAGGCATTTACTACAGGCCACCTGGGCAAACTGAAGATATGGATGTACTCTTTATGTATCAAATGACCAAGTTCTCCAAAAAATATGATGTAGTGGCCATGGGAGATTTCAACTATCCAGACATTTGTTGGGAATCTCTCTCAAGTAAAACTAACAGGTCAAGCAAATTCTTATCCTCTCTTGCTGACAACTTTATCTTCCAAAAGGTAGGGGAGAAAACAAGGGGATCTGCTACTTTGGATCTAATCCTTATAAACAAGGAGGAAATGGTTGAGGAGGTAAAAGTGGCTGGAACCCTGGGAGGCAGTGATCATGCTATTATAGAATTTTGGATAACTAGAGGAGGAAGACATGTGAAGACTCAAACTTCAAGGTTTCAGAAAGGCAGATTTTAAGCGACTCAGAAAGAGAATAGGAGGGATCCAATGGCTTGATGTCCTTAAGGACAAAAATGTTCAGGAAGGATGGGAAATTTTTAAAAATGAGATTCTCAAAGCACAATCGTTAACAATCCCGAAAAGTAGGAAGAATGGGAAGCATTTAAGGAAACCAGGATGGATGAACACAGAACTTAAACACATGCTAAAAAGAAAGAAAGAAATGTTTATCAAATGGAAAGAGGGAGGCATATCTAAAGAAGATTATAATGCAGTGTGCAGAACCTGCAGGGCACGTATCAGGTTAGCTAAAGTTGACAATGAATTAAGGCTTGCAAGAGATGTCAAAAGCAATAAAAAAGGATTTGGGGGGTATGTCAAAAGTAAAATAAAAGTCAAAGATGCTATAGGATTTTTACAGGATGAAAATGGTGAAATGGTAAGAAAGGATGTTGAGAAGGCTGAACTTTTTAATTCCTATTTTGCATCAGTTTTCTCTCAGAAAGAACATGTAACATCAACTGATCTTCACTGTCCTATTAAAGGAATAGAAGAATCCAGGTTATCTGTAAACAGAAAGACTGTGAGGGAATATTTAGCTAACATAAATGAGTTCAAGTCTCCAGGTCCAGATGAATTACACCCCAGAGTACTGAAAGAGATCGTAGAAGAAATTTTAGAACCACTCTCCATAATCTTTGAAAATTCTTGGAGAACAGGAGAAGTCCCAGAAGACTGGAGAAGAGCAAATGTTGTTCCTATCTTCAAAAAGGGGAAGAAGGTGGACCCAGGGAACTATAGGCCGGTGAGTCTCACTTCTATACCAGGAAAGATCTTTGAAAAATTATTAAACAACATGTATGTAAGTACCTGGATAAGAATGAAGTGATTAACCAGAGTCAGCATGAGTTTGTAACTAACAAGTCATGTCAGACTAACTAACTAATGTCTCAAATGGGGTACCACAGGGCTCTGTCCTGGGACCTGTATTGTTCAACATCTTTATCAATGATTTAGATGAAGGAACTGAGGGTAAACTGATTAAATTTGCTGATGACACAAAGCTAGGAGGGATAGCTAACACTAGAGAAGAGAGAGAGGCTTCAAAAAGACCTAAATAAACTGGAGCACTGGGCAGCAACTAACAGAATGTTTTTTAACAGGGAAAAATGCAAAGTACTACATCTGGGCAATAAAAATGAAAAAAGCATATACAGAATAGGAGAAATAGAGCTAAGCAACAGCACATGTGAAAAATGCTTAGGTATACTAATAGATTATAGACTGAACATGAGTCAACAGTGTGATGCAGCAGCAAACAAGGCAAATACAATTCTGGGATGTATTAATAGAAGAATACAGTCTAGATCACGTGAAGTCATTATCGCACTTTACTCCTCTTTGGTCAGACCTCATCTGGAATACTGTGTCCAGTTTTGGGCACTATATTTTAAAAAAGACATTGACAAACTGGAGCAAGTTCAGAGAAGAGCGACCAGAATGGTGACCGGTCTGCAAACCATGTCCTATGAGGAACGGTTACAGGATTTGGGAATGTTTAGCTTGCAAAAAAGAAGACTGAGAGGAGACTTAATAGCTGTCTACAAATATCTCAAGGGCTGTCACATTGTAGAAGGATCATTTTTATTCTCATTTGCACAAGGAAAGACTAGAAGCAATGGGATGAAACTGAATGGGAGGAGACACAGATTAGATATTAGAAAAAACTTTTTGACAGTTAGGGTGATCAATGAGTGGAACAGGCTGCCACGAGAGGTGGTGAGCTCTCCTTCAATGGACGTCTTCAAACAGAGGCTGACATCTGTCTGAGATGATTTAGTGAATCCTGCTTTGAGCAGGGGGTTGGACCAGATGACCCAGGAGGTCCCTTCCAACTCTACCATTCTATGATTCTATGATTCTATGATTTTGCTTAACAATGGCAGGGACGGTAATCCCGCGGTTTTGGAAACTTAAAAACCCACCTAGTATATTGGATTGGTACAACGAAATGGTGAATTTATGCAGAATGGAAGAACTTTCTGCAGAATGTAATGGAACCAATGATAAATTCAGAAGGGTTTGGAGCGGATGGATTCTGTTTCAGGATTCACATAATTTTCATACTGTTTTAATAGTTTCAACAGATATATTTCATTGTGCTGATAATCAGCTACATGGGCATAAGGACCTCCTCCCCCTCCCATCCCTTGTCCCTATGTCTTTTCTCTCTCTTTTTCTTTCTTCTCTTTATATGATTTCTTCAGACATAATATAGAAGTTACCTCAACATAAGAACCTCTTATTGCTGATTATTACATAAACAATATGATGTTCAAGGTATTACGATGTGAATTGATATTGAAAGAGGTGATCTCATTGGAACTATGGACATTTTCCATATTGTTATGTTTTCTTCAAATTCAATATATTTTTTGATTTGCAAAATGTTTAACAATCAATAATTAATGTTTAATTAATGTTTAATAAAACATATTGAACATAAAGGGTAATTTTAACTTTGGAAACAGTTCTCTATCCGATGGGGTAGAAGATAACTGTCCAACTAGTGGGACCCCCACTGATCCTGAAAGACAGGGCTCGGAAGTGCCCATTGTGAATGGAGTCCTGGTCTGTCATGTGCACTGCCGCATCATTAACAGATGACTCCTCCAAGGGAGTGGTAAGGTGCATGAACAACTAAAGCAAAATTAGTTGAACCGTTCATTGCCCCTTGTTTGGGGTGGGGTTATAGTTTATGGACTGGTGGGGTTTGTGTCACAGTCTGACCCTGATGCAGGGTGTGTGCAGAGTAGGATGTCAGTCAAGCAGGAGGGAGTGATTACAGCGACCTCACTGTGTAGTGAGCACTGACTATTCATTACCCCAATGACTGGAAGCAGAAGCTGCAGGGAGAATATAACGTCATTTTCTGCCTGTAGCTGCACTTCCAATTAGACTGCAGCACATGTGTAAATTGTTAGTTTCCTGCAGATTCAAATAATAGCAGCAGGTAAATACTATTTTATATAATCGTTTTATCTGTATCTCTGTGTTTTGAGAAGAAAATAAATAATGATTTTTATTGTATTAATTATTCCATTTATAATGAAAAAGTATAAATGAGGGTGTAAGTAAAAGTTCTTTCAATAAAACACAAGTGCCTGAATATTAACTGTAGAGAAATCAAATAATGTCTCCTCCCATGTGGACATTCACACCAGTGTATTGTCCGAGTGCTATGGCCTATGGCTGTGCAAAAGAATCGGTATCCCATACTGATCATCTGTTTTGCATCTAATTTATAGACACGTTGGTCTTGTAAACTTTTTTAACTGGTGATTTATAAAACAGATGCCATACGGATGTATAAAAGGACGTACAGAAAATATACGGATAACATACAGATGACAATAACGATGAAAAATCATTCTTTTTTAATGGATGAAAATCGGAAGATGTTTCATGCACTTGTGTGAACTTAGCCTATGATCCATCCAGTGATTCCAGAACAACATTCAGAAAACATTAATTATTTTCCTGGGACTTTGGGTGTTATCAATAACTCTGCTCTGGGAATCTGTATGTAATATAAAAAAACTTTTTCAGATAGTTAACATTAAAATTCTCCAATGTGCCCGGCCAGCAGAATCCTATGGCCCTTAATAATGATTAGGTACAGTGACGTACCGTCCTATGTAATGGACACGGACTATTTCTTGAGCACTTTGGAAGACTTCACTTGGCAACCCGCTTTCCTTTTGGCTTCCATTGATATTAAAGTCTGTACACCAGGATTCCCCAGGACGGGGGTCTCCATGCGGTCCAAGACATTCTGATTAACCCAAATACAAATGAACAATTCATTGTATTTATGAGCGAAGCATTACATTTCATACTTACTGATAATGCTATTAAATTCAATAATAAATGGCATCATCAGGAGGAAAATTCCGCACCAAACGGAAATTACAGATGGGGCAATTGCACAATATGTGATTATAATGCGAAAACTAACTACATCAGACTGTGAAACATAACGCATCAGGGTAATGAGTTTATTTCATGCCAATAAACATCATAGTCTATGTCCTGCTCTGTGAATGAGGAGCGTTTTATATAGGAAGAACAATACGTAACCTACAGGTCTAAACAAAAGGAACATTTTAAATCAATTAATACAGGAGCTTTTTCTCCTCATTTAATCAAACATATAAATAAAAACCAAGAAGGGAAAATTATTATATTACAGTTTGCAGGTTTAGAAAAGGTCCCACCACCACTCGGGGGGGTGACAGACATAAGATCCTATTAAGAAAAGAAGCATAATGGATCCTCCATACTAACACATTAGGACCTCTGGGGTTAAATGCTAAATTTGACATGAGAGTGTTCTTCTAATTCATATTTTGTCCACTTGACCTTCCTCTATCGAATGCAGCAGAGTAAGTTTCTATCATGACACTTTGTAGCAGGGTATATATAAGCATACACTGATGTCATGATAGACTCGGGCCAGATGAAGCGTTAGTCACAGTGCGAAACGGCCGATACCTTTTAATGTTGCCTGTGTGCACATCCCATCCACCGCTGCACAGAAATAAAGTATATGGGCATTTTACTTCCAGGGTGACTGACACGCTTTTGTCTTTTCTTTGAAGATCCTGTATGTGGGCTACACCTTTCAGAGGGTCCAGCACTGACCTTGTGGTCGTATGTCCTGGGAGATCCATTATATACATGACATGGCTGCTCTTCCAGTGCAGCCAAGTGATCCATAGTGCTGGCCCATTTCTTTTTACTTGTTTCCTCACAGTAATAATACCGTAACATTACATCCATAGAGAGATAAAGCCATGAAACTACGTCATCCTGTGGCTACTGCAGGGTATTACATCACTGTGGACAAAACACCACAGTATAAAACCCACTGGAGAATGTAGAGATTTATATACTCTTGTATGTAGATGAAATGTCAGTGTGGCCTCTACACAACACAGGGCTGTGGATAGCGGCAGTAGGAGGCAGAATGTGAAATATAAGGATTATTTCCTATTTTCATTCATGTATATCACTGCAGATATACACCCATCAGCCATAACATGAACACCACCTGCCTAATATTTTGGGTACTTTGGAGACCTCAGTGATGTTTGCCGTGTAGCAGGGGGCATTCTCCTAATGAAAAGGACCTCTGCCAGTAGGGAACATGGCTGCCATGAAGGGAGATACTTGGTTTTAGATGAGTCCTGGGACGTAATATCAGGTTGGTAAATTCACCTTAGTTTAGTGAACAGGACGGTGAGGGGAGGACACAGAAACATTCACCTCGTGGCCAATATGGGCCTGAAAGCACCGGGATTTACTTGTCTTGACCTGTGTTGTGGTGTCATATACTGGAGCACAGAACTATTTCTCTTATACTTATTTATTTGGGAAATCACTGTTCCTCTTCCATCTGCAATCTTTACGTGTACCCTAATGTTACAATTGATTATTTCTGCTGCTATATTTAGGCGATTTGGTGTCCTCCTTACTATATTCTGTAACACTGCTGTGTTCCTCCATCTCCGATTGTTATTTTAATATGTCTTTGTGCATATGTTGTTTTTAATCTTTTCATGTCCAGCAATTTTGTATATTTAATAAAGATACATTTATTTATTAGACTTTATGTTTGTTGGTGCATCGGTTCTTGTTTTTTTTCTAGGTGCTCATAGTCTTTTCATAGTTTTTTGGACAGTTAGATGCACAACATTTAGGACCCATCAGTAGAATTTAAAAAAGGTATGTTACACTGCAAAACAAATCTTTTCTCATACTGGGTCATCTGATTATGTCAAACTTAGACCTTCAGCGGTTGATGACATCATCGCTTACGCTTTGACTGATGATGTCACAATGGCGATGATATCACAATACTATGGAATTCTAAAGTTAAGATTCCACTGTCATTTTTTTTACTTTACCTTCAACTGTTGAAGAGTGAGGACGACTTTTGCGTACTTAGCAAATTCTTTTTCATTGATATTAACTTATCATGGGAAGAAAAAGGAAGTGTGGTGAGGAGAATAAGAGGAGCGCTAAAAAGAGATGCATGGAAGAGAGTTTTTCTCAGAGAGGAGAAACTACTCAGGACATTGTACAGGATGTACCTGTTGAGAAGACAGAAGATCCCTGTACAACATCTTTTGGGGATCCTCTACAGAAAAAGACCCTTAAAAAGGGGAAAAAAAGAGGGAACACATCTCCTGAGAAGGCAGATGAAACCCCAAAGAGAGGGAGAATGGTGGAATCTGAGAGTGGAAAGGATGATACCTCTGAAATAAGGTTTAGCGGGTCAGCTAAAACCAGGAGCTCTCACAAACATCAAGAGAGAGGTGAAGATCAAAGTTGTAGAGAACAACTTAAGAGAAAGAGGACATCTGACACTGAGACCACTACAAAGAGAAGACGTGAGAATGACAAAGCCATCTACCAAGCTCCAGAAGGTAAAGTCTATAGTCATTAAGTCACAGACCACATCCATGTTTTATATAGTGTTCATTTATTTTACAAAATGTAACCTAATGACATAATCGTATCCCGTACATCTTACCATGTACATCAGAGCTCTCCACCTTCTATACTTGGGGATCTCCGGCCAGAACATGGTGGTATCCAGCTTCATCATGTTCAAAGTTCATGACTGGGTTAATATAATTGTCAATTTATTGTAGCATTATATGCGAGTGCGACAGTAAGATTAATTGTTAGTTCTTCTGTTTTTCTTTCTAGGAGTAATTGGTGTGCAGACCACCAGCGTTTCAGACCCAGTGACTGCCCGTATTTCCCTGGAGAGTTTCACCTTTACCAGGAAGCTTGGAGAGGGCAGCTTTGGCAAGGTGATGCTGGCCACACATAAAACCAGCGGACACCAGCTGGCGATCAAGATGGTCAAGAAGAGGGAATTGGTGGAGAACGCTAGAGACGAGATCCGCTTAGAGAGAGAGGTCCTGGAAATCACTGGAGAGAGCAGATTCTTCACACACGCCTATGGCACCTTCCAGACAAAGGTAAGAGACTCCTTTCCTTCTAGAAATTCCCCCTTCCCCCCCATCATGTCCAGTTTCTTCCATTAAGAGTGCAAATCCAATCTTTGTCAGTGCAAATGAAAAGATCTGCTGTGTGCCCTTGCCGCCATTACTGATGACTATCGTTAGTGGATTTTGACTGAGACTTGAACTTGTACGCCTCCAGAGTTTGCAGATCATGGGGACATTTTTTCCTGAACATACAGTATAGTTCCCAGAACCATGGTAAATGTTATCAGGATATAAAAAATACACATTATTTACCATCATCTTCCCTCCTTTCACACAGGACTATGCATTTTATGCCATGGAATATCTGAGTGGTGGCGACTTGACTGCATTTATCAATTCCAGAGCCCCCCTGGATGTCTGCACGACCAGGTAAGAGAACAGCAGCTCTGTGATATCTATGGAAGCTGTCTCCCATCATAGTAATTGGTGGTTCAGAAGAACAATTAAAGCTGATAGGATTTTTTTTCTTCCTTCTCAGGTTCCTTGCAGCAGAAATCTTGAGTGGACTAGAGTTTCTCCACAGCCGGGGGATTATTCACCGGTGATAAGTCATTTATTTTTTATACATAGGAGAAGGTTTACTTTGTAAAATACTGAAACGTGCCAGAACTAAGTAATCCGATCAATAGGTGGTGTAACGTTAGAAAAAAGTCACTAAAGATGCTCCAAATTTACTGTGATGAAATTTGGTGTGTTTTCAGACAGTCTGGTATACGTCTACACAAGACGGGATTAGTAACTCTGCCCCCCCAGTGTTTAGTGAGTGGTCCTGTGCAGCCGCCCCCACAGCAACCCAAGCACTACAACTGATCCACGTCTGATTCACAGAACTATTTTTCTTTCTTTTTTCAGGGATTTAAAACCAGACAACATCCTTCTGGACAGCGATGGACACGCTAGGATCGCTGATTTCGGCCTTGCTGCCATGAATGTATTTGGCTCTCAGAAGATCAGTGACTTTGCCGGCACTCCCGGCTATATGGCTCCTGAGGTGACTATGTGACTACTGATGTCTCATATCTTATTATCCACCTGTGATCTTCACTTACTGTGGAGATTGTGCAATCACAGACCCACCATCACAGCGGCCCTCATTTACTAACGCTGTCTAATAAATGGACAGTGTAAGGGCCCCCATACATATAAGGCTAAAGACAGCCGAACCTGCCAATATCAGAGGGTTCAGCCAACAGTCTAATGTGTATGAGGACCTCTCAAGTCTTCATCCGGGAGGAGAAAAACACGGCACATCGGATTTCCAATGACCGAACTTTTGTTCTTTGGAGGAGTCTAGCAGCTTCTCTCTCATAGAGAACAAAGGAGCTCTCGCCCGAGCCGTGCATTCCTGTTTATGGGGGAGGTAGCTAACAACGATCTTTTGGCCAACATCTATCTAATGTATATGGGGGCTTAGGAGTGGCGGAACACTACCGGTAAACCTGGCCACGGTTGTTTTGTCTCCCAGGATGGAAAATGTACTAACTTATCCTTTTAATCTGATCTTTCCACAGATGCATCGTCAGCAGCCCTTTGATTACACGGTCGACCTGTTCTCTTTTGGGATCACAGTCTTCCAAATGGCCACAGGATCTTACCCGTTCTATACTGGTCGGAATCGACTAAGGATTAAGCGTTCAGTGCAGCATGATAAACCTCGCTATCCGAACACCATGGATTCTAACATCAGGGACATCATAGAGAGAGTGAGTAATTAGACCCTTATATCTGGAGATATAGAACAGATAAGACTGTCATGAGTCGTGATAACACGCTGAACATTTCATCACCGTTGTGTTGGGTATTTCAGCTTTATCCAATACAAGTGATTGGGACAACACTGCAGCCCCCGGCACAGCCCCTCCTATATGTACAGCGCTGTTATGTACAGTCTTATTCATACTATAAAGAGGCTGCGGCACTCACCAAAACCTGTTCAAACAGCTAATTATCATGATCATTGGGAATCGGCCCCCGTCTGATCTACTACAGATGGCCTATCCTGCCCTATCTTAACCTGTCCTATCGTATCCCATCCTGTCCTATCCTGTCCTATCGTATCCCATCCTGTCCTATTCTGTACTGTCCTACCCTGTCCTATCCTGTACTATCCTGTCTTATCCTATTTCTTTCTAGCAATGGTTGTTATAATAAATTCATCTTTCTATAAGAAAATGAGAATACATTTGTGACACTGATGTTTTTCTGGGATTATTTATATGATTACTTGTGATATAATAATGGTTCTTATATATTTGCAGCTCTTGTGTAAATCACCAGAGAAGAGACAGGTTGCTTGCAGCAATTTAAAAGGTCATCCATTCTTCTCGCCCATAAACTGGGAGGAATTGGAGGCGGGAAGGTTACGTCCACCATTTACAATGACACCTGTAAGTACACAGCATTATTTTATTATAATGTCACCTCCTCGTCTGTATAATGTGACAATATGTGTAAGAAATACTCAAATAATGAGTAATAATCATACATAGTGTAGGCCAGAATGTGTTTATCCTCCCCTGCTGGTAAATGTGTGGAATTACAGCATGGGGCAGGATGGGCAGGCCTTTACATGTTTCTCAAAAGTGTAATTATTGTCCCCAATTCTTCAGAAGGCCACTTAGTTAATAACTTGGATCCATTAGGCTGCGTTCACACTGTGCATTTTTTTGGTGAAAGCGCCATAATGCTCTTGCCATTTGTTTTGGAAAACCACAACAAAAGTATGCATTTTTGTCGATACTGCGGCAAAAGAAACCAATGTGGTTGTAACGTGTGAGCGCAGCCTAGAGGTGCAGTTGTAGCCGATGTGCATACCGCAGATTGCCAGGCACCACCAGTAGTTGACTTGTTCTCAAGCTAAAAGTACTGGTGGATCGTGGTGATTAGGGGTAATCTGCACACGGTTACCACGGCTCATCCACAATCTGTACCTATGGAGGGGACTGATATAATGAAATACCTAATGAATTAACCAGACTGATTTGTCTTTCTTCTATAGATCCCAGTGATGCAAACGAGCAAACAAATTGAACTGCAGCACGTGATGTCCAGCACTGAAGCTCGGAAACCACCTATAACCCCGGAGGACCAGCGGCTGTTCTGTGGCTTCTCCTATATCAGCGACAGGTGGAAGAACATTCAAAGCCGCAGCAATAACAGCAATGGAAATGTAAAGCAGTTCTCTCCCCCCAATACCTGACTACTGGGTCAGGGAGGCGTGGACCTGGGTGTGGTCTGAAGAAACAGGCGGGGTCTGTTTGAATCCCACCCCTGAGCTTTACCATTGGTCTCTTGTCCAGAGTTCTTCCATCTACTCTGTTACATATCAGAGACCATGACCTCCTGCATTCTCTATTGCTGCCCCATACCTCATCTGGTGGCATGCTTCTTGGAGATGTAGGACCATCATACTACAGGACGGCACGGTGGCGCAGTGATTAGCGCTGTTGGCGAGCAGCACGGTGGTCCTGGGTGTAAATCTGGGACACCATCTGCAATGAGTTTGTATGTTCTCCCCGTGTCTGTGTGGGTTTCCTCCGGGTACTCCGGTTTCCTCCCACTACTCAAAACATACTGATAAAAGAAAAAAATAAAATTATTAATTATTGACCATCATCATCATGTATCTCGTGTATTTCTGTATTTATTACCAGTAAGTGATATATAGAAAGGTGGTAACACTGCACATTCTGTCATGACTTTCATATCCTATTACTTATAATGTCTACAGTGACATAAAACATTAATTTCTCAATAAGTAAGTTTTGAGCCTCTAGTAGTCTGCACAGTTACAATGTAACACGTAAAGTCACCGGCTCCTTCCTACAGCCCTCCCTATACGTTGTTATTGCTTCCTCCTGAGAATGAGGTTGTGTTGTTACTAGAACTCTGGGTTTTCTGATCCTACATGTGTTATGGGAATCTTAGCTGTATACAGTGGAGGAAATAAGTATTTGATCCCTTGCTGTTTTTGTAAATTTGCCCGCTGACAAAAACATGAACAGTCTATTATTTTAAGTGTAGGTTAATTTTATCATTGAGAGATAGAATATCACAAAAAAAAAAATCAAGAAAATCACATTGTATAAATTAGATAAATTTATTTGCATTTTGCAGTGAGAAATAAGTATTTGCTCCCTCTAGCAAACAACACTTAATAGTTGGTGGCAAAACCCTTGTTGGCAAGCACAGCAGTCATACGTTTTTTGTAGTTGATGATGAGGTTTGCGCACATGTCAGGAGGAATTTTGGTCCACTTCTCTTTGCAGCTGTCGTTTGGCAACTTGGAGCTTCAACTTCCTCCATAACTTTTCTATGGGATTAAGGTCTGGAGACTGGCTAGGCCACTCCATGACCTTACTGTGCTTCTTTTTGAGCCACTCCTTTGTTGCCTTGGCTGTATGTTTTGGGTCATTGTCTTGCGGGAAGATCCAGCCACGACCCATCTTCAATGCTCTTACTGAGGGAAAGAGGTTGTTGGTAGTGATGAGCGAGCACTAAAATGCTCGGGTACTCGTTGCTCGGGTCGAGCAAATTGGAATACTCCGGTGCTCGACCCGAGCAACGAGCCCAATGTAAGTCTATGGGAAACTCGAGCATTGTATCTGGCCATGTGGTGTGTGACACATCATCAGACACATGCATACAGTGCTGAAAAGACATGGGAACAGCATGGGGAAGACCTCTGTAAGCATCTCTGACTCCCAGGTCACTGCCTAAAATTGTGCAAATCATAATTGATCCTTGGCGCATGCGAAGATGCCTCCCACCATGCACCTGTCGTTGCAGACTTGCAACAATCACCATCCATGTCCTTGTCCCACTGCAGCGTTCAGTTGCCCCTACCCCATTCATTGGAATGCAAGCGCAAGTATGCAGGCAGCCAGCCACCTACCCACCCACAGGCTGCAATACTAAACTGCCAAATTTTTGAGAGCTGCTTGCACTTGAAATGTGGCGTTTTGGATGTTATGATCTGAAAAATGTACTACGGAAAGATAGGGGAAAGCTGTCCCTACAGTAAGACTAAGCTGAATCCCTATGATGTTGTGGGCTGCCTGTTCCTAGTGAACAGACCCGCCTTAGTCCTCGGCTAGTCTGAACGAAGACGTATAGAATTAAGGGAGGGGGTCCCTAAAAGAACTAAGGACTGGGACAAAAATGGGACACCTTCTAAACAGAAGTTGTTGCAGAACACAAAAAGACAAACTGAAAAAAGTACTAGAGGTCCCAGAGGACCAAGCGAACTTGACAGAGAAAGGCACAGAAGCACCAGGCTAGAGAAACAGTAAAACACTGAAGTCCAGCACAGCCAGAAGGGCGGAGCTGGAATATAAAGGCAGATGGTCACGTGACCGCAAACCACAAGATAGAAAAAACAAACAGGAGGGTTCTAACAGTCGAGGCGGAAGCTTTTCATAACCTCATGCCGGCGGCGGCCGGGTGTCCATACTCTGTCCCCAACCGCCACTGTTTCTCCCGGTGTCGCCTCCGCCTTCCACAAGCACGGGTCCCACAACATAACCCGTGCCCTCCCCAGTGCACTTACTGGGAAGGACCGCCTAACCACAAACACGTGGACAGGTGAATGTGGCCAGGGACGGTACGGAGCCAGTCCACAACATTTTTTGCTGCCAGTTGTATTTAGCTCGGTAAAAGGACTGGCATAGAGGGAAACCCTATCTAGACTGCATGTCATTTCTCCCAGGAAGTCCTGTAAAGCTGCTTGCACTTGAAATGTGGCCTTTTAGGCTCGTGGAGGCAGAAGCTTTTCACAACCACATGCCTCATGTCTCGTGTCCATACTCGGTTCCCAGCCGTCACTATTTCTCCCGGTGTTGTTTCCATCTTCTACAAGCGCGGGTCCCTGAACATTACTGCTGGTACTTTTCTGTGGGAATTTGCTTGCCTCCTACCAGCCTGGAATATTTCCAGCAAACTATGGTACGACGCCATGGTATTAGCACTGCCCCCAGTACCAGTAGCGAAGCCATCCCCAATTTCCTTCTCAGGAATTTTATTTGGTAGACTGAGTGGCTGCCCAAATACATTTTCTCACAAAGGAGCTGAAGATAGAGTGGCAGCAGGTGCAAGTTTCTCCAGCCTGTTAGATATTAGAGGGTGAACGGCAGCACATTGGATCAGTGGTTAGAACTGAAGACTTGCAGCGCTGGGATCCTGGGTTCAAATCCCAGCAAGGACAACATCTGCAAGGACTTTGTTTGTTCTCCCCGTGTTTGTGTGGGTTTCCACCTCAGTACAAAAGCAGCCATAGAGTGTCCGGAAACCTTTCCACACACTTTTCTTAGCCAGGACTGCTTCTCGGCAGGATTGGACGGTCCCACCAGAGAATCCTGTGGTGTGCCTTGGCTTCTACCTCAGGAGAGTTCATGATAGAGCTAACTTTGCAGCTGCTATGGGGCTCTTGAGCAGGGGAGAAAGGTTAGCCCTCAGAATCAAATCCTCTGGTGGGCACAATGTTTTTCAGTCTGAAACAGCTTCTCAGTGGGAGTTGTATTTCACCACAGCCATATTCTTTAGCTCGGTGAAAGGACTGGCATAGAGGGAAACCGTATCTACCCCAGCTGTCATTTCTCCGTCGCCAGGTTCCGCCCATTGTCACACACGACCATGCCTGGCTGTATGTTCAGCAGTGAGAGCCACAGATCAGGCTGCTGTGTTACAGCTTTCAACAACTCTGCAGCGCTGGGCGGTTTGTCAATTAAGCATTAAGCATGTTATCTTCAGCACAGCTTGTTGCCGCTTGGCCAAGGCAGTGCTGCAGTGCTGTCAGCTTGTGGCTGATGTGGTCATTTCGGAGATGGAGGAGGAGGTGCATGAGCTGAACAATGTGATTACATTGTTGTTAAATTGGTGACGTAGTTTTTTATACTAAAGAAAGATCCTATTGTTTTGGGGTTTTTTTAAGTTTATTTTTTTAAGACAAATGCATTCACCGGGAAATGTAATTTTAACATTATACAACCTTAGCTGGCAATGTGGTGTGTGACACATCATCAGACACTTCCTGTTTTATTTATGATGGAGGGACTCCGAAAGTCATAAAGCCTATTTTAATAGGGACATCAGACGGCCCTTACTATTCTTAAAAGGCCAGCAGTCGGCCCTCGCTATTGTGAGGGAGCCATCAGCTGGCTATGCTTTGTTGTTCCCATTATTAACAAGTGGGTCTCCTATACTGTTATTGCGTATCCAGTGACTGCAAGGGCTGCCAAAAATTTGGACGCAACCCAATACCCCTTTGAAGAGACATAGAGGAGGGTCTCAGTAAAAAGAAATTTCCCATTATAAAGGAGCGGGTCTCCTATAGTGGTAATGCCCATGCTGTGACTATAAGGGCTGGCAAAATTTGTGAAAAACCCCACTAAGAATTTAAAGACACACAGAGCAGGGCCACAGTAACAAGGTATGACATGTTCCCATTAGAAAGGAGACGGTCTGCTATACAGTTATTAGGTATGCAGTGAGTCCTACGGCTGACCAATTTTTGGAAAAACCCCACTAAGAATTTAAAGACACACAGAGCAGGGCCACAGTAACGACAAATTCCCATTAGAAAGGAGAGAGTCTCCCATAGTGTTGAATGCAAGGGCTGCCAAAAATTTGGAGGCACTTCAATGCCCCTTGGAAGAGACGTGGAGGAGGGCCTCATAAAAAAATGTTCCCATTAGAAAGGAGCGGGCCTCCTATACTTGTAATGCCCATGCACTAAGTGTACGGGCTGACAAACATTTACCCCTGGGGGGTATACATGAACATACTGTATAAAAATTTATTTTTACGGGCATCATAAACACCCTTTAAAAAAATTAGGTGGGTGTTGCATCACGGACCACGGTCACCCTGGTGATATGATGGTGGAGGATGAGGACAAGGAGGAGGACAAGAGCAAATAGCCAAAATCAGGAACCGTATACCCATGTGTGGGTGTGAATGGGAATATACCTCTCAAGAAAAGACACTGGATTGGAGTTTATGTTACGCTGCTATCATTCAGTGGTGTTGAGAAGTCTGGCCCAATCCAGGCCTTGTTCATTTTTATAAGAGTCAGCCTTTCAGCATTTTTAGTTGACAGGCGGATGCGCTCATCAGTTATAATTCCACCAGCGGCACTAAAAACCCGCTCTGATAAAACGCTGGTGGCAGGGCAGGCCAGGACCTCCAAGGCATAGAGAGCCAGTTCATTCCACGTATCCAACTTGGATACCCAATAATTATAAGGCACAGCGGAATCACGGAGGACGTTGGTACGGTCGGCAAGGTCCTCCCTCAGCATCTTCCCAAACTTTGCACTCCTTGTGAGAGTACCCCGTGCCTCAGGGCCTGTCCGATGGGAGGGTCTGAGAAAAGTCTTCCAGAACTTTGACAGTGTTTCCCTGCCTCTGCTGGATTGAAGTTGTGTCTCTCCCGCCTGTACTCCTTGGTTGTCCAACGAAGTGTGCCCTCTGCCGCCAGCGTTTTCAGATGGGAATTTTTTTAATAGTTCCGCAACAAGGGCCTTCTGGTACAGCCCCATTTTTGTAGACCTAGACCTATCCGCCTCAGGAATAAGACATATAAAGTTCTCCTTGTAGCGTGGGTCTAGAAGTGTAACCAACCAGTAATGGCTGTCACCTAAAATTTTGAGAACGTGAGGTTCATGGGAAACGCAGCGTAACATAAACTTGGCCATGCGTGCCAGACTGACCATGCTCTCCTCCTCCTCCTCCTCTCTGTCCTCTGGCCATCCACGCTGAACAGACGGTATGACAGCTGTGCAGGTAGTACCGTCTATAGTGCATGAAACTAGCTCCTGTCCTTCCTCCTCCTCCTCTTCCTCATTGTCACCCAATCCACGTTGGGATGAGATGAGGCTTGGCTGTCTGTAATCACCCTGTATGGTTTCTTGCTCCATCTTATCGTGCTCCGCCTGCAATGCATCCACTTTGATTGTGAGCAAAGAGCCTTTCAGAAGACAGAGAAGCGGGATGGTGACGCTAATTATGGCGCCATCGCCGCTCACCATCTTGGTGGAGTCCTCAAAGTTTTGAAGGATGGTACATATGTCTAACATCCATGTCCACTCCTGAGGTCTTATGTGTGGAGTCTGAACTGAATCACGACGGCCTTGTTGATGCTGGTACTCAACAACTGCCCTCTTCTGCTCACAAATCCTTCCCAACATCTGCAGTGTAGAGTTCCAATGCGTGGGGACATCACACACCAGTCTGTGAGCCGGAAGCTGCAAACGCTGCTGAAACACTGCAAGGGCGGCGGAAGCTGTAGCTGACTTTCTAAAATGGGCACACAGGCGGCGTACTTTAACAAGCAGATCCGGCAGCTTCGGGTAGGATGAGAAACCGCTGAACCATGAGGTTAAGCACATGGGCCAGATATGGTACGTGTGTGAGCTCGCCTCGCCTCAGAGCCGCCTCCAGGTTCCGGCCATTGTCACACACGACCATGCCTGGCTGTAGGTTCAGCAGTGTGAGCCATAGATCTGCCTGCTCTTTCAGAGCTGTCCACAACTCTTCAGCATTGTGCGTTTTTTTACCTAAGCATATTAGCTTCAGCACAGCCTGTTGCCGCTTGGCCGAGGCAGTGCTGCAGTGCTTCCAGCTTGTGACTGATGTGGTCATTTCGGAGATGGAGGCTGAAGAGGAGGAGGAGGCTGAGGAGGATGAGGTGCAAGAGCCGTAGACCGTGGGGGCAACCCTGATTGACCTAGGGCCCGCAACCCTTGGCGTCGGGAGGACGTGTTCCGTCCCAAGGTCCGGCTGGGTCCCGGCTTCCACTATGTTAACCCAGTGTGCCATCAGCGAGATGTACCATCCCTGCCCACAAGCACTTGTCCACGTGTCCGTGGTTAGGTGGACTTTACCAGTAACTGCGCTGTTGAGAGCACGGCTAATGTTTTGGGACACGTGCTTGTGTAATACGGAGACGGCACACCGGGAGAAATAGTGGCGTCTGGGGACCGAGTACCGAGGCACGGCCGCAGACATCAGGTTTGCTGAATGCTTCCGTCTCCACGAGCCTAAAAGGCAACATTTCGAGCGCAAGCAGTCGTGAAATGTGAGAATTAAGTAGTGTGGCCTGTGGGGCGTTGGCTGCATATTTGCTCTTGTGTTCCAAGGACTGGGGTATGGACAACTGAACGCTGCGCTGGGACAAGGACATGGACGTGCTTCCTGATGCTGCTACTTGAGAGTGTGCAGGGCAGGAGGCATCTTTGCATGCACCATGGACAGGGGATTGGCTTGCATCCACAACAGCAGAAGAAGCAATGGTGCCACCCGCAGACACTGTTCCTGGACCCTGGGGTTCGGCCCACAAAGTCGGGTGCTTTGCTGCCATGTGCCTGATCATGCTGGTGGTGGTCAGGCTGGTCGTTGCCACCCCTGCTGATGAAGGCCTGGCAGGTGGTGCAAATGGCCTTTTTGGGGTGATCGGCAGAGTCTTTAAAAAACAACCAGACTCGGGAAGACCTAACAGTTGTACTGGCAACTTCCTTCGTGTTGGTGTGTGGCCACCACACTGCTTCTTCCTGCCTGTTGGGATGCTCTGCCTCCCCCCCTGTGTGCTGCTGTCCTCGCTCGGCATGTCCTCCTGCCAGGTTGGGTCAGTTACTATATCGTCCACCACCTCGTCTTCCACTTCCACACCCTGGTCCTCATCCTGACTTTCTGGCAATGGAGTCTCATCATCGTCCACCTCTTGTGACACTTTCCCACTGTCGCCTTCGTGTGACCGTGGCTGCTCAAATATTTGGGCATCGCTACACGCGATCTCCTCTTGCCCCAATTCAAGTGGACTGGGCGAGAGTCCCGAATCTATAAATAGAAAAGTGAACAGCTCTTCAGAGTGTCCAAGTGTGGGATCAGTTGTCTCTGGGTACTCAGCATGGTGGGAGGAAGGAGGATCAGGGTGAGGAATATGAAGTCCAGACTCACGGCTGCTGAGACTTGACCGTGTGGAAGACAGGGTGGTGGTGGTGGCTAAGTGACTGGAAGCATTATCCGCTATCCAACCAACAACCTTTTGACACTGCTCTGGATTCAATAGTGGTGTGCCGCGGTCCCCTAGAAATTGGGACAGGAAAGTCAGGCGAGAAGATGTGGGTGTTTGTTGTGGCACAATTTCGGCTTGCCCACGGCCTTGTCCTTGGCCTCTGCATACACCATTACCATCACATCCAGTTCCCCGTCCCTTGCCACGTGCCTTGCCCATTTAAATGGAGGACAGTATCTTCCACGCTCACTACAAATGACTACGTTTGGAGCGAAGTTATATGTGATCCGTTTTATGGAGAAAACAGAGTTTTAAATACCTGGCCTGTAGGTAAGTAGTTTTAACAGCAAACTGCTGTGAATTGCTTCACTGACACACTGAAATTTTTTTTTAATGGAGGCCAGAAATGGGCGTATTTTCTGAAAACGTACATGTGATCCGTGTGATGCAGAAAACACAGTTTTAACTACCTGGCCTGTAGGTAACTGTTTTGAACAGCAAACTAGTGTCAAAAACTTTGCTGACACACTGAAATTTTTTTTTTATGGAGGCCAGAAATGGCAGTATTTTCTGAAAACGTATATGTGATCTGTGTGATGGAGAAAACACAGTTTTAAATAGCTGGATTTCTAGCGCTCTAATATGGAAAGGACCCGGCTGTATTCTGCAGTGCCAACAAGCAAATGGCGCAGAAAAAACGTGTTCTCTGGATTGCTTTTTAAGCAAAGTATGAGGATTAAGATGCAAAAAAAAATATTCCTGGCCCCTGAGACCTGGGCCTATTTCTAGAAATATAACAGCAGCAGAAGGCAGAACTGGAATGGAGCCTCTTGTCCTATGTGCACTGCAGTCTGTTATGTACCCTGCCTGCCTATATACACTGCCTGCCTGATATCTTTGCAGATGGATTAGTTAGTCCTCAAAAGGACTGTTTGTTAAGATCGATATGTGTAATATACGGTTTTTCTCCCTACACTACCTAATACACAAGCAAATCTATCCCTGACACAGCAGCACCTCTGCCTACACTGTCTGATCCGGAGTGACTGTGACAAGCATGGTGGCGCCAGGTCTTATATAAACCTGATGACACTGTGAGCCAGCCAATCACTGTAATGCCCACAACCAACATGGCTACGGCATTACAGTGCATGGCAGGCAATCCCTGCATGTTTATTGGCTCTGTAAAGAGCGCCAAACATGCAGGGAGGAGACCCGAGCTCCCGCCCGAGCAACCCGGAAATACTCGCCGAGCTTGTCGAGCACCATGATGCTCGGGCGAGTACCGAGTAGTGGCGAGCGCGTTCGCTCATCACTAGTTGTTGGCCAAAATCTTGCGATACATGACCCATCCATCTTGCCTTCAGTACAGTGCATTCGTCATGTCCCCTTTGCAGAAAAGCACCACCAAAGTATAATGTTTCCCGCACCATGCTTCACAGTTGGGACGATGTTCTTAGGGTTGTACTCATCCTTCTTCTTCCTATCATGCTATGTGTGGGAAAGACTTAGTGCAACACAGAGGGAAAAGGGAAAGGGAGCCCAGACACTAGGGAAAGGGGGGAAGTGGAGACCTCCTAGTCTGGTCTAGCGTCACCCTGTCTCAACTATCGTCCCTGTATTGCCTTTTCAGCAATCGCCGCATGCGTGCCTCGCCCTACTCTCCCTGGCATATGGCTACGGCTAGGGATGGAAGGAGATGAGCACTAGTCAACCTCTACTAAACTCTATAGACAACAAGGGTGGACAAAACAGGGGAAATGGCTTAGCTTTAGATGAACTCCAAATAAGCACATGGCCTCAAGCTCCAGAGAGAACGAAGTACTGCTCCTGCTAAGTTTCACAATAAAGAACACCAATCATAAATGGGTAGTATAAATCACACCATGTGTGTAGATATAGGTATGATATGTACCTTTTATTAATTACTACCCTATATGGACTAAATGCGACTCCATCGCCAAATATAGAACTACCAGAGAAAAAAGCGAAGACCGAATCAACACTTCTATAGCAAAAAATGGTCAATATTTATTATGATACAAAGATCAGACATATACAAAGGTCAGTACAATATTATAAAAAAGGACAATAAAATCAATAACAGCCCTCTCTACATGTGACTCCACACAGGGACCCATAATATAGGTAATCCATGGCAGACCCAGATCCTATGTATTTAGTTTTATTATATCATATCTGCTATATATATATAACACACATAAGCATTAAAATGGATACTATATATGCTGATTACCCTCACTGCTGTATAGTGGAAACCAGTAGAAGTCATTTACCATATCACCCTCCTATTATCTACTATTATTGTCATGTGCGGTGCACTAGATGAATAGAGGGAACATAAATGTCCCCATTGTATGCTTACCGCAGCTCTCCAGTGTCCAAATGTAATCACCAGGGGGCAATAGCACTGTTAGGGGTCCATAATGGGGAGGCACATGTCGAGAGAGACGCCCCCAAGTAGTGGCGAGCGCGTTCGCTCATCACTAGTTGTTGGCCAAAATCTTGCGATACATGACCCATCCATCTTGCCTTCAGTACAGTGCATTCGTCATGTCCCCTTTGCAGAAAAGCACCACCAAAGTATAATGTTTCCCGCACCATGCTTCACAGTTGGGACGATGTTCTTAGGGTTGTACTCATCCTTCTTCTTCCTATCATGCTATGTGTGGGAAAGACTTAGTGCAACACAGAGGGAAAAGGGAAAGGGAGCCCAGACACTAGGGAAAGGGGGGAAGTGGAGACCTCCTAGTCTGGTCTAGCGTCACCCTGTCTCAACTATCGTCCCTGTATTGCCTTTTCAGCAATCGCCGCATGCGTGCCTCGCCCTACTCTCCCTGGCATATGGCTACGGCTAGGGATGGAAGGAGATGAGCACTAGTCAACCTCTACTAAACTCTATAGACAACAAGGGTGGACAAAACAGGGGAAATGGCTTAGCTTTAGATGAACTCCAAATAAGCACATGGCCTCAAGCTCCAGAGAGAACGAAGTACTGCTCCTGCTAAGTTTCACAAGTAGAAATGGATATAGCCGGCGACTCCCTCTCAGACACACCTGGTATATATACACCCAGGCCAGAGAGCTAATTAGCAAGAGAGAGGTAGCCGCTCGGTCCTAAAGACAGCCTCTTATCTAGGAAGCTGTCTGCAATGCCAAACGTACAGATCTCCTGCAACCCACTGCAGGGCGACTGTCTGTCACCTCTGACACACCCGTGACAGTTTTCCCTCCTCTACGAGTGGCCTCCGGACACTCAGGACTGGGTTTCCCAGGAAAAGAGGTGTGGAATGAGCGAACCAATCTGGGAGCGTTCACCTCTTATGCTGAAACCCACATCCTCTCCTCTGGACCATAGCCTTTTCAGTGCACTAAGTATTATAGAGAAGTACGTTGAAGACGAGAATCTACAATCCTCAAAATCTGGAAATCCAGATTACCATCAACCATTACTGGGGGCGGTGGTAGAGGTGAGGGCTCCAGAGGTTCCACATACATTTTGCGTAAGGACCTGTGGAACACATTGTGAACCTTAAGGGCCTGAGGAAGTTTAAGACGAAACGCTGCTGGGTTAATGAAGGCGGTTATTTTATAGGGACCAATAAACCTAGGTCTCAGCTTCCAAGAAGGAACTTTCATAGAATCATAGAATCATAGAATGGTAGAGTTGGAAGGGACCTCCTGGGTCATCTGGTCCAACCCCCTGCTCAAAGCAGGATTCACTAGATCATCTCAGACAGATGTCTGTCCAGCCTCTGTTTGAAGACGTCCATTGAAGGGGAACTCACCACCTCTCGTGGCAGCCTGTTCCACTCATTAATCACCCTAACTGTCAAAAAGTTTTTTCTAATATCTAATCTGTATCTCCTCCCATTTAGTTTCATCCCATTGCTTCTAGTCTTTCCTTGTGCAAATGAGAATAAAGATGATCCTTCTACAATGTGACAGCCCTTGACATATTTGTAGACAGCTATTAAGTCTCCTCTCAGTCTTCTTTTTTGCAAGCTAAACATTCCCAAATCCTGCAACCGTTCCTCATAGGACATGGTTTGCAGACCAGTCACCATTCTGGTCGCTCTTCTCTGAACTTGCTCCAGTTTGTCTATGTCTTTTTTAAAATGTGGTGCCCAAAACTGTACACAGTATTCCAGATGAGGTCTGACCAAAGAGGAGTAAAGACCGATAATGACTTCACGTGATCTAGACTGTATGCTTCTGTTAATACATCCCAGAATTGTATTTGCCTTTAAATCTTATATTCCTTTAAATCTTATATTCCTGGTAGACAACCACACAAAGTCATTCACATTCATGTCCAGACCTGGCAAGCGTTTTCTGTCAGCCATATGCTTATACCTGACTCCCATGGTCTTTAAATTACACAGAACACCCTGCCACACCGAGGAGAGCGACGAAGCAAACCGTTCCTCCTCAGGAACTCCTGAATCTCTTCCCCACTGAAGGTACCAAACTTTGGATGATAACCATATGCACTGAAGAACGGTGACCTGCCAGTGGATTCTTGCCGATGATTAATCATACATAATGTAGGCCAGAATGTGTTTATCCTCCACTGCTGGTAAATTCTGCCAGCGGTAAGTAGGATGCCCAAACCTCCTGATTGAAACACCTGAGGTATGTCTCCAAGTTCTGATTGACATGCTCGGTCTGACCATTTGACTGAGGGTGGAAGGCAGAGGAAAAGGCAGCTGCATCCCCCAGTCGAGAACAGAATGACTTCCAGAACTTGGAAGCAAACTGGGTCCCCCGATCAGACACCACGTAGGAGGGAACCCCGTGAAGCTTCACAATCTCATTTATGAACACCTGAGCAAGAGTCTTGGAACTGGGAAGTGCAGGTAATGCGACGAAGTGAACCATTTTAATGAACCTATCTACTAAGACCAAAACCACCGTTTTGCCTGCAGAAACCGGTAGGTCAGTAATAAAATCCATGGACAAGTGTGTCCATGGCCTACTAAGGATATGTAGCGGAAGAAGAGTACCAGACAGACGGGTATGCGAAACCTTAGAACGCGGGCAGATACTACAAGCAGCTACATGTTCAATTACATCCTGATGCAGCACCGGCCAAAAAAAAGGACGAGACAGGAGGTCCACGGTGGCCTTACCACCTGGATGCCCAGCAAGCACAGAGTTATGATGTTCCTTGAATACCTTGCCGCGCAGATCAGATGGTACAAATAACTTTCCTGAAGGGCAGGAGACAGGGGCGTCCTCCTGAGCCTCCAACACTTCACCCTCCAGTTCAGGATAAAGAGCCGAAATGACTACCACTTTCTGTAATATTGGGGCAGGGTTCTCATGGTGACAACCACCAGAGAAGGTCCGGGACAAAGCATCAGCCTTGACATTTTTGACTCATGGACAAAAAGTAACAAAATTGAACCTAGTAAAAAACAGGGTCCATCTGGCTTGCCTAGGGTTGAGAAGATTAGCTGACTGGGGATAAGACAGGTTCTTATGGTCAGTAATAACAGTAGTAGGATGGACAGTCCCCTTCAACCAATATTGCCATTCCTCGAACGCCTATTTGATCACCAAAAGTTCCCTATTACCCACATCATAATTTCTCTCAGCCGAAGACAATTTTTAGAAAAGAAGGCGCATGGACGCCATTTACCATGGGACGAACCCTGAGATAACACAGCCCCAACCCCGACATCCGTAGCATCGACCTCCACAATAAAGGATTGAGAAACATCGGGTTGACTGAGTATAGGTGCAGTGGCAAAATTATTCTTTAAGGAAGAAAAAGCCTGGAGGGAAGCATCCGACCATTTAGAAAAATCCAACCCCTTCTTAGTCATGTCAGTAAAGGGTTTCACTATAACAGAGTCATTTTGGATGAATTTCCTGTAAAAATTAGTAAAGCTTAGAAAACGTTGTAGAGCCTTCAGGTTCTCGGGACATTCCCAGTCAACAACTGCACGGATCTTCTCCGGATCCATCCGAAAACCTGAAGATGACAACAAGTACCCCAAAAACTGCACCTCCTGAACAGCGAAAACACATTTTCTAGTTTGACATAAAGTTTGTTATCCCTTAATATCTGGAGCACCTGCTTAACATGCCCCCGATGAGTCTCAAAATCAGGTGACTAAACCAAAATATTGTCCAGACAAACCACCACAAACCTCCCCACCAAATGATGGAAAATATCATTTATGAAATGCTATAAATTGTGGATGCAAGAAAGTGCCAATGATTCCTTGCTCCTCCGGGTCAAAGAAGGGATATGATACCCAGTGCTTGGTTAAGAGTCCATTTATTTATAAGCTAAAATCAGACGCGTTTTGTGGACGTCCTGTCCACTTTATCAGTGTATAGCTTGTGTCAGGTATAGTAAGGTGTGGACATATATATACAAAAAATGTGAAAAAAACTGGCGCCAAACCAAAGTGGCCGTTAAGGCAGAAAACTACAATCAATAAAAAGGCATCAATTTGAGTATCCATCAATGTATATATGCGTCGGGAATAAAATATTGTCAGCATGATTAAAAAATAATTAAGAACCGATATAGTTCAATGCAAAAAAATAAATATATACATATTTATAACTCCAGGAGTGGGAATTTAACCTGTTGCATTGCGATCAACTGGATGGTGTTCAGATCCTAATCGTGGTGCAACCCTCTAAGCCATGGGTGCTCATGTATATCAAGACTAATCTTGTTCTGATAGGAAGTAATAAACAAATATTAAAAAATATATCTAACTTACCTGTACATACGAAAAAAAATAAAAATGTATGTCAAGATCCAAAAGACAGTGTCTAATAAGAGAATGTGTCTTATGGACGATACGTATTAAGAGATGTACCAGTCACCCTTGTCGGTATTATACAGCCCAAATGCATGAAATGTGTACTCACATACAATCAATTGTTCTCAATTTTTTTTTTCTTACATTTTTAAAAAATTCCTCTTATAATAGAATATGTGATCATATCTGCAACCAGAATTATTTGCAGAACATGAATGATTTCTTTAGGAGTGTGTGCGTATTACCAGTGTGGTACTAGAGAATAGTCATGCACATTAATGTCCACTAGGTGGCATGATGAGCACTGAAAGTATCCTAGGGAATGCTGCAGACTACTGGGAACAGAACGCAATGATCATAAGGCTGTGTGCCCACTATGCGTTTTTTAAGCGTTTCCGCAGCGGCAATTCCGACGTCCACAGATGGGGGTTGTGCTCACAGCCCAACACCGTGCAGGACGCTTGGCATTTGCCACAGAACACCAGGATTGGCAAAGTCGCCACTGGCGCCCTGTGCTCTTCACAGATGAAAGCGGGTTCACACTGAGCACATGTGACAGAAGTGACAGAGTCTGGAGACGCCGTGGAGAGCGATCTGCTGCCTGCAACATCCTTCAGCATGAACGGTTTGGCAGTGGGTCAGTAATGGTGTGGGGTGGCATTTCTTTGGAGGGCCGCACAGCCCCCCATGTGCTCGCCAGAGGTAGCCTGACTGCCATTAGGCACCGAGATGAGATCCTGAGATCCCTTGTGAGACCATATGCTGGTGCAGTTGGCCCTGGGTTCCTCCTAATGCAGGACAATGCCAGACCTCATGTGGCTGGAGTGTGTCAGCAGTTCCTGCAAGATGAATGCATTGAAGCTATGGACTGGCCCGCCCGTTCCCCAGACCTGAATCCGATTGAGCACATCTGGGACATCATGTCTCGCTCCATCCACCAACGTCACGTTGCACCACAGACTGTCCAGGAGTTGGCGGATGCTTTAGTCCAGGTCTGGGAGGAGATCCCACAGGAGACCATCCGCAACCTCATCAGGAGCATGCCCAGACGTTGTAGGGAGGTCATACAGGCACGTGGAGGCCACACACAATACTGAGCCTCATTTTGACTTGTTTTAAGGACATTACATCAAAGTTGGATCAGCCTGTAGTGTGTTTTTCCACTTTAATTTTGGGGGTGACTCCAAATCCAGGCCTCCATTGGTTAATAAATTTGATTTCCATTGATGATTTTTGTGTGATTTTGTTGTCAGCACATTTAACTTTGTACAGAACAAAGTATTCACTGAGAATATTTCATTCATTCAGATCTAGGATGTGTTATTTGAATGTTCCCGTTATTTTTTTGAGCAGTGTATATATGTCCACACCTTGCTATACCTGACACAAGCTATGCATTGATGAAGTGGAAAGGACGTCCACGAAACGCGTCTGATTTTAGCTTATAAATAAATGGACTCTTAACCAAGCACTGGGTATTACATTCCTTCATTGACCCGTAGGAGCGCGGAATCATTGCCACTTTCTGACACCCCCTCTCAGAAAAAAACTTCCTCTAAACCAGACAGAAAAGCAGGCAGAATATCCATAGAGACAGTAGCAATGGAAACATTCAGACAGTTCTCATGGCGGTAATCTCCCCATTCAATAATTTTGCCAATCCACCAATGGATTATGTTTAACAAGCCAAGGTATACCCAAAACAATCGGAGTAGGAAGATTGTCCAGAACATAGCAAGCCATGATTTCACAATGAGCTGACCCCACCCTCAGTTTAACATTATGTACAATCTGAGTAAATGCTTTCTGTGCAAGTGGCGCCGAGTCAGTGGCAAAGATGGGAATAGGTTCAGCTAAAGGACAACAAGCAAGACAATGAGTTTTCACAAACTCAGCATCCACCATGCTGACTCCGGCTCCACTGTCAACAAACACAGAATTCTTTTCAGTTTTACTCTCTAGCACGATCTCTGCTGTCAGGACAAAGCGGGAACAGCAGTTTGGCCACAAATGCACCCATTGTTTATCCAACTCCAGACTACCGAGAGTTAATCGAGTCTCTTTTTGTTTAGGAATTGAAGGACAGGTCCCAACAAAGTGTCCCTTTATCCCACAAAAAAAAATACGCCTTTTTTTTTTGCGAATCTCTGGGGAGATGTATGATGTAGAGACCCCCCCCCCCCTAACTGCATAGGTTCCTCCACCTCCCCCAGTACTGATTCACCCCCAGACCACTCCCTTGGCAAAGGTACACAACTCCGACAAGAAGGCCCTGGAGAAGGAGGTTGCACCCATCTATCCTGAAGGAGCCTACCCAGACGTATGGCCAAAGACACGGCAGCCTCCAAGGACTGAGGGGTATCATATACAGCCAAGGCATCTTTCAACCTATCCGTTAGACCCTCACAAAATTGACTTTTAAGGGCTGAGTCATTCCATTTGGAATCCGTTGCCCATTTACGGAATTCCAAACTGTATTTTTCCACTGACCGAATTCCCTGCTGAAGGCGACGTAGCTTAGAGTCAGCCAAGGCGACTTGGTCAGGGACATCATAGATGAGGGCAAGAGCTCAAAAAAAACCTCCACAGATTGGAGACAAACCGAATCCTGCGGTAACAAAAACACCCATGACTGAGGATCGCCCTGCAGTAGAGAGATCACAATGCCAACCCGTTGCTCCTCATTACCGGAGGAGTAGAGACGAAGCTTGAAATACAATTTGCATGCCTCCTTACACACAAAAAACCTGTCCCTACCTCCTGAAAACCTGCCCGGGAGTGCAACCTTGGGTTCAGGCTGGACAGGCCTACCTGCAGAGACCCCCACATAGGCGGCCTGTAACCGCTCATACTGATGAGGTCATTCACCTTCAGAGACAGACAGCGGAACTGCTCTGCGAGCTCTGCAACTGATCCCATACTAAAGGGAGTAAGGGGAAAAAAAGGTGCACACCCAAAAACACACAAAGAGAGAAAAATAAAATCAAAACCTTGTGTCTTTTTTTTTTTCTTCCAAAACGTGCTTGGCCGGTTATAATGTCATACCAGGTGTGAGTGAAACACAGAGGGGAAAGGGAAAGGAAGCCCAGACACTAGGGAAAAGGGGATGAGGAGACATCCTAATCTGGACTAGCGTCACCCTGTCTCCCCCTAACGTCCCTATACAGTCTACGAAGCTGTCACCGATCATGTGCCTTGCCCTACTATCCCTGGCGTAAGACTATAGCTGGGGTTTGAAGGAGATGAGCACTAGTCAACCTCCACTAGCACTCTAAAGACAAAAGGGGAAGACAACACAGGGAAATAATAACTTAGCTTTAGAAGAACTCCAACAGGGTACACGGCCTCAAGACTCCAAAGAGTACGTGATGCTGCTTCAGCCAAGTTCCAAGTAGGAATGAATATAACCGCCGATGCCCACCTAGACACACCAGGTATATATACACCCAGACTAAAGGGAGGTAGTCGCTGGGTCCTAAACACAGCCTCCTATCTAAGCAGCTGTCTGCATAGCCAAACGTGGAGATCTCCTGCAGACCACTGCAGGGCGACTGTCTGTCACCTCTGACACACCCGTGACATACACTACACATGGCAGCCAATGTGCAGAATACAATGCTATAAAAATGCCTAATTCTGAAAGTCGGAACAGGTTTTTACATACTTAAAGCACCACTCCAGCGTTTTTTTTTATTGCAGCGCTGGAGTGATGCTCCTAATTTAAGGTCCCTGCACTTAATCTTATACTTGCACTCCGTACCGTCTTCACCTTCTAACCACGTCACTCCGGTCAGTCTCCAACAGCTTGTGACCTGCCGGATTGCTCCAGCGTTTGCTGGGCGAGCCAGAGATCACTTTTCAGTGCAACTCTAGGAGCTTCCTTCTGGCCCTCATAGACTTACACAGAGAGCTTGTGACCGTAACGATACCTCTGATTTCTGGTCAGTCAGAAGTTGTGATCACACATCAAGAGAATGCCAAGAGTGTGCAAAGCAGTCATCAAAGCAAAAGGTGGCTACTTTGAAGAACCTAGAATATAAGACATATTTTCAGTTGTTTCACACTTTTTTGCTAAGTATATAATTCCACATGTGTTAATTCATAGTTTTGATGCCTTCAGTGTGAATGTACAATTTTCATAGTCATGAAAATACAGAAAAAAACTTTAAATGAGAAGGTGTGTCCAAACTTTTGGTCTGTACTGTATACAGTGTAGTGCTATACACAGGGCAGTGTGTTATATACAGTGTAGTGTTATACACAGGGCAGTGTGTTATATACAGTGTAGTGTTATACACAGGGTAGTGTGTTATATACAGTGTAGTGTTATACACAGGGCAGTGTGTTATATACAGTGTAGTGTTATACACAGGGCAGTGTGTTATATACAGTGTAGTGCTATACACAGGGCAGTGTGTTATATACAGTGTAGTGTTATACACAGGGCAGTGTGTTATATACAGTGTAGTGTTATATACAGGGCAGTGTGTTATATACAGTGCAGTGTTATACACAGGACAGTGTGTTATATACAGTGTAGTGTTATACACAGGGCAGTGTGTTATATACAGTGTAGTGTTATACACAGGGCAGTGTGTTATATACAGTGTAGTGTTATACACAGGGCAGTGTGTTATATACAGTGTAGTGTTATACACAGGGCAGTGTGTTATATACAGTGTAGTGTTATACACAGGGCAGTGTGTTATATACAGTGTAGTGTTATACACAGGGCAGTGTGTTATATACAGTGTAGTGTTATACACAGGGCAGTGTGTTATATACAGTGTAGTGTTATACACAGGGCAGTGTGTTATATACAGTGTAGTGCTATACACAGGGCAGTGTGTTATATACAGTGTAGTGCTATACACAGGGCAGTGTGTTATATACAGTGTAGTGTTATACACAGGGCACTGTGTTATATACAGTGTAGTGTTATACACAGGGCAGTGTGTTATATACAGTGTAGTGTTATACACAGGGCAGTGTATTATATACAGTGTAGTGCTATACACAGGGCAGTGTGTTATATACAGTGTAGTGTTATATACAGGGCAGTGTATTATATACAGTGTAGTGTTATACACAGGGCAGTGTGTTATATACAGTGTAGTGTTATACACAGGGCAGTGTGTTATATACAGTGTAGTGTTATACACAGGGCAGTGTGTTATATACAGTGTAGTGTTATACACAGGGCAGTGTGTTATATACAGTGTAGTGCTATACACAGGGCAGTGTGTTATATACAGTGTAGTGCTATACACAGGGCAGTGTGTTATATACAGTGTAGTGTTATACACAGGGCAGTGTGTTATATACAGTGTAGTGTTATACACAGGGCACTGTGTTATATACAGTGTAGTGTTATACACAGGACAGTGTGTTATATACAGTGTAGTGTTATATACAGTGCAGTGTTATACACAGGGCAGTGTGTTATATACAGTATAGTGTTATACACAGGACAGTGTGTTATATACAGTGTAGTGTTATACACAGGGCAGTGTGTTATATACAGTGTAGTGTTATACACAGGGCAGTGTGTTATATACAGTGTAGTGTTATACACAGGGCAGTGTATTATATACAGTGTAGTGCTATACACAGGGCAGTGTGTTATATACAGTGTAGTGTTATATACAGGGCAGTGTATTATATACAGTGTAGTGTTATACACAGGGCAGTGTGTTATATACAGTGTAGTGCTATACACAGGGCAGTGTGCTATATACAGTGTAGTGTTATACACCAGGGTGTGTGTTATATAGTGTAGTGTTATACACAGGGCAGTGTGTTATATACAGTGTAGTGTTATACACAGGGCAGTGTGTTATGTGCAGTGTAGTGTTATACACAGGGCAGTGTGTTATATTCAGTGTAGTGTTATACACAGGGCAGTGTGTTATATACAGTGTAGTGTTATACACAGGGCAGTGTGTTATATACAGTGTAGTGTTATACACAGGGCAGTGTGTTATATACAGTGTAGTGTTATACATATGGCAGTGTGTTATATACAGTGTAGTGCTATACACAGGGCAGTGTGTTATATACAGTGTAGTGTTATACACAGGGCAGTGTGTTATATACAGTGTAGTGTTATATACAGGGCAGTGTATTATATACAGTGTAGTGTTATACACAGGACAGTGTGTTATATGCAGTGTAGTGTTATACACAGAGCAGTGTGTTATATACAGTGTAGTGTTATACACAGGACAGTGTATTATATACAGTGTAGTGTTATACACAGGGCAGTGTGTTATATACAGTGTAGTGTTATACATAGGGCAGTGTATTATATACAGTGTAGTGTTATACACAGGACAGTGTGTTATATGCAGTGTAGTGTTATACACAGAGCAGTGTGTTATATACAGTGTAGTGTTATACACAGGACAGTGTATTATATACAGTGTAGTGTTATACACAGGGCAGTGTGTTATATACAGTGTAGTGTTATATACAGGGCAGTGTATTATATACAGTGTAGTGCTATACACAGGGCAGTGTGTTATATACAGTGTAATGTTATACACCAGGGTGTGTGTTATATAGTGTAGTGTTATACACAGGGCAGTGTGTTATATACAGTGTAGTGTTATACACAGGACAGTGTGTTATATACAGTGTAGTGTTATACACAGGACAGTATGTTATATACAGTGTAGTGTAATACACAGGGCAGTGTGTTATATACAGTGTAGTGCTATACACAGGGCAGTGTGTTATATACAGTGTAGTGTTATACACAGGGCAGTGTGTTATATACAGTGTAGTGTTATACACAGGGCAGTGTGTTATATACAGTGTAGTGCTATACACAGGACAGTGTGTTATATACAGTGTAGTGTTATACACAAGACAGTGTGTTATACACAGTGTAGTGTTATACACAGGGCATTGTGTTATATACAGTGTAGTGTTATGCAGAGAGCAGTGTGTTATATAGAGTGTAGTGTTATACACAGGGTAGTGTGTTATATACAGTGTAGTGTTATACACAGGGCAGTGTGTTATATACAGTGTAGTGTTATACACAGGGCAGTGCGTTGTATACAGTGTAGTGTTATACACAAGACAGTGTGTTATACACAGTGTAGTGTTATACACAGGGCATTGTGTTATATACAGTGTAGTGTTATGCAGAGAGCAGTGTGTTATATAGAGTGTAGTGTTATACACAGGGCAGTGTGTTATATAGAGTGTAGTGTTATACACAGGGCAGTGTGTTATATACAGTGTAGTGTTATACACAGGACAGTGTGTTATATACAGTGTAGTGTTATACACAGGGCAGTGTGTTATATACAGTGTAGTGTTATACATAGGGCAGTGTGTTATATACAGTGTAGTGTTATACACAGGGCAGTGTGTTATATACAGTGTAGTGTTATACACAGGGCAGTGTGTTATATACAGTGTAGTGTTATACATAGGGCAGTGTGTTATATACAGTGTAGTGTTATACACAGGGCAGTGTGTTATATACAGTGTAGTGTTATACACAGGGCAGTGTGTTATATACAGTGTAGTGTTATACATAGGGCAGTGTGTTATATACAGTGTAGTGTTATACACAGGGCAGAGTGTTATATACAGAGTAGTGTTATACACAGGGCAGTGTGTTATATACAGTGTAGTGTTATACACAGGGCAGTGTGTTATATACAGTGTAGTGTTATACACAGGGCAGTGTGTTATATACAGTGTAGTGTTATACACAAGACAGTGTGTTATATACAGTGTAGTGTTATACATAGGGCAGTGTGTTATATACAGTGTAGTGTTATACACAGGGCAGTGTGTTATATACAGTGTAGTGTTATACACAAGACAGTGTGTTATATACAGTGTAGTGTTATACACAGGACAGTGTGTTATATACAGTGTAGTGTTATACACGGATAGTGTGTTATATACAGTGTAGTGTTATACACCAGGGAGTGTGTTATATACAGTGTAGTGTTATACACAGGGTAGTTTGTTATATACATTGTAATGTTATACACAGGACAGTGTGTTATATACAGTGTAGTGTTATACACCAGGGAGTGTGATATATACAGTGTAGTGTTATACACAGGGTAGTTTGTTATATACAGTGTAGTGTTATACACAGGGCAGTGTGTTATATACAGTGTAGTGTTATACACCAGGGAGTGTGATATATACAGTGTAGTGTTATACACAGGGTAGTTTGTTATATACATTGTAATGTTATACACAGGACAGTGTGTTATATACAGTGTAGTGTTATACACAGGGCAGTGTGTTATATACAGTGTAGTGTTATACATAGGGCAGTGTATTATATACAGTGTAGTGTTATACACAGGACAGTGTGTTATATGCAGTGTAGTGTTATACACAGAGCAGTGTGTTATATACAGTGTAGTGTTATACACAGGACAGTGTATTATATACAGTGTAGTGTTATACACAGGGCAGTGTGTTATATACAGTGTAGTGTTATATACAGGGCAGTGTATTATATACAGTGTAGTGCTATACACAGGGCAGTGTGTTATATACAGTGTAGTGTTATACACCAGGGTGTGTGTTATATAGTGTAGTGTTATACACAGGGCAGTGTGTTATATACAGTGTAGTGTTATACACAGGGCAGTGTGTTATATACAGTGTAGTGCTATACACAGGACAGTGTGTTATATACAGTGTAGTGTTATACACAAGACAGTGTGTTATACACAGTGTAGTGTTATACACAGGGCATTGTGTTATATATAGTGTAGTGTTATGCAGAGAGCAGTGTGTTATATAGAGTGTAGTGTTATACACAGGGTAGTGTGTTATATACAGTGTAGTGTTATACACAGGGCAGTGTGTTATATACAGTGTAGTGTTATACACAGGGCAGTGCGTTGTATACAGTGTAGTGTTATACACAAGACAGTGTGTTATACACAGTGTAGTGTTATACACAGGGCATTGTGTTATATACAGTGTAGTGTTATGCAGAGAGCAGTGTGTTATATAGAGTGTAGTGTTATACACAGGGCAGTGTGTTATATAGAGTGTAGTGTTATACACAGGGCAGTGTGTTATATACAGTGTAGTGTTATGCAGAGAGCAGTGTGTTATATAGAGTGTAGTGTTATACACAGGGCAGTGTGTTATATACAGTGTAGTGTTATACACAGGACAGTGTGTTATATACAGTGTAGTGTTATACACAGGGCAGTGTGTTATATACAGTGTAGTGTTATACATAGGGCAGTGTGTTATATACAGTGTAGTGTTATGCAGAGAGCAGTGTGTTATATACAGCGTAGTGTTATACACAGGGTAGTGTGTTATATACAGTGTAGTGTTATACACAGGGCACTGTGTTATATACAGTGTAGTGTTATACACAGGGCAGTGTGTTATATACAGTGTAGTGTTATACACAAGACAGTGTGTTATATACAGTGTAGTGTTATACACAGGACAGTGTGTTATATACAGTGTAGTGTTATACACGGATAGTGTGTTATATACAGTGTAGTGTTATACACCAGGGAGTGTGTTATATACAGTGTAGTGTTATACACAGGGTAGTTTGTTATATACATTGTAATGTTATACACAGGACAGTGTGTTATATACAGTGTAGTGTTATACACAGGGCAGTGTGTTATATACAGTGTAGTGTTATACACCAGGGAGTGTGATATATACAGTGTAGTGTTATACACAGGGTAGTTTGTTATATACATTGTAATGTTATACACAGGACAGTGTGTTATATACAGTGTAGTGTTATACACAGGGCAGTGTGTTATATACAGTGTAGTGTTATACACAGGACAGTGTGTTATATACAGTGTAGTGTTATACATAGGGCAGTGTTTTATATACAGTGTAGTGTTATACATAGGGCAGTGTGTTATATACAGGACAGTGTGTTATATAAAGTGTAGTGTTATACACAGGGGAGTGTGTTATATACAGAGTAGTGTTATACACAGGTCAGTGTGTTATATACAGTGTAGTGTTATACACAGGACAGTGTGTTATATACAGTGTAGTGTTATACACAGGGCAGTGTGTTATATACAGTGTAGTGTTATACACAGGACAGTGTGTTATATACAGTGTAGTGTTATACACGGGCAGTGTGTTATATAGTGTAGTGTTATACACAGGGCAGTGTGTTATATACAGTGTAGTGTTATACACGGGCAGTGTGTTATATAGTGTAGTGTTATACACAGGGCAGTGTGTTATATACAGTGTAGTGTTATACACAGGACAGTGTGTTATATGCAATGTAGTGTTATACACGGATAGTGTGTTATATACAGTGTAGTGTTATACACAGGGCAGTGTGTTATATACAGTGTAGTGTTATACACAGGGCAGTGTGCTATATACCGTGTAGTGTTATACACAGGGCAGTGTGTTATATACAGTGTAGTGTTATACACAGGGCAGTGTGTTATATACAGTGTAGTGTTATACACAGGGCAGTGTGTTATATACAGTGTAGTGTTATACACAGGGCAGTGTGTTATATACAGTGTAGTGTTATACACAGGGCAGTGTGTTATATACAGTGTAGTGTTATACACTGGACAGTGTGTTATATAGAGTGTAGTGTTATACACAGGGCAGTGTGTTATATACAGTGTAGTGTTATACACAGGACAGTGTGTTATATGCAGTGTAGTGTTATACACAGGGCTGTGTGTTATATACAGTGTAGTGGTATACACAGGTCAGTGTGTTATATACAGTGTAGTGTTATACACAGGGCAGTGTGCTACATACAGTGTAGTGTTATACACAGGGCAGTGAGTTATATACAGTGCAGTGTTATACACAGGGCAGTGTGTTATATACAGTGTAGTGTTATACACAGGGCAGTGTGTTATATACAGTGTAGTGTTATACACAGGGCTGTGTGTTATATACAGTGTAGTGTTATACACAGGGTAGTGTGTTATATACAGTGTAGTGTTATACACAGGACAGTGTGTTATATACAGTGTAGTGTTATACACAGGGCAGTTTGTTATATACAGTGTAGTGTTATACACCAAGGAGTGTGTTATATACAGTGTAGTGTTATACACAGGACAGTGTGTTATATACAGTGTAGTGTTATACACAGGGCAGTGTGTTATATACAGTGTAGTGTTATACACAGGGCAGTGTGTTATATACAGTGCAGTGTTATACACAGAGCAGTGTGTTATATACAGTGTAGTGTTATACACAGGGCAGTGTGTTATATACAATGTAGTGTTATACACAGGGCAGTGTGTTATATACAGTGTAGTGTTATACACAGGGCAGTGTGTTATATACAGTGTAGTGTTATACACAGGGCAGTGTGTTATATACAGTGTAGTGTTATACACAGGGCAGTGTGTTATATACAGTGTAGTGTTATACACAGGGAGTGTGTTATATACAGTGTAGTGTTATACACAGGGTAGTGTGCTATATACAGTATAGTGTTATACACAGGGCAGTGTGTTATATACAGTGTAGTGTTATACACAGGGAGTGTGTTATATACAGTGTAGTGTTATACACAGGGCAGTGTGTTATATACCGTGTAGTGTTATACACAGGGTAGTGTGTTATATACAGTGTAGTGTTATACATAGGGCAGTGTGTTATATACAGTGTAGTGTTATACACAGGGCAGTGTGTTATATACAGTGTAGTGTTATACACAGGGCAGTGTGTTATATACAGTGTAGTGTTATACACAGGGCAGTGTGTTATATACAGTGTAGTGTTATACACAGGGCAGTGTGTTATATACAGTGTAGTGATATACAATGGGCAGTGTGTTATATACAGTGTAGTGTTATACACAGGGCAGTGTGTTATATACAATGTAGTGTTATACACAGGGTAGTGTGTTATATACAGTGTAGTGTTATACACAGGGCAGTGTGTTATATACAGTGTAGTGTTATACACAGGACAGTGTGTTATATACAGTGTAGTGTTATACACAGGGCAGTGTGTTATATACAGTGTACTGTTATACACAGGGCAGTGTGTTATATACAGTGTAGTGTTATACACAAGGTAGTGTGTTATATACAGTGTAGTGTTATACACAGGACAGTGTGTTATATACAGTGTAGTGTTATACACAGGACAGTGTGTTATATACAGTGTAGTGTTATACACAGGGCAGTGTGTTATATACAGTGTAGTGTTACACACAGGACAGTGTGTTATATACAGTGTAGTGTTATACATAGGGCAGTGTGTTATATACAGTGTAGTGTTACACACAGGACAGTGTGTTATATACAGTGTAGTGTTATACATAGGGCAGTGTGTTATATACAGTGTAGTGTTATACACAGGGCAGTGTGTTATATACAGTGTAGTGTTATACACTGGGCAGTGTGTTATATACAGTGTAGTGTTACACACAGGACAGTGTGTTATATACAGTGTAGTGTTATGCACTGGGCAGTGTGTTATATACAGTGTAGTGTTATACACAGGGTAGTGTGTTATATACAGTGTAGTGTTATACACAGGACAGTGTGTTATATACAGTGTAGTGTTATACACAGGACAGTGTGTTATATACAGTGTAGTGTTATACACAGGACAGTGTGTTATATACAGTGTAGTGTTATACACTGGGCAGTGTGTTATATACAGTGTAGTGTTATACACAGGACAGTGTGTTATACACAATGTAGTGTTATACACAGTGCAGTGTGTTATATACAGTGTAGTCTTATACACAAGACAGTGTGTTATATACAGTGTAGTGTTATACACAGGGCAGTGTGTTATATACAGTGTAGTGTTATACACTATGCAGTGTGTTATATACAGTGTAGTGTTATACACAGGGCAGTGTGTTATATACAGTGTAGTGTTATACATAGGGCAGTGTGTTATATACAGTGAAGTTTTATACACAGGGCAGTGTGTTATATACAGTGTAGTGTTATACACAGGGCAGTGTGTTATATACAGTGTAGTGTTATACATAGGGCAGTGTGTTATATACAGTGTAGTGTTATACATAGGGCAGTGTGTTATATACAGTGTAGTGTTATACACTATGCAGTGTGTTATATACAGTGTAGTGTTATACACAGGGCAGTGTGTTATATACAGTGTAGTGTTATACATAGGGCAGTGTGTTATATACAGTGTAGTGTTATACACAGGGCAGTGTGTTATATACAGTGTAGTCTTATACACAAGACAGTGTGTTATATACAGTGTAGTGTTATACACAGGGCAGTGTGTTATATACAGTGTAGTGTTATACACTATGCAGTGTGTTATATACAGTGTAGTGTTATACATAGGGCAGTGTGTTATATACAGTGAAGTTTTATACACAGGGCAGTGTGTTATATACAGTGTAGTGTTATACACAGGGCAGTGTGTTATATACAGTGTAGTGTTATACATAGGGCAGTGTGTTATATACAGTGTAGTGTTATACATAGGGCAGTGTGTTATATACAGGACAGTGTGTTATATACAGTGTAGTGTTATACACAGGGTAGTGTGTTATATATAGTGTAGTGTTATACACAGGGCAGTGTGTTATATACAGTGTAGTGTTATACACAGGTCAGTGTGTTATATACAGTGTAGTGTTATACACAGGACAGTGTGTTATATACAGTGTAGTGTTATACACAGGGCAGTGTGTTATATACAGTGTAGTGTTATACACAGGACAGTGTGTTATATACAGTGTAGTGTTATACACGGGCAGTGTGTTATATAGTGTAGTGTTATACACAGGGCAGTGTGTTATATACAGTGTAGTGTTATACACGGGCAGTGTGTTATATAGTGTAGTGTTATACACAGGGCAGTGTGTTATATACAGTGTAGTGTTATACACAGGACAGTGTGTTATATGCAATGTAGTGTTATACACGGATAGTATGTTATATACAGTGTAGTGTTATACACAGGGCAGTGTGTTATATACAGTGTAGTGTTATACACAGGGCAGTGTGCTGTATACAGTGTAGTGTTATACACAGGGCAGTGTGTTATATACAGTGTAGTGTTATACACAGGGCAGTGTGTTATATACAGTGTAGTGTTATACACAGGGCAGTGTGTTATATACAGTGTAGTGTTATACACAGGGCAGTGTGTTATATACAGTGTAGTGTTATACACAGGGCAGTGTGTTATATACAGTGTAGTGTTATACACGGGCAGTGTGTTATATAGTGTAGTGTTATACACAGGGCAGTGTGTTATATACAGTGTAGTGTTATACACAGGACAGTGTGTTATATGCAATGTAGTGTTATACACGGATAGTGTGTTATATACAGTGTAGTGTTATACACAGGGCAGTGTGTTATATACAGTGTAGTGTTATACACAGGGCAGTGTGCTATATACCGTGTAGTGTTATACACAGGGCAGTGTGTTATATACAGTGTAGTGTTATACACAGGGCAGTGTGTTATATACAGTGTAGTGTTATACACAGGGCAGTGTGTTATATACAGTGTAGTGTTATACACAGGGCAGTGTGTTATATACAGTGTAGTGTTATACACAGGGCAGTGTGTTATATACAGTGTAGTGTTATACACTGGACAGTGTGTTATATAGAGTGTAGTGTTATACACAGGGCAGTGTGTTATATACAGTGTAGTGTTATACACAGGACAGTGTGTTATATGCAGTGTAGTGTTATACACAGGGCTGTGTGTTATATACAGTGTAGTGGTATACACAGGTCAGTGTGTTATATACAGTGTAGTGTTATACACAGGGCAGTGTGCTACATACAGTGTAGTGTTATACACAGGGCAGTGAGTTATATACAGTGCAGTGTTATACACAGGGCAGTGTGTTATATACAGTGTAGTGTTATACACAGGGCAGTGTGTTATATACAGTGTAGTGTTATACACAGGGCAGTGTGTTATATACAGTGTAGTGTTATACACAGGGCTGTGTGTTATATACAGTGTAGTGTTATACACAGGGCAGTGTGTTATATACAGTGTAGTGGTATACACAGGTCAGTGTGTTATATACAGTGTAGTGTTATACACAGGGCAGTGTGCTACATACAGTGTAGTGTTATACACAGGGCAGTGAGTTATATACAGTGCAGTGTTATACACAGGGCAGTGTGTTATATACAGTGTAGTGTTATACACAGGGCAGTGTGTTATATACAGTGTAGTGTTATACACAGGGCTGTGTGTTATATACAGTGTAGTGTTATACACAGGGTAGTGTATTATATACAGTGTAGTGTTATACACAGGACAGTGTGTTATATACAGTGTAGTGTTATACACAGGGCAGTGTGTTATATACAGTGTAGTGTTATACACAGGGCAGTGTGTTATATACAGTGCAGTGTTATACACAGAGCAGTGTGTTATATACAGTGTAGTGTTATACACAGGGCAGTGTGTTATATACAATGTAGTGTTATACACAGGGCAGTGTGTTATATACAGTGTAGTGTTATACACAGGGCAGTGTGTTATATACAGTGTAGTGTTATACACAGGGCAGTGTGTTATATACAGTGTAGTGTTATACACAGGGCAGTGTGTTATATACAGTGTAGTGTTATACACAGGGAGTGTGTTATATACAGTGTAGTGTTATACACAGGGTAGTGTGCTATATACAGTATAGTGTTATACACAGGGCAGTGTGTTATATACAGTGTAGTGTTATACACAGGGAGTGTGTTATATACAGTGTAGTGTTATACACAGGGCAGTGTGTTATATACCGTGTAGTGTTATACACAGGGTAGTGTGTTATATACAGTGTAGTGTTATACATAGGGCAGTGTGTTATATACAGTGTAGTGTTATACACAGGGCAGTGTGTTATACACAGTGTAGTGTTATACACAGGGCAGTGTGTTATATACAGTGTAGTGTTATACACAGGGCAGTGTGTTATATACAGTGTAGTGTTATACACAGGGCAGTGTGTTATATACAGTGTAGTGATATACAATGGGCAGTGTGTTATATACAGTGTAGTGTTATACACAGGGCAGTGTGTTATATACAATGTAGTGTTATACACAGGGTAGTGTGTTATATACAGTGTAGTGTTATACACAGGGCAGTGTGTTATATACAGTGTAGTGTTATACACAGGACAGTGTGTTATATACAGTGTAGTGTTATACACAGGGCAGTGTGTTATATACAGTGTACTGTTATACACAGGGCAGTGTGTTATATACAGTGTAGTGTTATACACAAGGTAGTGTGTTATATACAGTGTAGTGTTATACACAGGACAGTGTGTTATATACAGTGTAGTGTTATACACAGGACAGTGTGTTATATACAGTGTAGTGTTATACACAGGGCAGTGTGTTATATACAGTGTAGTGTTACACACAGGACAGTGTGTTATATACAGTGTAGTGTTATACATAGGGCAGTGTGTTATATACAGTGTAGTGTTACACACAGGACAGTGTGTTATATACAGTGTAGTGTTATACATAGGGCAGTGTGTAATATACAGTGTAGTGTTATACACAGGGCAGTGTGTTATATACAGTGTAGTGTTATACACTGGGCAGTGTGTTATATACAGTGTAGTGTTACACACAGGACAGTGTGTTATATACAGTGTAGTGTTATGCACTGGGCAGTGTGTTATATACAGTGTAGTGTTATACACAGGGTAGTGTGTTATATACAGTGTAGTGTTATACACAGGACAGTGTGTTATATACAGTGTAGTGTTATACACTGGGCAGTGTGTTATATACAGTGTAGTGTTATACACAGGACAGTGTGTTATACACAATGTAGTGTTATACACAGTGCAGTGTGTTATATACAGTGTAGTCTTATACACAAGACAGTGTGTTATATACAGTGTAGTGTTATACACAGGGCAGTGTGTTATATACAGTGTAGTGTTATACACTATGCAGTGTGTTATATACAGTGTAGTGTTATACACAGGGCAGTGTGTTATATACAGTGTAGTGTTATACATAGGGCAGTGTGTTATATACAGTGAAGTTTTATACACAGGGCAGTGTGTTATATACAGTGTAGTGTTATACACAGGGCAGTGTGTTATATACAGTGTAGTGTTATACATAGGGCAGTGTGTTATATACAGTGTAGTGTTATACATAGGGCAGTGTGTTATATACAGTGTAGTGTTATACACTATGCAGTGTGTTATATACAGTGTAGTGTTATACACAGGGCAGTGTGTTATATACAGTGTAGTGTTATACATAGGGCAGTGTGTTATATACAGTGTAGTGTTATACACAGGGCAGTGTGTTATATACAGTGTAGTCTTATACACAAGACAGTGTGTTATATACAGTGTAGTGTTATACACAGGGCAGTGTGTTATATACAGTGTAGTGTTATACACTATGCAGTGTGTTATATACAGTGTAGTGTTATACACAGGGCAGTGTGTTATATACAGTGTAGTGTTATACATAGGGCAGTGTGTTATATACAGTGAAGTTTTATACACAGGGCAGTGTGTTATATACAGTGTAGTGTTATACACAGGGCAGTGTGTTATATACAGTGTAGTGTTATACATAGGGCAGTGTGTTATATACAGTGTAGTGTTATACATAGGGCAGTGTGTTATATACAGGACAGTGTGTTATATACAGTGTAGTGTTATACACAGGGTAGTGTGTTATATATAGTGTAGTGTTATACACAGGGCAGTGTGTTATATACAGTGTAGTGTTATACACAGGTCAGTGTGTTATATACAGTGTAGTGTTATACACAGGACAGTGTGTTATATACAGTGTAGTGTTATACACAGGGCAGTGTGTTATATACAGTGTAGTGTTATACACAGGACAGTGTGTTATATACAGTGTAGTGTTATACACGGGCAGTGTGTTATATAGTGTAGTGTTATACACAGGGCAGTGTGTTATATACAGTGTAGTGTTATACACGGGCAGTGTGTTATATAGTGTAGTGTTATACACAGGGCAGTGTGTTATATACAGTGTAGTGTTATACACAGGACAGTGTGTTATATGCAATGTAGTGTTATACACGGATAGTATGTTATATACAGTGTAGTGTTATACACAGGGCAGTGTGTTATATACAGTGTAGTGTTATACACAGGGCAGTGTGCTGTATACAGTGTAGTGTTATACACAGGGCAGTGTGTTATATACAGTGTAGTGTTATACACAGGGCAGTGTGTTATATACAGTGTAGTGTTATACACAGGGCAGTGTGTTATATACAGTGTAGTGTTATACACAGGGCAGTGTGTTATATACAGTGTAGTGTTATACACAGGGCAGTGTGTTATATAGAGTGTAGTGTTATACACTGGACAGTGTGTTATATAGAGTGTAGTGTTATACAGAGGGCAGTGAGTTATATACAGTGTAGTGTTATACACAGGGCAGTGTGTTATATACAGTGTAATGTTATACACAGGGCAGTGTGTTATATACAGTGTAGTGTTATACACAGGGCTGTGTGTTATATACAGTGTAGTGTTATACACAGGGTAGTGTGTTATATACAGTGTAGTGTTATACACAGGACAGTGTGTTATATACAGTGTAGTGTTATACACAGGGCAGTTTGTTATATACAGTGTAGTGTTATACACCAAGGAGTGTGTTATATACAGTGTAGTGTTATACACAGGACAGTGTGTTATATACAGTGTAGTGTTATACACAGGGCAGTGTGTTATATACAGTGCAGTGTTATACACAGAGCAGTGTGTTATATACAGTGTAGTGTTATACACAGGGCAGTGTGTTATATACAATGTAGTGTTATACACAGGGCAGTGTGTTATATACAGTGTAGTGTTATACACAGGGCAGTGTGTTATATACAGTGTAGTGTTATACACAGGGCAGTGTGTTATATACAGTGTAGTGTTATACACAGGGCAGTGTGTTATATACAGTGTAGTGTTATACACAGGGCAGTGTGTTATATACAGTGTAGTGTTATACACAGGGAGTGTGTTATATACAGTGTAGTGTTATACACAGGGCAGTGTGTTATATACCGTGTAGTGTTATACACAGGGTAGTGTGTTATATACAGTGTAGTGTTATACATAGGGCAGTGTGTTATATACAGTGTAGTGTTATACACAGGACAGTGTGTTATATATAGTGTAGTGTTATACACAGGGCAGTGTGTTATATACAGTGTAGTGTTATACACAGGACAGTGTGTTATATACAGTGTAGTGTTATACACAGTGCAGTGTGTTATATACAGTGTAGTGTTATACACAGGACAGTGTGTTATATACAGTGTAGTGTTATACACAGGGCAGTGTGTTATATACAGTGTAGTGTTATACACTGGGCAGTGTGTTATATACAGTGTAGTGTTACACACAGGACAGTGTGTTATATACAGTGTAGTGTTATGCACTGGGCAGTGTGTTATATACAGTGTAGTGTTATACACAGGGTAGTGTGTTATATACAGTGTAGTGTTATACACAGGACAGTGTGTTATATACAGTGTAGTGTTATACACAGGGCAGTGTGTTATATACAGTGTAGTGTTATACACAGGACAGTGTGTTATACACAATGTAGTGTTATACACAGTGCAGTGTGTTATATACAGTGTAGTCTTATACACAAGACAGTGTGTTATATACAGTGTAGTGTTATACACAGGGCAGTGTGTTATATACAGTGTAGTGTTATACACTATGCAGTGTGTTATATACAGTGTAGTGTTATACATAGGGCAGTGTGTTATATACAGTGAAGTGTTATACACAGGGCAGTGTGTTATATACAGTGTAGTGTTATACACAGGGCAGTGTGTTATATACAGTGTAGTGTTATACATAGGGCAGTGTGTTATATACAGTGTAGTGTTATACATAGGGCAGTGTGTTATATACAGGACAGTGTGTTATATACAGTGTAGTGTTATACACAGGGGAGTGTGTTATATACAGAGTAGTGTTATACACAGGTCAGTGTGTTATATACAGTGTAGTGTTATACACAGGACAGTGTGTTATATACAGTGTAGTGTTATACATAGGGCAGTGTGTTATATACAGTGTAGTGTTATACACGGGCAGTGTGTTATATAGTGTAGTGTTATACACAGGGCAGTGTGTTATATACAGTGTAGTGTTATACACGGGCAGTGTGTTATATAGTGTAGTGTTATACACAGGGCAGTGTGTTATATACAGTGTAGTGTTATACACAGGACAGTGTGTTATATGCAATGTAGTGTTATACACGGATAGTGTGTTATATACAGTGTAGTGTTATACACAGGGCAGTGTGTTATATACAGTGTAGTGTTATACACAGGGCAGTGTGCTATATACAGTGTAGTGTTATACACAGGGCAGTGTGTTATACACAGTGTAGTGTTATACACAGGGCAGTGTGTTATATACAGTGTAGTGTTATACACAGGGCAGTGTGTTATATACAGTGTAGTGTTATACACAGGGCAGTGTGTTATATACAGTGTAGTGTTATACACAGGGCAGTGTGTTATATACAGTGTAGTGTTATACACAGGACAGTGTGTTATATGCAGTGTAGTGTTATACACTGGACAGTGTGTTATATACAGTGTAGTGTTATACACAGGGCTGTGTGTTATATACAGTGTAGTGGTATACACAGGGCAGTGTGTTATATAGAGTGTAGTGTTATACACAGGGCAGTGTGTTATATACAGTGTAGTGTTATACACAGGACAGTGTGTTATATGCAGTGTAGTGTTATACACTGGACAGTGTGTTATATACAGTGTAGTATTATACACAGGGTAGTGTGTTATATACAGTGTAGTGTTATACACAGGGCAGTTTGTTATATACGGTGTAGTGTTATACACCAAGGAGTGTGTTATATACAGTGTAGTGTTATACACAGGACAGTGTGTTATATACAGTGTAGTGTTATACACAGGGCAGTGTGTTATATACAGTGCAGTGTTATACACAGAGCAGTGTGTTATATACAGTGTAGTGTTATACAAAGGGCAGTGTGTTATATACAATGTAGTGTTATACACAGGGCAGTGTGTTATATACAGTGTAGTGTTATACACAGGGCAGTGTGTTATATACAGTGTAGTGTTATACACAGGGCAGTGTGTTATATACAGTGTAGTGTTATACACAGGGCAGTGTGTTATATACAGTGTAGTGTTATACACAGGGCAGTGTGTTATATACAGTGTAGTGTTATACACAGGGAGTGTGTTATATACAGTGTAGTGTTATACACAGGGTAGTGTGCTATATACAGTATAGTGTTATACACACGGCAGTGTGTTATATACAGTGTAGTGTTATACACAGGGAGTGTGTTATATACAGTGTAGTGTTATACACAGGGCAGTGTGTTATATACAGTGTAGTGTTATACACAGGGTAGTGTGTTATATACAGTGTAGTGTTATACACAGGGCAGTGTGTTATATACAGTGTAGTGTTATACACAGGGTAGTGTGTTATATATAGTGTAGTGTTATACACAGGGCAGTGTGTTATATACAGTGTAGTGAAATACAATGGGCAGTGTGTTATATACAGTGTAGTGTTATACACAGGGCAGTGTGTTATATACATTGTAGTGTTACACACAGGGTAGTGTGTTAAATACAGTGTAGTGTTATACACAGGACAGTGTGTTATATACAGTGTAGTGTTATACACAGGGCAGTGTGTTATATACAGTGTACTGTTATACACAGGGCAGTGTGTTATATACAGTGTAGTGTTATACACAAGGTAGTGTGTTATATACAGTGTAGTGTTATACACAGGGCAGTGTGTTATATACAGTGTAGTGTTATACACTGGGCAGTGTGTTATATACAGTGTAGTGTTATACACAGGGCAGTGTGTTATATACAGTGTAGTGTTATACACAGGGCAGTGTGTTATATACAGTGTAGTGTTATACACTGGACAGTGTGTTATATAGAGTGTAGTGTTATACACAGGGCAGTGTGTTATATACAGTGTAGTGTTATACACAGGACAGTGTGTTATATGCAGTGTAGTGTTATACACTGGACAGTGTGTTATATACAGTGTAGTGTTATACACAGGGCTGTGTGTTATATACAGTGTAGTGGTATACACAGGTCAGTGTGTTATATACAGTGTAGTGTTATACACAGGGCAGTGTGCTATATACAGTGTAGTGTTATACACAGGGCAGTGTGTTATATACAGTGTAGTGTTATACACAGGGCAGTGTGTTATATACAGTGTAGTGTTATACACAGGGCAGTGTGTTATATACAGTGTAGTGTTATACACAGGGCAGTGTGTTATATACAGTGTAGTGTTATACACAGGGCAGTGTGTTATATACAGTGTAGTGTTATACACAGGACAGTGTGTTATATGCAGTGTAGTGTTATACACTGGACAGTGTGTTATATACAGTGTAGTGTTATACACAGGGCTGTGTGTTATATACAGTGTAGTGGTATACACAGGGCAGTGTGTTATATAGAGTGTAGTGTTATACACAGGGCAGTGTGTTATATACAGTGTAGTGTTATACACAGGACAGTGTGTTATATGCAGTGTAGTGTTATACACTGGACAGTGTGTTATATACAGTGTAGTGTTATACACAGGGTAGTGTGTTATATACAGTGTAGTGTTATACACAGGGCAGTTTGTTATATACGGTGTAGTGTTATACACCAAGGAGTGTGTTATATACAGTGTAGTGTTATACACAGGACAGTGTGTTATATACAGTGTAGTGTTATACACAGGGCAGTGTGTTATATACAGTGCAGTGTTATACACAGAGCAGTGTGTTATATACAGTGTAGTGTTATACAAAGGGCAGTGTGTTATATACAATGTAGTGTTATACACAGGGCAGTGTTTTATATACAGTGTAGTGTTATACACAGGGCAGTGTGTTATATACAGTGTAGTGTTATACACAGGGCAGTGTGTTATATACAGTGTAGTGTTATACACAGGGCAGTGTGTTATATACAGTGTAGTGTTATACACAGGGCAGTGTGTTATATACAGTGTAGTGTTATACACAGGGAGTGTGTTATATACAGTGTAGTGTTATACACAGGGTAGTGTGCTATATACAGTATAGTGTTATACACACGGCAGTGTGTTATATACAGTGTAGTGTTATACACAGGGAGTGTGTTATATACAGTGTAGTGTTATACACAGGGCAGTGTGTTATATACAGTGTAGTGTTATACACAGGGTAGTGTGTTATATACAGTGTAGTGTTATACACAGGACAGTGTGTTATATACAGTGTAGTGTTATACACAGGGTAGTGTGTTATATATAGTGTAGTGTTATACACAGGGCAGTGTGTTATATACAGTGTAGTGAAATACAATGGGCAGTGTGTTATATACAGTGTAGTGTTATACACAGGGCAGTGTGTTATATACATTGTAGTGTTACACACAGGGTAGTGTGTTAAATACAGTGTAGTGTTATACACAGGACAGTGTGTTATATACAGTGTAGTGTTATACACAGGGCAGTGTGTTATATACAGTGTACTGTTATACACAGGGCAGTGTGTTATATACAGTGTAGTGTTATACACAAGGTAGTGTGTTATATACAGTGTAGTGTTATACACAGGGCAGTGTGTTATATACAGTGTAGTGTTATACACTGGGCAGTGTGTTATATACAGTGTAGTGTTATACACAGGGCAGTGTGTTATATACAGTGTAGTGTTATACACAGGGCAGTGTGTTATATACAGTGTAGTGTTATACACTGGACAGTGTGTTATATAGAGTGTAGTGTTATACACAGGGCAGTGTGTTATATACAGTGTAGTGTTATACACAGGACAGTGTGTTATATGCAGTGTAGTGTTATACACTGGACAGTGTGTTATATACAGTGTAGTGTTATACACAGGGCTGTGTGTTATATACAGTGTAGTGGTATACACAGGTCAGTGTGTTATATACAGTGTAGTGTTATACACAGGGCAGTGTGCTATATACAGTGTAGTGTTATACACAGGGCAGTGAGTTATATACAGTGTAGTGTTATACACAGGGCAGTGTGCTATATACAGTTTAGTGTTATACACGGCTGTGTGTTATATACAGTGTAATGTTATACACAGGGCAGTGTGTTATATACAGTGTAGTGTTATACACAGGGCTGTGTGTTATATACAGTGTAGTGTTATACACAGGGTAGTGTGTTATATACAGTGTAGTGTTATACACAGGACAGTGTGTTATATACAGTGTAGTGTTATACACAGGGCAGTTTGTTATATACAGTGTAGTGTTATACACCAAGGAGTGTGTTATATACAGTGTAGTGTTATACACAGGACAGTGTGTTATATACAGTGTAGTGTTATACACAGGGCAGTGTGTTATATACAGTGCAGTGTTATACACAGAGCAGTGTGTTATATACAGTGTAGTGTTATACACAGGGCAGTGTGTTATATACAATGTAGTGTTATACACAGGGCAGTGTGTTATATACAGTGTAGTGTTATACACAGGGCAGTGTGTTATATACAGTGTAGTGTTATACACAGGGCAGTGTGTTATATACAGTGTAGTGTTATACACAGGGCAGTGTGTTATATACAGTGTAGTGTTATACACAGGGCAGTGTGTTATATACAGTGTAGTGTTATACACAGGGAGTGTGTTATATACAGTGTAGTGTTATACACAGGGCAGTGTGTTATATACCGTGTAGTGTTATACACAGGGTAGTGTGTTATATACAGTGTAGTGTTATACATAGGGCAGTGTGTTATATACAGTGTAGTGTTATACACAGGACAGTGTGTTATATATAGTGTAGTGTTATACACAGGGCAGTGTGTTATATACAGTGTAGTGTTATACACAGGACAGTGTGTTATATACAGTGTAGTGTTATACACAGTGCAGTGTGTTATATACAGTGTAGTGTTATACACAGGACAGTGTGTTATATACAGTGTAGTGTTATACACAGGGCAGTGTGTTATATACAGTGTAGTGTTACACACAGGACAGTGTGTTATATACAGTGTAGTGTTATACACTGGGCAGTGTGTTATATACAGTGTAGTGTTATGCACTGGGCAGTGTGTTATATACAGTGTAGTGTTATACACAGGACAGTGTGTTATATACAGTGTAGTGTTACACACAGGACAGTGTGTTATATACAGTGTAGTGTTATACACAGGACAGTGTGTTATATATAGTGTAGTGTTATGCACTGGGCAGTGTGTTATATACAGTGTAGTGTTATACACAGGGTAGTGTGTTATATACAGTGTAGTGTTATACACAGGACAGTGTGTTATATACAGTGTAGTGTTATACACAGGGCAGTGTGTTATATACAGTGTAGTGTTGTACACAGGACAGTGTGTTATACACAATGTAGTGTTATACACAGTGCAGTGTGTTATATACAGTGTAGTCTTATACACAAGACAGTGTGTTATATACAGTGTAGTGTTATACACAGGGCAGTGTGTTATATACAGTGTAGTGTTATACACTATGCAGTGTGTTATATACAGTGTAGTGTTATACACAGGGCAGTGTGTTATATACAGTGTAGTGTTATACATAGGGCAGTGTGTTATATACAGTGAAGTGTTATACACAGGGCAGTGTGTTATATACAGTGTAGTGTTATACACAGGGCAGTGTGTTATATACAGTGTAGTGTTATACATAGGGCAGTGTGTTATATACAGTGTAGTGTTATACATAGGGCAGTGTGTTATATACAGGACAGTGTGTTATATACAGTGTAGTGTTATACACAGGGGAGTGTGTTATATACAGAGTAGTGTTATACACAGGTCAGTGTGTTATATACAGTGTAGTGTTATACACAGGACAGTGTGTTATATACAGTGTAGTGTTATACATAGGGCAGTGTGTTATATACAGTGTAGTGTTATACACGGGCAGTGTGTTATATAGTGTAGTGTTATACACAGGGCAGTGTGTTATATACAGTGTAGTGTTATACACAGGGGAGTGTGTTATATACAGAGTAGTGTTATACACAGGTCAGTGTGTTATATACAGTGTAGTGTTATACACAGGACAGTGTGTTATATACAGTGTAGTGTTATACATAGGGCAGTGTGTTATATACAGTGTAGTGTTATACACGGGCAGTGTGTTATATAGTGTAGTGTTATACACAGGGCAGTGTGTTATATAGTGTAGTGTTATACACAGGGCAGTGTGTTATATACAGTGTAGTGTTATACACAGGACAGTGTGTTATATGCAATGTAGTGTTATACACGGATAGTGTGTTATATACAGTGTAGTGTTATACACAGGGCAGTGTGTTATATACAGTGTAGTGTTATACACAGGGCAGTGTGTTATATACAGTGTAGTGTTATACACAGGGCAGTGTGCTATATACAGTGTAGTGTTATACACAGGGCAGTGTGTTATATACAGTGTAGTGTTATACACAGGGCAGTGTGTTATATACAGTGTAGTGTTATACACAGGGCAGTGTGTTATATACAGTGTAGTGTTATACACAGGGCAGTGTGTTATATACAGTGTAGTGTTATACACAGGGCAGTGTGTTATATACAGTGTAGTGTTATACACAGGACAGTGTGTTATATGCAGTGTAGTGTTATACACTGGACAGTGTGTTATATACAGTGTAGTGTTATACACAGGGCTGTGTGTTATATACAGTGTAGTGGTATACACAGGGCAGTGTGTTATATAGAGTGTAGTGTTATACACAGGGCAGTGTGTTATATACAGTGTAGTGTTATACACAGGACAGTGTGTTATATGCAGTGTAGTGTTATACACTGGACAGTGTGTTATATACAGTGTAGTGTTATACACAGGGCTGTGTGTTATATACAGTGTAGTGTTATACACAGGGTAGTGTGTTATATACAGTGTAGTGTTATACACAGGGCAGTTTGTTATATACGGTGTAGTGTTATACACCAAGGAGTGTGTTATATACAGTGTAGTGTTATACACAGGACAGTGTGTTATATACAGTGTAGTGTTATACACAGGGCAGTGTGTTATATACAGTGCAGTGTTATACACAGAGCAGTGTGTTATATACAGTGTAGTGTTATACAAAGGGCAGTGTGTTATATACAATGTAGTGTTATACACAGGGCAGTGTGTTATATACAGTGTAGTGTTATACACAGGGCAGTGTGATATATACAGTGTAGTGTTATACACAGGGCAGTGTGTTATATACAGTGTAGTGTTATACACAGGGCAGTGTGTTATATACAGTGTAGTGTTATACACAGGGCAGTGTGTTATATACAGTGTAGTGTTATACACAGGGAGTGTGTTATATACAGTGTAGTGTTATACACAGGGTAGTGTGCTATATACAGTATAGTGTTATACACACGGCAGTGTGTTATATACAGTGTAGTGTTATACACAGGGAGTGTGTTATATACAGTGTAGTGTTATACACAGGGCAGTGTGTTATATACAGTGTAGTGTTATACACAGGGTAGTGTGTTATATACAGTGTAGTGTTATACACAAGGTAGTGTGTTATATACAGTGTAGTGTTATACACAGGGCAGTGTGTTATATACAGTGTAGTGTTATACACTGGGCAGTGTGTTATATACAGTGTAGTGTTATACACAGGGCAGTGTGTTATATACAGTGTAGTGTTATACACAGGGCAGTGTGTTATATACAGTGTAGTGTTATACACTGGACAGTGTGTTATATAGAGTGTAGTGTTATACACAGGGCAGTGTGTTATATACAGTGTAGTGTTATACACAGGACAGTGTGTTATATGCAGTGTAGTGTTATACACTGGACAGTGTGTTATATACAGTGTAGTGTTATACACAGGGCTGTGTGTTATATACAGTGTAGTGGTATACACAGGTCAGTGTGTTATATACAGTGTAGTGTTATACACAGGGCAGTGTGCTATATACAGTGTAGTGTTATACACAGGGCAGTGAGTTATATACAGTGTAGTGGTATACACAGGGCAGTGTGCTATATACAGTTTAGTGTTATACACAGGGCTGTGTGTTATATACAGTGTAGTGGTATACACAGGGCAGTGTGTTATATACAGTGTAGTGTTATACACAGGGTAGTGTGTTATATACAGTGTAGTGTTATACACAGGACAGTGTGTTATATACAGTGTAGTGTTATACACAGGGCAGTTTGTTATATACAGTGTAGTGTTATACACCAAGGAGTGTGTTATATACAGTGTAGTGTTATACACAGGACAGTGTGTTATATACAGTGTAGTGTTATACACAGGGCAGTGTGTTATATACAGTGCAGTGTTATACACAGAGCAGTGTGTTATATACAGTGTAGTGTTATACACAGGGCAGTGTGTTATATACAATGTAGTGTTATACACAGGGCAGTGTGTTATATACAGTGTAGTGTTATACACAGGGCAGTGTGTTATATACAGTGTAGTGTTATACACAGGGCAGTGTGTTATATACAGTGTAGTGTTATACACAGGGCAGTGTGTTATATACAGTGTAGTGTTATACACAGGGCAGTGTGTTATATACAGTGTAGTGTTATACACAGGGAGTGTGTTATATACAGTGTAGTGTTATACACAGGGTAGTGTGCTATATACAGTATAGTGTTATACACAGGGCAGTGTGTTATATACAGTGTAGTGTTATACACAGGGAGTGTGTTATATACAGTGTAGTGTTATACACAGGGCAGTGTGTTATATACCGTGTAGTGTTATACACAGGGTAGTGTGTTATATACAGTGTAGTGTTATACATAGGGCAGTGTGTTATATACAGTGTAGTGTTATACACAGGGCAGTGTGTTATATACAGTGTAGTGTTATACACAGGGCAGTGTGTTATATACAGTGTAGTGTTATACACAGGGCAGTGTGTTATATACAGTGTAGTGTTATACAAAGGGCAGTGTGTTATATACAGTGTAGTGATATACAATGGGCAGTGTGTTATATACAGTGTAGTGTTATACACAGGGCAGTGTGTTATATACATTGTAGTGTTATACACAGGGTAGTGTGTTATATACAGTGTAGTGTTATACACAGGACAGTGTGTTATATACAGTGTAGTGTTATACACAGGGCAGTGTGTTATATACAGTGTAGTGTTATACACAGGACAGTGTGTTATATACAGTGTAGTGTTATACACAGTGCAGTGTGTTATATACAGTGTAGTGTTATACACAGGACAGTGTGTTATATACAGTGTAGTGTTATACACAAGGTAGTGTGTTATATACAGTGTAATGTTATACACAGGACAGTGTGTTATATACAGTGTAGTGTTATACACAGGACAGTGTGTTATATACAGTGTAGTGTTATACACAGTGCAGTGTGTTATATACAGTGTAGTGTTATACACAGGACAGTGTGTTATATACAGTGTAGTGTTATACACAGGGCAGTGTGTTATATACAGTGTAGTGTTACACACAGGACAGTGTGTTATATACAGTGTAGTGTTATACACTGGGCAGTGTGTTATATACAGTGTAGTGTTACACACAGGACAGTGTGTTATATACAGTGTAGTGTTACGCACTGGGCAGTGTGTTATATACAGTGTAGTGTTATACACAGGGTAGTGTGTTATATACAGTGTAGTGTTATACACAGGACAGTGTGTTATATACAGTGTAGTGTTATACACTGGGCAGTGTGTTATATACAGTGTAGTGTTATACACAGGACAGTGTGTTATACACAATGCAGTGTTATACACAGTGCAGTGTGTTATATACAGTGTAGTCTTATACACAAGACAGTGTGTTATATACAGTGTAGTGTTATACACAGGGCAGTGTGTTATATACAGTGTAGTGTTATACACTGGGCAGTGTGTTATATACAGTGTAGTGTTATACACAGGACAGTGTGTTATACACAATGTAGTGTTATACACAGTGCAGTGTGTTATATACAGTGTAGTGTTATACACAAGACAGTGTGTTATATACAGTGTAGTGTTACACACAGGGCAGTGTGTTATATACAGTGTAGTGTTACACACAGGACAGTGTGTTATATACAGTGTAGTGTTATACTCAGGGCAGTGTCTTATATACAGTGTAGTGTTATACACAGGGTAGTGTGTTATATACAGTGTAGTGTTATAAACAGGGCAGTGTGCTATATACAGTGTAGTGTTATTCACAGGGCAGTGTGTTATATACAGTGTAGTGTTATACACAGGGTAGTGTGTTATATACAGTGTAGTGTTATACACAGGGCAGTGTGTTATATGCAGTGTAGTGTTATACACAGGGTAGTGTGTTATATACAGTGTAGTGTTATACACAGGGTAGTGTGTTATATACAGTGTAGTGTTACACACAGGGCAGTGTGTTATACACATGGCAGTGTGTTATATACAGTGTAGTGTTATACACAGGGCAGTGTGTTATATACAGTGTAGTGTTACACACAGGGCAGTGTGTTATATACAGTGTAGTGTTACACACAGGACAGTGTGTTATATACAGTGTAGTGTTATACTCAGGGCAGTGTGTTATATACAGTGTAGTGTTATACACAGGGTAGTGTGTTATATACAGTGTAGTGTTATACACAGGACAGTGTGTTATATACATTGTAGTGTTATACACAGGGTAGTGTGTTATAAACAGTGTAGTGTTATACACAGGGCAGTGTGTTATATACAGTGTAGTGTTATACACAGGGCAGTGTGTTATATACAGTGTAGTGTTATACACAGGGTAGTGTGTTATATACAGTGTAGTGTTATACACAGGGTAGTGTGTTATATACAGTGTAGTGTTATACACAGGGTAGTGTGTTATATACAGTGTAGTGTTATACACAGGGCAGTGTGTTATATACATTGTAGTGTTATACACAGGGTAGTGTGTTATAAACAGTGTAGTGTTATACACAGGGCAGTGTGTTATATACAGTGTAGTGTTATACACAGGGTAGTGTGTTATATACAGTGTAGTGTTATACACAGGGTAGTGTGTTATATACAGTGTAGTGTTACACACAGGGCAGTGTGTTATACACATGGCAGTGTGTTATATACAGTGTAGTGTTATACACAGGGCAGTGTGTTATATACAGTGTAGTGTTACACACAGGGCAGTGTGTTATATACAGTGTAGTGTTACACACAGGACAGTGTGTTATATACAGTGTAGTGTTATACTCAGGGCAGTGTGTTATATACAGTGTAGTGTTATACACAGGGTAGTGTGTTATATACAGTGTAGTGTTATACACAGGACAGTGTGTTATATACATTGTAGTGTTATACACAGGGTAGTGTGTTATAAACAGTGTAGTGTTATACACAGGGCAGTGTGTTATATACAGTGTAGTGTTATACACAGGGTAGTGTGTTATATACAGTGTAGTGTTATACACAGGGTAGTGTGTTATATACAGTGTAGTGTTATACACAGGGTAGTGTGTTATATACAGTGTAGTGTTATACACAGGGTAGTGTGTTATATACAGTGTAGTGTTATACACAGGGCAGTGTGTTATATACAGTGTAGTGTTATACACAGGGTAGTGTGTTATATACAGTGTAGTGTTATACACAGGGTAGTGTGTTATATACAGTGTAGTGTTATACACAGGGTAGTGTGTTATATACAGTGTAGTGTTATACACAGGGTAGTGTGTTATATACAGTGTAGTGTTATACACAGGGTAGTGTGTTATATACAGTGTAGTGTTATACACAGGGCAGTGTGTTATATACAGTGTAGTGTTATACACAGGACAGTGTGTTATATACAGTGTAGTGTTATACACAGGGCAGTGTGATATATACAGTGTAGTGTTATACACAGGAAAGTGTGTTATATACAGTGTAGTGTTATACACAGGGTAGTGTGTTATATACAGTGTAGTGTTATACAGGGCAGTGTGTTATATACAGTGTAGTGTTATACACAGGGCAGTGTGTTATGTACAGTGTAGTGTTATACACATGGCAGTGTGTTATATACAGTGTAGTGTTATACACAGGGCAGTGTGTTATATACAGTGTAGTGTTATACACAGGGCAGTGTGTTATATACAGTGTAGTGTTATACACATGGCAGTGTGTTATATACAGTGTAGTGTTATACACAGGACAGTGTGTTATATACAGTATAGTGTTATACACAGGACAGTGTGTTATATACAGTGTAGTGTTATACACAGGACAGTGTGTTATATACAGGGTAGTGTTATACACAGGACAGTGTGTTATATACAGTGTAGTGTTATACACAGGGTAGTATGTTATATACAATGTAGTGTTATACACAGGACAGTGTGTTATATACAGTGTAGTGTTATACACAGGTCAGTGTGTTATATACAGTGTAGTGTTATACACAGGACAGTGTGTTATATACAGTGTAGTGTTATACACAGGACAGTGTGTTATATACAGTGTAGTGTTATACACAGGGTAGTGTGTTATATACAGTGTAGTGTTATACACAGGACAGTGTGTTATATACAGTGTAGTGTTATACACAGGGTAGTGTGTTATATACAGTGTAGTGTTATACACAGGACAGTGTGTTATATACAGTGTAGTGTTATACACAGGGTAGTGTGTTATATACAGTGTAGTGTTATACACAGGACAGTGTGTTATATACAGTGTAGTGTTATACACAGGACAGTGTGTTATATACAGTGTAGTGTTATACACAGGGCAGTGTGTTATATACAGTGTAGTGTTATACACAGGGCAGTATGTTATATACAGTGTAGTGTTATACACAGGACAGTGTGTTATATACAGTGTAGTGTTATACACAGGGCAGTGTGTTATATACAGTGTAGTGTTATACACTGGACAGTGTGTTATATACAGTGTAGTGTTATACACAGGGCAGTGTGTTATATACAGTGTAGTGTTATACACCAAGGAGTGTGTTATATACAGTGTAGTGTTATACACAGGACAGTGTGTTATATACAGTGTAGTGTTATACACAGGGCAGTGTGTTATATACAGTGCAGTGTTATACACAGAGCAGTGTGTTATATACAGTGTAGTGTTATACACAGGGCAGTGTGTTATATACAATGTAGTGTTATACACAGGGCAGTGTGTTATATACAGTGTAGTGTTATACACAGGGCAGTGTGTTATATACAGTGTAGTGTTATACACAGGGCAGTGTGTTATATACAGTGTAGTGTTATACACAGGGCAGTGTGTTATATACAGTGTAGTGTTATACACAGGGCAGTGTGTTATATACAGTGTAGTGTTATACACAGGGAGTGTGTTATATACAGTGTAGTGTTATACACAGGGTAGTGTGCTATATACAGTATAGTGTTATACACAGGGCAGTGTGTTATATACAGTGTAGTGTTATACACAGGGAGTGTGTTATATACAGTGTAGTGTTATACACAGGGCAGTGTGTTATATACCGTGTAGTGTTATACACAGGGTAGTGTGTTATATACAGTGTAGTGTTATACATAGGGCAGTGTGTTATATACAGTGTAGTGTTATACACAGGGCAGTGTGTTATATACAGTGTAGTGTTATACACAGGGCAGTATGTTATATACAGTGTAGTGTTATACACAGGACAGTGTGTTATATACAGTGTAGTGTTATACACAGGGCAGTGTGTTATATACAGTGTAGTGTTATACACTGGACAGTGTGTTATATACAGTGTAGTGTTATACACAGGGCAGTGTGTTATATACAGTGTAGTGTTATACACAGGACAGTGTGTTATATAAAGTGTAGTGTTATATACAGGACAGTGTGTTATATACAGTGTAGTATTATACACAGGACAGTGTGTTATATACAGTGTAGTGTTATACACAGGGTAGTGTGTTATATACAGTGTAGTGTTATACACAGGGTAGTGTGTTATATACAGTGTAGTGTTATACACAGGGCAGTGTGTTATATACAGTGTAGTGTTATACACAGGACAGTGTGTTATATACAGTGTAGTGTTATACACAGGGTAGTGTGCTATATACAGTGTAGTGTTATACACAGGGTAGTGTGTTATATACAGTGTAGTGTTATACACTGGGTAGTGTGTTATATACAGTGTAGTATTATACACAGGGTAGTGTATTATATACAGTGTAGTGTTATACACAGGACAGTGTGTTATATACAGTGTAGTGTTATACACAGGACAGTGTGTTATATACAGTGTAGTGTTATACACAGGACAGTGTGTTATATACAGTGTAGTGTTATACACAGGACAGTGTGTTATATACAGTGTAGTGTTATACACAGGGTAGTGTGTTATATACAGTGTAGTGTTATACACAGGGTAGTGTGTTATATACAGTGTAGTGTTATACACAGGGTAGTGTATTATATACAGTGTAGTGTCATACACAGGACAGTGTGTTATATACAGTGTAGTGTTATACACAGGACAGTGTGTTATATACAGTGTAGTGTTATACACAGGGTAGTGTGTTATATACAGTGTAGTGTTATACACAGGGTAGTGTATTATATACAGTGTAGTGTTATACACAGGGCAGTGTGTTATATACAGTGTAGTGTTATACACAGGGCAGTGTGTTATATACAGTATAGTGTTATACACAGGGTAGTGTGTTATATACAGTGTAGTGTTATACACAGGGCAGTGTGTTATATACAGTATAGTGTTATACACAGGGCAGTGTGTTATATACAGTGTAGTGTTATACACAGGGCAGTGTGTTATATACAGTATAGTGTTATACACAGGGCAGTGTGTTGTATACAGTGTAGTGTTATACACAGGGCAGTGTCTTATATACAGTGTAGTGTTATACACAGGGCAGTGTGTTATATACAGTGTAGTGTTATACACAGGGTAGTGTGTTATATACAGTGTAGTGTTATACACAGGGTAGTGTATTATATACAGTGTAGTGTTATACACAGGACAGTGTGTTATATACAGTGTAGTGTTATACACAGGACAGTGTGTTATATACAGTATAGTGTTATACACAGAGCAGTGTGTTATATACAGTGTAGTGTTATACACAGGGCAGTGTGTTATATACCGTGTAGTGTTATACACAGGGCAGTGTGTTATATACAGTGTAGTGTTATACACAGGGCAGTGTGTTATATACAGTGTAGTGTTATGCACAGGACAGTGTGTTATATACAGTGTAGTGTTATACATAGGGCAGTGTGTTATATACAGTGTAGTGTTATACACAGGGCAGTGTGTTATATACAGTGTAGTGTTATACACAGGGCAGTGTGTTATATACAGTATAGTGTTATGCACAGGGTAGTGTGTTATATACAGTGTAGTGTTATATACAGGGCAGTGTGTTATATACAGTGTAGTGTTAAATACAGGGCAGTGTGTTATATACCGTGTAGTGTTATATACAGGGCAGTGTGTTATATACCGTGTAGTGTTATATATAGGTCAGTGTGTTATATACAGTGCAGTGTTATACACAGGGCAGTGTGTTATATACGGTGTAGAGTTATACACAGGACAGTGTGTTATATACAGAGTAGTGTTATACACAGGACAGTGTGTTACATACGGTGTAGAGTTATACACAGGACAGTGTGTTATATACAGTATAGTTTTATGCACAGGGCAGTGTGTTATATACAGTGTAGTGTTATACACAGGGCAGTGTGTTATATACAGTGTAGTGTTATACACAGGGCAGTGTGTTATATACAGTGTAGTGTTATACACAGGGCAGTCTGTTATATACAGTGTAGTGTTATATACAGGGCAGTGTGTTATATACAGTGTAGTGTTATACACAGGGCAGTGTGTTATATACAGTGTAGTGTTATACACAGGGCAGTGTGTTATATACAGTGTAGTGTTATACACAGGGCAGTGTGTTATATACAGTGTAGTGTTATATACAGGGCAGTGTGTTATATACCGTGTAGTGTTATACACAGGGCAGTGTGTTATATACAGTGTAGTGTTATACACAGGGCAGTGTGTTATATACAGTGTAGTGTTATACACAGGGCAGTGTGTTATATACAGTGTAGTGTTATGCACAGGACAGTGTGTTATATACAGTATAGTGTTATACACAGGGCAGTGTGTTATATACAGTGTAGTGTTATACACAGGGCAGTGTGTTATATACAGTGTAGTGTTATATACAGGGCAGTGTGTTATATACCGTGTAGTGTTATACACAGGGCAGTGTGTTATATACAGTGTAGTGTTATACACAGGGCAGTGTGTTATATACAGTGTAGTGTTATACACAGGGCAGTGTGTTATATACAGTGTAGTGTTATACACAGGGCAGTGTGTTATATACAGTGTAGTGTTATGCACAGGACAGTGTGTTATATACAGTGTAGTGTTATACATAGGGCAGTGTGTTATATACAGTGTAGTGTTATATACAGTGTAGTGTTATACACAGGGCAGTGTGTTATATACAGTGTAGTGTTATACACAGGGCAGTGTGTTATATACAGTATAGTGTTATTCACAGGGTAGTGTGTTATATACAGTGTAGTGTTATATACAGGGCAGTGTGTTATATACAGTGTAGTGTTATATATAGGGCAGTGTGTTATATACCGTGTAGTGTTATGCACAGGACAGTGTGTTATATACAGTGTAGTGTTATACATAGGGCAGTGTGTTATATACAGTGTAGTGTTATATACAGTGTAGTGTTATACACAGGGCAGTGTGTTATATACAGTGTAGTGTTATACACAGGGCAGTGTGTTATATACAGTATAGTGTTATGCACAGGGTAGTGTGTTATATACAGTGTAGTGTTATATACAGGGCAGTGTGTTATATACAGTGTAGTGTTATATACAGGGCAGTGTGTTATATACCGTGTAGTGTTATATACAGGGCAGTGTGTTATATACAGTGCAGTGTTATACACAGGGCAGTGTGTTATACACAGGGCAGTGTGTTATATACAGAGTAGTGTTATACACAGGACAGTGTGTTATATACGGTGTAGAGTTATACACAGGACAGTGTGTTATATACAGTATAGTGTTATGCACAGGGCAGAGTGTTATATACAGTGTAGTGTTATACACAGGGCAGTGTGTTATATACAGTGTAGTGTTATATACAGGGCAGTGTGTTATATAACATGTAGTGTTATACACAGGGCAGTGTGTTGTATACAGTGTAGTGTTATACACAGGGCAGTGTGTTATATACAGTGTAGTGTTATACACAGGACAGTGTGTTATATACAGTGTAGTGTTATACACAGGGCAGTGTGCTATATACAGTGTAGTGTTATACACAGGGCAGTGTGTTATATACAGTGTAGTGTTATACACAGGGCAGTGTGTTATATACAGTGTAGTGTTATACACAGGACAGTGTGTTACAGTGCCTACAAGTAGTATTCAACCCCCTGCAGATTTAGCTGGTTTGATAAGATGCAAATAAGTTAGAGCCTTCAAACTGCAAACGAGAGTAGGTTTTATGAACAGAAGTATAAATCTTACAAACCAAAAAGTTATGTTGCTCAGTTGAATTTTATTAAATTTTAAACATAAAAGTGTGGGTCAATTATTATACAACCCCTATGTTTAATATTTTGTGGAATAACCCTTGTTTGCAATTACAGCTAATAATCGTCTTTTATAAGACCTGATCAGGCCGGCACAGGTCTGTGGAGTTATCTTGGCCCACTCCTCCATGCAGATCTTCTCCAAGTTATCTAGGTTCTTTGGGTGTCTCATGTGGACTTTATTCTTGAGCTCCTTCCACAAGTTTTCAATTGGGTTAAGTTCAGGAGACTGACTAGGCCACTCCTACACCTTGACTTTTTCCCTATTGAACCAGGCCTTGGTTTTCTTGGCTGTGTGCTTTGGGTCGTTGTCTTGTTGGAAGATGAAATTACGACCCATCTTAAGATCCTTGATGGAGAAGCGGAGGTTCTTGGCCAAAATCTCCAGGTAGGCCGTGCTATCCATCTTCCCATGGATGCGGACCAGATGGCCAGGCCCCTTGGCAGAGAAACAGCCCCACAGCATGATGCAGCCACCACCATGCTTGACTGTAGGGATGGTATTCTTGGGGTCGTATGCAGTGCCATCCAGTCTCCAAACGTCACGTGTGTGGTTGGCACCAAAGATTTCGATCTTGGTCTCATCAGACCATAGAACCTTGAACCAGTCTGTCTCAGAGTCCTCCAAGTGATCATGAGCAAACTGTAGACGAGCCTTGACATGACGCATTGAAAGTAAAGGTACCTTACGGGCTCGTCTGGAACGGAGACCATTGCGGTGGAGTACGTTACTTATGGTATTGACTGAAACCAATGTCCCCACTGCCATGAGATCTTCCCGGAGCTCCTTCCTTGTTGTCCTTGGGTTAGCCTTGACTCTTCGGACAAGCCTGGCCTCGGCACGGGAGGACACTTTCAAAGGCTGTCCTGGCCGCGGAAGGCTAACAGTAGTTCCATAAGCCTTCCACTTATGGATGATGCTCCCAACAGTGGAGACAGGTAGGCCCAACTCCTTGGAAAGGGTTTTGTACCCCTTGCCAGCCTTGTGACCCTCCACGATCTTGTCTCTGATGGCCTTGGAATGCTCCTTTGTCTTTCCCATGTTGACCATGTCTGAGTGCTGTTCACAAGTTTGGGGAGGGTCTTAAATAGTCAGAAAAGGCTAGCAAAAGAGATCTTTAATCCACACATGTGAAGCTCATTATTCTTGGTGCCTGAACTACTTCTTAATACTTTAGGGGGACCAAACAGAATTCTTGTGGTTTGAGGGGTTGAATAATAAATGACACTCTGAATTAACTTTTAACGTTTTAAAAAAAAAACAAAAAACAAAAACAAAAACAAAATTTGCTGCAGTGCATTTCCCACTTCCAGGCTGATCTACAGTACAAATGTCACAATAGGCTGCAGAGCATTGCATGGAGATATAATGCAGTTTTCACCATTTGTATCTGTGCCATTTATACTCTGGTTGCTACAATCATCCACATTCACCGTTCACCCACAAATGCGGCACACTTCATCCATATTAATCCCTCACTCCTCTCTTCTCCTATGTACAGTTGTCATGCTCTCTTCACAATGTTATACCACGCAGATCCATTCATTCCCACCATACAACGCAGGAAACGCTCTCACAAATCACTCAATCATCTGCTCACTCTCTGTATCTTCCTTCTATTAGTCGCAGGTGATATTTCTCCCAACCCAGGACCCTCCAGTAATAATAACACTAACTCTTTCCCTGTTACATTCAGAAACCCTGCTAATCTCATTAATATTCCCTGCATATCTTCTGTCTCATTCAACTGTGCCCTTTGGAATGCACGCTCAGCTTGTAATAAACTCTCTTACATCCATGACTTTTTCCTCTCTAATTCCCTCAACCTTCTGGCTCTCACTGAAACCTGGATCCAGCAGTCGGACACCACCGCCGCTGCAGCTCTCTCCTATGGTGGCCTACATTTCTCTCATACCCCACGACCTGACAACAGATCAGGTGGAGGTGTTGGTCTGCTTCTTTCAACAAAATGTACTTTTCAGGTTATCCCCCCTGTACCCTCCCTTATCTTCCCGTCCTTTGAGGCCCACACAGTCAGACTCTACCGGCCCTTCTCCCTGCGAGTGGCGGTTGTCTATCGCCCCCCAGGTCCCCCCCGTCAATTCCTGGATCACTTTGCTGCCTGGCTTACAAATTTTCTATCCTGCGACATCCCCACGATAATCATGGGAGACTTTAACATCCCAATTGGCGATCCTCTTTCCCCATCTGCCACGCTTCTTTTATCATTAACCTCCTCCTTCGGCCTTTCACAGCTTGCTAATTCTCCTACACATGAGGACGGGAACACATTGGACCTGATCTTCTCCCGGCTTTGCTCAGTACATGACTTTACTAACTCTCCCCTTCCACTCTCTGACCATAATCTTCTTTCATTCTCTGTCAAGAACTGTGACTCTACTCAAGACACTCCCACCGTCCACACTTATAGAAATTTACGCGCCATTAACACCCAGAAATTTATAAAAAGGTTGCAATCATCATTGGCCCCAATCTCCTCCCTCTCATGTCCCGAATCTGCATTGAAGCATTATAACAAAATAATGCTATGCACCCTGGATGAAGCCGCACCTCCTACACAAAGAACAATTCGGCATAGACGGCGACAACCCTGGCACACGCCTCAAACACGTCTTCTCCAGAGGTACTCCAGGTGCGCTGAACGGCTGTGGAGAAAATCAAATCTGCCCGAAGATTTCCTCCACTATAAATTTATGCTGAAAACATATAACTCTGCCCTTCACCTCTCCAAACAAACCTACTTTAACAACCTCATCATCTCACTTTCCAATAATCCTAAACGACTCTTTGACACGTTTCATTCTCTCCTCAATCAAACAGCACAGGCCCCGACCACCGACCTCAGCGCTGACGATCTGGCTAACTATTTCAAAGAAAAAATTGACCATATCCGACAGGAAATTTTCTCCCAATCCCCAAATGTTATGCATGCTCCCCCCCGCCACATTGTATCTTGCTCATTTTCTGACTTCGAACCAGTCACGGAAGATGAAGTGATCAGGCTCCTTGCATCTTCTCGCCCTACCACCTGCACCAGCGACCCTATTCCCTCACATCTCCTTCAGTCCCTTGCTCCAGCTGTCACCTCTCACCTAACTAAAATTTTCAACCTTTCCCTCTCATCTGGTATCTTTCCCTCTTCTTTTAAACACGCCAGCATACAACCATTACTTAAAAAACCATCCCTCGACCAGAACTGCACGGCCAACTACAGACCTGTTTCCAATCTTCCCTTTATCTCTAAACTCCTGGAACGCCTGGTCCACTCCCGTCTAATCCGCTATCTCTCAGACAACTCTCTTCTTGACCCTTTACAATCTGGTTTCCGCTCTTTACATTCTACTGAAACTGCCCTCACTAAAGTCTCTAATGATCTACTAACAGCTAAATCTAATGGTCACTACTCCCTGCTGATTCTCCTGGATCTCTCTGCAGCATTTGACACGGTGGATCACCAGCTCCTCCTCACTATGCTCCGCACTATTGGCCTCAAGGACACGGTTCTCTCCTGGTTCTCCTCTTATCTCTCTGACCGCTCCTTCTCTGTGTCTTTTGCCGGCTCCTCCTCCTCCATACTTCCTCTTACTGTCGGGGTTCCTCAAGGATCAGTCCTAGGCCCCCTTCTTTTCTCCTTATACACCGCTCCTATTGGACAAACAATCAGTAGATTCGGCTTTCAGTACCATCTCTATGCTGATGACACCCAATTATACACCTCTGCTCCGGACATCACCCCTGCATTACTACAAAAGACCAGTGATTGTCTTTCTGCTGTGTCTAACATTATGTCCTCCCTCTACCTAAAACTGAATCTGTCAAAAACTGAACTACTCGTCTTTCCTCCCTCCATTAATCTACCTGTGCCCGATATTGCCATCTCCGTTTGTGGCTCAACCATTACTCCCCAGCTACAAGCCCGCTGTCTTGGGGTCATTTTTGATTCAGATCTTTCTTTCACTCCTCACATCAAATCACTCGCTCGTTCATGTCATCTACACCTCAAAAACATCTCAAGAATCAGGACTTTTCTCACCTTTGACTCGGCAAAAACTCTTACTGTCGCTCTTATTCATTCTCGTCTTGACTATTGCAACGCTCTACTAATCGGTCTCCCTCTTACTAAACTCTCCCCTCTCCAATCCGTCCTGAACGCAGCAGCCAGGATCATATTCCTCGCCAACCGCTACTCAGATGCCTCTTCCCTGTGCCAGTCATTGCATTGGTTGCCCATCCAATATAGAGTTCGTTTTAAACTTATCACGCTTACCCACAAAGCGCTCCATGCTTCAGTACCCCCCTACATCTCCTCCCTTGTCTCAGTCTACCACCCTACACGTGCCCTCCGTTCTGCAAATGACTTGAAACTAAAATCCTCCATAATCCGAACTTCCCACTCCCGTCTCCAAGATTTCTCGCGTGCTGCGCCAATTCTCTGGAATGCACTACCCAGGACAGTTCGATTAATTCCCAATACCCACAGTTTCAAGCGAACCCTAAAAACACATTTCTTTAGACTGGCGTATCACCTAAACACACTCTGTCCATCCCAGCTTTCCCCCATATTAAAATCTTCTTCAACTTCGGGTTCAAACCAACCATGCACATAAAAGCCTCTGTCAGGACTGCACACATACTGGCTGGCGACCAGTCCATGTATTATCATTTATCCTATTCAGTATATCAAGGCTGCATTATACAATATATGTACTTTTTACCTTCTGTGTCTCCCCCACTTCCTCATAGACTGTAAGCTCGCGAGCAGGGCCCTCACTCCGTTCGATATGAGATATGCTTATTCTGTATTGTCTGTATAAGTCCCCCCTAAAATTTGTAAAGTGCTGCGGAATATGTTGGCGCTATAAAAATAAACTATTATTATTATTATTATATTATTAATGCCAAGTTAATTCCGCATGTGTCAACCAGCTAAATCTGCAGGGGGTTGAATACTACTTGTAGGCACTGTATATACAGTGTAATGTTATACACAGGGCAGTGTGTTATATACAGTGTAGTGTTATACACAGGGCAGTGTGTTATATACAGTGTAGTGTTATACACAGGGCAGTGTGTTATATACAGTGTAGTGTTATACACAGGGCAGTGTGTTATATACAGTGTAGTGTTATACACAGGGCAGTGTGTTATATACAGTGTAGTGTTATACACAGGGCAGTGTGTTATATACAGTGTAGTGTTATACACAGGGCAGTGTGTTATATACAGTGTAGTGTTATACACAGGGCAGTGTGTTATATACAGTGTAGTGTTATACATAGGGCAGTGTGTTATATACAGTGTAGTGTTATACACAGGGTAGTGTGTTATATACAGTGTAGTGTTATACACAGGGTAGTGTATTATATACAGTGTACTGTTATACACAGGACAGTGTGTTATATACAGTGTAGTGTTATACACAGGACAGTGTGTTATATACAGTGTAGTGTTATACACAGGGTAGTGTGTTATATACAGTGTAGTGTTATACACAGGGTAGTGTGTTATATACAGTGTAGTGTTATACACAGGGTAGTGTATTATATACAGTGTAGTGTTATACACAGGACAGTGTGTTATATACAGTGTAGTGTTATACACAGGACAGTGTGTTATATACAGTGTAGTGTTATACACAGGGTAGTGTGTTATATACAGTGTAGTGTTATACACAGGGCAGTGTGTTATATACAGTGTAGTGTTATACACAGGGTAGTGTGTTATATACAGTGTAGTGTTATACACAGGGCAGTGTGTTATATACAGTGTAGTGTTATACATAGGGCAGTGTGTTATATACAGTGTAGTGTTATACACAGGGTAGTGTGTTATATACAGTGTAGTGTTATACACAGGGTAGTGTATTATATACAGTGTAGTGTCATACACAGGGCAGTGTGTTATATACAGTGTAGTGTTATACACAGGGCAGCGTGTTATATACAGCGTAGTGTTATACACAGGGTAGTGTGTTATATACAGTGTAGTGTTATACACAGGGCAGTGTGTTATATACAGTGTAGTGTTATACACAGGGCAGTGTGTTATATACAGTGTAGTGTTATACACAGGGCAGTGTGTTATATACAGTGTAGTGTTATACACAGGGCAGTGTGTTATATACAGTGTAGGGTTATACACAGGGTAGTGTGTTATATACAGTGTAGTGTTATACACAGGGCAGTGTGTTATATACAGTGTAGTGTTATACACAGGGTAGTGTGTTATATACAGTGTAGTGTTATACACAGGGCAGTGTGTTATATACAGTGTAGTGTTATACACAGGGCAGTGTGTTATATACAGTGTAGTGTTATACACAGGGTAGTGTGTTATATACAGTGTAGTGTTATACACAGGGCAGTGTGTTATATACAGTGTAGGGTTATACACAGGGCAGTGTTATATACAGTGTAGTGTTATATACAGGGCAGTGTGTTATATACCGTGTAGTGTTATACACAGGGCAGTGTGTTATATACAGTGTAGTGTTATACACAGGGCTGTGTGTTATATACAGTTTAGTGTTATACACAGGGCTGTGTGTTATATACAGTGCAGTGTTATACACAGGACAGTGTGTTATATACAGTGTAGTGTTATACCCAATGCAGTGAGTTATATATAGTGTAGTGTTATACACAGGGCAGTGTGTTATATGCAGTGTAGTGTTATACACAGGGCAGTGTGTTATATACAGTGTAGTGTTATACACAGGGCAGTGTGTTATATACAGTGTAGTGTTATACACAGGGCAGTGTGTTATATACAGTGTAGTGTTATACCTAGGGCAGTGTGTTATATACAGTGTAGTGTTATACACAGGGCAGTGTGTTATATACAGTGTAGTGTTATACACAGGGCAGTGTGTTATATACAGTGTAGTGTTATACATAGGGCAGTGTGTTATATACAGTGTAGTGTTATACACAGGGTAGTGTGTTATATACAGTGTAGTGTTATACACAGGGTAGTGTATTATATACAGTGTACTGTTATACACAGGACAGTGTGTTATATACAGTGTAGTGTTATACACAGGACAGTGTGTTATATACAGTGTAGTGTTATACACAGGGTAGTGTGTTATATACAGTGTAGTGTTATATACAGTGTAGTGTTATACACAGGGTAGTGTATTATATACAGTGTAGTGTTATACACAGGACAGTGTGTTATATACAGTGTAGTGTTATACACAGGACAGTGTGTTATATACAGTGTAGTGTTATACACAGGGTAGTGTGTTATATACAGTGTAGTGTTATACACAGGGCAGTGTGTTATATACAGTGTAGTGTTATACACAGGGTAGTGTGTTATATACAGTGTAGTGTTATACACAGGGCAGTGTGTTATATACAGTGTAGTGTTATACATAGGGCAGTGTGTTATATACAGTGTAGTGTTATACACAGGGTAGTGTGTTATATACAGTGTAGTGTTATACACAGGGTAGTGTATTATATACAGTGTAGTGTCATACACAGGGCAGTGTGTTATATACAGTGTAGTGTTATACACAGGGCAGCGTGTTATATACAGCGTAGTGTTATACACAGGGTAGTGTGTTATATACAGTGTAGTGTTATACACAGGGCAGTGTGTTATATACAGTGTAGTGTTATACACAGGGTAGTGTGTTATATACAGTGTAGTGTTATACACAGGGCAGTGTGTTATATACAGTGTAGTGTTATACACAGGGCAGTGTGTTATATACAGTGTAGTGTTATACACAGGGCAGTGTGTTATATACAGTGTAGGGTTATACACAGGGTAGTGTGTTATATACAGTGTAGTGTTATACACAGGGCAGTGTGTTATATACAGTGTAGTGTTATACACAGGGTAGTGTGTTATATACAGTGTAGTGTTATACACAGGGCAGTGTGTTATATACAGTGTAGTGTTATACACAGGGCAGTGTGTTATATACAGTGTAGTGTTATACACAGGGTAGTGTGTTATATACAGTGTAGTGTTATACACAGGGCAGTGTGTTATATACAGTGTAGGGTTATACACAGGGCAGTGTTATATACAGTGTAGTGTTATATACAGGGCAGTGTGTTATATACCGTGTAGTGTTATACACAGGGCAGTGTGTTATATACAGTGTAGTGTTATACACAGGGCTGTGTGTTATATACAGTTTAGTGTTATACACAGGGCTGTGTGTTATATACAGTGCAGTGTTATACACAGGACAGTGTGTTATATACAGTGTAGTGTTATACCCAATGCAGTGAGTTATATATAGTGTAGTGTTATACACAGGGCAGTGAGTTATATGCAGTGTAGTGTTATACACAGGGCAGTGTGTTATATACAGTGTAGTGTTATACACAGGGCAGTGTGTTATATACAGTGTAGTGTTATACACAGGGCAGTGTGTTATATACAGTGTAGTGTTATACCTAGGGCAGTGTGTTATATACAGTGTAGTGTTATACACAGGGCAGTGTGTTATATACAGTGTAGTGTTATACACAGGGCAGTGTGTTATATACAGTGTAGTGTTATACACAGGGCAGTGTGTTATATACAGTGTAGTGTTATACCTAGGGCAGTGTGTTATATACAGTGTAGTGTTATACACAGGGCAGTGTGTTATATACAGTGTAGTGTTATACACAGGGCAGTGTGTTATATACAGTGTAGTGTTATACACAGGGCAGTGTGTTATATACAGTGTAGTGTTATACACAGGGCAGTGTGTTATATATAGTGTAGTGTTATACACAGGACAGTATGTTATATGCAGTGTAGTGTTATACACAGGGCAGTGTGTTATATATAGTGTAGTGTTATACACAGGACAGTATGTTATATGCAGTGTAGTGTTATACACAGGGCTGTGTGTTATATACAGTTTAGTGTTATACACAGGGCAGTGTGTTATATACAGTGTAGTGTTATACACAGGGCTGTGTGTTATATACAGTTTAGTGTTATACACAGGGCTGTGTGTTATATACAGTGTAGTGTTATACACAGGACAGTGTGTTATATACAGTGTAGTGTTATACCCAGTGCAGTGAGTTATATATAGTGTAGTGTTATACACAGGGCAGTGTGTTATATGCAGTGTAGTGTTATACACAGGGCAGTGTGTTATATACAGTGTAGTGTTATACACAGGGCAGTGTGTTATATACAGTGTAGTGTTATACACGGATAGTGTGTTATATACAGTGTAGTGTTATACACAGGACAGTGTGTTATATACAGTGTAGTGTTATACCCAGTGCAGTGAGTTATATATAGTGTAGTGTTATACACAGGACAGTGTGTTATATACAGTGTAGTGTTATACACAGGGCAGTGTGTTATATACAGTGTAGTGTTATACACAGGGCAGTGTGTTATATACAGTGTAGTGTTATACACAGGGCAGTGTGTTATATACAGTGTAGTGGTATACACAGGGCTGTGTGTTATATACAGTTTAGTGTTATACACAGGGCAGTGTGCTATATACAGTGTAGTGTTATACACAGGGCAGTGTGTTATATAGAGTGTAGTGTTATACACATGGCAGTGTGTTATATACAGTGAAGTGTTATACACAGGGAAGTTTGTTATATACAGTGCAGTGTTATACACAGGGCAGTGTGTTATATACAGTGTAGTGTTATACACAGGGCAGTGTGTTATATACAGTGTAGTGTTATACACAGGGCAGTGTGTTATATACAGTGTAGTGTTATACACATGGCAGTGTGTTATATACAGTGTAGTGCTATACACAGGGCAGTGTGTTATATACAGTGTAGTGCTATACACAGGGCAGTGTGTTATATACAGTGTAGTGTTATACACAGGGCAGTGTGTTATATACAGTGTAGTGTTATACACGGGGTAGTGTGTTATATATAGTGTAGTGTTATACACAGGGCAGTGTGTTATACACAGGGCAGTGTGTTATATACATTGTAGTGTTATACACAGGGCAGTGTGTTATATACAGTGTAGTGTTATACACAGGGCAGTGTGTTATATACAGTGTAGAGTTATACACAGGGTAGTGTGTTATATACAGTATAGTGTTATACACAGGGCAGTGTGTTATATAGAGTGTAGTGTTATACACAGGGCAGTGTGTTATATAGAGTGTAGTGTTATACACAGGGCAGTGTGTTATATACAGTATAGTGTTATACACAGGACAGTGTGTTATATACAGTGTAGTGTTATACATAGGGCAGTGTGTTATATACAGTGTAGTGGTATACATAGGGCAGTGTGTTATATACAGTGTAGTGTTATACTCAGGACAGTGTGTTATATACAGTGTAGTGTTATACACAGGGCAGTGTGTTATATACAGTGTAGTGTTATACCCAGTGCAGTGTGTTATATACAGTGTAGTGTTATACACAGGACAGTGTTTTATATACAGTGTAGTGTTATACACAGGGCAGTGTGTTATATACAGTGTAGTGTTATACACAGGGCAGTGTGTTATACACAGTGTAGTGTTATACACAGGGCAGTGTGTTATATACATTGTAGTGTTATACACAGGACAGTGTTTTATATACAGTCTAGTGTTATACACAGGGCAGTGTGTTATATACAGTGTAGTGTTATACACAGGGCAGTGTGTTATATAGATTGTAGTGTTATACACAGGGCAGTGTGTTATATACAGTGTAGTGTTATACACAGGGCAGTGTGTTATATACAGTGTAGTGTTATACACAGGGCAGTGTGTTATATACAGTGTAGTGTTATACCCAGGGCAGTGTGTTATATACAGTGTAGTGTTATACACAGGGTAGTGTGTTATATACAGTGTAGTGTTATACACAGGACCGTGTGTTATATACAGTGTAGTGTTATACACAGGGCAGTGTGTTATATACAGTGTAGTGTTATACACAGGGCAGTGTGTTATATACAGTGTAGTGTTATACACAGGGCAGTGTGTTATATACAGTGTAGTGTTATACACAGGACAGTGTGTTATATACAGTGTAGTGCTATACACAGGACAGTGTGTTATATACAGTGTAGTGTTATACACAGGGCAGTGTGTTATATACAGTGTAGTGTTATACACAGGGCAGTGTGTTATATACAGTGTAGTGTTATACACAGGACAGTGTGTTATATTCAGTGTAGTGTTATACACAGGGCAGTGTGTTATATACAGTGTAGTGTTATACACAGGGCAGTGTGTTATATACAGTGTAGTGTTATACACAGGACAGTGTGTTATATACAGTGTAGTGTTATACATAGGGCAGTGTGTTATATACAGTGTAGTGTTATACATAGGGCAGTGTGTTATATACAGTGTAGTGTTATACTCAGGACAGTGTGTTATATACAGTGTAGTGTTATACACAGGGCAGTGTGTTATATACAGTGTAGTGTTATACACAGGGCAGTGTGTTATATACAGTGTAGTGTTATACACAGGACAGTGTTTTATATACAGTGTAGTGTTATACACAGGGCAGTGTGTTATATACAGTGTAGTGTTATACACAGGGCAGAGTGTTATACACAGTGTAGTGTTATACACAGGGCAGTGTGTTATATACATTGTAGTGTTATACACAGGACAGTGTTTTATATACAGTCTAGTGTTATACACAGGGCAGTGTGTTATATACAGTCTAGTGTTATACACAGGGCAGTGTGTTATATACAGTGTAGTGTTATACACAGGGCAGTGTGTTATATAGATTGTAGTGTTATACACAGGGCAGTGTGTTATATACAGTGTAGTGTTATACACAGGGCAGTGTGTTATATACAGTGTAGTGTTATACACAGGGCAGTGTGTTATATACAGTGTAGTGTTATACCCAGGGCAGTGTGTTATATACAGTGTAGTGTTATACACAGGGTAGTGTGTTATATACAGTGTAGTGTTATACACAGGACCGTGTGTTATATACAGTGTAGTGTTATACACAGGGCAGTGTGTTATATACAGTGTAGTGTTATACACAGGGCAGTGTGTTATATACAGTGTAGTGTTATACACAGGGCAGTGTGTTATATACAGTGTAGTGTTATACACAGGACAGTGTGTTATATACAGTGTAGTGCTATACACAGGACAGTGTGTTATATACAGTGTAGTGTTATACACAGGGCAGTGTGTTATATACAGTGTAGTGTTATACACAGGGCAGTGTGTTATATACAGTGTAGTGTTATACACAGGACAGTGTGTTATATACAGTGTAGTGTTATACACAGGGCAGTGTGTTATATACAGTGTAGTGTTATACACAGGGCAGTGTGTTATATACAGTGTAGTGTTATACATAGGGCAGTGTGTTATGTACAGTGTAGTGTTATACACAGGGCAGTGTGTTATGTACAGTGTAGTGTTATACACAGGGCAGTGTGCTATATACAGTGTAGTGTTATACACAGGGCAGTGTGTTATATACAGTGTAGTGTTATACACAGGGCAGTGTGTTATATACGGTGTAGTGTTATACACAGGACAGTGTGTTATATGCAATGTAGTGTTATACACAGGGCAGTGTGTTATATACAGTGTAGTGTTATACACAGGGCAGTGTGTTATATACAGTGTAGTGTTATACACAGGGCAGTGTGTTATATACAGTGTAGTGTTATACACAGGGCAGTGTGCTATATACAGTGTAGTGTTATACACAGGGCAGTGTGTTATATACAGTGTAGTGTTATACACAGGACAGTGTGTTATAAAAAGTGTAGTGTTATACACAGGGCAGTGTTATATATAGTGTAGTGTTATACACAGGGCAGTGTGTTATATGCAATGTAGTGTTATAAACGGATAGTGTGTTATATACAGTGTAGTGTTATACACAGGACAGTGTGTTATATGCAATGTAGTGTTATAAACGGATAGTGTGTTATATACAGTGTAGTGTTATACACAGGGCAGTGTGTTATATACAGTGTAGTGTTATACACAGGGCAGTGTGCTATACACAGTGTAGTGTTATACACAGGGCAGTGTGTTATATACAGTGTAGTGTTATACACAGGGCAGTGTGCTATATACAGTGTAGTGTTATACACAGGGCAGTGTGTTATATACAGTGTAGTGTTATACACAGGACAGTGTGTTATATACAGTGTAGTGTTATACACAGGGCAGTGTGTTATATACAGTGTAGTGTTATACACAGGACAGTGTGTTATATACAGTGTAGTGTTATACACAGGGCAGTGTGTTATATATAGTGTAGTGTTATACACAGGACAGTCTGTTATATGCAGTGTAGTGTTATAGACAGGACAGTGTGTTATATACAGTGTAGTGTTATACACAGGGCTGTGTGTTATATACAGTTTAGTGTTATACACAGGGCTGTGTGTTATATACAGTGTAGTGGTATACACATGGCAGTGTGTTATATACAGTGTAGTGTTATACACGGATAGTGTGTTATATACAGTGTAGTGTTATACACAGGGCAGTGTGTTATATATAGTGTAGCGTTATACACGGATAGTGTGTTATATACAGTGTAGTGTTATACACAGGGCAGTGTGTTATATACAGTGTAGTGGTATACACATGGCAGTGTGTTATATACAGTGTAGTGTTATACACGGATAGTGTGTTATATACAGTGTAGTGTTATACACAGGGCAGTGTGTTATATACAGTGTAGTGTTATACACAGGGCAGTGTGTTATATACAGTGTAGTGTTATACACAGGGCAGTGTTTTATATACAGTGTAGTGTTATACACAGGGCAGTGTGTTATATACAGTGTAGTGTTATACACAGGGCAGTGTGTTATATACAGTGTAGTGTTATACACAGGACAGTGTGTTATATACAGTGTAGTGATATACACAGGGCAGTGTGTTATATACAGTGTAGTGTTATACACAGGGCAGTGTGCTATATACCGTGTAGTGTTATACACAGGGCAGTGTGCTATATACAGTGTAGTGTTATACACAGGACAGTGTGCTTTATACAGTATAGTGTTATACATAGGGTAGTGTGTTATATACAGTGTAGTGTTATACATAGGACAGTGTGTTATATACAGTGTAGTGTTATACACAGGTCAGTGTGTTATATACAGTGTAGTGTTATACACAGGGCAGTGTGTTATATACAGTGTAGTGTTATACACAGGTCAGTGTGTTATATACAGTGTAGTGTTATACATAGGCCAGTGTGTTATATACAGTGTAGTGTTATACACAGGGTAGTGTGTTATATACAGTGTAGTGTTATACACAGGACAGTGTGTTATATACAGTGTAGTGTTATACACAGGACAGTGTGTTATATACAGTGTAGTGTTATACAGAGAGCAGTGTGTTATATAGAGTGTAGTGTTATACACAGGGCAGTGTGTTATATACAGTGTAGTGTTATACAGGGCAGTGTGTTATATACAGTGTAGTGTTATACACAGGACAGTGTGTTATATACAGTGTAGTGTTATACACAGGGTAGTGTGTTATATACAGTGTAGTGCTATACATAGGGCAGTGTGTTATATACAGTGTAGTGTGATACAAAGGACAGTGTGTTATGTACAGTGTAGTGTTATACACAGGGCAGTGTGTTATATACAGTATAGTGTTATACACAGGGCAGGCAGTGTGTTATATACAGTGTAGTGTTATACACAGGGCAGTGTGTTATATACAGTGTAGTGTTATACACAGGGCAGTGTGCTATATACCGTGTAGTGTTATACACAGGGCAGTGTGTTATATACAGCGTAGTGTTATACACAGGGCAGTGTGTTATATACAGTGTAGTGTTATACACAGGGCAGTGTGCTATATACAGTGTAGTGTTATACACAGGGCAGTGTGCTATATACAGTGTAGTGTTATACACAGGGCAGTGTGTTATATACAGTGTAGCGTTATACACAGGGCAGTGTGTTATATACAGTATAGTGTTATACACAGGGCAGTGTGTTATATACAGTGTAGTGTTATACACAGGGCAGTGTGTTATATACAGTGTAGTGTTATACACAGGGCAGTGTGCTATATACAGTGTAGTGTTATACACAGGGCAGTGTGCTATATACAGTGTAGTGTTATACACAGGGCAGTGTGTTATATACAGTGTAGTGTTATACACAGGGCAGTTTGTTATATACAGTATAGTGTTATACACAGGGCAGTGTGTTATATACAGTGTAGCGTTATACACAGGGCAGTGTGTTATATACAGTGTAGTGTTATACACAGGGCAGTGTGCTATATACAGTGTAGTGTTATACACAGGGCAGTGTGCTATATACAGTGTAGTGTTATACACAGGGCAGTGTGCTATATACAGTGTAGTGTTATACACAGGGCAGTGTGTTATATACAGTGTAGTGTTATACACAGGACAGTGTGTTATATACAGTGTAGTGTTATACACAGGGCAGTGTGTTATATACAGTGTAGTGTTATACACAGGACAGTGTGTTATATACAGTGTAGTGTTATACACAGGGCAGTGTGTTATATACAGTGTAGTGTTATACACAAGACAGTGTGTTATATACAGTGTAGTGTTATACACAGGACAGTGTGTTATATACAGTGTAGTGTTATACACAGGGCAGTGTGCTATATACAGTGTAGTGTTATACACAGGGCAATGTGTTATATACAGTGTAGTGTTATACACAGGGCAGTGTGTTATATACGGTGTAGTGTTATACACAGGACAGTGTGTTATATGCAATGTAGTGTTATAAACGGATAGTGTGTTATATACAGTGTAGTGTTATACACAGGGCAGTGTGTTATATACAGTGTAGTGTTATACACAGGGCAGTGTGTTATATACAGTGTAGTGTTATACACAGGGCAGTGTGTTATATACAGTGTAGTGTTATACACAGGGCAGTGTGTTATATATAGTGTAGTGATATACACAGGACAGTGTGTTATATACAGTGTAGTGGTATACACAGGACAGTCTGTTATATGCAGTGTAGTGTTATACACAGGGCAGTGTTATATACAGTGTAGTGTTATATACAGGGCAGTGTGTTATATACCGTGTAGTGTTATACACAGGGCAGTGTGTTATATACAGTGTAGTGTTATACACAGGGCTGTGTGTTATATACAGTTTAGTGTTATACACAGGGCTGTGTGTTATATACAGTGTAGTGTTATACACAGGACAGTGTGTTATATACAGTGTAGTGTTATACACAGGGTAGTGTGTTATATACAGTGTAGTGTTATACACAGGGTAGTGTATTATATACAGTGTAGTGTTATACACAGGACAGTGTGTTATATACAATGTAGTGTTATACACAGGACAGTGTGTTATATACAGTGTAGTGTTATACACAGGGTAGTGTGTTATATACAGTGTAGTGTTATATACAGGGCAGTGTGTTATATACCGTGTAGTGTTATACACAGGGCAGTGTGTTATATACAGTGTAGTGTTATACACAGGGCAGTGTGTTATATACAGTGTAGTGTTATACACAGGGCAGTGTGTTATATACAGTGTAGTGTTATGCACAGGACAGTGTGTTATATACAGTGTAGTGTTATACATAGGGCAGTGTGTTATATACAGTATAGTGTTATACACAGGGCAGTGTGTTATATACAGTGTAGTGTTATATACAGGGCAGTGTGTTATATACAGTGTAGTGTTATACACAGGGTAGTGTGTTATATACAGTGTAGTGTTATATACAGGGCAGTGTGTTATATACAGTGTAGTGTTATATACAGGGCAGTGTGTTATATACAGTGCAGTGTTATACACAGGGCAGTGTGTTATATACAGTGTAGTGTTATACACAGGGTAGTGTGTTATATACAGTGTAGTGTTATACACAGGGTAGTGTGTTATATACAGTGTAGTGTTATACACAGGGTAGTGTGTTATATACAGTGTAGTGTTATACACAGGGTAGTGTATTATATACAGTGTAGTGTTATACACAGGACAGTGTGTTATATACAGTGTAGTGTTATACACAGGACAGTGTGTTATATACAGTGTAGTGTTATACACAGGGTAGTGTGTTATATACAGTGTAGTGTTATACACAGGGTAGTGTGTTATATACAGTGTAGTGTTATACACAGGGCAGTGTGTTATATACAGTGTAGGGTTATACACAGGGCAGTGTTATATACAGTGTAGTGTTATATACAGGGCAGTGTGTTATATACCGTGTAGTGTTATACACAGGGCAGTGTGTTATATACAGTGTAGTGTTATACACAGGGCTGTGTGTTATATACAGTTTAGTGTTATACACAGGGCTGTGTGTTATATACAGTGTAGTGTTATACATAGGACAGTGTGTTATATGCAGTGTAGTGTTATACACAGGGCAGTGTGTTATATACAGTGTAGTGTTATACACAGGGCAGTGTGTTATATACAGTGTAGTGTTATACACAGGGCAGTGTGTTATATACAGTGTAGTGTTATACACAGGGTAGTGTGTTATATACAGTATAGTGTTATACACAGGGCAGTGTGTTATATACAGTATAGTGTTATACACAGGGCAGTGTGTTATATACAGTGTAGTGTTATACCTAGGGCAGTGTGTTATATACAGTGTAGTGTTATACACAGGGCAGTGGGTTATATACAGTGTAGTGTTATACACAGGGCAGTGTGTTATATACAGTGTAGTGTTATACACAGGGCAGTGTGTTATATACAGTGTAGTGTTATACCTAGGGCAGTGTGTTATATACAGTGTAGTGTTATACACAGGGCAGTGTGTTATATACAGTGTAGTGTTATACACAGGGCAGTGTGTTATATACAGTGTAGTGTTATACACAGGGCAGTGTGTTATATACAGTGTAGTGTTATACACAGGGCAGTGTTTTATATACAGTGTAGTGTTATACCTAGGGCAGTGTGTTATATACAGTGTAGTGTTATACACAGGGCAGTGTGTTATATACAGTGTAGTGTTATACACAGGACAGTGTGTTATATACAGTGTAGTGGTATACACAGGGCTGTGTGTTATATACAGTTTAGTGTTATACACAGGGCTGTGTGTTATATACAGTGTAGTGTTATACACAGGACAGTGTGTTATATACAGTTTAGTGTTATACCCAGTGCAGTGAGTTATATATAGTGTAGTGTTATACACAGGGCAGTGTGTTATATGCAGTGTAGTGTTATACACAGGGCAGTGTGTTATATACAGTGTAGTGTTATACACAGGGCAGTGTGTTATATACAGTGTAGTGGTATACACAGGGCTGTGTGTTATATACAGTTTAGTGTTATACACATGGCAGTGTGTTATATACAGTGAAGTGTTATACACAGGGCAGTTTGTTATATACAGTGTAGTGTTATACACAGGGCAGTGTGTTATATACAGTGTAGTGTTATACACATGGCAGTGTGTTATATACAGTGTAGTGCTATACACAGGGCAGTGTGTTATATACAGTGTAGTGTTATACACAGGACAGTGTGTTATATACAGTGTAGTGTTATACACAGGGCAGTGTGTTATATACAGTGTAGTGTTATACACAGGGCAGTGTGTTATATACAGTATAGTGTAATACACAGGGCAGTGTGTTATATATAGTGTAGTGTTATACACAGGGCAGGGTGTTATACACAGGGCAGTGTGTTATATACATTGTAGTGTTATACACAGGGCAGTGTGTTATATACAGTGTAGTGTTATACACAGGGCAGTGTGTTATATACAGTGTAGAGTTATACACAGGGTAGTGTGTTATATACAGTATAGTGTAATACACAGGGCAGTGTGTTATATAGAGTGTAGTGTTATACACAGGGCAGTGTGTTATATAGAGTGTAGTGTTATACACAGGGCAGTGTGTTATATACAGTGTAGTGTTATACACAGGGCAGTGTGTTATATACAGTGTAGTGTTATACACAGGACAGTGTGTTATATAGAGTGTAGTGTTATACACAGGGCAGTGTGTTATATAGAGTGTAGTGTTATACACAGGGCAGTGTGTTATATACAGTGTAGTGTTATACACAGGGCAGTGTGTTATATACAGTGTAGTGTTATACACAGGACAGTGTGTTATATACAGTGTAGTGTTATACATAGGGCAGTGTGTTATATACAGTGTAGTGTTATACATAGGGCAGTGTGTTATATACAGTGTAGTGTTATACAGAGGGCAGTGTGTTATATACAGTGTAGTGTTATACACAGGACAGTGTGTTATATACAGTGTAGTGTTATACACAGGACAGTGTGTTATATACAGTGTAGTGTCATACACAGGACAGTGTGTTATATACAGTGTAGTGTTATACACAGGACAGTGTGTTATATACAGTGTAGTGTTATACACAGGGTAGTGTGTTATATACAGTGTAGTGTTATACACAGGGTAGTGTATTATATACAGTGTAGTGTTATACACAGGGCAGTGTGTTACATACAGTGTAGTGTTATACACAGGGCAGTGTGTTATATACAGTATAGTGTTATACACAGGGTAGTGTGTTATATACAGTGTAGTGTTATACACAGGGCAGTGTGTTATATACAGTGTAGTGTTATACACAGGGTAGTGTGTTATATACAGTGTAGTGTTATACACAGGGTAGTGTATTATATACAGTGTAGTGTTATACACAGGACAGTGTGTTATATACAGTGTAGTGTTATACACAGGACAGTGTGTTATATACAGTATAGTGTTATACACAGGGCAGTGTGTTATATACAGTGTAGTGTTATACACAGGGCAGTGTGTTATATACAGTGTAGTGTTATATACAGGGCAGTGTGTTATATACCGTGTAGTGTTATACACAGGGCAGTGTGTTATATACAGTGTAGTGTTATACACAGGGCAGTGTGTTATATATAGTGTAGTGTTATACACAGGGCAGTGTGTTATATACAGTGTAGTGTTATACATAGGGCAGTGTGTTATATACAGTGTAGTGTTATACACAGGGCAGTGTGTTATATACAGTATAGTGTTATACACAGGGTAGTGTGTTATATACAGTGTAGTGTTATATACAGGGCAGTGTGTTATATACAGTGTAGTGTTATATACAGGGCAGTGTGTTATATACAGTGTAGTGTTATACACAGGACAGTGTGTTATATACAGTGTAGTGTTATACACTGTAGTGTTATACACAGGACAGTGTGTTATATACAGTGTAGTGTTATACACAGGACAGTGTGTTATATACAGTGTAGTGTTATACACAGGACAGTGTGTTATATACAGTGTAGTGTTATACACAGGGTAGTGTGTTATATACAGTGTAGTGTTATACACAGGGTAGTGTATTATAAACAGTGTAGTGTCATACACAGGACAGTGTGTTATATACAGTGTAGTGTTATACACAGGACAGTGTGTTATATACAGTGTAGTGTTATACACAGGGTAGTGTGTTATATACAGTGTAGTGTTATACACAGGGTCGTGTATTATATACAGTGTAGTGTTATACACAGGACAGTGTGTTATATACAGTGTAGTGTTATACACTGTAGTGTTATACACAGGACAGTGTGTTATATACAGTGTAGTGTTATACACAGGACAGTGTGTTATATACAGTGTAGTGTTATACACAGGACAGTGTGTTATATACAGTGTAGTGTTATACACAGGACAGTGTGTTATATACAGTGTAGTGTTATACACAGGGTAGTGTGTTATATACAGTGTAGTGTTATACACAGGGTAGTGTGTTATATACAGTGTAGTGTTATACACAGGGTAGTGTATTATATACAGTGTAGTGTCATACACAGGACAGTGTGTTATATACAGTGTAGTGTTATACACAGGACAGTGTGTTATATACAGTGTAGTGTTATACACAGGGTAGTGTGTTATATACAGTGTAGTGTTATACACAGGGTAGTGTATTATATACAGTGTAGTGTTATACACAGGGCAGTGTGTTATATACAGTGTAGTGTTATACACAGGGCAGTGTGTTATATACAGTGTAGTGTTATACACAGGGTAGTGTGTTATATACAGTGTAGTGTTATACACAGGGTAGTGTATTATATACAGTGTAGTGTTATACACAGGACAGTGTGTTATATACAGTGTAGTGTTATACACAGGACAGTGTGTTATATACAGTGTAGTGTTATACACAGGGCAGTGTGTTATATACAGTGTAGTGTTATACACAGGGCAGTGTGTTATATACAGTGTAGTGTTATACACAGGGCAGTGTGTTATATACAGTGTAGTGTTATACACAGGGCAGTGTGTTATATACAGTGTAGTGTTATGCACAGGACAGTGTGTTATATACAGTGTAGTGTTATACATAGGGCAGTGTGTTATATACAGTGTAGTGTTATACACAGGGCAGTGTGTTATATACAGTGTAGTGTTATGCACAGGACAGTGTGTTATATACAGTGTAGTGTTATACATAGGGCAGTGTGTTATATACAGTGTAGTGTTATACACAGAGCAGTGTGTTATATACAGTGTGGTGTTATACACAGGGCAGTGTGTTATATACAGTGTAGTGTTATACACAGGGTAGTGTGTTATATACAGTGTAGTGTTATATACAGGGCAGTGTGTTATATACCGTGTAGTGTTATACACAGGGCAGTGTGTTATATACAGTGTAGTGTTATACACAGGGCAGTGTGTTATATACAGTGTAGTGTTATACACAGGGCAGTGTGTTATACACAGGGCAGTGTGTTATATACAGTGTAGTGTTATGCACAGGACAGTGTGTTATATACAGTGTAGTGTTATACACAGGGCAGTGTGTTATATACAGTGTAGTGTTATACACAGGGCAGTGTGTTATATACAGTGTAGTGTTATACACAGGGTAGTGTGTTATATACAGTGTAGTGTTATATACAGGGCAGTGTGTTATATACAGTGTAGTGTTATATACAGGGCAGTGTGTTATATACAGTGCAGTGTTATACACAGGGCAGTGTGTTATATACAGTGTAGTGTTATACACAGGGTAGTGTGTTATATACAGTGTAGTGTTATACACAGGGTAGTGTGTTATATACAGTGTAGTGTTATACACAGGGTAGTGTGTTATATACAGTGTAGTGTTATACACAGGGTAGTGTATTATATACAGTGTAGTGTTATACACAGGACAGTGTGTTATATACAGTGTAGTGTTATACACAGGACAGTGTGTTATATACAGTGTAGTGTTATACACAGGGTAGTGTGTTATATACAGTGTAGTGTTATACACAGGGTAGTGTGTTATATACAGTGTAGTGTTATACACAGGGCAGTGTGTTATATACAGTGTAGGGTTATACACAGGGCAGTGTTATATACAGTGTAGTGTTATATACAGGGCAGTGTGTTATATACCGTGTAGTGTTATACACAGGGCAGTGTGTTATATACAGTGTAGTGTTATACATAGGGCAGAGTGTTATATACAGTGTAGTGTTATACACAGGGTAGTGTGTTATATACAGTGTAGTGTTATACACAGGGCTGTGTGTTATATACAGTTTAGTGTTATACACAGGGCTGTGTGTTATATACAGTGTAGTGTTATACACAGGACAGTGTGTTATATACAGTGTAGTGTTATACACAGGGTAGTGTGTTATATACAGTGTAGTGTTATACACAGGGTAGTGTATTATATACAGTGTAGTGTTATACACTGGACAGTGTGTTATATACAATGTAGTGTTATACACAGGACAGTGTGTTATATACAGTGTAGTGTTATACACAGGGTAGTGTGTTATATACAGTGTAGTGTTATACACAGGGTAGTGTGTTATATACAGTGTAGTGTTATACACAGGGTAGTGTGTTATATACAGTGTAGTGTTATACACAGGGTAGTGTGTTATATACAGTGTAGTGTTATACACAGGACAGTGTGTTATATACAGTGTAGTGTTATACACAGGGTATTGTGTTATATACAGTGTAGTGTTATACACAGGGTAGTGTGTTATATACAGTGTAGTGTTATACACAGGGTAGTGTGTTATATACAGTGTAGTGTTATACACAGGGTAGTGTATTATATACAGTGTAGTGTTATACACAGGGCAGTGTGTTATATACAGTGTAGTGTTATACACAGGACAGTGTGTTATATACAGTGTAGTGTTATACACAGGGCAGTGTGTTATATACAGTGTAGTGTTATACACAGGGCAGTGTGTTATATATAGTGTAGTGATATACACAGGACAGTGTGTTATATACAGTGTAGTGGTATACACAGGACAGTCTGTTATATGCAGTGTAGTGTTATACACAGGGCAGTGTTATATACAGTGTAGTGTTATATACAGGGCAGTGTGTTATATACCGTGTAGTGTTATACACAGGGCAGTGTGTTATATACAGTGTAGTGTTATACACAGGGCTGTGTGTTATATACAGTTTAGTGTTATACACAGGGCTGTGTGTTATATACAGTGTAGTGTTATACACAGGACAGTGTGTTATATACAGTGTAGTGTTATACACAGGGTAGTGTGTTATATACAGTGTAGTGTTATACACAGGGTAGTGTATTATATACAGTGTAGTGTTATACACAGGACAGTGTGTTATATACAATGTAGTGTTATACACAGGACAGTGTGTTATATACAGTGTAGTGTTATACACAGGGTAGTGTGTTATATACAGTGTAGTGTTATATACAGGGCAGTGTGTTATATACCGTGTAGTGTTATACACAGGGCAGTGTGTTATATACAGTGTAGTGTTATACACAGGGCAGTGTGTTATATACAGTGTAGTGTTATACACAGGGCAGTGTGTTATATACAGTGTAGTGTTATGCACAGGACAGTGTGTTATATACAGTGTAGTGTTATACATAGGGCAGTGTGTTATATACAGTATAGTGTTATACACAGGGCAGTGTGTTATATACAGTGTAGTGTTATATACAGGGCAGTGTGTTATATACAGTGTAGTGTTATACACAGGGTAGTGTGTTATATACAGTGTAGTGTTATATACAGGGCAGTGTGTTATATACAGTGTAGTGTTATATACAGGGCAGTGTGTTATATACAGTGCAGTGTTATACACAGGGCAGTGTGTTATATACAGTGTAGTGTTATACACAGGGTAGTGTGTTATATACAGTGTAGTGTTATACACAGGGTAGTGTGTTATATACAGTGTAGTGTTATACACAGGGTAGTGTGTTATATACAGTGTAGTGTTATACACAGGGTAGTGTATTATATACAGTGTAGTGTTATACACAGGACAGTGTGTTATATACAGTGTAGTGTTATACACAGGACAGTGTGTTATATACAGTGTAGTGTTATACACAGGGTAGTGTGTTATATACAGTGTAGTGTTATACACAGGGTAGTGTGTTATATACAGTGTAGTGTTATACACAGGGCAGTGTGTTATATACAGTGTAGGGTTATACACAGGGCAGTGTTATATACAGTGTAGTGTTATATACAGGGCAGTGTGTTATATACCGTGTAGTGTTATACACAGGGCAGTGTGTTATATACAGTGTAGTGTTATACACAGGGCTGTGTGTTATATACAGTTTAGTGTTATACACAGGGCTGTGTGTTATATACAGTGTAGTGTTATACATAGGACAGTGTGTTATATGCAGTGTAGTGTTATACACAGGGCAGTGTGTTATATACAGTGTAGTGTTATACACAGGGCAGTGTGTTATATACAGTGTAGTGTTATACACAGGGCAGTGTGTTATATACAGTGTAGTGTTATACACAGGGTAGTGTGTTATATACAGTATAGTGTTATACACAGGGCAGTGTGTTATATACAGTATAGTGTTATACACAGGGCAGTGTGTTATATACAGTGTAGTGTTATACCTAGGGCAGTGTGTTATATACAGTGTAGTGTTATACACAGGGCAGTGGGTTATATACAGTGTAGTGTTATACACAGGGCAGTGTGTTATATACAGTGTAGTGTTATACACAGGGCAGTGTGTTATATACAGTGTAGTGTTATACCTAGGGCAGTGTGTTATATACAGTGTAGTGTTATACACAGGGCAGTGTGTTATATACAGTGTAGTGTTATACACAGGGCAGTGTGTTATATACAGTGTAGTGTTATACACAGGGCAGTGTGTTATATACAGTGTAGTGTTATACACAGGGCAGTGTTTTATATACAGTGTAGTGTTATACCTAGGGCAGTGTGTTATATACAGTGTAGTGTTATACACAGGGCAGTGTGTTATATACAGTGTAGTGTTATACACAGGACAGTGTGTTATATACAGTGTAGTGGTATACACAGGGCTGTGTGTTATATACAGTTTAGTGTTATACACAGGGCTGTGTGTTATATACAGTGTAGTGTTATACACAGGACAGTGTGTTATATACAGTTTAGTGTTATACCCAGTGCAGTGAGTTATATATAGTGTAGTGTTATACACAGGGCAGTGTGTTATATGCAGTGTAGTGTTATACACAGGGCAGTGTGTTATATACAGTGTAGTGTTATACACAGGGCAGTGTGTTATATACAGTGTAGTGGTATACACAGGGCTGTGTGTTATATACAGTTTAGTGTTATACACATGGCAGTGTGTTATATACAGTGAAGTGTTATACACAGGGCAGTTTGTTATATACAGTGTAGTGTTATACACAGGGCAGTGTGTTATATACAGTGTAGTGTTATACACATGGCAGTGTGTTATATACAGTGTAGTGCTATACACAGGGCAGTGTGTTATATACAGTGTAGTGTTATACACAGGACAGTGTGTTATATACAGTGTAGTGTTATACACAGGGCAGTGTGTTATATACAGTGTAGTGTTATACACAGGGCAGTGTGTTATATACAGTATAGTGTAATACACAGGGCAGTGTGTTATATATAGTGTAGTGTTATACACAGGGCAGGGTGTTATACACAGGGCAGTGTGTTATATACATTGTAGTGTTATACACAGGGCAGTGTGTTATATACAGTGTAGTGTTATACACAGGGCAGTGTGTTATATACAGTGTAGAGTTATACACAGGGTAGTGTGTTATATACAGTATAGTGTAATACACAGGGCAGTGTGTTATATAGAGTGTAGTGTTATACACAGGGCAGTGTGTTATATAGAGTGTAGTGTTATACACAGGGCAGTGTGTTATATACAGTGTAGTGTTATACACAGGGCAGTGTGTTATATACAGTGTAGTGTTATACACAGGACAGTGTGTTATATAGAGTGTAGTGTTATACACAGGGCAGTGTGTTATATAGAGTGTAGTGTTATACACAGGGCAGTGTGTTATATACAGTGTAGTGTTATACACAGGGCAGTGTGTTATATACAGTGTAGTGTTATACACAGGACAGTGTGTTATATACAGTGTAGTGTTATACATAGGGCAGTGTGTTATATACAGTGTAGTGTTATACATAGGGCAGTGTGTTATATACAGTGTAGTGTTATACATAGGGCAGTGTGTTATATACAGTGTAGTGTTATACTCAGGACAGTGTGTTATATACAGTGTAGTGTTATACACAGGGCAGTGTGTTATATACAGTGTAGTGTTATACCCAGTGCAGTGTGTTATATACAGTGTAGTGTTATACACAGGACAGTGTTTTATATACAGTGTAGTGTTATACACAGGGCAGTGTGTTATATACATTGTAGTGTTATACACAGGACAGTGTGTTATACACAGTGTAGTGTTATACACAGGGCAGTGTGTTATATACATTGTAGTGTTATACACAGGTCAGTGTGTTATATACAGTGTAGTGTTATACACAGGGCAGTGTGTTATATACAGTGTAGTGTTATACACAGGGCAGTGTGTTATATACAGTGTAGTGTTATACACAGGACAGTGTGTTATATACAGTGTAGTGTTATACATAGGGCAGTGTGTTATATACAGTGTAGTGTTATACATAGGGCAGTGTGTTATATACAGTGTAGTGTTATACATAGGGCAGTGTGTTATATACAGTGTAGTGTTATACTCAGGACAGTGTGTTATATACAGTGTAGTGTTATACACAGGGCAGTGTGTTATATACAGTGTAGTGTTATACCCAGTGCAGTGTGTTATATACAGTGTAGTGTTATACACAGGACAGTGTTTTATATACAGTGTAGTGTTATACACAGGGCAGTGTGTTATATACATTGTAGTGTTATACACAGGACAGTGTGTTATACACAGTGTAGTGTTATACACAGGGCAGTGTTTTATATACAGTGTAGTGTTATACACAGGTCAGTGTGTTATATACAGTGTAGTGTTATACACAGGGCAGTGTGTTATATACAGTGTAGTGTTATACACAGGGCAGTGTGTTCTATACAGTGTAGTGTTATACACAGGGCAGTGTGTTATATACAGTGTAGTGTTATACACAGGGCAGTGTGTTATATACAGTGTAGTGTTATACACAGGGCAGTGTGTTATATACAGTGTAGTGTTATACACAGGGCAGTGTGTTATATACAGTGTAGTGTTATACACAGGACAGTGTGTTATATACAGTGTAGTGTTATATACAGGGCAGTGTGTTATATACAGTGTAGTGTTATACACAGTGCAGTGTGTTATATACAGTGTAATGTTATACAGAGGACAGTGTGTTATATACAGTGTAGTGTTATACACAGGGCAGTGTGTTATATACAGTGTAGTGTTATACATAGGACAGTGTGTTATATACAGTGTAGTGTTATACACAGGACAGTGTGTTATATACAGTGTAGTGTTATACACAGGACAGTGTGTTATATACAGTGTAGTGTTATACACAGGGCAGTGTGTTCTATACAGTGTAGTGTTATACACTGGACAGTGTGTTATATACAGTGTAGTGTTATACACAGGGCAGTGTGTTATATACAGTGTAGTGTTATACACAGGGCAGTGTGTTATATACAGTGTAGTGTTATACAAAGGGCAGTGTGTTATATACAGTGTAGTGTTATACACAGGGCAGTGTGTTATATACAGTGTAGTGTTATACACAGGACAGTGTGTTATATACAGTGTAGTGTTATATACAGGGCAGTGTGTTATATACAGTGTAGTGTTATACACAGTGCAGTGTGTTATATACAGTGTAATGTTATACAGAGGACAGTGTGTTATATACAGTGTAGTGTTATACACAGGGCAGTGTGTTATATACAGTGTAGTGTTATACATAGGACAGTGTGTTATATACAGTGTAGTGTTATACAGAGGACAGTGTGTTATATACAGTGTAGTGTTATACACAGGGCAGTGTGTTATATACAGTGTAGTGTTATACACAGGGCAGTGTGTTATATACAGTGTAGTGTTATACATAGGGCAGTGTGTTATATACAGTGTAGTGTTATACACAGGGCAGTGTGTTATATACAGTGTAGTGTTATACACAGGACAGTGTGTTATATAAAGTGTAGTGTTATACACAGGACAGTGTGTTATATACAGTGTAGTGTTATACACAGGGTAGTGTATTATATACAGTGTAGTGTTATACACAGGACAGTGTGTTATATACAGTGTAGTGTTATACACAGGGTAGTGTGCTATATACAGTGTAGTGTTATACACAGGACAGTGTGTTATATACAGTGTAGTGTTATACACAGGGTAGTGTGCTATATACAGTGTAGTGTTATACACAGGGTAGTGTGTTATATACAGTGTAGTGTTATACACAGGGTAGTGTGTTATATACAGTGTAGTGTTATACATAGGGCAGTGTGTTATATACAGTGTAGTGTTATACACAGGGCAGTGTGTTATATACAGTGTAGTGTTATACACTGGACAGTGTGTTATATACAGTGTAGTGTTATACACAGGGCAGTGTGTTATATACAGTGTAGTGTTATACACAGGACAGTGTGTTATATAAAGTGTAGTGTTATACACAGGACAGTGTGTTATATACAGTGTAGTATTATACACAGGACAGTGTGTTATATACAGTGTAGTGTTATACACAGGGTAGTGTGTTATATACAGTGTAGTGTTATACACAGGGTAGTGTATTATATACAGTGTAGTGTTATACACAGGACAGTGTGTTATATACAGTGTAGTGTTATACACAGGGTAGTGTGCTATATACAGTGTAGTGTTATACACAGGGTAGTGTGTTATATACAGTGTAGTGTTATACACAGGGTAGTGTGTTATATACAGTGTAGTGTTATACACAGGGCAGTGTGTTATATACAGTGTAGTGTTATACACTGTAGTGTTATACACAGGACAGTGTGTTATATACAGTGTAGTGTTATACACAGGGTAGTGTATTATATACAGTGTAGTGTTATACACAGGACAGTGTGTTATATACAGTGTAGTGTTATACACTGTAGTGTTATACACAGGACAGTGTGTTATATAAAGTGTAGTGTTATACACAGGACAGTGTGTTATATACAGTGTAGTGTTATACACAGGACAGTGTGTTATATACAGTGTAGTGTTATACACAGGACAGTGTGTTATATACAGTGTAGTGTTATACACAGGACAGTGTGTTATATACAGTGTAGTGTTATACACAGTGCAGTGTGTTATACACAGTGTAGTGTTATACACAGGGTAGTGTGTTATATACAGTGTAGTGTTATACACAGGGTAGTGTATTATATACAGTGTAGTGTTATACACAGGACAGTGTGTTATATACAGTGTAGTGTTATACACAGGACAGTGTGTTATATACAGTGTAGTGTCATACACAGGACAGTGTGTTATATACAGTGTAGTGTTATACACAGGACAGTGTGTTATATACAGTGTAGTGTTATACACAGGGTAGTGTGTTATATACAGTGTAGTGTTATACACAGGGTAGTGTATTATATACAGTGTAGTGTTATACACAGGGCAGTGTGTTACATACAGTGTAGTGTTATACACAGGGCAGTGTGTTATATACAGTATAGTGTTATACACAGGGTAGTGTGTTATATACAGTGTAGTGTTATACACAGGGCAGTGTGTTATATACAGTGTAGTGTTATACACAGGGTAGTGTGTTATATACAGTGTAGTGTTATACACAGGGTAGTGTATTATATACAGTGTAGTGTTATACACAGGACAGTGTGTTATATACAGTGTAGTGTTATACACAGGACAGTGTGTTATATACAGTATAGTGTTATACACAGGGCAGTGTGTTATATACAGTGTAGTGTTATACACAGGGCAGTGTGTTATATACAGTGTAGTGTTATATACAGGGCAGTGTGTTATATACCGTGTAGTGTTATACACAGGGCAGTGTGTTATATACAGTGTAGTGTTATACACAGGGCAGTGTGTTATATATAGTGTAGTGTTATACACAGGGCAGTGTGTTATATACAGTGTAGTGTTATACATAGGGCAGTGTGTTATATACAGTGTAGTGTTATACACAGGGCAGTGTGTTATATACAGTATAGTGTTATACACAGGGTAGTGTGTTATATACAGTGTAGTGTTATATACAGGGCAGTGTGTTATATACAGTGTAGTGTTATATACAGGGCAGTGTGTTATATACAGTGTAGTGTTATACACAGGACAGTGTGTTATATACAGTGTAGTGTTATACACTGTAGTGTTATACACAGGACAGTGTGTTATATACAGTGTAGTGTTATACACAGGACAGTGTGTTATATACAGTGTAGTGTTATACACAGGACAGTGTGTTATATACAGTGTAGTGTTATACACAGGGTAGTGTGTTATATACAGTGTAGTGTTATACACAGGGTAGTGTATTATAAACAGTGTAGTGTCATACACAGGACAGTGTGTTATATACAGTGTAGTGTTATACACAGGACAGTGTGTTATATACAGTGTAGTGTTATACACAGGGTAGTGTGTTATATACAGTGTAGTGTTATACACAGGGTAGTGTATTATATACAGTGTAGTGTTATACACAGGACAGTGTGTTATATACAGTGTAGTGTTATACACTGTAGTGTTATACACAGGACAGTGTGTTATATACAGTGTAGTGTTATACACAGGACAGTGTGTTATATACAGTGTAGTGTTATACACAGGACAGTGTGTTATATACAGTGTAGTGTTATACACAGGACAGTGTGTTATATACAGTGTAGTGTTATACACAGGGTAGTGTGTTATATACAGTGTAGTGTTATACACAGGGTAGTGTGTTATATACAGTGTAGTGTTATACACAGGGTAGTGTATTATATACAGTGTAGTGTCATACACAGGACAGTGTGTTATATACAGTGTAGTGTTATACACAGGACAGTGTGTTATATACAGTGTAGTGTTATACACAGGGTAGTGTGTTATATACAGTGTAGTGTTATACACAGGGTAGTGTATTATATACAGTGTAGTGTTATACACAGGGCAGTGTGTTATATACAGTGTAGTGTTATACACAGGGCAGTGTGTTATATACAGTGTAGTGTTATACACAGGGTAGTGTGTTATATACAGTGTAGTGTTATACACAGGGTAGTGTATTATATACAGTGTAGTGTTATACACAGGACAGTGTGTTATATACAGTGTAGTGTTATACACAGGACAGTGTGTTATATACAGTGTAGTGTTATACACAGGGCAGTGTGTTATATACAGTGTAGTGTTATACACAGGGCAGTGTGTTATATACAGTGTAGTGTTATACACAGGGCAGTGTGTTATATACAGTGTAGTGTTATACACAGGGCAGTGTGTTATATACAGTGTAGTGTTATGCACAGGACAGTGTGTTATATACAGTGTAGTGTTATACATAGGGCAGTGTGTTATATACAGTGTAGTGTTATACACAGGGCAGTGTGTTATATACAGTGTAGTGTTATGCACAGGACAGTGTGTTATATACAGTGTAGTGTTATACATAGGGCAGTGTGTTATATACAGTGTAGTGTTATACACAGAGCAGTGTGTTATATACAGTGTGGTGTTATACACAGGGCAGTGTGTTATATACAGTGTAGTGTTATACACAGGGTAGTGTGTTATATACAGTGTAGTGTTATATACAGGGCAGTGTGTTATATACCGTGTAGTGTTATACACAGGGCAGTGTGTTATATACAGTGTAGTGTTATACACAGGGCAGTGTGTTATATACAGTGTAGTGTTATACACAGGGCAGTGTGTTATACACAGGGCAGTGTGTTATATACAGTGTAGTGTTATGCACAGGACAGTGTGTTATATACAGTGTAGTGTTATACACAGGGCAGTGTGTTATATACAGTGTAGTGTTATACACAGGGCAGTGTGTTATATACAGTGTAGTGTTATACACAGGGTAGTGTGTTATATACAGTGTAGTGTTATATACAGGGCAGTGTGTTATATACAGTGTAGTGTTATATACAGGGCAGTGTGTTATATACAGTGCAGTGTTATACACAGGGCAGTGTGTTATATACAGTGTAGTGTTATACACAGGGTAGTGTGTTATATACAGTGTAGTGTTATACACAGGGTAGTGTGTTATATACAGTGTAGTGTTATACACAGGGTAGTGTGTTATATACAGTGTAGTGTTATACACAGGGTAGTGTATTATATACAGTGTAGTGTTATACACAGGACAGTGTGTTATATACAGTGTAGTGTTATACACAGGACAGTGTGTTATATACAGTGTAGTGTTATACACAGGGTAGTGTGTTATATACAGTGTAGTGTTATACACAGGGTAGTGTGTTATATACAGTGTAGTGTTATACACAGGGCAGTGTGTTATATACAGTGTAGGGTTATACACAGGGCAGTGTTATATACAGTGTAGTGTTATATACAGGGCAGTGTGTTATATACCGTGTAGTGTTATACACAGGGCAGTGTGTTATATACAGTGTAGTGTTATACATAGGGCAGAGTGTTATATACAGTGTAGTGTTATACACAGGGTAGTGTGTTATATACAGTGTAGTGTTATACACAGGGCTGTGTGTTATATACAGTTTAGTGTTATACACAGGGCTGTGTGTTATATACAGTGTAGTGTTATACACAGGACAGTGTGTTATATACAGTGTAGTGTTATACACAGGGTAGTGTGTTATATACAGTGTAGTGTTATACACAGGGTAGTGTATTATATACAGTGTAGTGTTATACACTGGACAGTGTGTTATATACAATGTAGTGTTATACACAGGACAGTGTGTTATATACAGTGTAGTGTTATACACAGGGTAGTGTGTTATATACAGTGTAGTGTTATACACAGGGTAGTGTGTTATATACAGTGTAGTGTTATACACAGGGTAGTGTGTTATATACAGTGTAGTGTTATACACAGGGTAGTGTGTTATATACAGTGTAGTGTTATACACAGGACAGTGTGTTATATACAGTGTAGTGTTATACACAGGGTATTGTGTTATATACAGTGTAGTGTTATACACAGGGTAGTGTGTTATATACAGTGTAGTGTTATACACAGGGTAGTGTGTTATATACAGTGTAGTGTTATACACAGGGTAGTGTATTATATACAGTGTAGTGTTATACACAGGGCAGTGTGTTATATACAGTGTAGTGTTATACACAGGACAGTGTGTTATATACAGTGTAGTGTTATACACAGGGCAGTGTGTTATATACAGTGTAGTGTTATACACAGGACAGTGTGTTATATACAGTGTAGTGTTATACACAGGGTAGTGTATTATATACAGTGTAGTGTTATACACAGGGCAGTGTGTTATATACAGTGTAGTGTTATACACAGGACAGTGTGTTATATACAGTGTAGTGTTATACACAGGGCAGTGTGTTATATACAGTGTAGTGTTATACACAGGGTAGTGTATTATATACAGTGTAGTGTTATACACAGGGCAGTGTGTTATATACAGTGTAGTGTTATACACAGGACAGTGTGTTATATACAGTGTAGTGTTATACACAGGGCAGTGTGTTATATACAGTGTAGTGTTATACACAGGGCAGTGTATTATATACAGTGTAGTGTTATACACAGGGCAGTGTATTATATACAGTGTAGTGTTATACACAGGGCAGTGTGTTATATACAGTGTAGTGTTATACACAGGACAGTGTGTTATATACAGTGTAGTGTTATACACAGGGCAGTGTGTTATATACAGTGTAGTGTTATACATAGGGCAGTGTGTTATATACAGTGTAGTGTTATACACAGGACAGTGTGTTATATACAGTGTAGTGTTATACACAGGACAGTGTGTTATATACAGTGTAGTGTTATACACAGGACAGTGTGTTATATACAGTGTAGTGTTATACACAGGGTAGTGTGTTATATACAGTGTAGTGTTATACATAGGGTAGTGTGTTATATACAGTGTAGTGTTATACACAGGGTAGTGTGTTATATACAGTGTAGTGTTATATACAGGGCAGTGTGTTATATACAGTGTAGGGTTATACACAGGGCAGTGTTATATACAGTGTAGTGTTATATACAGGGCAGTGTGTTATATACCGTGTAGTGTTATACACAGGGCAGTGTGTTATATACAGTTTAGTGTTATACACAGGGCTGTGTGTTATATACAGTGTAGTGTTACACACAGGACAGTGTTTTATATACAGTGTAGTGTTATACCCAGTGCAGTGAGTTATATATAGTGTAGTGCTATACACAGGGCAGTGTGTTATATACAGTGTAGTGTTATACACAGGGCAGTGTGTTATATGCAGTGTAGTGTTATACACAGGGCAGTGTGTTATATACAGTGTAGTGTTATACACAGGGCAGTGTGTTATATACAGTGTAGTGTTAGACACAGGGCAGTGTGTTATATACAGTGTAGTGTTATACACAGGGCAGTGTGTTATATACAGTGTAGTGTTATACACAGGGCAGTGGGTTATATACAGTGTAGTGTTATACACAGGGCAGTGTGTTATATACAGTGTAGTGTTATACACAGGGCAGTGTGTTATATACAGTGTAGTGTTATACACAGGGTAGTGTGTTATATACAGTGTAGTGTTATACACAGGGTAGTGTGTTATATACAGTGTAGTGTTATACACAGGGTAGTGTATTATATACAGTGTAGTGTCATACACAGGACAGTGTGTTATATACAGTGTAGTGTTATACACAGGACAGTGTGTTATATACAGTGTAGTGTTATACACAGGGTAGTGTGTTATATACAGTGTAGTGTTATACACAGGGTAGTGTATTATATACAGTGTAGTGTTATACACAGGGCAGTGTGTTATATACAGTATAGTGTTATACACAGGGTAGTGTGTTATATACAGTGTAGTGTTATACACAGGGCAGTGTGTTATATACAGTGTAGTGTTATACACAGGGTAGTGTGTTATATACAGTGTAGTGTTATACACAGGGTAGTGTATTATATACAGTGTAGTGTTATACACAGGACAGTGTGTTATATACAGTGTAGTGTTATACACAGGACAGTGTGTTATATACAGTGTAGTGTTATACACAGGGCAGTGTGTTATATACAGTGTAGTGTTATACACAGGGCAGTGTGTTATATACAGTGTAGTGTTATACACAGGGCAGTGTGTTATATACAGTGTAGTGTTATGCACAGGACAGTGTGTTATATACAGTGTAGTGTTATACATAGGGCAGTGTGTTATATACAGTGTAGTGTTATACACAGGGCAGTGTGTTATATACAGTGTAGTGTTATACACAGGGCAGTGTGTTATATACAGTGTAGTGTTATACACAGGGTAGTGTGTTATATACAGTGTAGTGTTATATACAGGGCAGTGTGTTATATACCGTGTAGTGTTATACACAGGGCAGTGTGTTATATACAGTGTAGTGTTATACACAGGGCAGTGTGTTATATACAGTGTAGTGTTATACACAGGGCAGTGTGTTATATACAGTGTAGTGTTATACACAGGGCAGTGTGTTATATACAGTGTAGTGTTATACACAGGGTAGTGTGTTATATACAGTGTAGTGTTATACACAGGGCAGTGTGTTATATACAGTGTAGTGTTATACACAGGGTAGTGTGTTATATACAGTGTAGTGTTATACACAGGGTAGTGTGTTATATACAGTGTAGTGTTATACACAGGGTAGTGTGTTATATACAGTGTAGTGTTATACACAGGGCAGTGTGTTATATACAGTGTAGTGTTATACACAGGGTAGTGTGTTATATACAGTGTAGTGTTATACACAGGGCAGTGTGTTATATACAGTGTAGTGTTATACACAGGGTAGTGTGTTATATACAGTGTAGTGTTATACACAGGGTAGTGTGTTATATACAGTGTAGTGTTATACACAGGGCAGTGTATTATATACAGTGTAGTGTTATACACAGGACAGTGTGTTATATACAGTGTAGTGTTATACACAGGACAGTGTGTTATATACAGTGTAGTGTTATACACAGGGTAGTGTGTTATATACAGTGTAGTGTTATACACAGGGTAGTGTGTTATATACAGTGTAGTGTTATATACAGGGCAGTGTGTTATATACAGTGTAGGGTTATACACAGGGCAGTGTTATATACAGTGTAGTGTTATATACAGGGCAGTGTGTTATATACCGTGTAGTGTTATACACAGGGCAGTGTGTTATATACAGTGTAGTGTTATACACAGGGCTGTGTGTTATATACAGTTTAGTGTTATACACAGGGCTGTGTGTTATATACAGTGTAGTGTTATACACAGGACAGTGTGTTATATACAGTGTAGTGTTATACCCAGTGCAGTGAGTTATATATAGTGTAGTGTTATACACAGGGCAGTGTGTTATATGCAGTGTAGTGTTATACACAGGGCAGTGTGTTATATACAGTGTAGTGTTATACACAGGGCAGTGTGTTATATACAGTGTAGTGTTATACACAGGGCAGTGTGTTATATACAGTGTAGTGTTATACCTAGGGCAGTGTGTTATATACAGTGTAGTGTTATACACAGGGCAGTGGGTTATATACAGTGTAGTGTTATACACAGGGCAGTGTGTTATATACAGTGTAGTGTTATACACAGGGCAGTGTGTTATATACAGTGTAGTGTTATACACAGGGCAGTGTGTTATATACAGTGTAGTGTTATACACAGGGCAGTGTTTTATATACAGTGTAGTGTTATACCTAGGGCAGTGTGTTATATACAGTGTAGTGTTATACACAGGGCAGTGTGTTATATACAGTGTAGTGTTATACACAGGACAGTGTGTTATATACAGTGTAGTGGTATACACAGGGCTGTGTGTTATATACAGTTTAGTGTTATACACAGGGCTGTGTGTTATATACAGTGTAGTGTTATACACAGGACAGTGTGTTATATACAGTGTAGTGTTATACACAGGGTAGTGTGTTATATACAGTGTAGTGTTATACACAGGGTAGTGTGTTATATACAGTGTAGTGTTATACACAGGGTAGTGTATTATATACAGTGTAGTGTTATACACAGGACAGTGTGTTATATACAGTGTAGTGTTATACACAGGACAGTGTGTTATATACAGTGTAGTGTTATACACAGGGTAGTGTGTTATATACAGTGTAGTGTTATACACAGGGTAGTGTGTTATATACAGTGTAGTGTTATACACAGGGCAGTGTGTTATATACAGTGTAGGGTTATACACAGGGCAGTGTTATATACAGTGTAGTGTTATATACAGGGCAGTGTGTTATATACCGTGTAGTGTTATACACAGGGCAGTGTGTTATATACAGTGTAGTGTTATACACAGGGCTGTGTGTTATATACAGTTTAGTGTTATACACAGGGCTGTGTGTTATATACAGTGTAGTGTTATACACAGGACAGTGTGTTATATACAGTGTAGTGTTATACACAGGGTAGTGTGTTATATACAGTGTAGTGTTATACACAGGGTAGTGTATTATATACAGTGTAGTGTTATACACTGGACAGTGTGTTATATACAATGTAGTGTTATACACAGGACAGTGTGTTATATACAGTGTAGTGTTATACACAGGGTAGTGTGTTATATACAGTGTAGTGTTATACACAGGGTAGTGTGTTATATACAGTGTAGTGTTATACACAGGGTAGTGTGTTATATACAGTGTAGTGTTATACACAGGGTAGTGTGTTATATACAGTGTAGTGTTATACACAGGACAGTGTGTTATATACAGTGTAGTGTTATACACAGGGTATTGTGTTATATACAGTGTAGTGTTATACACAGGGTAGTGTGTTATATACAGTGTAGTGTTATACACAGGGTAGTGTGTTATATACAGTGTAGTGTTATACACAGGGTAGTGTATTATATACAGTGTAGTGTTATACACAGGACAGTGTGTTATATACAGTGTAGTGTTATACACAGGACAGTGTGTTATATACAGTGTAGTGTTATACACAGGACAGTGTGTTATATACAGTGTAGTGTTATACACAGGGTAGTGTGTTATATACAGTGTAGTGTTATACATAGGGTAGTGTGTTATATACAGTGTAGTGTTATACACAGGGTAGTGTGTTATATACAGTGTAGTGTTATATACAGGGCAGTGTGTTATATACAGTGTAGGGTTATACACAGGGCAGTGTTATATACAGTGTAGTGTTATATACAGGGCAGTGTGTTATATACCGTGTAGTGTTATACACAGGGCAGTGTGTTATATACAGTTTAGTGTTATACACAGGGCTGTGTGTTATATACAGTGTAGTGTTACACACAGGACAGTGTTTTATATACAGTGTAGTGTTATACCCAGTGCAGTGAGTTATATATAGTGTAGTGCTATACACAGGGCAGTGTGTTATATACAGTGTAGTGTTATACACAGGGCAGTGTGTTATATGCAGTGTAGTGTTATACACAGGGCAGTGTGTTATATACAGTGTAGTGTTATACACAGGGCAGTGTGTTATATACAGTGTAGTGTTAGACACAGGGCAGTGTGTTATATACAGTGTAGTGTTATACACAGGGCAGTGTGTTATATACAGTGTAGTGTTATACACAGGGCAGTGGGTTATATACAGTGTAGTGTTATACACAGGGCAGTGTGTTATATACAGTGTAGTGTTATACACAGGGCAGTGTGTTATATACAGTGTAGTGTTATACACAGGGTAGTGTGTTATATACAGTGTAGTGTTATACACAGGGTAGTGTGTTATATACAGTGTAGTGTTATACACAGGGTAGTGTATTATATACAGTGTAGTGTCATACACAGGACAGTGTGTTATATACAGTGTAGTGTTATACACAGGACAGTGTGTTATATACAGTGTAGTGTTATACACAGGGTAGTGTGTTATATACAGTGTAGTGTTATACACAGGGTAGTGTATTATATACAGTGTAGTGTTATACACAGGGCAGTGTGTTATATACAGTATAGTGTTATACACAGGGTAGTGTGTTATATACAGTGTAGTGTTATACACAGGGCAGTGTGTTATATACAGTGTAGTGTTATACACAGGGTAGTGTGTTATATACAGTGTAGTGTTATACACAGGGTAGTGTATTATATACAGTGTAGTGTTATACACAGGACAGTGTGTTATATACAGTGTAGTGTTATACACAGGACAGTGTGTTATATACAGTGTAGTGTTATACACAGGGCAGTGTGTTATATACAGTGTAGTGTTATACACAGGGCAGTGTGTTATATACAGTGTAGTGTTATACACAGGGCAGTGTGTTATATACAGTGTAGTGTTATGCACAGGACAGTGTGTTATATACAGTGTAGTGTTATACATAGGGCAGTGTGTTATATACAGTGTAGTGTTATACACAGGGCAGTGTGTTATATACAGTGTAGTGTTATACACAGGGCAGTGTGTTATATACAGTGTAGTGTTATACACAGGGTAGTGTGTTATATACAGTGTAGTGTTATATACAGGGCAGTGTGTTATATACCGTGTAGTGTTATACACAGGGCAGTGTGTTATATACAGTGTAGTGTTATACACAGGGCAGTGTGTTATATACAGTGTAGTGTTATACACAGGGCAGTGTGTTATATACAGTGTAGTGTTATACACAGGGCAGTGTGTTATATACAGTGTAGTGTTATACACAGGGTAGTGTGTTATATACAGTGTAGTGTTATACACAGGGCAGTGTGTTATATACAGTGTAGTGTTATACACAGGGTAGTGTGTTATATACAGTGTAGTGTTATACACAGGGTAGTGTGTTATATACAGTGTAGTGTTATACACAGGGTAGTGTGTTATATACAGTGTAGTGTTATACACAGGACAGTGTGTTATATACAGTGTAGTGTTATACACAGGACAGTGTGTTATATACAGTGTAGTGTTATACACAGGGCAGTGTGTTATATACAGTGTAGTGTTATACACAGGGCAGTGTGTTATATACAGTGTAGTGTTATACACAGGGCAGTGTGTTATATACAGTGTAGTGTTATACACAGGGTAGTGTGTTATATACAGTGTAGTGTTATACACAGGGCAGTGTGTTATATACAGTGTAGTGTTATACACAGGGTAGTGTGTTATATACAGTGTAGTGTTATACACAGGGTAGTGTGTTATATACAGTGTAGTGTTATACACAGGGCAGTGTATTATATACAGTGTAGTGTTATACACAGGACAGTGTGTTATATACAGTGTAGTGTTATACACAGGACAGTGTGTTATATACAGTGTAGTGTTATACACAGGGTAGTGTGTTATATACAGTGTAGTGTTATACACAGGGTAGTGTGTTATATACAGTGTAGTGTTATATACAGGGCAGTGTGTTATATACAGTGTAGGGTTATACACAGGGCAGTGTTATATACAGTGTAGTGTTATATACAGGGCAGTGTGTTATATACCGTGTAGTGTTATACACAGGGCAGTGTGTTATATACAGTGTAGTGTTATACACAGGGCTGTGTGTTATATACAGTTTAGTGTTATACACAGGGCTGTGTGTTATATACAGTGTAGTGTTATACACAGGACAGTGTGTTATATACAGTGTAGTGTTATACCCAGTGCAGTGAGTTATATATAGCGTAGTGTTATACACAGGGCAGTGTGTTATATGCAGTGTAGTGTTATACACAGGGCAGTGTGTTATATACAGTGTAGTGTTATACACAGGGCAGTGTGTTATATACAGTGTAGTGTTATACACAGGGCAGTGTGTTATATACAGTGTAGTGTTATACCTAGGGCAGTGTGTTATATACAGTGTAGTGTTATACACAGGGCAGTGGGTTATATACAGTGTAGTGTTATACACAGGGCAGTGTGTTATATACAGTGTAGTGTTATACACAGGGCAGTGTGTTATATACAGTGTAGTGTTATACACAGGGCAGTGTGTTATATACAGTGTAGTGTTATACACAGGGCAGTGTTTTATATACAGTGTAGTGTTATACCTAGGGCAGTGTGTTATATACAGTGTAGTGTTATATACAGGGCAGTGTGTTATATACAGTGTAGTGTTATACACAGGACAGTGTGTTATATACAGTGTAGTGGTATACACAGGGCTGTGTGTTATATACAGTTTAGTGTTATACACAGGACAGTGTGTTATATACAGTTTAGTGTTATACCCAGTGCAGTGAGTTATATATAGTGTAGTGTTATACACAGGGCAGTGTGTTATATGCAGTGTAGTGTTATACACAGGGCAGTGTGTTATATACAGTGTAGTGTTATACACAGGGCAGTGTGTTATATACAGTGTAGTGGTATACACAGGGCTGTGTGTTATATACAGTTTAGTGTTATACACAGGGCAGTGTGTTATATACAGTGTAGTGTTATACACAGGGCAGTGTGTTATATACAGTGTAGAGTTATACACAGGACAGTGTGTTATATACAGTGTAGTGTTATACACAGGGCAGTGTGTTATATACAGTGTAGTGTTATACATAGGGCAGTGTGTTATATACAGTGTAGTGTTATACATAGGGCAGTGTGTTATATACAGTGTAGAGTTATACACAGGGTAGTGTGTTATATACAGTGAAGTGTTATACACAGGGCAGTTTGTTATATACAGTGTAGTGTTATACACAGGGCAGTGTGTTATATACAGTGTAGAGTTATACACAGGACAGTGTGTTATATACAGTGTAGTGTTATACACAGGGCAGTGTGTTATATACAGTGTAGTGTTATACATAGGGCAGTGTGTTATATACAGTGTAGTGTTATACATAGGGCAGTGTGTTATATACAGTGTAGTGTTATACACATGGCAGTGTGTTATATACAGTGAAGTGTTATACACAGGGCAGTTTGTTATATACAGTGTAGTGTTATACACAGGGCAGTGTGTTATATACAGTGTAGTGTTATACACATGGCAGTGTGTTATATACAGTGTAGAGTTATACACAGGACAGTGTGTTATATACAGTGTAGTGTTATACACAGGGCAGTGTGTTATATACAGTGTAGTGTTATACATAGGGCAGTGTGTTATATACAGTGTAGTGTTATACATAGGGCAGTGTGTTATATACAGTGTAGAGTTATACACAGGGTAGTGTGTTATATACAGTATAGTGTAATACACAGGGCAGTGTGTTATATATAGTGTAGTGTTATACACAGGGCAGTGTGTTATACACAGGGCAGTGTGTTATATACATTGTAGTGTTATACACAGGGCAGTGTGTTATATACAGTGTAGTGTTATACACAGGGCAGTGTGTTATATACAGTATAGTGTAATACACAGGGCAGTGTGTTATATAGAGTGTAGTGTTATACACAGGGCAGTGTGTTATATAGAGTGTAGTGTTATACACAGGGCAGTGTGTTATATACAGTGTAGTGTTATACACAGGGCAGTGTGTTATATACAGTGTAGTCTTATACACAGGACAGTGTGTTATATACAGTGTAGTGTTATACATAGGGCAGTGTGTTATATACAGTGTAGTGTTATACATAGGGCAGTGTGTTATATACAGTGTAGTGTTATACTCAGGACAGTGTGTTATATACAGTGTAGTGTTATACACAGGGCAGTGTGTTATATACAGTGTAGTGTTATACATAGGGCAGTGTGTTATATACAGTGTAGTGTTATACATAGGGCAGTGTGTTATATACAGTGTAGTGTTATACTCAGGACAGTGTGTTATATACAGTGTAGTGTTATACACAGGGCAGTGTGTTATATACAGTGTAGTGTTATACCCAGTGCAGTGTGTTATATACAGTGTAGTGTTATACACAGGACAGTGTTTTATATACAGTGTAGTGTTATACACAGGGCAGTGTGTTATATACATTGTAGTGTTATACACAGGACAGTGTGTTATACACAGTGTAGTGTTATACACAGGGCAGTGTGTTATATACATTGTAGTGTTATACACAGGACAGTGTTTTATATACAGTGTAGTGTTATACACAGGGCAGTGTGTTATATACAGTGTAGTGTTATACACAGGGCAGTGTGTTATATACAGTGTAGTGTTATACACAGGGCAGTGTGTTCTATACAGTGTAGTGTTATACACAGGGCAGTGTGTTATATACAGTGTAGTGTTATACACAGGGCAGTGTGTTCTATACAGTGTAGTGTTATACACAGGGCAGTGTGTTATATACAGTGTAGTGTTATACACAGGGCAGTGTGTTATATACAGTGTAGTGTTATACACAGGGTAGTGTGTTATATACAGTGTAGTGTTATACACAGGGTAGTGTGTTATATACAGTGTAGTGTTATACACAGTGCAGTGTGTTATATACAGTGTAGTGTTATACACAGGGCAGTGTGTTATATACAGTGTAGTGTTATACACAGGGCAGTGTGTTATATACAGTGTAGTGTTATACACAGGACAGTGTGTTATATACAGTGTAGTGCTATACACAGGACAGTGTGTTATATACAGTGTAGTGTTATACACAGGGCAGTGTGTTATATACAGTGTAGTGTTATACACAGGGCAGTGTGTTATGTACAGTGTAGTGTTATACACAGGGCAGTGTGTTATGTACAGTGTAGTGTTATACACAAGACAGTGTGTTATATACAGTGTAGTGTTATACACAGGACAGTGTGTTATATACAGTGTAGTGTTATACACAGGGCAGTGTGTTATATACAGTGCAGTGTTATACACAGGGCAGTGTGTTATATACAGTTTAGTGTTATACACAGGGCTGTGTGTTATATACAGTGTAGTGGTATACACATGGCAGTGTGTTATATACAGTGTAGTGTTATACACGGATAGTGTGTTATATACAGTGTAGTGTTATACACAGGGCAGTGTGTTATATACAGTGTAGTGTTATACACAGGGCAGTGTGTTATATACAGTGTAGTGGTATACACATGGCAGTGTGTTATATACAGTGTAGTGTTATACACGGATAGTGTGTTATATACAGTGTAGTGTTATACACAGGGCAGTGTGTTATATACAGTGTAGTGTTATACACAGGGCAGTGTGTTATATACAGTGTAGTGTTATACACAGGGCAGTGTGTTATATACAGTGTAGTGTTATACACAGAGCAGTGTGTTATATACAGTGTAGTGTTATACACAGAGCAGTGTGTTATATACAGTGTAGTGTTATACACAGGGCAGTGTGTTATATACAGTGTAGTGTTATACACAGGGCAGTGTGTTATATACAGTGTAGTGTTATACACAGGACAGTGTGTTATATACAGTGTAGTGTTATATACAGGGCAGTGTATTATATACAGTGTAGTGTTATACACAGGACAATGTGTTATATACAGTGTAGTGATATACACAGGGCAGTGTGTTATATACAGTGTAGTGTTATACACAGGGCAGTGTGTTATATACAGTGTAGTGTTATACATAGGGTAGTGTGTTATATACAGTGTAGTGTTATACATAGGACAGTGTGTTATATACAGTGTAGTGTTATATACAGGGCAGGGTGTTATATACCGTGTAGTGTTATACACAGGACAGTGTGTTATATACAGTGTAGTGTTATACACAGGACAGTGTGTTATATACAGTGTAGTGTTATACAGAGAGCAGTGTGTTATATAGAGTGTAGTGTTATACACAGGGCAGTGTGTTATATACAGTGTAGTGTTATACACAGGACAGTGTGTTATATACAGTGTAGTGTTATACACAGGGTAGTGTGTTATATACAGTGTAGTGTTATACATAGGGCAGTGTGTTATATACAGTGTAGTGTGATACACAGGACAGTGTGTTATGTACAGTATAGTGTTATACACAGGGCAGGCAGTGTGTTATATACAGTGTAGTGTTATACACAGAGCAGTGTGTTATATACAGTGTAGTGTTATACACAGGGCAGTGTGTTATATACAGTGTAGTGTTATAAATAGGACAGTGTGTTATACACAGTGTAGTGTTATACACAGGACAGTGTGTTATATACAGTATAGTGATACACAGGGCAGTGTGTTATATACAGTGTAGCGTTATACACAGGGCAGTGTGTTATATACAGTGTAGTGTTATACACAGGGCAGTGTGTTATATACAGAGTAGTGTTATACACAGGACAGTGTGTTATATACAGTGTAGTGTTATACACAGGACAGTGTGTTATATACAGTGTAGTGTGATACACAGGGCAGTGTGTTATATACAGTGTAGTGTTATACATAGGACAGTGTGTTATTTACAGTGTAGTGTTATACACCAGGGGGTGTGTTACATACAGTGTAGTGTTACACACAGGGCAGTGTGTTATATACAGTGTAGTGTAGTGTTATACACAGGACAGTGTGTTCTATACAGTGTAGTGTTATACACAGGGCAGTGTGTTATATACAGTGTAGTGTTATACACAGGACAGTGTGTTCTATACAGTGTAGTGTTATACACAGGTCAGTGTGTTATATACAGTGTAGTGTTATACACAGGGCAGTGTGTTATATTCAGTGTAGTGTTATTCATAGGGCAGTGTGTTATATACAGTGTAGTGTTATACACAGGACAGTGTGTTATATACAGTGTAGTGTTATACACAGGACAGTGTGTTATATACAGTGTAGTGTTATACAGAGAGCAGTGTGTTATATAGAGTGTAGTGTTATACACAGGGCAGTGTGTTATATACAGTGTAGTGTTATACACAGGACAGTGTGTTATATACAGTGTAGTGTTATACACAGGGTAGTGTGTTATATACAGTGTAGTGTTATACATAGGGCAGTGTGTTATATACAGTGTAGTGTGATACACAGGACAGTGTGTTATGTACAGTATAGTGTTATACACAGGGCAGGCAGTGTGTTATATACAGTGTAGTGTTATACACAGAGCAGTGTGTTATATACAGTGTAGTGTTATACACAGGGCAGTGTGTTATATACAGTGTAGTGTTATAAATAGGACAGTGTGTTATACACAGTGTAGTGTTATACACAGGACAGTGTGTTATATACAGTATAGTGTTATACACAGGGCAGTGTGTTATATACAGTGTAGCGTTATACACAGGGCAGTGTGTTATATACAGTGTAGTGTTATACACAGGGCAGTGTGTTATATACAGAGTAGTGTTATACACAGGACAGTGTGTTATATACAGTGTAGTGTTATACACAGGGCAGTGTGTTATATACAGTGTAGCGTTATACAAAGGGCAGTGTGTTATATACAGTGTAGTGTTATACACAGGGCAGTGTGTTATATACAGTGTAGTGTTATACACAGGGCAGTGTGTTATATACAGTGTAGTGTTATACACAGGGCAGTGTGTTATATACAGTGTAGTGTTATACACAGGGCAGTGTGTTATATACAGAGTAGTGTTATACACAGGACAGTGTGTTATATACAGTGTAGTGTTATACACAGGACAGTGTGTTATATACAGTGTAGTGTGATACACAGGGCAGTGTGTTATATACAGTGTAGTGTTATACATAGGACAGTGTGTTATATACAGTGTAGTGTTATACACCAGGGGGTGTGTTATATACAGTGTAGTGTTACACACAGGGCAGTGTGTTATATACAGTGTAGTGTAGTGTTATACACAGGACAGTGTGTTCTATACAGTGTAGTGTTATACACAGGGCAGTGTGTTATATACAGTGTAGTGTTATACACAGGGCAGTGTGTTATATTCAGTGTAGTGTTATTCATAGGGCAGTGTGTTATATACAGTGTAGTGTTATACACAGGACAGTGTGTTCTATACAGTGTAGTGTTATACACAGGGCAGTGTGTTATATACAGTGTAGTGTTATACACAGGGCAGTGTGTTATATACAGTGTAGTGTTATACACAGGGCTGTGTGTTATATACAGTGTAGTGTTATACACAGGACAGTGTGTTCTATACAGTGTAGTGTTATACACAGGACAGTGTGTTCTATACAGTGTAGTGTTATACACAGGACAGTGTGTTCTATACAGTGTAGTGTTATACACAGGGCAGTGTGTTATATACAGTGTAGTGTTATACACAGGGCAGTGTGTTATATACAGTGTAGTGTTATACACAGGGCAGTGTGTTATATACAGTGTAGTGTTATACACAGGACAGTGTGCTATATACAGTGTAGTGTTATACACAGAGCAGTGTGTTATATACAGTGTAGTGTTATACACAGGGCAGTGTGTTATATACAGTGTAGTGTTATACACAGGGCAGTGTGTTATATACAGTGTAGTGTTATACACAGGACAGTGTGTTATATACAGTGTAGTGTTATACACAGGGCAGTGTGTTATATACAGTGTAGTGTTATACACAGGGCAGTGTGTTATATACAGTGTAGTGTTATATACAGGGCAGTGTGTTATATACAGTGTAGTGTTATACACAGGTCAGTGTGTTATATACAGTGTAGTGTTATACACAGGGCAGTGTGTTATATACAGTGTAGTGTTATACACAGGGCAGTGTGTTATATACAGTGTAGTGTTATATACAGGACAGTGTGTTATATACAGTGTAGTGTTATACACAGGGCAGTGTGTTATATACAGTGTAGTGTTATACATAGGGCAGTGTGTTATATACAGTGTAGTGTTATACACAGGGCAGTGTGTTATATACAGTGTAGTGTTATACACAGGGCAGTGTGTTATATACAGTGTAGTGTTATACACAGGGCAGTGTGTTATATACAGTGTAGTGTTATACACAGGGCAGTGTGTTATATACAGTGTAGTGTTATACACAGGACAGTGTGTTATATACAGTGTAGTGTTATATACAGGGCAGTGTGTTATATACAGTGTAGTGTTATACACAGGGCAGTGTGTTATATACAGTGTAGTGTTATACATAGGGCAGTGTGTTATATACAGTGTAGTGTTATACACAGGGCAGTGTGTTATATACAGTGTAGTGTTATACACAGGGCAGTGTGTTATATACAGTGTAGTGTTATACACAGGGCAGTGTGTTATATACAGTGTAGTGTTATACACAGGGCAGTGTGTTATATACAGTGTAGTGTTATACACGGATAGTGTGTTATATACAGTGTAGTGTTATACACAGGGCAGTGTGTTATATACAGTGTAGTGTTATACATAGGACAGTGTGTTATATACAGTGTAGTGTTATACACAGGGCAGTGTGTTATATACAGTGTAATGTTATACAGAGGACAGTGTGTTATATACAGTGTAGTGTTATACACAGGGCAGTGTGTTATATACAGTGTAGTGTTATACATAGGACAGTGTGTTATATACAGTGTAGTGTTATACACAGGGTAGTGTGTTATATACAGTGTAGTGTTATACACAGGGCAGTGTGTTATATACAGTGTAGTGTTATACACAGGGCAGTGTGTTATATACAGTGTAGTGTTATACACAGGGCACTGTGTTATATACAGTGTAGTGTTATACACAGGGCAGTGTGTTATATACAGTGTAGTGTTATACACAGGGCAGTGTGTTATATACAGTGTAGTGTTATACCTAGGGCAGTGTGTTATATACAGTGTAGTGTTATACACAGGGCAGTGTGTTATATACAGTGTAGTGTTATACACAGGGCAGTGTGTTATATACAGTGTAGTGTTATACACAGGGCAGTGTGTTATATACAGTGTAGTGTTATACACAGGGCAGTGTGTTTCAGTTTGCAGACAACCTTCATCACTGCTTGATCACTGCACCGCAACCGAAACGTCGCCACGCCGGGCTAATAAAGTCCATATTTTTTCACAGACCTTTTGGAGCTGCCTGGCGTTTTTTTGCTATACTGTCTATACTTATGGATATCTGTTTGGGGGCCTTGCACCCGATATTTTGAAGATATGGTGCTGTTCCAATTTTGACTCTCTCTATATCTATAGATTCATATATAGCGCAACTTTATGTAACTGCACATTATGTTGAGCCCCTCTGTCTATATAACACACGAATGCTTACAGTTAGGTCCATATATATTTGGACAGAGACAACATTTTTCTAATTTTGCTTCTAGACATTACCACAATGAATTTTAAACAAAACAATTCAGATGCAGTTGAAGTTCAGACTTTCAGCTTTCATTTGAGGGTATCCACATTAAAATTGGATGAAGGGTTTAGGAGTTTCAGCTCCTTAACATGTGCCACCCTGTTTTTAAAGGGACCAATAATAATGGCTGTGTCTGACCATACAGGAAAATGGTCTGATCATACCAAAGCTCCTGGCCAGGGGAGGAAGCAAAAGAGCAAAAGAGTATACAGACAGGACAGCATGAGATCGCAGCTGCTTTTTTCAGTGAGGTAAAACATGTTTAAAAACTAGCAGGGAAATGTTTTACTTAATTATTTTGGAATGGTGCGTATGTTCCTGCCTCATCCATGTTGTTGGGTCCTATAACTCTCAGGACATGTGGAAAATGTGTTTCCAGATTTTTAAGCTCATTGACTTCATTCATGTTCCATCCACAGGTCCCTTAAATTTGTTTTATTTTAGCCATGGTCTCAAGCGGGCCTGCATATTTTAGTAGAGATAATTCATTACAGGTCTAGATCCTTCCTGTCCTTTGAGGACTTTTTATCAAAATTTTCCCAGTCCTTTGAGGACCTTTCATCTAAATTTCCATGTTGAGGCAGATATCACTACTTTCAAATTCACCACTTTGTTTCCTCTTTACTTCAATATACCCGAGTTTCTATTTCAACTAGGTTTGAGAGAATATGCAGAGTGGGATCCTCGACTAAGGGTCTAATCTCAGTCATCTGCGGTTTATAACGTAATTAATCCCTCACCAGAATACTTAGCTAGACCCCCATATATACATGTATTAATACTACTATTATTTCTTTACTTACTGCAGGGTATTTGCTCATTGTTTTATCCTAAGTTTTGTTTGGTAATGCTTTTATTCTGTGTACATATATTGCACAATACAACTTCTTCTGGCTCGTTGGCTGGGAGGCATTGGACTTGGGGAGCGTCAGTATTGGTGGGTTTATTATATTCTATGTCTGCAATCCTATGGGCAAATAAAAATTAATTATTGCCAAAGTGTTTAAAGGGTTATTTTCCGGAAACTCTGGAAGAGGTGATATCCATAGAAGAAATTGATTCTGCGATACGGGCCTCCCCATCATGTAAATGCCCGGGCCCAGATGGCTTTACGCCGGCATTTTACAGTTTAGAGAGCAACTCTCTCCAATAATGGCTAAAACATTTAATGAAATTGGTGGAAATACTGGATTTGTCCCCCAATCTATAGAGGCACATATTAGTGTTCTCCTCAAGCCAGGAAAAGACCCCTCAATAATTGCTAATTTTAGACCAATGTCTTTATTAAATATAGATATGAAATTATTTTCAAAAATCTTGGGCCAATAGGTTAGCTCCTTTACTCCCCTCTTTAGTTAATAATGATCAAGTAGGCTTTGTCAAAGGACGAGAAGCTAGGGACAATACTATTAAGACCAAACTCATTATTTCTAAAGCAAGAATTGGGTCCACTCCACTAGGTCTTCTATCTATAGACGCAGAGAAGGCTTTTGATAGAGTTCACTGGGGGTTCATGGAGGAAGCTTTAAGACAGACAGGTTTGGGCCCTTGCTACCTACAGAAAATTATGGCACTATATAAAAGCCCAACAGAAAGAGTGAGAGTAAATAATTCTCTTTCTGCTCAATGTGCAATTAACAATGGAACTAGACAAGGGTGCCCCCTATCTCCATTGTTATATGTAGTGGTAATGGAGCATCTGGCCAATGCTTTCAGAAATAATCCCAATATTCATGGATACAAGGTGAGATCTAAGTCTTATAAAGCAGCTCTGTATGCAGATGATTTACTTCTCTATATATCCCAACCACAAATAACATTTCCAATGACTCTAAAAGAATTTGATAGGTTTGGATCAGTCAGTAATTTTAAAGTCTAGAGGCCTTGAACATATCTCTCCCACAGACTGAAGTCTCACAAGTTATAACTAAATTTCCATTTAAATGGCAGAAAGAATCATTGAAATATTTAGGGGTCCATATTCCCTAGGAATAAACCATCAAGCTTTACTGAATAGAACATGTAGAGATCTATTGAAATATGGTAAATTGAAGCTTTCTTGATTTGGAAGAATGAACGCCATCAAAATGGACATTTTACCTCGTTTCTTGTACATTTTTCAAACAGTCCCGATCTTTCCTCCCCATAGTTTCTTTCGTAGACTAAGATTAGCTATGATTAAATTCATTTGGGGTAAGATTAAACCTCGCATAAACATACAGACACTCTCTCGTCATAAATCAATGGGTGGTGCAAGCCTTCCAAATTTCAAGAGATATTTTCAGGCCTCTGCCTTGCTGAGGATCCTAGATTGGCACTTTTATGCAGACACTAAACAATGGGTGGGGGTGGAACAGGAAGGCTTAGAAGTCCCTCTACCACATCTACCATGGTGTCAAGAAGACTCAGTGACCTTGGTCAAGTGCAAATTAACTAGGGAAACACTTAGAACATGACATTCACTGGGGAAAAAAATGTTTCCAGATAAAACTTTTAGTCCACTCACATCAATATTTTATAACCCTTCCTTTCTACCCGGATATCTACGGGGGTCCTTCCTCGGTCGGAGGGCAGTGGAGGACACCTGATTGTTTCAAATATTGGAAAATGATATGACACCTTTTTTTGTATCTTTACAAACAAAGTCTCCAAATGTGAAAATCAAATGGTTTGAATACTTGCCAATACGATCCTTTCTAGTAGCACATAACCCTAATGTAAATTCGCTCCCAAACTACACCTTCTTTGAGAACATGTTCCTTCAGGAAAATGGACCGACTCTCGCTATTTCTGTGATCTATGAGGGATTGGGTAGAGAGGAGAGAACGGAGAAGCTGGCATATCAGCGAGCATGGGAGAGGGACTTGGGGATTAGTTTGTCCCCTCTTGAATGGGCAAAAGGGTTTTTCTTCACACACACGCTCACTAATGCTGGGAGTGCACAAGAGAAGAACTATAAAATACTTACACGATGGTATCACTACCCATCTAAATGACATGCAATGTTCCCTACAGTTTCAGAAATGTGTTGGAGATGTGAATGTGAAGTGGGTTCCATGATTCATATCTGGTGGGAGTGTTCTAGAATTAAACCATTTTGGGAGAAGGTATTCGATAATTACCAACGTATCACAGGTAGCAGAGTAACAAGGTCTCCCCAAATAGCTCTCCTGTCAATTCTCCTTTCTTCAATAGGTACTTAAAAGAAAGACCTACTTCACAAACTAAAATGTTTTTATACAAATGCACAAAGCATGGGCAACAAACAAGGAGAATTGGAACTACTAACGCAGGAAAAGAAATATGATGTCATTGGAATCACTGAAACTTGTGGGACGATACACATGATTGGAATAAAAGGCTAAAAGGATACAACTTATTTGCAAGAAACAGACTTGATAAACGAGGAGGAGGTGTCGCATTGTATGTTAGAAAAGCGTATATCAGCACAGAGATTGAAGCTTCAGAGACTGGGAGTTCTGTGGAAACTGGGTAAGAATACAAGGAGAGAACAACGGAAAGGACACCATTGTAGGCATTTACTACAGGCCACCTGGGCAAGCTGAAGATATGGATGTACTCTTTATGTATCAAATGACCTAGTTCTCCAAAAAATATGATGTAGTGGCCATGGGAGATTTCAACTATCCAGACATTTGTTGGGAATCTCTCTCAAGTAAAACTAACAGGTCAAACAAATTCTTATCCTCTCTTGCTGACAACTTTATCTTCCAAAAGGTAGGGGAGAAAACAAGGGGATCTGCTACTTTGGATCTAATCCTTATAAACAAGGAGGAAATGGTTGAGGAGGTAAAAGTGGCTGGAACCCTGGGAGGCAGCGATCATGCTATTATAGAATTTTGGATAACTAGAGGAGGAAGACATGTGAAGACTCAAACTTCAAGGTTTCAGAAAGGCAGATTTTAAGCGACTCAGAAAGAGAATAGGAGGGATCCAATGGCTTGATGTCCTTAAGGACAAAAATGTCCAGGAAGGATGGGAAATTTTTAAAAATGAGATTCTCAAAGCACAATCGTTAACAATCCCGAAAAGTAGGAAGAATGGGAAGCATTTAAGGAAACCAGGATGGATGAACACAGAACTTAAACACATGCTAAAAAGAAAGAAAGAAATGTTTATCAAATGGAAAGAGGGAGGCATATCTAAAGAAGATTATAATGCAGTGTGCAGAACCTGCAGGGCACGTATCAGGTTAGCTAAAGCTGACAATGAATTAAGGCTTGCAAGAGATGTCAAAAGCAATAAAAAAGGATTGGGGGCTATGTCAAAAGTAAAATAAAATTCAAAGATGCTATAGGATTTTTACAGGATGAAAATGGTGAAATGGTAAGAAAGGATGTTGAGAAGGCTGAACTTTTTAATTCCTATTTTGCATAAGTTTTCTCTCAGAAAGAACATGTAACATCAACTGATCTTCACTGTTCTATTAAAGGAATAGAAGAATCCAGGTGATCTGTAAACAGAAAGACTGTGAGGGAATATTTAGCTAACATAAATGAGTTCAAGTCTCCAGGTCCAGATGAATTACACCCCAGAGTACTGAAAGAGAACGTAGAAGAAATTTTAGAACCACTCTCCATAATCTTTGAAAATTCTTGGAGAACAGGAGAAGTCCCAGAAGACTGGAGAAGAGCAAATGTTGTTCCTATCTTCAAAAAGGGTAAGAAGGTGGACCCAGGGAACTATAGGCCGGTGAGTCTGACTTCTATACCAGGAAAGATCTTTGAACAAATTATTAAACAACATGTATGTAAGTACCTGGATAAGAATGAAGTGATTAACCAGAGTCAGCATGGGTTTGTAACTAACAAGTCATGTCAGACTAACTAACTAATGTCTCAAATGGGGTACCACAGGGCTCTGTCCTGGGACCTGTATTGTTCAACATCTTTATCAATGATTTAGATGAAGGAACTGAGGGTAAACTCTTTAAATTTGCTGATGACACAAAGCTAGGAGGGATAGCTAACACTAGAGAAGAGAGAGAGGCTTCAAAAAGACCTAAATAAACTGGAGCACTGGGCAGCAACTAACAGAATGGTTTTTAACAGGGAAAAATGCAAAGTACTACATCTGGGCAATAAAAATGAAAAAAGCATATACAGAATGGGAGGAATAGAGCTAAGCAACAGCACATGTGAAAAATGCTTAGGTATACTAATAGATCATAGACTGAACATGAGTCAACAGTGTGATGCAGCAGCAAACAAGGCAAATACAATTCTGGGATGTATTAATAGAAGAATACAGTTTAGATCACGTGAAGTCATTATCGCACTTTACTCCTCTTTGGTCAGACCTCATCTGGAATACTGTGTCCAGTTTTGGGCACTATATTTTAAAAAAGACATTGACAAACTGGAGCAAGTTCAGAGAAGAGCGACCAGAATGGTGACTGGTATGCAAACCATGTCCTATGAGGAACGGTTACAGGATTTGGGAATGTTTAGCTTGCAAAAAAGAAGACTGAGAGGAGACTTAATAGCTGTCTACAAATATCTCAAGGGCTGTCACATTGTAGAAGGATCATTTTTATTCTCATTTGCACAAGGAAAGACTAGAAGCAATGGGATGAAACTGAATGGGAGGAGACACATTAGATATTAGAGAAAACTTTTTGACAGTTAGGGTTATCAATGAGTGGAACAGGCTGCCACGAGAGGTGGTGAGTTCTCCTTCAATGGACGTCTTCAAACAGAGGCTGACATCTGTCTGAGATGATTTAGTGAATCCTGCTTTGAGCAGGGGGTTGGACCAGATGACCCAGGAGGTCCCTTCCAACTCTACCATTCTATGATTCTATGATTTTGCTTAACAACGGCAGGGACGGTAATCCCGCGGTTTTGGAAACTTAAAAACCCACCTAGTATATTGGATTGGTACAACGAAATGGTGAATATATGCAGAATGGAAGAACTTTCTGCAGAATGTAATGGAACCAATGAAAAATTCAGAAGGGTTTGGAGCGGATGGATTCTGTTTCAGGATTCACATAATTTTCATACTGTTTTAATAGTTTCAACAGATTTATGTCATTGTGCTGATAATCAGCTACATGGGCATAAGGACCTCCTCCCCCTCCCATCCCTTGTCCCTATGTCTTTTCTCTCTCTTTTTCTTTCTTCTCTTTATATGATTTCTTCAGACATAATATAGAAGTTACCTCAACATAAGAACCTCTTATTGCTGATTATTACATAAACAATATGATGTTCAAGGCATTACGATGTGAATTGATATTGAAAGAGGTGATCTTATTGGAACTGTGGACATTTTCCATATTGTTATGTTTTCTTCAAATTCAATATATTTTTTGATTTGCAAAATGTTTAACAATCAATAATTAATGTTTAATTAATGTTTAATAAAACATATTGAACATAAAGGGTAATTTTAACTTTGGAAACAATTCTCTATCCGATGGGGTAGAAGATAACTGTCCAACTAGTGGGACCCCCATTGATCCTAAAAGACAGGGCTCTGAAGTGCCCGCTGTGAATGGAGTCCTGGTCAGTCATGTGCACTGCCGCATCATTAACAGATGACTCCTCTAAGGGAGTGGTAAGGGGCATGAACAACTAAAGCAAAATTAGTTGAACCGTTCATTGCCCCTTGTTTGGGGTGGGGTTATAGTTTATGGACTGGTGGGGTTTGTGTCACAGTCTGACCCTGATGCAGGGTGTGTGCAGAGTAGGATGTCAGTCAAGCAGGAGGGAGTGATTACAGCGACCTCACTGTGTAGTGAGCACTGACTATTCATTACCCCAATGACCGGAAGCAGAAGCTGCAGGGAGAATATAACGTCAATTTCTCCCTGTAGCCGCACTTCCAATTAGACTGCAGCACATGTGTAAATTGTTATTTTCCAGAAGGGGGCTGGAGGCATGGGAACCTATAAGGAAGCCCCACATGACCGGGATTGGCCAGGAGGGTGCAATTTTTAAATCCCAATGGTCGGGATTGGGTATTGGCTTGGAGGGGCTGGCATTTGGATGGGGGTGGGGTAAAGGGGGGAAGAGGTATAATAGGGAAAAGTGCGGGAAAACGGGCAGTCCAGGGAAGAAGTCATTGAGAGAAGTTCTGGAGCACTGATCAAAAAAAATATATATATATATATATATATTTCTACCTTTCTAATTGCTTGGACACTCTTCTCGCTATTATGGAGTCCGTGGAGTCCCTTATCGCCAGGCTGAGGGAGACTGCCAGATCCAGGCAAGGAGGGTGGCTTGAGGCCCAGCTGGCCGGACTTCTGGGGAATGTCGGAAAGGAAGAATCCCCGTCGGGTTTGGGAAGAAGTGCCAGGAGGACGCGGCCCCCCGAGAGGCTTTCCCTGGAGATGGTTGGTACGGGCAGCAGGCGCAGGCTGCGGAGCCCCTCAGGGGACCCTGTGTCCGGGGAGCATGCCGGCGGAATCCCCTGCCGGCGTTCCCGCCGCGGCAGGAATCCGCCCAGCCGGTCTGCGGGCTCCCCCTGCATCGGGTCGCGGTCCGCGACTGAAGTTCCCCGGTCCGTCGTGGTGCGGCCTCCCCCGTCGGCGCGCCGCAGTACTAGAGCCCAGGCCGCGCTGGAAGCAAGGCCCGGGCCGCAGACGCGTCATCCGGGGGGCGGGGCCTCACCGGAAATGGGGACTACGTCACTTCCGGCCCCGGAGACAGACGAAAGGGACGCACAGCCAATGAGCGGCGGGCGCAGGGACACGCCCCCCGCTCCAAGATCCAGCGGCGATTCAAGACGCCGGTTATTTAAAAGAAAAAAGGGCGGCAATCCTGCAGCGGGGAACGGAGGGAACACCAGCGCGGCAGGCACACCTGGCGACGTTCCTGTCGGGGTGCCTGCCAGACAGACCAGAGGGCGCAGACAGCAGCGGAGCTACACGGGCAGGCAGCAACAATTCCAGGACCTGCTGCCTGGCTCAAGTTTCTCCAGGCAGAGGGATGGAGCGGCGGGCAGCAGCACGGAGTTGCCTGGCAGTTATCCACGGACCAACACGGATCGGGCTGGTGAGTCCGGGTCTAAAAATCGCGGAGGTGCACGGTCGGCGGTGAGGACTGGAGGACGAACGGCGGAGAGGTCGGCACGGGCTCGGGTCTCCCCTGGTGACGAGGAGGCCAGGGGCGCGGGCCTTGAGCAGCAGGGGTCGGTCGGACTGGATTATGGAGAAGAACAAGACGAACCAAGGACTCATCAGGACTCGGGGAGTACGGCTGGCGGGGACACAGCACCTGCGCAGCTTCGTGAGTATGCGTCTATGTATGGTTTGTCGCCCGCGGGGTCTGTAGCGGATGGGTTAGGTGATAGGCAGGTGTCTGGGCCCAGCAGGGAAAATGGTAGGGGAGGTAGTGGGTCAGATGTAAGCGGGTTTAGGGATTTGTTGGTTAGCATGTCGCGCATTTTGGCGAGAATAGACGGCGGGGGGGCCATTCAAAGGGGGTTGTCACCGGCGGGGGCTTGGCTACCTAGTCAACCGGCGTTGTTGCAGGTGGGGAGCGAGTCGGCCAGGTCGGCGGGGTGTACAGCTGGGACACCTTCTGGGGTGTCGGTGTGTGTGCAGACAGAAAAGGAAAATGCGGATAGTATAAAACTGGATGATAGGGCGAAAGGGGAGGTATACGTGTGCTTTGAGGGGCCATTGGGGGCGCATTTAAAAAAAGAGGTTAAAGAAAAAATTTGGCGGGACGAGTATGTCGAAATTTTTTCCCTTCTTCCGTTGGAAAAGTTTAACCTGGATAAGGGAAAAAAGGAAGACAGTAAAAAAGAGGAAGAAGAGAAGCGTAGGTGGAGGTTGATTCCACAGACGTTTGTCAATTGGTTGCAAGCATTTGCAATATTGGCTAGCATTATTGGAGAAAAAGCTCCTGATAATTGTTCGGGTTTGTTTTGCTACCTTGATGCTATTGGGGAGGCTTATAGGACTTACGGGGGTCAGGCATGGTTACGATATGACGAGCAATTTCGTCAGAGGAAGGCAGTCCGCCCTGAGATCAGATGGGATCAAAAGGACATTGGTTTGTGGCTGAAGGTTATGGCCCCAGTGAGGTATGGGCAGTCCTTTCATGGGAGCAGCAGTAGTGGTAACCAATCTGCAGGACAAGGGGGAGGTAACCAAGGGGCACAAAGCACTAAGAAGGAAGTGGGAACTTGCTGGCAATTTAATGACGGCCAATGCAAGTACGGGACCTCCTGTAAATTCAAACACGTGTGCTCCCATTGTAATGGAAGCTCACACGGAGCATCAAAATGCTTTAAGAAGGGTAAGGGAAAGCCGACAGTGGGTACCGGTCAAAGGGTTGACTCCGGTGAGGGTGCACGCGATGGCCCCCTTTCTAGGTAGGTATCCGGATCAGTCGAAGGCTAAGGTCATTTCGGATGGGTTTTTGGAAGGTTTTAGAATCCCTCCTCCTGAGCACGAGGTTCCCTTTTCACTAAAAAATTTGACGTCGGCTTCCCTTCATCCGGAAGTGGTTAGCGTGAAGTTGGCTAAGGAGGTGGAATTGGGCAGGATGGCGGGTCCGTTTCGGGTATTACCTAGCAGTGGGGTGATTATCTCGCCACTGGGGGTTGTGCCGAAAAAAGAGCTGAATAAGTTTCGTTTGATTCAGCATTTGTCGTACCCGAAGGGGCTCTCGGTGAATGATGGCATTGCACAGGAATTATGTTCAGTTGAATATACATCATTTGATGCGGCGGTGCGATGGGTACGGCGATATGGGTCAGGATCGTTGCTAGCCAAGACGGATATCGAGTCGGCTTTTCGGTTGCTGCCAGTTCACCCGGATAGCATCCCGTTGTTAGGTTGTTTTGGAATGGGGCATATTACATGGATAGGTGTTTGCCAATGGGTTGTGCAATTTCGTGTTCTTTGTTTGAAACGTTTAGTACCTTTTTGGAATGGGTGGTGAAGGACCTGGCATCAGTTAATTCAGTCATTCATTATTTGGATGATTTTTTGTTTATAGGCCCTCCGCAATCGTTATTGTGTAGGAATTTGTTAGGTACTATGGTGTGGGTAGCGGAGCATTTTGGCGTACCATTGGCAAAAGAAAAGACGGAAGGCCCTTGCACAATCCTAAGTTTTTTGGGCATTGTTATTGATACAGAAAGGATGGAGTGCCGGTTACCTGAAGATAAATTGTGTCTGCTCAAGCAGGAGGTCGATAGAGTCGGGAGGTTGCGCAAGGTGACCCTGAAGGAGCTACAATCGCTGTTGGGGTGCTTAAATTTTGCATGCAGGATTTTGCCAATGGGCAGAATATTTTGTCGCAGGTTGTCAGGCGCCACAGCAGGAGTGCGTGGGGCTCATCATTTTATCCGCCTAAATAAGGAACACAAGGAGGACCTGAGGGTTTGGAAGTTGTTTTTGGAAAGCTATAATGGCAGGTCATTAATCCAGCAGGAGTTTGTAAGCAGTTTTGATTGTGAGATTTTTACAGATGCTGCGGGAGGTGCTGGATACGGGGCCTACTGGAAAGGGCGGTGGAGTGTTGGGGCATGGCCGATTGGGTGGACGGAGAGGGGACTTACGAGGAACCTGGCGTTTTTGGAATTGTTCCCTATTGTTGTTGCGGTTACTATTTGGGGGGAGTGTTTTGCCAACAGGAGAATTCGGTTTCATTGCGATAACATGGGAGTGGTGTCATCAACAGCTTGTCGGCCTCGTCCCCACCGGTTATTAGGCTGCTCAGGGAACTAGTTCTTTGTTGTCTCAATTTGAACGCTTGGATTACAGCGGTACATGTTCCAGGTGTACAAAATTCTATAGCAGATGCCTTATCTCGTTTTCAGTGGGACCGTTTTCGGGCGCTAGCACCAGAGGCAGGGGACGTGGGTCAAGAATGCCCTTCGCATTTGTGGCAAATGGTTATGGAGGAGCCGGACGGTTAATAAGGGAGTCCATTACGAGGCAGACCTGGGCATCATACGAGGCATCGTGGCGAGTATGGCAAAGTTGGATTCTGGAGTGGGGTGTGATGGAGAGTGATGGAGATAGAGAGATGGCGGTGTTGTTTCTTGTGGGAAGGGCAGCAGAGATTGGATGGTCTGTGTCAAAAGTTGGTAAATTTGTTGCAGGATTGGCATTCGGTTTTAGATTACAGGGGTTAAAAGATGTTACAAAATCCTTTTTAGTGAAGCAAGCACTTAGGGGCTTTAGGAGAGGAAGTAAAGTGTTAGATAAACGAAGACCGGTGACTTTTAGTATTTTAGAGCGGTTGGTTTTAGTGTTGGATAAGATCTGTTGTTCGGTTTTTGAAGCCACACTGTTTATATTGGCTTTTTCATTGGCGTTCTTTGGCGCACTAAGATTAGGTGAGTTGGTGGCACCAAGTAGGAATAAGGTTGGGGGTTTGTTTGCTGAGGATGTGAGCGGTCGGAAAGGGGGCATCAAATTTGGATTAGGAGGGCGAAGATGGATCAATTGGGCAGAGGCAAGCTAGTGGTATTGGGTGAGGTTAATGGATCTTTTATTTGTCCTAGGAGATGTTTAATGGCTTACTGGCAGGTTTGGTCGGGACGTAAGGGCCCATTATTGTGTCATAAAAACGGAGAGTTTTTGTCCCGTTTTCAATTTATTGCAGTATTTAAAAAAGGGATCCGGGAGTTGGGCCTTAGTCCTGAGGTGTACGGGTCGCATTCTTTCAGAATCGGTGCGGCGTCAGAAGCGGACGGTTTGGGTTTAGGAAAGGATGTGATAAAACGCATCGGGAGGTGGAGTTCTGATCGTTATCTGTCCTATGTACGGCATTAGGTATGCGGAATGGTGGTTTTTATTTTGTCCAGAAGTGAATACCCCCTTTTTGGTTGTCTTATTGCAGGTGACGTCTCGTTATTAGTCTGGATTCTTGGACACTCTTTCGTTCATTGGGGGGCGCTGCGGGCGGATATGAGGCCAAACGGTAGGCAACTGGGTTTTAGCAGAGAGCAAGTGGTGGTCCGGTGGCTGGGTTTTAGAGGGATGGTATGGAGAAGGGTGCTGCCTGAATTCCATAAGGCGGCTCGTTTGGACCGGGCGCCGGACATTTTGGTGGTGCATATGGGGGGGAATGATTTGGGGGTTCGGCCAGTTAGGGAATTGATGAGGGATTTTCGAATTGATTTTTTAAGGTTATGGACATCTTTTCCTGGGGTGTTGACGGTTTGGTCTGACATTGTGCCGAGGAAAAATTGGAGGGAGGTCAGATCAGTAAAGGGCATTAATAGGGCACGAGTAAAGTTGAATAGAGCCATAGCAGCTTTTGTTGGTAGAAATGGGGGTGTAAGTGTTCGGCATCTTGATCTTGAGGCAGGGGTTGGTGATTTTTGGGCAAAGGATGGGGTGCACCTGAACGATATTGGGATTGATTTATGGGCATTATCTATACAGGAGGGGATTGAGAGGGCTTTGGCAGTGTTGGGGCGCTCACGAGCCTGAGGTGGTCAGGGCTGTTCGTTTGTGGCGGGGGGTGGGGTTCTTGGAGTTGGCACAGAAGTGTCGGTGGGAAAGTTATTGGAAATTTACAGGCAGTGGCTTGATTAACCGGGGTGATCTGGCATTTGGTTTTTGGGGCTCTGGACGGGGTTTTACCCTGGGAGCTTTTGGTGCCCTTGAGCTGGTGATGGACGGCTGAGGGTAATACGGTGGTTCGATTTCGGTTTAGTTATGCCAGATCTAATTTTTAACTCCAAGAACCCTCCCTTCTTATTTATTTGAATAATAATGTTTATATGTTAATGTTGTTTGTTAATAAAATGGCCGCTGTGGCCAAATTTATCCAAAGAAATTACAGGTGCAGTGTTTTTATTTGTTAAGGTACTTGAGGTCGGTAAGATGGGGAGGGGTCTTACGGAACTATGGAACCCGGGTTGGCCGTACACGGTCAAGAAGGGGGCTGGAGGCATGGGAACCTAGAAGGAAGCCCCTCATGACCGGGATTGGCCAGGAGGGTGCAATTTTTAAATCCCAATGGTCGGGATTGGGTATTGGCTTGGAGGGGCTGGCATTTGGATGGGGGTGGGGTAAAGGGGGGAAGAGGTATAATAGGGAAAAGTGCGGGAAAACGGGCAGTCCAGGGAAGAAGTCATTGAGAGAAGTTCCCACCCACCCACCCTCTTTTTTGTTTTCCATTTGTATATTTGTGATTAATGGTAAAAGGGTGGTTGTTTATCGTGAAAGAATTAAAGGGGTATTTGATGTTGTGCATTATACTGGGTTATATTAAAAGTGTTATGTAAAGTTGTGTAAGAAGGTATGTCGCAGTGGCTTGGCGGGGGGTGGGGCTCTTGGAGTTGGCACAGAAGTGTCGGTGGGAAAGTTATTGGAAATTTACAGGCAGTGGCTTGATTAACCGGGGTGATCTGGCATTTGGTTTTTGGGGCTCTGGACGGGGTTTTACCCTGGGAGCTTTTGGTGCCCTTGAGCTGGTGATGGACGGCTGAGGGTAATACGGTGGTTCGATTTCGGTTTAGTTATGCCAGATCTAATTTTTAACTCCAAGAACCCTCCCTTCTTATTTATTTGAATAATAATGTTTATATGTTAATGTTGTTTGTTAATAAAATGGCCGCTGTGGCCAAATTTATCCAAAGAAATTACAGGTGCAGTGTTTTTATTTGTTAAGGTACTTGAGGTCGGTAAGATGGGGAGGGGTCTTACGGAACTATGGAACCCGGGTTGGCCGTACACGGTCATGCAGATTCAAATAATAGCAGCAGGTAAATACTATTTTATATAATCGTTTAATCTGTATCTCTGTGTTTTGAGAAGAAAATAAATAATGATTTTTATTGTATTAATTATTCCATTTATAATGAAAAAGTATAAATGAGGGTGTAAGTAAAAGTTCTTTCAATAAAACACAAGTGCCTGAATATTAACTGTAGAGAAATCAAATAATGTCTCCTCCCATGTGGACATTCACACCAGTGTATTGTCCGAGTGCTATGGCCTATGGCTGTGCAAAAGAATCGGTATCCCATACTGATCATCTGTTTTGCATCTAATTTATAGACACGTTGGTCTTGTAAACTTTTTTAACTGGTGATTTATAAAACAGATGCCATACGGATGTATAAAAGGACGTACAGAAAATATACGGATAACATACAGATGACAAGAACGATGAAAAATCATTATTTTTTAATGGATGAAAATCGGAAGATGTTTCATGCACTTGTGTGAACTTAGCCTATGATCCATCCAGTGATTCCAGAACAACATTCAGAAAACATTAATTATTTTCCTGGGACTTTGGGTGTTATCAAAATAACTCTGCTCTGGGAATCTGTATGTAATATAAAAAAACTTTTTCAGATAGTTAACATTAAAATTCTCCAATGTGCTCGGCCAGCAGAATCCTATGGCCCTTAATAATGATTAGGTACAGTGACGTACCGTCCTATGTAATGGACACGGACTATTTCTTGAGCACTTTGGAAGACTTCACTTGGCAACCCGCTTTCCTTTTGGCTTCCATTGATATTAAAGTCTGTACACCAGGATTCCCCAGGACGGGGGTCTCCATGCGGTCCAAGACATTCTGATTAACCCAAATACAAATGAACAATTCATTGTATTTATGAGCGAAGCATTACATTTCATACTTACTGATAATGCTATTAAATTCAATAATAAATGGCATCATCAGGAGGAAAATTCCGCACCAAACGGAAATTACAGATGGGGCAATTGCACAATATGTGATTATAATGCGAAAACTAACTACATCAGACTGTGAAACATAACGCATCAGGGTAATGAGTTTATTCCATGCCAATAAACATCATAGTCTATGTCCTGCTCTGTGAATGAGGAGCGTTTTATATAGGAAGAACAATACGTAACCTACAGGTCTAAACAAAAGGAACATTTTAAATCAATTAATATAGGAGCTTTTTCTCCTCATTTAATCAAACATATAAATAAAAACCAAGAAGGGAAAATTAATATATTAGTTTGCAGGTTTAGAAAAGGTCCCACCACCACTCGGGGGGGGTGACAGACATAAGATCCTATTAAGAAAAGAAGCATAATGGATCCTCCATACTAACACATTAGGACCTCTGGGGTTAAATGCTAAATTTGACATGAGAGTGTTCTTCTAATTCATATTTTGTCCACTTGACCTTCCTCTATCGAATGCAGCAGAGTAAGTTTCTATCATGACACTTTGTAGCAGGGTATATATAAGCATACACTGATGTCATGATAGACTCGGGCCAGATGAAGCGTTAGTCACAGTGCGAAACGGCCGATACCTTTTAATGTTGCCTGTGTGCACATCCCATCCAGCGCTGCACAGAAATAAAGTATATGGGCATTTTACTTCCAGGGTGACTGACATGCTTTTGTCTTTTCTTTGAAGATCCTGTATGTGGGCTACACCTTTCAGAGGGTCCAGCACTGACCTTGTGGTCGTATGTCCTGGGAGATCCATTATATACATGACATGGCTGCTCTTCCAGTGCAGCCAAGTGATCCATAGTGCTGGCCAATTTCTTTTTACTTGTTTCCTCACAGTAATAATACCGTAACATTACATCCATAGAGAGATAAAGCCATGAAACTACGTCATCCTGTGACTACTGCAGGGTATTACATCACTGTGGACAAAACACCACAGTATAAAACCCACTGGAGAATGTAGAGATTTATATACTCTTGTATGTAGATGAAATGTCAGTGTGGCCTCTACACAACACAGGGCTGTGGATAGCGGCAGTAGGAGGCAGAATGTGAAATATAAGGATTATTTCCTATTTTCATTCATGTACATCACTGCAGATATACACCCATCAGCCATAACATGAACACCACCTGCCTAATATTTTGGGTACTTTGGAGACCTCAGTGATGTTTGCCGTGTAGCAGGGGGCATTCTCCTAATGAAAGGGACCTCTGCCAGTAGGGAACATGGCTGCCATGAAGGGAGATACTTGGTTTTAGATGAGTCCTGGGACGTAATATCAGGTTGGTAAATTCACCTTAGTTTAGTGAACAGGACGGTGAGGGGAGGACACAGAAACATTCACCTCGTGGACAATATGGGCCTGAAAGCACCGGGATTTACTTGTCTTGACCTGTGTTGTGGTGTCATATACTGGAGCACAGAACTATTTCTCTTATACTTATTTATTTGGGAAATCACTGTTCCTCTTCCATCTGCAATCTTTACGTGTACCCTAATGTCACAATTGATTATTTCTGCTGCTATATTTAGGCGATTTGGTGTCCTCCTTACTATATTCTGTAACACTGCTGTGTTCCTCCATCTCCGATTGTTATTTTAATATGTCTTTGTGCATATGTTGTTTTTAATCTTTTCATGTCTAGCAATTTTGTATATTTAATAAAGATACATTTATTTATTAGACTTTATGTTTGTTGGTGCATCGGTTCTTGTTTTTTTTCTAGGTGCTCATAGTCTTTTCATAGTTTTTTGGACAGTTAGATGCACAACATTTAGGACCCATCAGTAGAATCTTAAAAAAGGTATGTTACACTGCAAAACAAATCTTTTCTCATACTGGGTCATCTGATTATGTCAAACTTAGACCTTCAGCGGTTGATGACATCATCGCTTACGCTCTGACTGATGATGTCACAATGGCGATGATATCACAATACTATGGAATTCTAAAGTTAAGGATTCCACTGTCACTTTTCTTACTTTACCTTCAACTGTTGAAGAGTGAGGACGACTTTTGCGTACTTAGCAAATTCTTTTTCATTGATATTAACTTATCATGGGAAGAAAAAGGAAGTGTGGTGAGGAGAATAAGAGGAGTGCTAAAAACAGATGCATGGAAGAGAGTTTTTCTCAGAGAGGAGAAACTTATCAGGACATTGTACAGGATGTACCTGTTGAGAAGACAGAAGATCCCTGTACAACATCTTTTGGGCATCATCTACAGAAAAAGACCCCTAAAAAGGGGAAAAAAAGGGGGAACACATCTTGTGAGAAGGCAGATGAAGCCCCAAAGAGAGGGAGAATGGTGGAATCTGAGAGTGGAAAGGATGATACCTCTGAAATAAGGTTTAGCGGGTCAGCTAAAACCAGGAGCTCTCACAAACATCATGAGAGAGGTGAAGATCAAAGTTGTAGAGAACAACTTAAGAGAAAGAGGACATCTGACACTGAGACCACTACAAAGAGAAGACGTGAGAATGACAAAGCCATCTACCAAGCTCCAGAAGGTAAAGTCTATAGTCATTAAGTCACAGACCATATCCATGCTTTATATAGCGTTCATTTATTTTACAAAATGTAACCTAATGACATAATCGTATCCCGTACATCTTACCATGTACATCAGAGCTCTCCACCTTCTATACTTGGGGCTCTCAGGCCAGAACATGGTGGTATCCAGCTTCATCATGTTCAAAGTTCATGACTGGGTTAAAATAATTGTCAATTTATTGTAGCATTATATGTGAGTGCGACAGTAAGATTAATTGTTAGTTCTGATTTTCTTTCTAGGAGTAATTGGTGCGCAGACCACCAGCGTTTCAGACCCAGTGACTGCCCGTATTTCCCTGGAGAGTTTCACCTTTACCAGGAAGCTTGGAGAGGGCAGCTTTGGCAAGGTGATGCTGGCCACACATAAAACCAGCGGACATCAGCTGGCGATCAAGATGGTCAAGAAGAGGGAATTGGTGGAGAACGCTAAAGACGCCATCCGCTTAGAGAGAGAGGTCCTGGAAATCACTGGAGAGAGCAGATTCTTCACACACGCCTATGGCACCTTCCAGACAACGGTAAGAGACTCCTTTCCTTCTAGAAATTCCCCCTTCCCCCCCATCATGTCCAGTTTCTTCCATTAAGAGTGTAAATCCAATCTTTGTCAGTGCAAATGAAAAGATCTGCTGTGTGCCCTTGCCGCCATTACTGATGACTATCGTTAGTGGATTTTGACTGAGACTTGAACCTGTACGCCTCCAGAGTTTGCAGATCATGGGGACATTTTTTCCTGGACATGCATTATAGTTCCCAGAACCATGGTAAATGGTATCAGGATGGATAAAATCCACATTATTTACCATCATCTTCCCTCCTTTCACACAGGACTATGCATTTTATGCCATGGAATATCTGAGTGGTGGCGACTTGACTGCATTTATCAATTCCAGAGCCCCCCTGGATGTCTGCACGACCAGGTAAGAGAACAGCAGCTCTGTGATATCTATGGAAGCTGTCTCCCATCATAGTTATTGGTGGTTCAGAAGAACAATTAAAGCTGATAGGATTTTTTTTCTTCCTTCTCAGGTTCCTTGCAGCAGAAATCTTGAGTGGACTAGAGTTTCTCCACAGCCGGGGGATTATTCACCGGTAATAAGTCATTTATTTTTTATACATAGGAGAAGGTTTACTTTGTAAAATACTGAAATGTGTCAGAACTAAGTAATCCGATCAATAGGTGGTGTAACTTCAGACAAAAGTCACTAAAGATGCTCCAAATTTACTGTGATGAAATTTGGTGTGTTTTCAGACAGTCTGGTATACGTCTACCCAAGACGGGATTAGTAACTCTGCCCCCCCAGTGTTTAGTGAGTGGTTCTGCGCAGCCGCCCCCACAGCAACCCAAGCACTACAACTGATCCACGTCTGATTCACAGAACTATTTTTCTTTCTTTTTTCAGGGATTTAAAACCAGACAACATCCTTCTGGACAGCGATGGACACGCTAGGATCGCTGATTTCGGCCTTGCTGCCATGAATGTATTTGGCTCTCAGAAGATCAGTGACTTTGCCGGCACTCCCGGCTATATGGCTCCTGAGGTGACTATGTGACTACTGATATCTCATATCTTATTATCCCCCTGTGATCTTCACTTACTGTGGAGCTTGTGCAATCACAGACTCATCATCACAGCGGCCCACATTTACTAACGCTGTCTAATAGATGGACTGTGTAAGGGCCCCCATACATATAAGGCTAAAGTCAGCCGAACCTGCCAATATCAGAGGGTTCAGCCAACAGTCTAATGTGTATGAGGACCTCTCAAGTCTTCATCCGGGAGGAGAAAAACACGGCACATCGGATTTCCAATGACCGATCTTTTGTTCTTTGGAGGAGTCTAGCAGCTTCTCTCTCATAGAGAACAAAGGAGCTCTCGCCCGAGCCGTGCATTCCTGTTTATGGGGGAGGTAGCTAACAACGATCTTTTGGCCAACATCTATCTAATGTATATGGGGGCTTAGGAGTGGAGGAACACTACCGGTAAACCTGGCCACGGTTGTTTTGTCTCCCAGGATGGAAAATGTACTAACTTATCCTTTTAATCTGATCTTTCCACAGATGCATCGTCAGCAGCCCTTTGATTACACGGTCGACCTGTTCTCTTTTGGGATCACAGTCTTCCAAATGGCCACAGGATCTTACCCGTTTTATACTGGTCGGAATCGACTAAGGATTAAGCGTTCAGTGCAGCATGATAAACCTCGCTATCCGAACACCATGGATTCTAACATCAGGGACATCATAGAGAGAGTGAGTAATTAGACCCTTATATCTGGAGATATAGAACAGATAGGACTGTCATGAGTTGTGATAACACGCTGAACATTTCATCACCGTTGTGTTGGGTATTTCAGCTTTATCCAATACAAGTGATTGGGACAACGCTGCAGCCCCCGACACAGCCCCTCCTATATGTACAGCGCTGTTATGTACAGTCTTATTCATACTATAAAGAGGCAGCGGCACTCACCAAAACCTGTTCAAACAGCTAATTATCATGATCATTGGGAATCGGCCCCCGTCTGATCTACTACAGATGGCCTATCCTGCCCTATCTTAACCTGTCCTATCGTATCCCATCCTGTCCTATCCTATCCTGTCCTATCGTATCCCATCCTGTCCTGTCCTATCCTGTACTGTCCTACCCGGTCCTATCCTGTACTTTCCTATCATATCCTGTACTTTCCTATCATATCCTGTACTATCCTGTCCTATCCTATCCTATACTGCCCCTGTCTGTCCTTTCCTATCCTATCCTGTACTATCCTATCCTGTACTATCCTATCCTTTCCTATCCTGTACTATACTATCCTGTACTATCCTATCCTTTCCTATCCTGTAATATCCTATCCTGTACTATCCTATCCTGTACTATCCTATCCTTTCCTATCCTGTACTGTACTATCCTGTCCTATCCTTTCCTATCATATCCTGTACTATCCTATCCTATCCTGTACTATCCTGTCCTATGCTGTACTATCCTGTACTATCCTGTCCTATCCTATTTCTTTCTAGCAATGGTTGCTATAATAAATTCATCTTTCTATAAGAAAATGAGAATACATTTGTGACACTGATGTTTTTCTGCGATTATTCATATTATTACTTGTGATATAATAATGGTTCTTATATATTTGCAGCTCTTGTGTAAATCACCAGAGAAGAGACAGGTTGCTTGCAGCAATTTAAAAGGACATCCATTCTTCTCGCCCATAAACTGGGAGGAATTGGAGGCGGGAAGGTTACGTCCACCATTTACAATGACACCTGTAAGTACACAGCATTATTTTATTATAATGTCACCTCCTCCTCTGTATAATGTGACAATATGTGTAAGAAATACTCAAATAATGACTAATAATCATACATATTGTAGGCCAGAATGTGTTTATCCTCCCCTGCTGGTAAACGTGTGGAATTACAGCATGGGGCAGGATGGGCAGGCCTTTACATATTTCTCAAAAGTGTAATTATTGTCCCCAATTCTCCAGAAGGCCACTTAGTTAATAACTTGGATCCATTAGGCTGCGTTCACACTGTGCATTTTTTTGGTGACAGCGCCATAATGCTCTTGCCATTTGTTTTGGAAAACCACAACAAAAGTATGCATTTTTGTCGATACTGCGGCAAAAGAAACCAATGTGGTTGTAACGTGTGAGCGCAGCCTAGTGGTGCAGTTGTAGCCGATGTGCATACCGCAGATTGCCAGGCACCACCAGTAGTTGACTTGTTCTCAAGCTAAAAGTACTGGTGGATCGTGGTGATTAGGGGTAATCTGCACATGGTTACCACGGCTCATCCACAATCTGTACAGGTGCCCTATGGAGGGGACTGATATAATGAAATACCTAATGAATTAACCAGACTGATTTGTCTTTCTTCTATAGATCCCAGTGATGCAAACGAGCAAACAAATTGAACTGCAGCAAGTGATGTCCAGCACTGAAGCTCGGAAACCACCTATAACCCCGGAGGACCAGCGGCTGTTCTGTGGCTTCTCCTATATCAGCGACAGGTGGAAGAACATTCAAAGCCGCAGCAATAACAGCAATGGAAATGTAAAGCAGTTCCCTCCCCCCAATACCTGACTACTGGGTCAGGGAGGCGTGGACCTGGGTGTGGTCTGAAGAAACAGGCGTGGTCTGTTTGAATCCCACCCCTGAGCTTTACCATTGGTCTCTTGTCCAGAGTTCTTCCATCTACTCTGTTACATATCAGAGACCATGACCTCCTGCATTCTCTATTGGTGCCCCATACCTCATCTGGTGGCATGCTTCTTGGAGATGTAGGACCATCATACTACAGGACGGCACGGTGGCGCAGTGATTAGCGCTGTTGGCGAGCAGCACGGTGGTCCTGGGTGTAAATCTGGGACTCCATCTGCAATGAGTTTGTATGTTCTCCCCGTGTCTGTGTGGGTTTCCTCCGGGTACTCCGGTTTCCTCCCACAACTCAAAACATACTGATAAAAGAAAAAAATAAAATTATTAATTATTGACCATCATCATCATGTATCTCGTGTATTTCTGTATTTATTACCAGTGAGTGATATATAGAAAGGTGGTAACACTGCACATTCTGTCATGACTTTCATATCCTATTACTTATAATGTCTACAGTGACATAAAACATTAATTTCTCAATAAGTAAGTTTTGAGCCTCTAGTAGTCTGCACAGTTACAATGTAACACGTAAAGTCACCGGCTCCTTCCTACAGCCCTCCCTATACGTTGTTATTGCTTCCTCCTGAGAATGAGGTTGTGTTGTTACTAGAACTCCGGGTTTTCTCTTCCTACGTGTGTTATGGGAATCTTACTTAGCTGTATATGTACAGCGGGTGATGGTTGTGGGCGCATGGAGTGGGCTCAGGAGCTGAGACCGGGTCATACAAGGTGGGAGTGGGTTGGGTACACAGCTGACTCGTGCCTCTAACTGACTAAGGTTGTATTGTTACTAGAACTATGGGTTTATGGTTCTGAGTCAGGGGCGCATCTTCCTGCAGCCTCGAACTCTGATATTATCACTCACTTCCATCTCTCCATGAGGCCAAATAAAAATAATGATAAAAAGTGATCAAAAAGTCATATATATTCCAAAATGGCACCAATAAAAACGACAGCTCATTTTACAAAAACACAAGCCCTCATACAGTTCTGTTAACAGAAAAATGAAAAATCTAGGACTCTGACAATATGACGAGCCCCTAAAAAGCTAATAAAAAGTAATTAAAAAAATATACACTGCGCAAAAAAAACAAAACACAAAAAAAAGGCCGACATTATCCATCCAGATCAGATGGGGGAATAAAGTGCGCATCACTTATTTTCAGTGAAGTGCTGCTTCCATTCTATTTTTTCCTAATTTGAAGGTTTTTGGCCGGTTGCTGATATTTTTTCCATATATCTCTCTATATCTATAGCAAAAAAATGGCAGGCAGCTCTCCAAAAAAATATAGACTTTATTAGCCCGGTGTGGCGACGTTTCAGTTACAGACAACCTTCATCACTGCTTGATCACTGCACCGCAACCTAAACGTCGCCACGCCGGGCTAATAAAGTCCATATTTTTCACAGACCTTTTGGAGCTGCCTGCCGTTTTTTTGCTATACTGTCTATACTTATGGATATCTGTTTGGGGTCTTGCACCCGATATTTTGAAGATATGGTGCTGTTCCAATTTTGACTCTCTCTATATCTATAGATTTATATATAGCGCAACTTTATGTAACTGCACATTATGTTGAGGCCCTCTGTCTATATAACACACGAATGCTTACAGTTAGGTCCATATATATTTGGACAGAGACAACATTTTTCTAATTTTGGTTCTAGACATTACCACAATGAATTTTAAACAAAACAATTCAGATGCAGTTGAAGTTCAGTTTTCAGCTTTAATTTGAGGGTATCCACATTAAAATTGGATGAAGGGTTTAGGAGTTTCAGCTCCTTAACATGTGCCACCCTGTTTTTAAAGGGACCAAAAGTAATTGGACAGATTAAATAATTGTAAATAAAATGTTCATTTCTAGTACTTGGTTGAAAACCCTTTGTTGGCAATGACTGCCTGAAGTCTTGAACTCATGGACATCACCAGACGCTGTGTTTCCTCCTTTTTGATGCTCTGCCAGGCCTTCACTGCGGTGGTTTTCAGTTCTTGTTTGTTTGTGGGCCTTTCTGTCTGAAGTTTAGTCTTTAACAAGTAAAATGCATGCTCAATTGGGTTGAGATCAGGTGACTGACTTGGCCATTCAAGAATATTCCACTTCTTTGCTTTAATAAACTCCTAGGTTGCTTTGGCTTTATGTTTTGGGTCATTGTCCATCTGTAGTATGAAACGACGACCAATCAGTTTGGCTGCATTTGGCTGGATCTGAGCACACAGTATGGCTCTGAATACATCAGAATTCATTCGGCTGCTTCTGTCCTGGGTCACATCATCAATAAACACTAGTGACCCAGTGCCACTGGCAGCCATGCATGCCCAAGCCATCACACTGCCTCCGCCGTGTTTTACAGATGATGTGGTATGCTTTGGATCATGAGCTGTACCACGCCTTCGCCATACTTTTCTCTTTCCATCATTCTGGTAGAGGTTGATCTTGGTTTCATCTGTCCAAAGAATGTTCTTCCAGGACTGTGCTGGCTTTTTTAGATGTTTTTTTAGCAAAGTCCAGTCTAGCCTTTTTATTCTTGATGCTTATGAGTGGCTTGCACCGTGCAGTGAACCCTCTGTATTTACTTTCATGCAGTCTTCTCTTTATGGTAGATTTGGATATTGATACGCCTACCTCCTGGAGAGTGTTGTTCACTTGGTTGGCTGTTGTGAAGGGGTTTCTCTTCACCATGGAGATTATTCTGCGATCATCCACCACTGTTGTCTTCCGTGGGCGCCCAGGTCTTTTTGCATTGATGAGTTCACCAGTGCTTTCTTTCTTTCTCAGGATGTACCAAACTGTAGATTTTGCCACTCCTAATATTGTAGCAATTTCTCGGATGGGTTTTTTCTGTTTTTGCAGCTTAAGGATGGCTTGTTTCACCTGCATGGAGAGCTCCTTTGACCGCATGTTTACTTCACAGCAAAACCTTCCAAATGCAAGCACCACGCCTCAAATCAACTCCAGGTCTTTTATCTGCTTAATTGAGAATGACATAACGAAGGGATTGCCCACACCTGTCCATGAAATAGCCTTGGAGTCAATTGTCCAATTACTTTTGGTCCCTTTAAAAACAGGGTGGCCCATGTTAAGGAGCTGAAACTCCTAAACCCTTCATCCAATTTTAATGTGGATACCCTCAAATGAAAGCTGAAAGTCTGAACTTCAATTGCATCTGAATTGTTTTGTTTAAAATTCATTGTGGTAATGTCTAGAACCAAAATTAGAAAAATGTTGTCTCTGTCCAAATATATATGGACCTAACTGTATATACAGTATATATAGTACTCTCTCTTGTTATATATAAATATGTATGTGTACACAAATATACCTGTGTAATATATAATAGTATATATATATATATATATATATATATATATATATATATATATATATATATTACACAGGTATATTCACATCTCTCTCTATGACATACACGAAAATATATATATGCGTGTGTGTGTGTACTGTATATATATATCTATATATCTATCTCAAGAAAGCGCTACACATAAATGTATTATGTAGACAGAGACCCAACCATATTGTTCAGTTACATAAAAGACCGCTATCTCTAGCTTTCTCTCTCTCTCTATATATAATCTATACACACACACATACAGTGCCTACAAGTAGTATTCAACCCCCTGCAGATTTAGCTGGTTTGATAAGATGCAAATAAGTTAGAGCCTTCAAACTGCAAACGAGAGTAGGTTTTATGAACAGAAGTATAAATCTTACAAACCAAAAAGTTATGTTGCTCAGTTGAATTTTATTAAATTTTAAACATAAAAGTGTGGGTCAATTATTATACAACCCCTATGTTTAATATTTTGTGGAATAACCCTTGTTTGCAATTACAGCTAATAATCGTCTTTTAAAAGACCTGATCAGGCCGGCACAGGTCTGTGGAGTTATCTTGGCCCACTCCTCCATGCAGATCTTCTCCAAGTTATCTAGGTTCTTTGGGTGTCTCATGTGGACTTTATTCTTGAGCTCCTTCCACAAGTTTTCAATTGGGTTAAGGTCAGGAGACTGACTAGGCCACTCCAACACCTTGACTTTTTCCCTATTGAACCAGGCCTTGGTTTTCTTGGCTGTGTGCTTTGGGTCGTTGTCTTGTTGGAAGATGAAATTACGACCCATCTTAAGATCCTTGATGGAGGAGCGGAGGTTCTGGCCAAAATCTCCAGGTAGGCCGTGCTATCCATCTTCCCATGGATGCGGACCAGATGGCCAGGCCCCTTGGCAGAGAAACAGCCCCACAGCATGATGCTGCCACCACCATGCTTGACTGTAGGGATGGTATTCTTGGGGTCGTATGCAGCGCCATCCAGTCTCCAAACGTCACGTGTGTGGTTGGCACCAAAGATCTCGATCTTGGTCTCATCAGACCATAGAACCTTGAACCAGTCTGTCTCAGAGTCCTCCAGGTGATCATGAGCAAACTGTAGACGAGCCTTGACATGACACTTTGAAAGTAACGGTACCTTACGGGCTCGTCTGGAACGGAGACCATTGCGGTGGAGTACGTTACTTATGGTATTGACTGAAACCAATGTCCCCACTGCCATGAGATCTTCCCGGAGCTCCTTCCTTGTTGTCCTTGGGTTAGCCTTGACTCTTTGGACAAGCCTGGCCTCGGCACGGGAGGACACTTTCAAAGGCTGTCCTGGCCGTGGAAGGCTAACAGTAGTTCCATAAGCCTTCCACTTACGGATGATGCTCCCAACAGTGGAGACAGGTAGGCCCAACTCCTTGGAAAGGGTTTTGTACCCCTTGCCAGCCTTGTGACCCTCCAAGATCTTGTCTCTGATGGCCTTGGAATGCTCCTTTGTCTTTCCCATGTTGACCATGTCTGAGTGCTGTTCACAAGTTTGGGGAGGGTCTTAAATAGTTAGAAAAGGCTGGCAAAAGAGATCTTTAATCCACACATGTGAAGCTCATTATTCTTGGTGCCTGAACTACTTCTTAATACTTTAGGGGGACCAAACAGAATTCTTGTGGTTTGAGGGGTTGAATAATAAATGACACTCTGAATTAACTTTTTACGTTTTAAAAAAACAAAAAAAACAAAAACAAAATTTGCTGCAGTGCATTTCCCACTTCCAGGCTGATCTACAGTACAAATGTCACAATGCCAAGTTAATTCCGCATGTGTCAACCAGCTAAATCTGCAGGGGGTTGAATACTACTTGTAGGCACTGTATATATATATATATATATATATATATATATATATACACACATACACGCATATGTTATATATACACATACACACAGCTCAAAAAAATAAAGAGAACACTCAAATAACACATCCTAGATCTGAATGAATGAAATATTCTCATTGAATACTTTGTTCTGTACAAAGTTGGAATGTGCTGACAACAAAATCACACAAAAATCATCAATGGAAATCAAATTTATTAACCAATGGAGGCCTGGATTTGGAGTCACCCCCAAAATTAACGTGGAAAAACACACTACAGGCTGATCCAACTTTGATGCAATGTCCTTAAAACAAGTCAAAATGAGGCTCAGTATTGTGTGTGGCCTCCACGTGCCTGTATGACCTCCCTACAACGCCTGGGCATGCTCCTGATGAGGTTGCGGATGTTCTCCTGTGGGATCTCCTCCCAGACCTGGACTAAAGCATCCGCCAACTCCTGGACAGTCTATGGTGCAACGTGATGTTGGTCGATGGAGCGAGACATGATGTCCCAGATGTGCTCAATCAGATTCAGGTCTGGGGAACAGACGGGCCAGTCCAAAGCTTCAATGCCTTCATCTTGCAGGAAATGCTGACAACCCAGGGTCACGTATTAGTACGCACATTTGCGTACCCCCCCATTCAGTGAGGGCTGCTGCGCTGAGCCCTCACTGAACGGAGCACATGTCAGCTGATTCTTACAGCTGACATGTGCCCGCAACAGCCCCGGGTGGAATCGCGATCCACCCGCGGCTGTTAACATGTTAAATGCCGCTGTCAATCTCCGACAGCGGCATTTAACGCGCGCATCCTGGAAGCGCGTCCTAAGCCCCGCCCACCGGCGACCCCGTCACGTGATCGCGGGTCACCGATGGGTGGGCATGACAACCCAGGGTCTGCAGCAGACGCCTGTGGTTGTTATGATCTGGTCGCTATGAGCTCTACCTAGTGGTCGTCGCTCATAGCACAGGACCATTTCTGCTGCATGCAGGGGACCTGCTCGTCCCCTGTATGTAGCAGAGGCGATCGGACAGTTGCTGCTTCTAGTCTCCTATGGAGACTATAGAAGCATGCAACAAGTGAAAAAAAAAAGTTTTTAAAAATATAAAAAAAAATAAAAAAATATAAAAGTTTAAATCACCCCCCATTCGCCCCATTCAAAATAAAATAGAAAAAAAAAAACCCTACATACACATATTTGGTATCGCTGCGTTCAGAATCGCCTGATCTATCAATATAAAAAAAAGAATTAATCCGATCGGTAAACGGCGTAACGAGAAAAAAATTCTAAATGCCAGAAATGAATTACGTTTTTTGGTCGCCGCAAAATTGCAATAAAATGCAATAACGAGCGATCAAAACATCGGATCTACCCCAAAATAGTATCAATAAAAACGTCAGCCCGGCGCGCCAAAAATAAGCCCTCACCCAGCCCCAGATCACTAAAAATGGAGACGCTACAGGTCTCGGAAAATGGCGCTATTTTTTTTTTTTTTTTACCAAATTTTGGATTTTTTTTTCACCACTTGAATATAAAACAACCTATACATGTTTGGTGTCTATGAACTCGTAGAATAAGAATGGCAGGTCAGTTTTAGCATTCAGTGAACGTGGTAAAAAAAATAAATAAAAAACAACTGTGGCATTGCACTTTTTTTGCAATTTTACAGCACTTGGAATTTTTTTCCCGTCTTCCCGTACAGGATACGGTAAAAAAGTAAAACTCGTCCCGCAAAAAATAAGCCCTCACACGGCCATATTGACCAAAAAATAAAAACGCTATGGCTCTGGGAACAAGGGGAGCAAAAAACAAAAATGCAAAAACGGAAAATGCTCCGTGGCTTAAGGGGTTAAGGACATTACATCAAAGTTAGATCAGCCTGTAGTGTGTTTTTCCACTTTAATTTTGGGGGTGACTCCAAATCCAGGCCTCCATTGGTTAATGAATTTGATTTCCATTGATGATTTTTGTGCGATTTTGTTGTCAGCACATTCAACTTTGTACAGAGCAAAGTATTCACTGAGAATATTCCATTCATTCAGATCTAGGATGTGTTATTTGAGTGTTCCCTTTATTATTTTGAGCAGTGTATATACATGCACACACGGCATATAGGTATATGTAGCACCCCGAGGGTTCGGTTGCTACAGAGGTATTGCATCTCACCCAGATGTGCGATATCTCACTTCCAGGTAAGGATGGAGTGTGGCTCAGGACCCTAACACCCACATGCACTACACCACATTTCCGGGGGACAGCTCGACGGTGCTCCCATTAGTTATGCAGGCACGAGTGAGCATGTCCCTGGCTGGAGTGGGGGGAGGGAACACCTAGAGAAGGGAACCCGGTAGTGTGTGCGTGGGGGAAGTAGATCCTGGGTGCACTCTGTACAGGAGTATAAAGGGAGGCACCATCTTGGAAAGGGAGGGAGTTGAGAGAGGAGAAGACAGGGAGCAGAGCTGCTTTATGGGCTCTGCTCCACAGGCAGGCCCTGTCAGGAGGCCTGAGCCTGGAGAAGGAGGAAGAGGAGCAGACTGGGCTCCAGGAAGGACAGAGGGGACCCCAGGGGTGTGGACTGGCTGGTAGCCACCACACGCCCGCCGCTACCTGAGTAGGGGGGTCAGGTCAAGAAGATGGAACCGGATCCCAAATTAGTGGAGGAGAGAAACTACCCTCAACTAAGAACCGGAGGCTGCGACATTACATGTGGAGCAGCCCCTCGCCACACCCGCTAGAAAGGCACCACAAAGGACCTGGGAAACGCAGGCCAACGTTTGCCCACCAAGGAGGTCCGAGGCAGCTGGACATAAGCGTGGTCACTAGTGGGGTTGAAGACCAGAAACAGGGGACATAAAGGGGGTCCTGCAAAGCACTCCAGAAAGACCTGGGAGTTAACCGAGCCCCTCACCTGGTGAGCACAGCGCGACACAGGCGGCCACCTCTGCAGCGGTGGCCTGGAGCAGTAACCAAGTAACCGTGAGTAAAGATCCTGAACTGCACCACCAAGACTCCGAGTTGTCTTTGTTGCGCTCGTGTACCACCATCACCCCCATCATCTATCCCTGCTGCCCTGAGGCCATACCCCTCCCGTTGGGGGTTATACCACCACGCTGCACATCCTTATACACCTGGCCTCAGTGGACTGTTCTGCAGCGGCGGCTTCAAAGCCGCACTCAACGGGTGGCGTAGTCGATCAAGTTAACATCTACTGCCATAGACTGCCACTCAGTTTGACTCCCTGGGCACGGACCGGATCACCGCCACGAGACTACAACCCTCAAGAGATCCGGCTCCGGGTAAGCTCCCGCGTGCGCAACGCAGCGCGACACAGGCCCAGGGGCGCGTCAACTTTTTGGCGTAGTCGGCAGGATTCCGTGCCCGCAACCACCGGGTACTGCGTGCCTGAAAAAGAGACTTTTAAAACTTACCATCCGTGAAGTTTTCCCGCCATCCGGCGCCATCTTCAGCCTTCTTCCCGCCATCTGTGGAGTTTTCCCGCCATTGGGCGCCATCTTGAGGACGCCGCGCGGGAAGAAGAGGGGCGTGGACTCCGAAAGCGCGCGAGAACTGAAGTCCCGCCTCACGTCCGGACGTTGCGTAAGGTCCTGGAAGGAGCCCAGCAGACGCCGACGTCAAAGGAGCGCGACGGAAGGTCCTCGACCCTGATGATCAACTGCGGAGCCGCGGCCTACGGAAGAGGATCATCGCCAGGTAGGCCACGGTCCACCAGGGGGGAGGAGGACACCAGGAACGGACAGCAAGATGGCGGACCGGCAGCAGACTAAGCTGCCCAGCATCGGCAGCGCCCCAGCCATCGCGGGCCCCGACCAGCACCAGGAGAAGACGCGTGACGCAGGAGCGGTCGCGGGAGCAGGTAAGAGGAGTCTCCCTGTCCCGGACGCTGCCAGCGTCAGCCTGCTCCCGGGCCACCCGGTGGAGCCGCCGATCCCGGGCGCTGCAGACGCAGACCTGCTCCAGACCTGGGCACTGCCACCACCAGCCCGCGCCCAGGCCCAAAGTCGCACCCCCTGACCCCGGGCGTCATTAATAGTACCACTCAGACCCCGAGTACCAAGAGGGCCCGGACGGGTCTGAACCTGAGAAAGAGAAAGGAGCGTGTGGAGCACACCGTTAATCGTAAACGGTAAAAGAGGAGATGTGAATAGTTACCCGACCGGGTATAAGGACTGTTGTGGGACTGTTTCCACTAAGAGTGTGGTCCCCGTTGGGACAGAAAGAGAACTGTTTCCCTTATCCCCTATCTGGCTGGGGACTGAGAACAGCCACCCCTTTTCCCTCTAACTGGCTGGGGACTGAGAACAGCCACCCCTACCTGGCCGAGGACTGAGAGCGGCCATATCCTGTAAATAATTATGTGTTTCTAGTAATGTATAGGAGTCCTTGGTGGATTTACCGGGAATCCTGTGTACATAGTTGGAGCGTAACCCAGGATGGACTAAAAGACTGTTAAGGACTCGGGGCAGGACAAACCCCTACCTGGTTACGTCTTCCTGTTTTAGGAAAATGGACACCTGGTTGCAGAATAAACTGTGACCTGTTATAAAGAGACTTCTTCGTGGATCTGCTGCTAGAAATGTTTTATATGAAAAGTTTATATGCCAGAATGTGTTACTATGAAAAAGAGTTCCAGAACAGTACATATGCACTTATACCGTTTAAGAGAGAGCCGTTCCCATAAAGGGAAACTGAATGTTGATACCTGTTGTACTTGTTGTTTACGAAAAATTTGCATGTTCTAATGTATACCTTGTCTCTTACTCAGTTCCAGCCCGCGGATGTGCTGGGTTTTGCCAGGGGGGAATGTAGCACCCCGAGGGTTCGGTTGCTACAGAGGTATTGCATCTCACCCAGATGTGCGATATCTCACTTCCAGGTAAGGATGGAGTGTGGCTCAGGACCCTAACACCCACATGCACTACACCACATTTCCGGGGGACAGCTCGACGGTGCTCCCATTAGTTATGCAGGCACGAGTGAGCATGTCCCTGGCTGGAGTGGGGGGAGGGAACACCTAGAGAAGGGAACCCGGTAGTGTGTGCGTGGGGGAAGTAGATCCTGGGTGCACTCTGTACAGGAGTATAAAGGGAGGCACCATCTTGGAAAGGGAGGGAGTTGAGAGAGGAGAAGACAGGGAGCAGAGCTGCTTTATGGGCTCTGCTCCACAGGCAGGCCCTGTCAGGAGGCCTGAGCCTGGAGAAGGAGGAAGAGGAGCAGACTGGGCTCCAGGAAGGACAGAGGGGACCCCAGGGGTGTGGACTGGCTGGTAGCCACCACACGCCCGCCGCTACCTGAGTAGGGGGGTCAGGTCAAGAAGATGGGAACCGGATCCCAAATTAGTGGAGGAGAGAAACTACCCTCAACTAAGAACCGGAGGCTGCGACATTACATGTGGAGCAGCCCCTCGCCACACCCGCTAAAAAGGCACCACAAAGGACCTGGGAAACGCAGGCCAACGTTTGCCCACCAAGGAGGTCCGAGGCAGCTGGACATAAGCGTGGTCACTAGTGGGGTTGAAGACCAGAAACAGGAGACATAAAGGGGGTCCTGCAAAGCACTCCAGAAAGACCTGGGAGTTAACCGAGCCCCTCACCTGGTGAGCACAGCGCGACACAGTAAAGATCCTGAACTGCACCACCAAGACTCCGAGTTGTCTTTGTTGCGCTCGTGTACCACCATCACCCCCATCATCTATCCCTGCTGCCCTGAGGCCATACCCCTCCCGTTGGGGGTTATACCACCACGCTGCACATCCTTATACACCTGGCCTCAGTGGACTGTTCTGCAGCGGCGGCTTCAAAGCCGCACTCAACGGGTGGCGTAGTTGATCAAGTTAACATCTACTGCCATAGACTGCCACTCAGTTTGACTCCCTGGGCACGGACCGGATCACCGCCACGAGACTACAACCCTCAAGAGATCCGGCTCCGGGTAAGCTCCCGCGTGCGCAACGCAGCACGACACAGGCCCAGGGGCGCGTCATATACAGATATATAAAAATACACACACTGCACATATATATACACTTGCAGTACACACATATACACATGGTGTATGTATATATATATACACACATGCACATATATTATATATATATACACACCATATATGTTTACATCCAGTTCTCACATGGCACCATACACTCCTACATGCACTTTTCACATATATGCAGACACATCTCACATGTACACACAATAATCCATACACTGACCATATGAAGTAAATAACACCCCTCTTTTCTGGCACATATCTTCCTCAGCGTTTAGTTTCTGTTGCTGGCGACATCTTTCTCCTTTCAAGGTGCTTGTGGTGACAGTGGAGGAGGGGCACACACAGTCACTGCTCCAGCAGGCTTCATTGCTGGACAGTGTGAGCAAGGGAACTGGGGGGTGAAGGAGGAAACAGGAGAGCAGTCTCCAGCTCACTGCCTGGTGAGTTATGGAGCACAAACCCTCAGCTGCACTCTGAGCTAAACACATCCAGCTCAGTCACAGCGCTGCCTGGGCTCAGATCACAATGTGCTCACTTTCCTTCCTGCAGTGCATCATGGGGGAGTGATGGCAGCACAGCAGAGAAGGCAGAATCCCCAGCCTGGCGGCCACTTCAGCTGAAGTCGCTCTGTTGAGTGGAGGCTGATGCCAAGAAAGGGAGTTTTTCTCCCAGTTGGTATATGCCTTGGTTATAATGTTTTGGTCAAATGATAAATGTTATTACATCTGTATTTAATTGAAATAATAAAACATTTAGTGATAGGTGCGCTTTAAGCTTTGTTGTTCCTGCCGGCTACCAAAAAAATGAATTAAATGGTGATAAAAAATACTTAAAAACCCGAAACTGTCCCACAAAAACCAAGTCCTCATGCAGCCCAACCTGTGGGGAAATAAAGGTTATGATTATCAGAATATGGTGACAAATAAGTATTTTTTTAATGTAATTTCTTCTGGAAAAATAGCAAACAATAATTTAAAAAACCTACAGTATATAAATTTGATCTTGTCGTGATCGTATTGAGTAAAGATTCCATGAACAAAAGAAAGAATTGATTCCACCCAAACTGTAAAGAAAAATATATTAAAAAGTCGCATGTACCACAGAATGGCACCAATGTAAACTACAGCTAGTAGCACAATCAATAAGCCCTCGTACCGCTCAGCTGTCCGAAAATTGTGACATTATACAGCTCAGAATCTGATGACCCAAATCAGAAGATTTTTTAATTGTACAACAGTAAACTATATAAATTTGTTATTGCCATATTTGATCTGTCCAAAACAAACTGTTTACATTCTCCCTGGGATAAAATGATCTCACTTTAATTAAAAACGTTATCACTCCTGGAACACACAAATGGAGGCCAAAACTGTCTGTGACACTATGGGGTTAAGGCTTGTGCGTTCTGCTATATTGTCCTGTAAAGCAAAAGAGACGGTTCTGTGTCAGGACAGGAGGCGGTTGTGGAGAACATTGACGCTTCAGTCAGGACGTTGCTTATGACAAGATGAAGCCCTTAACGATGAATGACGGGTATAACACATCATGAGCGAGTATAAGACTAACCATACAAACCATGAGATCGGCGAGAGGTGCTGAAACACCATCACTTCCCGGCACGATCAGCACCGGGAGCTCGGCTTATCTGACAGCTGAGCTCCTGTGGTAACAGCCATGGCCGGTGCTAGAACTGACCCTGGCTGATTAACCTTCCAGATGCCACCATCCATAGTGATCGCGGCATTTATAAGTTGTGACAGGAAGAGGGCTCCCCCTCTCACCACCATCAGCACCCCCTCGACACAATCATCAGGAGCCTAAAGTCATGGCACCCGGAGGTCAAACAATGACCTCCTGGTCTGCCAGGTACGGTGGCCTGTTAGACCCAGCCATAGGCTGCCAGTGTAATCTGATAGGTCTTATGCATTGCAATACATGTGTATTACAGTGCATGAGACTAGTGATCAGACACATAAAAGTTAAAGTTCCATAGAGGGACTAAGAAAAAAAGGGAATAAAAGTTAAGAAAAAAAAATTACAAAAATTATTTAAAAAAAAATAACCAAGGAACAAAAAATATTACACCAATAAATTTGTATATTTATAAAAAAAAAATAAAGATAAAAAGTACAGATATTTGGTATCATGGCGTACAGAACAATCTGATCTATGAAACTGTCACACAATTTAATCCCTAGAGTGAACACCGTAAATAAAAAACTTGATTATGACTAGTGTTGAGTGAGCACTAAAATGCTCGGGTGCTCGAAGCTCGGGCCAAGCTCAGTGTGATACTCGGGTGCTCGACTCAGGCAACGAGCCCAATGTTAGTTTATGGGAGACCCGAGCATTTTTGCGGCGGCACCCCCGGCAGTCTGTAGAAAGCCTAAAAAGTGTCCAAAATGATAGTGACAGTGCTCAAATAACATGGTGACAGCATGGGGATCGCCCCAGGAAGCATTTCTGACCCCCAGGTCACTGCTGTCAACGACGTGGTCAGAGGTATTAAGCCACTTTTACGGGCTCAGAATAAAACGTTCAAAAACTAAACTGAAACGGTTTTCCTGTGAAATATGTTAAGGAACATCCTTTCCAGGGTAAAGACTAGTGTTGAGCCACCCCCGTAGTGTTCGAGTTCGGTTCGGTTCGTCGAACACCAGTATGTTCGCCGAACTGTTCGTCGAACACCTTCGAACACCGTTAAAACCAATGACAGGCAAACAAAAACACATAGAAACACATAGAAAACACCTTCAAAGGTGTCCAAAAGCTGACAAACTGCTCAGAAGACACAACTAACACATGGAAAAGTGACAAGTACATATAGTCATGCGAAAAGAAAAGAGGTGGAGGAGTAAAAGGAGGGGGAGACACAGATATAGGCATGTCATGCCCCTCTAAAACCAAAAAAGTGTGAAGCCAACACGGCCAGTCCGTTCCTGCCCGTGCGACCTCCGTGTCGCCGGCTTTGTGCCAGAGCCGCGGTGGACCCTGACGGCCAGCGCCCCTCTCCCAATACTGGTGCCTGTCCGCTGGTGGGTCGAGCGAGCCCCCCTGCGGTGGAGGCAGGTCTAATCTTTTTAATTTAAATTGTCTCTCTAATTTGAATGAGTACACTTTAAATCCTTTTACAAGGATCTATTGGAGGGCAAGTCTCATGCCAGCAGCCGCGTAATTCCAGCTCCAGTAGCGTCCACTAAAGCTGCTGCAGTTAAAAAAACTTTTATAAGGATCGAGCTCGGCGGTCCACCGCAAGGCGTCCTACCGCCAGTCCCAGCCCCTATGTCTTGGGGTGCCTCCCCGATGCTCTTCACTGAGTGTTCCGGGGGACCGAACCATTTCCTTTGAAAAAATTAAGTGTCCAAACTACAGCTGGGATAATCCGCTAACTAGCAGACACTGCTACTAGGCACAAAGTATTTCCTGGGCTAGATGCAGTTAAAAATTTGTAATTAGATACTCTAGTTGGATGCTGAGAAAGCATTCCATAGAGTCTCCTGGCACGCCATATATTATTCTCTTAAAAAGCTTGGGATAGGGTTCTAGGGGACCCTTTTATAGCCAAAATCACGGCCCTGTATCGCAATACATCACCTAGGCTGAAGATAAATGGAACATTTTCATCACCTTTCATAATCACCAATGGGACAAGGCAGGGATCTCCTCTGTCCCCTCTCTTATACATCTTAGTGACGGAGCACCTGCTCTCATCAATTCGCCATAACCCCAATATTAGGTGGATTGAGGTGGGAGGCACCGAGTACAAGTGCTCTGCATTTGCTGATGATGTCCTAGTATATATCACTCAATCACATATATCCATCGATGCTGTTATGGCTGAAATAGATCACTTTGTTACATGGTCAAATTTTAAAATCAATGCAGCGAAGTCCGAGGCCCCTCGATGTCTCCCTCCCCAAATCCATACAGGATTCCATCCAGTCCAATTTTACCTTTGCCTGGCCTTCACAGGGTATCAAATACTTAGGAATTCCTATTCATAGAGACCTCTCCCGTCTATGTTATCTTAATTTTGGGCCCTTTATTGAACAACTCCATACAGACCACGGTTGGCAAGTTAGAACTGTAAGATTCACTACGTGAACCACTGGTGTTTTGTGGAAAAGCACATGTACACTGTGTTCCAAATTATTATGCAAAAAGTGTTTAGGAGTGATAAGGTAAGAATTTTTTTGTTTGTCAGTTAAACTCATTGATGGTGATGTGTGTCAGGGCTCTTTATATCACTGTAAGCAATTGCAGACACCTGTGCTAATTAGTTTTCCAGGTGTGTCCAAGGAAAGGCAAGACTACTTAAGAATGCTGTCCCACATTATTAAGCAGCCTACATTTTCTGCCAAAATGGGAAAGAAAAAGGATGTGTCGGCTGCTGAGAAGCAACAAATTGTGGAGTGTTTAGGTCAAGGCATGTCTACAATCAACATTGCCAAGACACTTCATCCTGATCATCGCACAATCAAGAAGTATGTAGCTGATTCACAGTACACACGTGTGTGTGCTGATAAGGGAAAATTGAGGACTCTTTCCTACAGGCAATTACGTCAGGTTAAAAGAGCAGCGGCAAAAAAGCCTTGTCATAGCAGCAGACAAGTTTTTGAAGCTGCTGGTGCCTCCAACGTCCCCCGAACAACAAGATGCAGAGTCCTTCAGGGGTTTGCAGCTGTGCGTAAGCCATCCTGTCGACCTCCTCTATCCACTGCACACAAGCAGAAACGGCTCCAGTGGGCCAAACAATACATGAAGACTGACTTCAAAACTGTTTTGTTCACCGATGAGTGCCGTGCAATGCTTGATGGTCCAGATGGATGGAGTGGAGGATAGCTGGTTGATGGACACCCCATGCAAACATGGCTACGGCGCCAACAAGGAGGAGGTGGAGTAATGTTTTGGGCTGGAATCATGAGGAGAGAGATTGTCGGCCCCTTTAGGATCCCTGAAGGGGTAAAGATGAACTCCATAATGTATGTGGAGTTTCTCAAACAGCACTTCCTGCCATGGTTCAAGAAGAAGAACCGTGTATTCCACAGCAAGATCATTTTCATGCATGACAATGCACCGTCTCATGCTGCACATAACACATCTGCATCTCTGGCTGATATGGGCATAAAAGGGGACAAACTTATGGTGTGACCCCCATGCTCCCCTGACCTCAACCCCATTGAGAACCTCTGGAGCATCATCAAAAGGAGTGTCTATGATGGCGGGAGGCAGTTCACATCTAAGCAACAGCTCTGGGAGGGTATTCTGTCCTCATGCAAAACAAATGAAGCAGAAACCATCCAAAACCTGACAAATTCAATGGACGAGAGAGTTCAGAAGCTCCTTTCGAACAAGGGGTCCTATGAGCAAATGTAACATCACCTAGAATAAAGTTTTGAGTTGAAAACTGTTTGATTTCAGTTTCTAATAACCTGCTAATGCTTATAAATTTCAAAAATGACCATTTTTTTGTTCTTTATTAAAATTAAAATGTTGATTGAAGAGTGTGGGGGATCTAAGAGTGTGGCAACCCAGTAGTCAGGATTACTTCGAATTCTGATACAGATAAACATGATTAGTAATTTTAAATCTGGTGGAGTTTAGTATAGATGGCCTAATAGAATCAGTACTGCACACTGCTACAAGACCCAAATTATTTTCCAGCCAAGATACAGATAAACATGATTAGTAATTTGAAAGCTTAAAACGGTTGGTAGGGTGATTTTAACAAATCATCAAGCTTTTAATCTCCCCAGGATGACACAGGGGTAGAAAAGTAGTTTCGGATCCATGATTTGTTCATCTTTATGAACGTGAGTCTGTCTACATTATCAGTGGAGAGCCGCGTGCGCTTATCTGTCCGCACACCACCAGCAAAGCTGAACACACGTTCAGACAGAACGCTGGCTGCGGGGCATGACAAGATCTCCAAGGCGTAAGTGGCGAGCTCCGGCCATTTATCCAGATTGGAAGCCCAAAAAAAGCAAGGGTCCAGTGACACAGTCATGGCTTCAGTGTTTACTTGAGGATACTCCTGTACCATCGTCTCTAGGCGTTGACTATGTGTCAGACTTCTTGTCTCCTGTGGCCTTGCAAAGGATGGGCTAAAAAAGTGGTGAAATGATTCCGCAAAATTGATGTTACCAGCAGATACTGTATTTCTGTTACGTTTTGAGTGCTGAACACTCGACAGTCCCACGGTTGGCAAGTTGGAACTGTGAGATTCACTACGTTCACCACTAATGTTTTGGGAAAAAGCACATGTAAGATTCTGCAGCAGTCTCTGCTGATACTCCTGCATGCGTGCATCTCTTTCTATGGCAGGAATAATTTCTGCAAATTTACTTTTGTACCGGGGATCTAACAGTGTGGCAACCCAGTAGTCAGGATTATTTCCAATTCTCACAATTCGAGGGTCATGTTGCAGGTAGTGCAGCAAGAAGGCACTCATGTGTCTTGCGCATCCAGGAGCACCAACTCCCTGTTGTGTTGGTGGCGAGGTAACAATCATGCTTCCTTCCTCTGCCCTCTCCCCCCAACCTCGCACAACAGAAATGTGATCAAGGTCTCCCTCATCTGATGAGTCTTCCATTAGTTCGTCCTCCACTTCTTCCTGGGCTCCTGCACCTTCCTTACTAGTTTGGCTGCTACCATGCGCCCTGGTAAATCCATCTCCCCCACCCTCACATGCCTGCCGCCTTGGTGCTGCTGACCGTCTGGACCTTGCAGATGTTAGCCCTTCCGCATACAACTCCTCCTCCTCTACTTCCTCCACCTCCTCTTGTGCCACCACGTGACTCCGAATTCTGTTTAACATGTAAATCACCGGAATAGTCATGCTGATAATGGCATCGTCAGCACTAAACATCTTCGTCGCCATTTCAAAACTGTGCAGAAGGGTGCATAGGTCCCTGATCTGAGACTACTCCTCCAGCGTGATTTGCCCCACCTCTGGATCTCGTTGGCCCAGGCTATACGTCACAACGTATTGCACCAGGGCTTGTCGGTGCTGCCACAGTCGCTGCAACATGTGCAGAGTTGAATTCCACTGAGTAGGCACATCGCATTTTAGCCGGTGAAGTGGCAGGCCCAACGACTTCTGTAGAGATGTAAGTCGCTGAGCGGCAGGATGCGAACAGCGGAAGTGAGCACACAGCGACCGTGCCCTCTGCAGAAGGCCATCTAGTCCGGGATAGTGGCCTAAAAATTGCTAGACAACCAGGTTCAACACGTGAGCCATACAAGGCACGTGTGTGACATTGCCCCGGCGAAGGGTCGCACAGAGGTTTGCAGCATTGTCGCACACGGCCTTCCCTGGTTTCAGGTCCAGTGGAGACAACCATTCATGAAACTGGTTCTCCAGAGCTGACCACAACTCCTCAGCTGTGTGACTCACATTTCCCAGACATTTCAAAGTAAAAACCGCCTGATGACGTTGAGTCCTGATGCCAGCATAGTAAGGAGGTGTGCATCCCTTCTGCACAGTTAGAAAGCTTGTGGCATGACCAGACAGGCTTTGGGTGCTGGTGGAGGACCGAGGGGAGGTTGAGGAGGCAGAACCAGTGGAGGAACTTTGAGATAAAGAGGATTGACGCACAACTCGTGGGGATGGCAAGACTTGGACAGCAGCCCCTTGTCCTGCTGTCACCATAGTTAACAAGTGCCCAGTCAGTGACATGTAACGCCCCTGTCCATGCCTACTCGTCCAAGTGTCTGTGGTGAAATGCACCCTGTCACACACAGAGTTTCTCAAAGAAGCGGTGATGTTGTGTGCGACATGCTGGTGGAGCGCAGGCACACCTTTCTTTGAGAAGTAGTGCCAACTGGGCATCTGGTACTGGGGCACTGCGACGGACATAAGGTCTCGAAAATCCTCTGTGTCCACCAAACGGAAAGGAAGCATTTCTGTAGCTAAGAGCTTGCAGATGGTGAAATTCAACCTCTTAGCTTTCTCATGGCTAGGAGGAAATGGTCTTTTACTTGTCCACATCTGAGGGACCGAGGGCTGGCTGTTGTCCTTAGACGAGGTTGAGAAGGGTGTCCCCGGCAAACTGCCGGTCTGTGAGGAAGATGCAGGCAGACATGTTAAGTTGTCTTGATCCAAAGGTGGTGCTATCGATGGCGGACAGCGCTGAACACCAGCTGGTGTTTCCACCTCCAAAGAAAATGATGACCTGCCAATCACGCTGGCTGTTGCAGGTAAAGAGGTGGCAGGTCTGCGTCCCAAAACAGGTGTGACTGCTGTGCCCCCAGTCACAGAGGATTAAGGGGCCGTGGAGGCACAAGATGTGGCAGACGGTGGTTGGCCCGGCTGGCTAGGCCGCATTGTAGCACAGTGAGCTTCCCACTGCAACTTATGCTTCATATCCATGTGCCGGTTCATGCATGAAGTACTCAAACTATGTATTTTTGGCCTCTACTTAGCTTTTGCTGACAAATGTTACAGATAACACGAGTTGGGTCATCTTTATCAATCTGAAAAAATGCCCAGGCTATGCAAGGCTTAGCACCCATGCGACCTGAAGAGCCACCACGACTTGTGGTCAGAGGCAGAGTTGTGTTTGAGGATGCAGTTGTTGACGTGCTTCCAGTACTACGTCTCTGTCCAGGAAGGCGCAACCTGACCTCGTCGTCACTAGCATCCTCCTCCACCTCCTCTGCTGACCTCATCTCTTGGCTGACTGTGGGTTGACAGTAAGTGGGATCTCCAACCTCGTCATCATCACCCTGTGTGTTATCACACCCGTCGTCCTCAGAGCCAACCTCTTCCTGCCCTGACAAAAAACTAAAGTTGTCGCTCCAATCAGGTATTTGAGTCTCATCATCATCTTCCTCATTGTCTCCACCAACAGGAGTTACAGTTTGGGAACGAGGGTCTACATTATGGTCAGAACCTTCTGCGTCTGGTCCTGGATCCGACTCATAAAGATTCTGGGCATCAGTGCAGATCATTTCCTCGTCTGGATTCACAGAAGCTCTGGAGCCGACCTCTGATTCCCAGGCTATAATATGAGTAAACAGCTCTGCAGACTCAACCATCTGTTCTACCCCATACTCAGACGGGCAGCTGGAGACTTGGGAGCTGTGAGGAAGCAAGTGCGATTGGGGTGACACCTCTGAGGACTGGAGTATTTGTGATGTTGAAGTTGAGGTGGAGGAGAGCCCACTTAAAGGAGCACTTGATATCCGTTGAAGCACTTGCTGTTTTTGTGCCTCATCTGGAAATTGTAGCGATTGGCGTGGCCGTAAGAAAGGGATCTTATCACATTGTCCGCTAAAAGAAGTAGACATCTTAGTTTGGCTGGAAGATGGTCTTTCTTCTGCAGATGTTACTGTTGCTTTAACACCTACCCCACGGACACAACCTTTTTTTCCCTTCCCAACACGCCTATTCCTCTTTCCACCAGTATCAGGCCTTTTTCCACTCATTTTGTTGGTTAACTAATTCACAACTCTGGAGTTGTTTATACAAAAAACAATGGATGGGAACCGAGCAGAGCTGAGTGGCCAAACTGTAGTATTGGCCCAAAAGTATTGGCTGGGTTAGATGCAGATAAAAATTATATTGAATTTGCAACCTGGTGGAGGTTAGTATAGATGGACTAATAGAACAAGTCCCACACACTGCTACAAGCCGAAATATTTTTTCAGAGCTAGATGCAGAAAAAAATTATATTGAATTTGCAACCTGATGGAGGTTAGTATAGATGGACTAATAGAACAAGTCCCACACACTGATACAAACCAAAGCCCAAATATTTTTTCAGAGCTAGATGCAAATAAAAATTATTTTGAATTTGCAACCTGATGGAGGTTAGTATAGATGGACTAATAGAACAAGTCCCACATACTGCTACAAGCCGAAATATTTTTACAGAGCTAGATGCAGAAAAAAATTAGATTGAATTTGCAACCTGGTGGAGGTTAGTATAGATGGACTAATAGATCAAGTCCCACACACTGCTACAAGCCGAAGCCCAAATATTTTTTCAGAGCTAGATGCAGATAAAAATTATTTTGAATTTACAACCTGCTGGAGGTTAGTATAGATGGACTAATAGAACAAGTCCCACACACTGCTAGAAGGCCAAATATTTTTTCAGAGCTAGATGCAGAAAAAAATTTGATTGAATTTGCAACCTGGTGGAGGTTAGTATAGATGGACTAATAGAACAAGTCCCACACACTGCTACAAGCCGAAGCCCAAATATTTTTTCAGAGCTAGATGCAGATAAAAATTATTTTGAATTTGCAACCTGATGGAGGTTAGTATAGATGGACAAATAGAACAAGTCCCACACACTGCTACAAGCCGAAATATTTTTTCAGAGCTAGATGCAGAATTTTTTTTATTGAATTTGCAACCTGATGGAGGTTAGTATAGATGGACTAATAGAACAAGTCCCACACACTGCTACAAGCCGAAATATTTTTTCAGAGCTAGATGCAGAAAAAAATTAGATTGAATTTGCAACCTGGTGGAGGTTACTATAGATCAGGAGTCCTCAAACTACGGCCCGACTTTTATCCAGCCCGCCGGGCTGTGAGCAGAGGAGAGCGGTGTCAGCGCCCGCCCTTCCCCCCGCTTTCTCAGAGCCCCGGCAGCCCGATACTTACCTCTCCCCGTGCCTTCGCAGATCCGCTGTCTTCCTGGTCTGCGCTCCCTGTGACGTATCAGGTCAGAGGGTGCGGTGACGCCTTTCCACCGCGCCCTCCCCTGAGCCGTCACAGGCAGCGCAGAGAGGGACAACGCCGGAGACGCTAGAGTCCGGACCGGAGCAGCAGCAGCAGGCAAGGAGGGAGGTGAGTATTGGATTTTATTTTTTTTTAATGTATGGAGGCATGGGACATAATATTAGGGGTGACATCCTGCATGTGGCATTATATGGGGGGGGGGGTGACATCCTGAATGGGGCATTATATAGGGGGGGTGACATCCTGAATGGAGCATTATATAGGGGGGGGGGTTGACATCCTGAATGGGGCATTATATGGGGGGGTGACATGCTGCATTATATGGGGGGTGACATCCAGCATGGGGCATTATATGGGGGGGTGACATGCTGCATGGGGCATTATATGGGGGGGTGACATCCTGAATGGGGCATTATAAAGACAGGAGAGTGATATCCTGCATGGGTCATTATATAGGGGGGGTGACATCCTGAATGGGGCATTATATGGGGGGGTGACATGCTGCATGGGGCATTATATGGGGCGTGACATCCAGCATGGGGCATTATATGGGGGGGTGACATCCTGAATGGGGCATTATATGGGGGGGTGAGATGCTGCATGGGGCATTATATGGGGGGGTGACATCCTGCATGGGGCATTATATGGGGGGGGTGACATCCTGCATGGGGCATTATATGGGGGGTGACATACAGCATGGGGCATTATATGGGGGGGTGACATCCTGAATGGGGCATTATAAAGACAGGGGAGTGATATCCTGCATGTGTCATTATATGGGGGGGGGTGACATCCTGAATGGGGCATTATATGGGGGGGTGACATCCTGAATGGGGAATTATAAAGACAGGGGAGTGATATCCTGCTTGTGTCATTATATGGGGGGGGGTGACATCTTGAATGGGGCATTATATGGGCGGGTGACATCCTGAATGGGGCATTATAAAGACAGGGGAGTGATATCCTGCATGTGTCATTATATGGGTGGGGGGTGACATCCTGAATGGGGCATTATATGGGGGGGTGAGATCCTGAATGGGGCATTATAAAGACAGGGGAGTGATATCTTGCACGGGGCATTATATGGTGGGAGAAAGGGAAATCCTGCATGGGGCATAATAAGGGGGGAACAGCCTGCATAGGGCATTATAAGGGGGAAACAGCCTGCCTATTGAGGACCTATGCTGCCTTTTGGGGACATTTACCTGCCTATTGGGGACATTTACTTGCCTATTGGGGATATTTACCTGCCTATTGGGGACCTATGCTGCCTATTTGGGACATTTACCTGCCTATTTGGGACATTTACCTGCCTATTGAGGACCTATGCTGCCTATTGGGGACATTTACCTGCCTATTGGGGACCTATGCTGCCTATTGGGTACATTTACCTGCCTATTGGGGACCTATGCTGCCTATTGGGGATATTTACCTGCCTATTGGGGACATTTACCTGCCTATTGGGGATATTTACCTGCCTATTGAGGATCTATGCTGCCTATTGGGGACATTTACCTGCCTATTGAGGACCTATGCTGCCTATTGGGTACAGTTACCTATCTATTGAAATACCGGTTGATTTAACTTTACTTGTTCTTCATTTTAAATATTGTATTTGTTCCTGTATTGTTTTTTTTTACTACAAAATAAGATATCTGCAGTGTGCATAGTAATTTGTTCATAGATTTTTTTTAAAACTATATTCCGGCCCTCCAATGGTCTGAGGGACCGTGAACTGGCCCCCTTTTTAAAAAGTTTGAGGACCCCTGGTATAGATGGACTAATAGAATGATGCTATGCCCAAAAGGTTTTACTTCACTAGGTGCAGTAAAAAAAATTGTATTCTATACACAGGTGGTGTATCTTGCAACACAGATAGGCTTCTCCACTGACTAACACACACTGCAAGAGGACAAAAAGGATTTGCTTTGCTAGATTTAGCCAAATGCTGTGAAAAAAACTTGCACAGCACTGGCACAGACCTGCCTGGCAAAAAGTGATAGGAACTGATGTAACCTAGCCCTGAAAAGGACTGCAATTACAATTAGTCTTTACTCCCAACCTATCTATTTAAGAGCACAGACCTGCCTGATAAAAGTGATAGGAACTGATGTAACCTAGCCCTAAAAAGGACTGCAATTACAATTAGTCTTTCCTCCCAACCTATCTATTTAAGAGCACAGACATGCCTGATAAAAGTCGTAGGAAATGATGTAACCTAGTCCTTAAAAGGACTGCAATCACAACTATTACCTACTCCCAAGCTATCTGTAGATTTGTGCGAAAATTGGCTTCAAATTAACAAAGTATAGCGCACACAGCAACAGCAGTGCCGTCTAACACGGAGCTACAGCAGTGAGAAAATGGTGGCGACGGGGAAAATGGCTGGGTCTTATAGGGCAAGGACATGTGACATACACTGCCAATGACACATGCCCTTGCTTGTGTGAAAAAAAGCAGTTCGCTCCGTGTGTGCGCTGCTGATAGGCTGACAGATTGCACCTCCCCACTGTAAATGCGGGAAAGAGAAAAAAAAATAGAGATCTTCATTATTTCTGCAGAGAGCCATCCCCTGCCCCTCCCCCCGCCCCGCTGTACAGTCAAACTGCGTATTAACATTAATTTTCAGCATTACTGAGAAAAAATCCAGTTATGATTTTGGTGCACGAACAGTTATCGAACATAACCTCGAACAGCCAAATTTTTTTCAAATCGTTCGGGTTCACCGAACGGCTCGAACACCGCCCAAAACAGCTCGAATTTGAGATTGGTGAACAGTTCGAGTCGAACACCACTCATCTCTAGCAAAGACTTGTGTATAAGGTAAAATAAATAACCAAAAACAAAAATACTCCTCCACACCTTGGGCTATGTTCACAAGCAGCATTTTTTATGTGTTTTTGCACTTTTGTATTGCTTTCAACCGTGACAAATGCATTCACCGGGAAATGTAATTTTAACATTTTACAACCTTATCTGGCCATGTGCTGTGTGACACATGCATACAGTGCTGAAAAGACATGGGAACAGCATGGGGAAGACCCCTGGAAGCATCTCTGACACCCAGGTAACTGCCTAAAAGTGTGCCCATCAAAAGTGATCCTTGCTGCATCAGAAGATGCAGACTTGCAACTATCCCCGTGCAAGTCCTTTGTCCCAGGGCAGTGTTCAATTGTACCTCCCCCATTCCTTGCAATGCAAGCGCAAGTATGCAGCCTGCCACCCACGCACCCTCAGGCTACAATACCATACTGCTTGCTTGCTTGCACTTGAAATTGGGCCTTTTAGGCATGTGGAGGTGGAATCTGGCCACCACGTCATGGCTGCATCGGCGGCCTGGTATCCATACTCAGTCCCCAGCCGCCCGGCGGCCGGGTGTCCACGGTTGGTCCTCAGCCGCCGGGGGCAGCCGGGTGTCCATACTCGGTCCCCAGCCGCCCCGCGGCCGGGTGCCCACACACGGTCCCCAGCCGCCTGAGGGCGGCCGAGTGTCCATAAACGGTCCCCAGCCACCCCTATTTGTCCCGATGCGCCTTATACACAAGCGCGCATACCAAAACATTACCTGCGCCCTCCCCAGTGCATTTAGTGGGTAGGACAGCCTAACCACAAACACGAGGACAAGTGAATGTGGCCAGGGATGGTCCATCTCACTGACGCCTTCACACTGGGTTAATATTGTGGAAGCCGGGACACAGTTGGACACTGGGATGCAACACGTCCTCCAGACATAGAGGATTGCGGGTCCTGGGTCAATGAGGCTTCAACACAGAGTTCAGAAGGTAGACAGCAGCAATGGTCGGCCTCCTACACAGCGAGTAAATTATTCATGATCATGAGGCTATCCATCTCCTTAGCTTTCTGTTCCTTGGAATGCAAGCGCATGTATGTAGTAGCGGCTAGGCCTGAGGTGGTCAGCGTTTTGGCGCATATCCTACCTCCTCCGAGGATTGCTGGATGTTTTCCTGCTACTATCCCAGTTCTATGGCTCCCGTTAAAACAAAGCTTCAGGTGATGAATGATGGATGAGGATATGTTTCTGTACCAAAAGGAGCGGTTCGGCTACACAGTTATAGGGCATACAGTAAGTGCAATGCCTACCAAAAATTTCGAGGCACTCCAATGCCCCTTGGAAGTGACATGGAGGTCAGAGGGCCTTAACTAAACCGTTTTTCCCATTTATAGCAACTGGGTCTCCTGTACACTGTTGGCCTAAGCAGTGAATGGAAGGCTTTCCAAAAAGTATGAGGAACTGCAATGCCCCTTGAAACAGACAAGGATTACAGCTTACTAAAAACCTTCTACCCATTATTGAGGAGTGGGTCTCCCTTAGTGTTCGCCTATGCATTGAAAAGCAAAAGCTGACTAAAATTAGGAGGAAATGGAATGCCGGTTGGAAGAGTCGTGGAGGTTAGAGGTAATTAAAAACAACATTTCAATGCCCCTTGGAAGAGCTGTGTAGTTCAGAGTGGTATAACAAGACGGTTTTTATGCCCCTTGGAAGAGACGTGAAGGTCACAGTAGCGTAACAAGACGGTTTTAATGCCCATTGGAAGAGACGTGGAGTTCAGAGTGGTTTAACAAGACGGTTTTAATGCCCCTTGGAAGAGACATGGAGTTCAGAGTGGTTTAACAAGACGGTTTTAATGCCCCTTGGAAGAGATGTGGAGGTCACAGTAGCTTAACAAGATGGTTTTAATGCCCCTTGGAAGAAACGTGGAGTTCAGAGTGGTTTAACAAGATGGTTTTAATGCCCCTTGGAAGAGTGGTGGAGGTCCCAGTGGAATAAAAAAGACAATATCAATGCCCCTTGGAAGAGTGGTGGAGGTCGCAGTGGAATAAAAAGACAATATCAATGCCCCTTGGAAGAGATGTGGAGTTCAGAGTGGTTTAACAAGACGGTTTTAATGCCCATTGGAAGAGACATGGAGGTCACAGTAGCTTAACAAGACGGTTTTAATGCCCCTTGGAAGAGACGTGGAGTTCAGAGTAGTTTAACAAGACGGTTTTAATGCTCCTTGGAATAGAAGTGGAGTTCAGAGTGTTTTAACAAGACGGTTTTAATGCCCCTTGGTAGAGACGTGGAGATCACAGTAGCTTAACAAGACGGTTTTAATACCCCTTGGAAAAGACGTGGAGGTCACAGTGGCTTAACAAGATGGTTTTAATGCCCCTTGGAAGAGTGGTGGAGGTCGCAGTGGAATAAAAAGACAATATCAATGCCCCGTGGAAGAGACGTGGAAGTCACAGTAGCTTAACAAGAAGGTTTTAATGCCCCTTACAAGAGCCATGCAGTACAGCATATTCAAAACATTATTCCCATTATTGGGGAGTGGGTCTCCCATAGTCTTTGCCTATGCCTTCCAAGCAAAAGCTGCCAAAAATTAGGACGGAGGAATTGCAATGCCCCGTACAAGAGCCATGCAGTACAGCATATTAAAAACATTATTCTCATTATGGGGGAGTGGGTCTCCCATAGTCTTTGCCTATGCCTTCCAAGCAAAAGCTGCCAAAAATTAGGACGGAGGAACTTGTAATGCCCCGTACAAGAGCCATGCAGTACTGCATATTAAAAACATTATTCCCATTATGGGGGAGTGGGTCTCCCATAGTCTTTGCCTATGCCTTCTAAGCAAAAGCTGCCAAAAATTAGGACGGAGGAACTTGCAATGCCCCGTACAAGAGCCCTGCATTACAGCATATTAAAAACATTATTCCCATTATGGGGGAGTGGGTCTCCCATAGTCTTTACCTATGCCATCCAAGCAAAAGCTGCCAAAAATTACGACGGAGGAACTTGCAATGCTGGCAACACGGACCGCGGTCATGCTGGTGGTATAGTGGTGGTGAAGGCTGAGGATAAAGAGAAGAGCAAAAAACAGCCGAAATGAGGAAGCGTATACCCATGTGTGGGTGTGAAGCGGTGCATGGAAATACACCTCCCGAAATAACACAGTGGATTTGACTTTATGTTACTCTGCTGTCATTTGGTGGTGATGAGAAGTCTGGCCCAATCCAGCCCTTGTTCATTTTGATAAGGGTCAGCTTGTCACAATTGTCAATTGACAGGCGAGTGCGCTTATCAGTTATAATTCCCCCAGCGGCATTAAAAACACATTCTGATAACACGCTAGCGACAGGGCAGGCCAGGACCTCCAAGGCGTACAGAGCGAGTTCATTCCAAGTGTCCAGCTTGGATACCCAATAATTAAAAGGCACAGAGGAATCACGGAGGACGCTGATACGGTCGGCAAGGTACTCCCTCACCATCTTTTGAAACTTTCCACTCCTTGTGAGAGTACCCCGCGACTCAGGGCCTGTAAGCTGGGCGGGTCTCAGAAAACTGTCCCAGAACGTTGACAGTGTTCCCCTGCCTCTGCTGGATTGGAGTTGCGTCTCTGTCGCCTGTACGCCTTGGTTGGGCAATGAACTGTGAACTCTGCCCTAGCGTGTTCAGATGGGAATTTTTTTAACAGTTCTGCAGCAAGGGCCTTCTGGTACTGCCCCATTTTTGTAGGCCTCTCCACCTCAGGAATAAGAGAGTGAAAGTTCGTCTTGTAGCGGGGGTCTAAAAGTGTCACCAACCAGTAATGACTGTCACCCAACATTTTGACAACGCGAGGGTCATGGTTAAGGCAGCGTAACATAAAGTCAGCCAAGCGTGCCAGACTGGTAACGGGCAAGACTTCCGTGTTCTCACCAAGATGACGACTGACCATGCTCTCCTCCTCCCTGTCCTCAGGCCACCCACGCCAAACCGACGGTATGACAGTTGTACAGGTACTACCGTCTACAGCGCATGATACCAGCTCCTGTTCTTCCTCCTCCTCCTCTCCCTCATTGTCGCCCAATGCACGTTGGGATGAGATGAGGCTGGGCTGTGTGTAATTTCCCGCTACGGCTTCTTGATCCATCTCATCATACTCTGGCTGCAATGCCTCCTCTTTAATTCTCTGCAGAGAACGTTGCAAAAGACAGACAAGTTGGATGCTGACGCTAATGATGGCGTCATCGCCACTCACCATCTTGGTTGACTCCTCAAAGTTTGTCAGGATGGTACATATGTCAGACATCCAGGTCCACTCCTGAGGTCTTATGTGTGGAGTCTGACCTGAATATCGATGGCTTGATGCAGCTGATACTCAACAACTGCTCTCTTCTGCTCTCAAATCCTTTGCAACATGTGGAGGGTAGAGTTCCAACGTGTGGGGACATCACACACCAGTTGGTGTGCCGGAAGCTGCAAACGCTGCAGCAACACAGCAAGGGCGGCGGAAGCTGTAGCCGACTTCCAAAAATGAGCTGACAGGCGGCGTACTTTGACGAGCAGATCTGGCAACTCGGGGTACGATTTTAGAAACCGCTGAACCACGAGGTTAAGCACATGAGCCAGGCATGGTACGTGTGTGATATCGCCTCGCCTCAGAGCCGCCACCATGTTACAGCCATTGTCACACACGACCATGCCTGGTTCAGCGGTCTCAGCCACAGATCTGCCTGATCTTTCACAGCTGTCCACAACTCACAAGCAGTGTGAGGTTTATCACCTAAGCTTATGAGTTTCAGAACAGCCTGTTGCCGCTTGGCTGAGGCAGTACTGCAGTGCTTCCTGCTTGCAACGGATGTGGTGATATCTGAGATGGAGGCTGAACATGAGGAGGAGGAGGAGGATTATGCGCAGGACCTGTACACTGTGGGGGCAACTGTGACTGACATAGGGCCCGCAATCCTCGGTGTGGGGAGGATGTGTTAATTCCCAAGGTCCGACTGGGTCCCGGCTTCCACTATGTTTACCCAGTGTGCCGTCAGGGGGATGTACCGTTCCTGGCCACAAGCACTTGTCCATGTGTCCGTTGTCAGGTTGGCTCTCCCAGTAACTGCGTTGTTGAGGGCACAGCAGATGTTTTGGGACACATGCTTGTGTAGTGCGGGGATGGCGCACCGGGCAAAATAGTGTCGGCTGGGGACTGAGTACCGAGGGACGGCCACCGCCAAAAGGTTGCGGAAGGATTCCATCTCCACCAGCCTAAAAGGCAACATTTCCAAAGCAAGCAGTCATGAAATGTGCAAATTTAGGACTGTGGAAGACTCTGGAAGACCTACGGGTTGTACTGGCAACGGCCCTCGTGTTCGTGTTACGGGGAACGGTTGCCCGCCTTCTGTCTGCGGCCACCACACTGCTTCTTCCTGCCTGGTGGGGTACTCTGCCTCCCTCCCTCTGTGTGCTGCTGGCCTCGCTCTGCGTGTCCTCCTGCCACGATGGGTCAGTTACTAGATCATCCACCACCTCCTCCTCTTCCACTTCCGCACCACGGTCCTCCTCCTCACTTAGTGGCAAGTGTGTCTCGTCATCGTCCACCTCTTGTGACAAATTGCCTGCGTCGCCTTCCTGTGGCCGTGGCTGTTCAAATATTTGGCCATCGCTACATGGGATCTCCTCTTCCACCACTTCAAGCAGAGAAGGCTAGGGGCCCAAATGTGGAAATGGACCAGTGAACAGCTCTTCAGAGTGTCCAACTGTGGGATCAGTTGCTGTCTGACGACACTCGGTGAGAGGAAAGAGCATCAGGGTGAGGAGGAGTATGCGGTCGAGACTCACGGCTACTAAGACTTGACCGTGTGGAAGACAGACCAGAGGCGGTGGTGCCCAGGTGACTGGAAGTATTATCTGCTATCCAATTAATAACCTGTTCACAATGATTAGTTCGCAATAGTGGTCTTGTTGTGTGCTTCCCTAGTAATTAGGTCAAGAACTGGGAGTGAGAAGATGTTGCTGTTGGTTGTGGCACATTTTCACCTTGGCCCCGGCCCCGTCCTCTGCACGCCCCATCACCAGCACGTCCAGTTCCACATCCCTTGCCACGCGCCGTGCCAATTGTAAATGAAGTAAAATAGCTTACACTCGCACTATCAATGGCAAAAGGGTAATGAAAAGGAGATTAGAACCGTGGAAGAGGAAAACCACAGTTCTAGTTCTCTGGCCTACACCAGAATCTTTTAAACAGATATATTTGTGTCTGAACAGTCAGCGAGACACTCAAACTGTTTTTTTTTATGTAAAAAAGGCAAAAAGGTGGATTAGACGCAGATTTGAACCGTGGAAGAGGAAAACCACAGTTCTAGTTCTCTGGCCTACACCAGGCTCTTTTAAACAGATATATTTGGGTCTGAACAGTCAGCGAGACACTCAAAATGTTTTTTTTATGCAAAAAGGTGGATTACACCCAGATTTGAACCGTAGAACAGGAAAAACACAGTTCTAGTTATTTGGCCTACACCAGTATCTTTTAAACAGATATATTTGTGTCTGAACAGTCAGCGAGACACTCAAACTGTTTTTTATGTAAAAAATTCAAAAAGGTGGATTACACGCAGATTTGAACCGTGGAAGAGGAAAACCACAGTTCTAGTTCTCTGGCCTACACCAGATATATTTGTGTCTGAACACTCACAGACACACTCAATTTTATTTTTTTGGGGGGGGAATACCAAAAGGTTAATAAGACGGGTATTTGTACAGTCTGACTGAGAAAAAACAAAACAGGATTTAGATGAAAAAAAAAGGATTTTTCCTGGCCCCTGAGAGCTAAGGGAGGGATAAGTCCAGCAATTTGACCAGCAGCAGCACACAGGACTTTAATGCAGTGTTTGTTAGTATAACCACTGCGTCTCCTATACAGCCTGCCTGCCTGCCTGATATCTGGGATGCGTATTAGTCCTGAGAAGGACTGTTTGTTTGATTTGTCAGGCTTTAGAGACCCTACACTACCTATTTCGCACTATATATCTCCCCCTAACTCAGCAGCACTGACCCTACACTATCTGATCCCGGACGACTGTGTCCAAGATGGCAGCGCCCGGTTTTAAATACTCGAGGTGACGCTGTGCGGCCAGCCAATCACTGTAATGCCCACAAACAACATGGCTGCGGCATTACAGTGACTGGCTGTCAATCCCTGCATGTTCATTGGCTCTGTAAAGAGCGCCAAACATGCAGGGTGGAGACACGAGCTCCCGCCCGAGTAACCCGGAAATGCTCGGTGCTCGCCGAACATCCCGAGTAGTGAGATGCTCGGGTGAGTACCGAGCAGTGTCGAGCATGCTCGCTCAACACTAATCATGACAAAACAGAAGATTCAATCTAATGAGACAGATAGAGTCACTTTGGCCAATGATTCGCCGGCGTCCGTCTTTTTACGCTTGCGGTAAATCAAAGTTAACCACAGTTTTGTGCACCTCTGAAAAGACGGACACTGTTGAACAGAGGCCAAATGAACTCCTGAGTTTCTCTACTGCCTCATTAGTGAATGGTCCATTCATTATTCAATGGGGTTTCATTTGAAACACATATTTTATAGATTAGATGGAAACCACAATATAAGTGCTCAGCGTAGAGCATAGGATAAATGTGAACTGATTCAAAATGTTCTGTACCTAAAAATGCTACTAATTAAAGCTTAAACTTAACCCACAAAAAAAAGTCCCAATTGGGCCCGTCATCTGTTAACAGTAATATAGGGGTTACCACATTACTGGTAGCATAAAAGCTTTGGCAAAGCGACATGGCTCCCTCATCCTCTCAAAAGTCCAGCAAAATATGCGCTTCCAAATGCCCCCTTACTTCTGAGCCTCACTGTGTGCCTAAACCGCAGTTAGCATCCACATTTGGCGTTACTGTTGCGAGGAGAGCCCAATTAATATATGGGATGCGGAATACATTGTGCCCCAGAAACGCATGCGGGGCACAATGTACAGGGCACTATAATGTACTGGGCACTATAATGCGCTGGGCACTACATTGGCATATTTGCATTTTCACTCTGCAACATCCATTGCTGCTCATTACTTAAAAACACCAGTGGAGTGAAAATCATTACTACACCAGTAGATTAATTCCCACGTGGGTGTAATTTCCATATAAGGGTCATTTAAGGGAGATTTCTGCTGTTCTGGCACTTACGGACTCTGCAAATAGAGTCCACAAACTATTCTAGGAAAATCTGTGCTCCGAAAATCAAATATCATTACTTTCCTCCCGAGTATCGCCATGTGGTCAAACAGTGCTGTACAGCCACATATGCGGTATTGCCATGTTCAAATGAAATTGCGAAAGAATCTTTGCAGTCATTTTTACCTATTTCCCCTTGTAGAAATATAAAATCTTGGGCTAAAACAATATTTAAGTAGTAAAAATGTAATTATTTTTTCTTCACCCCCAATGGTATAAAATTTTGTGAAGCACTTGTTGAGTCAATGTAACACGGGTACTTTAGATGCAGTGACATAGAAACACAGAGCAGCCAATACGGGGTTAATAAACAGGGGGGGTTTATAAGAACAAGGTCAATCTCCACGCAGGAAGCAACAAGGAAAATATGGCGGGAAAACAAGGGAAATAGCAGGTGAAAGTCTATAACTAACAGTTCACAGTCTGACAAGATGTAGCAGAGCCGAACCGGTTGTAAACGTCAGTTTGTACACTTAGCTGACACTGGCTCCTCACAAGGCAGTCGCCAGAGGATGCAGGTGATGATTTCTTCAGGCTTCCCCGTCCAAACAATGCTCTGTCTTCTGGCGGCAGCGGGCGGTCTCCGGTTTTACCCGCTGAGCCCCTAGTCCATAACACGGCACCTCACGTGCCTCGGCTCCACGGACCCTGCGTCCCTTATCTCTATAGTTGGGCTTGACTCCTCCGGTCCACTGCACCCGACTCCTGATCCCAGTACTCGAGCCAGGAGCCTGGACCCTCTCACACTGTTCTCCTGCGCAGGACCCATCTCCGCTTTCCGGCGCAAAACGTCCTCGTCTCTTCCTCTCTCTAGTCACACGAGGAGTCCCCCGGTCACCTGACTTCCCAGCTCTGTCTCTGGACACACCCCCAACTTCCCAGTCACATGACTCCTGTGCACGCAGTCTGTCTTCCCCCTGCAACAGGAGGTATTGCCCCGGCAGTTACGGGTCCCTTGCTCTGAAAGCACTTACACCCCGGTCTTCCCCCTTACATCAATATGCTCACTGCACCGCTAAATGATTTCATTAAGACGTTTTGTTTGTAAAATGGGGTCACTAAGGGTGGGTCCTGCTGTCCTTACACCTCAGAGGCTCTGCCTTCTGAGCTTTGCACTTTTCCTGAAACGTAGCTTCTGACCACATATAAAGTATTGGTATACTCAGGAGAAATTGCTTAACAAATTGTTTGGTCCAGTTTCTCTAATTAGCTCTTTTGAAAATTAAAACCTGGGGGGAAAAGAAAACTTTAGTAGAAAAAATGAAATGTTTCATTATACAATTCTGTGAAGTACCTGTGGGTTTAAAATGCTCAATGCACCCTTAGATGAATTCTTCAGGAGGTGTAGCTTTCAAAATGGGATTACTTCTGGGGGATTATGCAGTTTTGGCACATCAGGGGCTCTGCCAATGTGACATGGTGTCCAAAATCTATTCTAGCAAAAATTGTGCTCCAAAAGTCAAATGGTGCTCCTTCCCCTCTGAGCCCTGTTGTGTGCCCACATAAGAGTTTCTGACCACATATTGGATATCCGTGTACTCATGAGAAATTGCACAACAAATTATGTGGTCCATTTTCTCCTGTTACACTTGTGAAAATGAAAAATTTGGGCCTTTAGCAACATTTTCATTGAAAAAAAATAATATTTCATTTTCACGGCCCAATGTTATAAAATTCTGTGAAGCAGCAATGAGGTTAAGATGCTCACCACACCCCTAGATAAATTCTTTGAGGGGTGTAGTTTCCAAAATGGGGTCACTTTTGGGGGGTTTCTGCTGTTTTGGCATATCAGGGGCTCTCTAAATGTGACATGGTATCCACAATCTGTTGCAGAAAAAATTGCACTCCAAAATCCAAATGGCTTTTCTTCCCTTCCGGACCCTGCCATGTGCCAACACAATAGTTTCCAACCATATATGAGGTATCACTGTACTAAGGAGACCCTCTCATCTATTCAGCAATCCCTTTTGCTACCCTTGTGAAAATGAGAATTTTTGAGGTTAAAGAATCATTTTAGTGGAAAAAAAGTCATATTTAATTTTCACAATCTAATATTATAAAATTCTATGAAACACATGTATGTTCAAGATGTTTATTACACTTGTCAATATATTCCTTGAGGGTTGTAGATTCCAAATTGGGGTCACATGCAACATGATGTCTGCAATCTATTCCAGACAAATGCACGCTCTAAAAATCATACAGCGCTACTTCCATTCCAAGCCAGCCATGTGCCCTAACAATAGTTTTCTCAAAATTCTTTGTATTAATCCCTAACAGTAGTTTTCCACCACATATAGGGTATCGTTGTACTCAGGAGAAATTTCACAACAAACTGTGGTGTCTATTTCCACCTTTTACATGTGCAAAAATTAAAAATGTGGGGCGTAAGAGACATTTTAGTAAAGAAAATGTAATTTTTTATTTCTTTTTTCCAGGTTTTATCAAGTTGACGTTATTCCTGTGAAGCAGCTAAACAGATAACAAACTTTCTGAATGCAGTTTTCAATACTTAGAGGGGTACAGATATTAAAATGTGGTATTGTTTGCCAGTTTTCTCACATCTAGACGCCTCAAAGTCACTTCAAAAGTGAAGCGGTTCCTAAAAATAAAGGTTTTCTAAATTTCATTGAAACAATGAGAAATTGCTGATCAACTTTTAACCTTTTCAATAATTTAGGAAAAAAAAGTCATTTCAAAAATGATGTTGATGTAAAGTAGAAATGTGGTAAATGTTACTTATGAATTATTTTGTGTGGTATGACTATCTGTTTTAAGAGCAGAAAAATTTAAAGTTTGAAAATTGCAAGTTTTCAACATTTTTGTGAATTTTTAGATATTGTCATATATATGAACATATCGTATCGACCTAGATTTACTACTATCCTGAAGTACAATGTGTCACGAAAAAACAATCTCAGAATCACTGGAATATGTTGAAGCATGCCAGAGTTATTACCACAAAAAGTGACGCATGTCAGATTTGAAAATTGAGACTTGGTCATTAATGTACAAAGTGGCTCGGTCCTTAAAGGGTTAAACACTATGGGGCTGATTCATTAAGGTGTATACATAGTGGAATTATGGGCCCCAGTGAAAATTTGGATCTGGACCAGACCAGCATGTTGGTCTGATGTATGGGTCTCTGTAGAATTATATATCCTATAAAGACATACTGTATTTTTCGGACCATAAGACGCACTTTCTTCCCCCCAAATTTGGGAAGAAAATGGGGGGTGCGTCTTATGGTCCGAATGTACTGTGGAGTTTTGGTGATGGTGGAGCGGGATCGATGGCCGCAGCCACTATAAAAGCAGTGCACACTGCTCGCTCTGCCTCATCGCCTACAGCCAGACACCAGCCCCGCAGCACCTCTTCTGCCGCCGCCGGTTCCTGAGGGAGGGAATGGAGGCTCCTGCTTCCTACGATCCTGCTCCACCACCATCGCAACTCCCTGCTGCTGGAGCACCCTGGGTTCACAGCATTCCTCCACTTCCACCGGCTTCCTGAGGGACCCTGCCTCTTGTGAGCCCCACTCCACCACCCCCCGGGTAAGATACCTATATACCTATTCAGACTATAAGACGGACCCCCATTTTATAAAAAAAATTTTTTTTTCCTATTTTTCACCCCAAATTTTGGGGTGCGTCTTATGGTCCGGTGCGCCTTAAAGTCTGAAAAATATGGTATGTGCTCATCTTCCCTACATTAGACAAAAGAACAATACAGATAAAATGTATAAACCTCATAGAAAACACAGCAATAAGATCATTTTCTAAGTAATACTTCTAAATAGTAATCATAGAGTTACCAAATAACAATCATCACCATATTGTTGCTGAACAAGTTCACTATATCAAAATGAATCAACCATTCATAAATCATTTGAAGACGAAAAATGCAAACACACAATGACCATATACTGTATTATCACCACATAGTGTCTGAGTATAACCGCCATCTTGTTACTGAACAAAATCTTCTGCTCTGGGTGCAGAATTATAACGCAAGCGAGTATTTTGACCATATCATCATTTTCTGTAGAGTTTCATCCTCCAAGCTATATAAACTTGAATGCTTATTGGATGAAACAGATTATGAAAGATTTTAAAAATCGCCTTCAAATATTGAAATTCTACTCTGTATGCTCGGCCAAGGTCATTAATAAATATGTTAAAAAGAAGAGAGCCCAATACTGACCAATGTTAACTGTGACCCAAACACAATATGAAGGGCATGCTATAATGGCTCTGTCTGACCATACAGGAAAATGGTCTGATCATACCAAAGCTCCTGGCCAGGGGAGGAAGCAAAAGAGTATACAGACAGGACAGCATGAGATCGCAGCTGCTGGTTTCAGTGAGGTAAAACATGTTTAAAAACAAGCAGGGAAATGTTTTACTTAATTATTTTGGAATGGTGCGTATGTTCCTGCCTCATCCATGTTGTTGGGTCCTATAACTCTCAGGACATGTGGAAAATGTGTTTCCAGATATTTAAGCTCATTGACTTCATTCATGTTCCATCCACAGGTCCCTTAAATTTGTTTTATTTTAGCCATGGTCTCAAGCGGGCCTGCATATTTTAGTAGAGATAATTCATTACAGGTCTAGATCCTTCCTGTCCTTTGAGGACTTTTTATTCAAATTTTCCCAGTCCTTTGAGGACCTTTCATCTAAATTTCCATGTTGAAGCAGATATCACTACTTTCAAATTCACCACTTTGTTTCCTCTTTACTTCAATATACCCGAGTTTCTATTTCAACTAGGTTTGAGAGAATATGCAGAGTGGGATCCTCGACTAAGGGTCTAATCTCAGTCATCTGCGGTTTATAACGTAATTAATCCCTCACCAGAATACTTAGCTAGACCCCCATATATACATGTATTAATACTACTATTATTTCTTTACTTACTGCAGGGTATTTGCTCATTGTTTTATCCTAAGTTTTGTTTGGTAATGCTTTTATTCTGTGTACATATATTGCACAATACAACTTCTTCTGGCTCGTTGGCTGGGAGGCATTGGACTTGGGGAGCGTCAGTATTGGTGGGTTTATTATATTCTATGTCTGGAATCCTATGGGCAAATAAAAATTAATTATTGACAAAGTGTTTAAAGGGTTATTTTCCGGAAACTCTGGAAGAGGTGATATCCATAGAAGAAAATGATTCTGCGATACGGGCCTCCCCATCATGTAAATACCCGGGCCCAGATGGCTTTACGCCGGCATTTTACAGTTTAGAGAGCAACTCTCTCCAATAATGGCTAAAACATTTAATGAAATTGATGGAAATACTGGATTTGTCCCCCAATCTATAGAGGCACATATTAGTGTTCTCAAGCCAGGAAAAGACCCCTCAATAATTGCTAATTTTAGACCAATGTCTTTATTAAATATAGATATGAAATTATTTTCAAAAATCTTGGGCCAATAGGTTAGCTCCTTTACTCCCCTCTTTAGTTAATAATGATCAAGTAGGCTTTGTCAAAGGACGAGAAGCTAGGGACAATACTATTAAGACACTACTCATTATTTCTAAAGCAAGAATTGGGTCCACTCCACTAGGTCTTCTATCTATAGACGCAGAGAAGGCTTTTGATAGAGTTCACTGGGGGTTCATGGAGGAAGCTTTAAGACAGACAGGTTTGGGCCCTTGCTACCTACAGAAAATTATGGCACTATATAAAAGCCCAACAGAAAGTGTGAGAGTAAATAATTCCCTTTCTGCTCCATTTGAAATTAACAATGGAACTAGACAAGGGTGCACCCTATCTCCATTGTTATATGTAGTGGTAATGGAGCATCTGGCCAATGCTTTCAGAAATAATCCCAATATTCATGGATACAAGGTGAGATCTAAGTCTTATAAAGCAGCTCTGTATGCAGATGATTTACTTCTCTATATATCCCAACCACAAATAACATTTCCAATGACTCTAAAAGAATTTGATAGGTTTGGATCAGTCAGTAATTTTAAAGTCTAGAGGCCTTGAACATATCTCTCCCACAGACTGAAGTCTCACAAGTTATAACTAAATTTCCATTTAAATGGCAGAAAGAATCATTGAAATATTTAGGGGTCCATATTCCCTAGGAATAAACCATCAAGCTTTACTGAATAGAACATGTAGAGATCTCTTGAAATATGGTAAATTGAAGCTTTCCTGATTTGGAAGAATGAAAGCCATCAAAATGGACATTTTACCTCGTTTCTTGTACATTTTTCAAACAGACCCGATCTCTCCTCCCCATAGTTTCTTTCGTAGACTAAGATTAGCTATGATTAAATTCATTTGGGGTAAGATTAAACCTCGCATAAACATACAGACACTCTCTCGTCATAAATCAATGGGTGGTGCAAGCCTTCCAAATTTCAAGAGATATTTTCAGGCCTCTGCCTTGCTGAGGATCCTAGATTGGCACTTTTATGCAGACACTAAACAATGGGTGGGGGTGGAACAGGAAGGCTTAGAAGTCCCTCTACGACATCTACCATGGTGTCAAGAAGACTCAGTGACCTTGGTCAAGTGCAAATTAACTAGGGAAACACTTAGAACATGACATTCACTGGGGAAAAAAATGTTTCCAGATAAAACTTTTAGTCCACTCACATCAATATTTTATAACACTTCCTTTCTACCCGGATATCTACGGGGGTCCTTCCTCAGTCGGAGGGCAGTGGAGGACACCTGATTGTTTCAAATATTGGAAAATGATATGACACCTTCTTTTGTATCTTTACAAACAAAGTCTCCAAATGTGAAAATCAAATGGTTTGAATACTTGCAAATACAATCCTTTCTAGTAGCACATAACCCTAATGTAAATTCGCTCCCAAACTACACCTTCTTTGAGAACATGTTCCTTGAGGAAAATGGACCGACTCTCGCTATTTCTGTGATCTATGAGGGACTGGGTAGAGAGGAGAGAACGGAGAAGCTGGCATATCAGCGAGCATGGGAGAGGGACTTGGGGATTAGTTTGTCCCCTCTTGAATGGGCAAAAGGGTTTTTCTTCACACACACGCTCACTAATGCTGGGAGTGCACAAGAGAAGAACTATAAAATACTTACAAGATGGTATCACTACCCATCTAAATGACATGCAATGTTCCCTACAGTTTCAGAAATGTGTTGGAGATGTGAATGTGAAGTGGGTTCCATGATTCATATCTGGTGGAAGTGTTCTAGAATTAAACCATTTTGGGAGAAGGTATTCGATAATTACCAACGTATCACAGGTAACAGAGTAACAAGGTCTCCCCAAATAGCTCTCCTGTCAATTCTCCTTTCTTCAATAGGTACTTAAAAGAAAGACCTACTTCACAAACTAAAATGTTTTTATACAAATGCACAAAGCATGGGCAACAAACAAGGAGAATTGGAACTACTAACGCAGGAAAAGAAATATGATGTCATTGGAATCACTGAAACTTGTGGGACGATACACATGATTGGAATACAAGGCTAAAAGGATACAACTTATTTGCAAGAAACAGACTTGTTAAACGAGGAGGAGGTGTCGCTTTGTTTGTTAGAAAAGCGTATATCAGCACAGAGATTGAAGCTTCAGAGACTGGGAGTTCTGTGGAAACTGGGTAAGAATACTAGGAGAGAACAACGGAAAGGACACCATTGTAGGCATTTACTACAGGCCACCTGGGCAAACTGAAGATATGGATGTACTCTTTATGTATCAAATGACCAAGTTCTCCAAAAAATATGATGTAGTGGTCATGGGAGATTTCAACTATCCAGACATTTGTTGGGAATCTCTCTCAAGTAAAACTAACAGGTCAAGCAAATTCTTATCCTCTCTTGCTGACAAATTTATCTTCCAATAGGTAGGGGAGAAAACAAGGGGATCTGCTACTTTGGATCTAATCCTTATAAACAACGAGGAAATGGTTGAGGAGGTAAAAGTGGCTGGAACCCTGGGAGGCAGCGATCATGCTATTATAGAATTTTGGACTACTAGAGGAGGAAGACATGTGAAGACTTAAACTTCAAGGTTAGATTTCAGAAAGCCAGATTTTAAGCGACTCAGAAAGAGAATAGGAGGGATCCAATGGCTGGATGTCCTTAAGGACAAAACTGTCCAGGAAGGATGGGAAATTTTTAAAAATGAGATTCTCAAAGCACAATCGTTAACAATCCCGAAAAGTAGGAAGAATGGGAAGCATTTAAGGAAACCAGGATGGATGAACACAGAACTTAAACACATGCTAAAAAGAAAGAAAGAAATGTTTATCAAATGGAAAGAGGGAGGCATATCTAAAGAAGATTATAATGCAGTCTGCAGAACCTGTAGGGCATGTATCAGGTTAGCTAAAGCTGACAATGAATTAAGGCTTGCAAGAGATGTCAAAAGCAATAAAAAAGGATTTTGGGGGTATGTCAAAAGTAAAACAAAAGTCAAAGATGCTATAGGATTTTTACAGGATGAAAATGGTGAAATGGTAAGAAAGGATGTTGAGAAGGCTGTACTTTTTAATTCCTATTTTGCATCAGTTTTCTCTCTGAAAGAACATGTAACATCAACTGATCTTCACTGTCCTATTAAAGGAATAGAAGAATCCAGGTTATCTGTAAACAGAAAGACTGTGAGGGAATATTTAGCTAACATAAATGAGTTCAAGTCTCCAGGTCCAGATGAATTACACCCCAGAGTACTGAAAAAGATCGTAGAAGAAATTTTAGAAACACTCTCCATAATCTTTGAAAATTCTTGGAGAACAGGAGAAGTCCCAGAAGACCGGAGAAGAGCAAATGTTGTTCCTATCTTCAAAAAGGGAAGAAGGTGGACCCAGGGAACTATAGGCCGGTGAGTCTGACTTCTATACCAGGAAAGATCTTTGAACAAATTATTAAACAGCATGTATGTAAGTACCTGGATAAGAATGAAGTGATTAACCAGAGTCAGCATGGGTTTGTAACTAACAAGTCATGTCAGACTAACTAACTAATGTCTCAAATGAGGTACCACATGGCTCTGTCCTGGGACCTGTATTGTTCAACATCTTTATCAATGATTTAGATGAAGGAACTGAGGGTAAACTGATTAAATTTGCTGATGACACAAAGCTAGGAGGGATAGCTAACACTAGAGAAGAGAGAGAGGCTTCAAAAAGACCTAAATAAACTGGAGCAGTGGGCAGCAACTAACAGAATGCTTTTTAACAGGGAAAAATGCAAAGTACTACATCTGGGCAATAAAAATGAAAAAAGCATATACAGAATGGGAGGAATAGAGCTAAGCAACAGCACATGTGAAAAATGCTTAGGTATACTAATAGATCATAGACTGAACGTGAGTCAACAGTGTGATGCAGCAGCAAAAAAGGCAAATACAATTCTGGGATGTATTAATAGAAGAATACAGTCTAGATCACGTGAAGTCATTATCGCACTTTACTCCTCTTTGGTCAGACCTCATCTGGAATACTGTGTCCAGTTTTGGGCACTATATTTTAAAAAAGACATTGACAAACTGGAGCAAGTTCAGAGAAGAGCGACCAGAATGGTGACCGGTCTGCAAACCATGTCCTATGAGGAACGGTTACAGGATTTGGGAATGTTTAGCTTGCAAAAAAGAAGACTGAGAGGAGACTTAATAGCTGTCTACAAATATCTCAAGGGCTGTCACATTGTAGAAGGATCATCTTTATTCTCATTTGCACAAGGAAAGACTAGAAGCAATGGGATGAAACTGAATGGGAGGAGACACAGATTAGATATTAGAGAAAACTTTTTGACAGTTAGGGTGATCAATGAGTGGAACAGGCTGCCACGAGAGGTGGTGAGTTCTCCTTTAATGGACGTCTTCAAACAGAGGCTGACATCTGTCTGAGATGATTTAGTGAATCCTGCTTCGAGCAGGGGGTTGGACCAGATGACCCAGGAGGTCCCTTCCAACTCTACCATTCTATGATTCTATGATTTTGCTTAACAACGGCAGGGATGGTAATCCCGCGGTTTTGGAAACTTAAAAACCGACCTACTATATTGGATTGGTACAACGAAATGGTGAATTTATGCAGAATGGAAGAACTTTCTGCAGAATGTAATGGAGCCAATGATAAATTCAGATGGATTTGGAGCGGATGGATTCTGTTTCAGGATTCACATAATTTTCAAACTCTGTTTTAATAGTTTCAACAGATTTATGTCATTGTGCTCATAATCAGCTACATGGGCATAAGGACCTCCTCCCCCTCCCATCCCTTGTCCCTGTCTTTTCTCTCTCTTTTTCTTTCTTCTCTTTATATGATTTCTTCAGACATAATATAGAAGTTACCTCAACATAAGAACCTCTTATTGCTGATTATTACATAAACAATATGATGTTCAAGGTATTACGATGTGAATTGATATTGAAAGAGGTGATCTCATTGGAACTGTGGACATTTTCCATATTGTTATGTTTTCTTCAAATTCAATATATTTTTTGATTTGCAAAATGTTTAACAATCAATAATTAATGTTTAATTAATGTTTAATAAAACATATTGAACATAAAGGGTAATTTTAACTTTGGAAACAATTCTCTATCCGATGGGGTAGAAGATAACTGTCCAACTAGTGGGACCCCCACTGATCCTGAAAGACAGGGCTCTGAAGTGCCCGCTGTGAATGAAGTCCTGGTCAGTCATGTGCACTGCCGCATCATTAACAGATGACTCCTCCAAGGGAGTGGTAAGGTGCATGAACAACTAAAGCAAAATTAGTTGAACCGTTCATTGCCCCTTGTTTGGGGTGGGGTTATAGTTTATGGGCTGGTGGGGTTTGTGTCACAGTCTGACCCTGATGCAGGGTTTGTGCAGAGTAGGATGTCAGTCAAGCAGGAGGGAGTGATTACAGCGACCTCACTGTGTAGTGAGCACTGACTATTCATTACCCCAATGACTGGAAGCAGAAGCTGCAGGGAGAATATAACGTCATTTTCTCCCTGTAGCCGCACTTCCAATTAGGCTGCAGCACATGTGTAAATTGTTATTTTCTTGCAGATTCAAATAATAGCAGCAGGTAAATACTATTTTATATAATCGTTTAATCTGTATCTCTGTGTTTTGAGAAGAAAATAAATAATGATTTTTATTGTATTAATTATTCCATTTATAATGAAAAAATATAAATGAGGGTGTAAGTAAAAGTTCTTTCAATAAAACACAAGTGCCTGAATATTAACTGTAGAGAAATCAAATAATGTCTCCTCCCATGTGGACATTCACACCAGTGTATTGTCCGAGTGCTATGGCCTATGGCTGTGCAAAAGAATCGGTATCCCATACTGATCATCTGTTTTGCATCTAATTTATAGACACGTTGGTCTTGTAAACTTTTTTAACTGGTGATTTATAAAACGGATGCCATACAGATGTATAAAAGGACGTACAGAAAATATACGGATAACATACAGATGACAATAGCGATGAAAAATCATTCTTTTTTTAATGGATGAAAATCGGAAGATGTTCCATGCACTTGTGTGAACTTAGCCTATGATCCATCCAGTGATTCCAGAACAACATTCAGAAAACATTAATTATTTTCCTGGGACTTTGGGTGTTATCAAAATAACTCTGCTCTGGGAATCTGTATGTAATATAAAAAAAACTTTTTCAGATAGTTAACATTAAAATTCTCCAATGTGCCCGGCCAGCAGAATCCTATGGCCCTTAATAATGATTAGGTACAGTGACGTACCGTCCTATATAATGGACACAGACTATTTCTTGAGCACTTTAGAAGACTTCACTTGGCAACCCGTTTTTGTTATGAACTGCTACAAACACTAAGGAAAGATAGGAAAACTGTCCCTACAATAGGACTAAGCTGATTCCCTACGATGAAGCGGGGGACCTGTTCCTTGTGAACAGACCCGCCTAAGTCCTCGGCTAGTCTGAACGCAGACCTATAGATGTAAGGGAGGGGTCCCTACAAGAACTAAGGACTGGGATATAGTTGGACACCTCCTAGCAGAAATTGTAGCAGAGCAAAGACAAACAAACAAACAGAAGTATTAGTGGTCAAAATACCAAGCAAACTACAGAGTAAGGTACAAGGCACCTGGCTAGCTTAAGAGTAAATGTAACACTGAAGTCCAGCAAGGCCAGGAGGGAGGAGCTGGATTAAATAGGCAAAAAGTCATGTGACCAGCAAAATAGAAAAAACTAACAGGAGGGTTCTAACAGTTTTCCTTTTGGCTTCCATAGATATTAAAAGTCTGTACACCAGGATTCCTCAGGACGGGGGTCTCCATGCGGTCCAAGACATTCTGATTAACCCAAATAGAAATGAAGAATTCATTGTATTTATGAGCGAAGCATTACATTTCATACTTACTGATAATGCTATTAAATTCAATAATAAATGGCATCATCAGGAGGTCGGCACCGCAGTAGGATTCCTCTTCACACATATTTACACCAATATTTTATGACCGTTTTTGAAAATAATTATATTTTAATCTAAAGTCATCCGTTCATCAGATTTATTTGTATTTTTTGCTGTTTTGTGGACGACATTTTTCTGATATGTTCCGGTACAGACTCACAATTTAACCAGTTTGTTAATGATTTAAATAATATTGAAAAAATGTATATGAAATTTACTAGCAAGTTTAGTGATATCAGAATAGAATTATTAGAGATTTCAGTCTCTATAATTACCAATGAAATCATTACTAAAAACTACAGAAAACTAGTCTTTCTTGCAATAAGAAAGTGCACATGCTCCACATGTAGGAAACCCAATCCATACAGTCACTTCTTGTGAATGCGATGTATATATAATATTATGGAGAATTTCATGGAACAGGACACATAATTAAAAGAAAGATTCACAAAAAGATGGTACCCAAAAAATGAATCCCAGAAGCTCTGAATGGAGTAAGCTCCAATTGCCTTTTATATTCTAAAGATGAAGAAAGAAGAATAGAAAATCACTTTTGCTTTTCTGTTAAACACCGTCCCTTACCTGCGTCTATAAAATCAGTTATTTATAAAACTATTGGCATATAATTGAAAATTATCCAGATTATAAAGTAGTGGCCTGAAACGCAATTGCAATAACAAAATACATTTTAGTGAGGAGCCGCTTTAGTGATAGGAAAACCACCTGGTTAGAAAAATCCGCACCAAACGGAAATTACAGATGGGGCAATTGCACAATATGTGATTATAATGCGAAAACAAACTACATCAGACTGTGAAACATAACGCATCAGGATAATGAGTTTATTCCATGCCAATAAACATCATAGTCTATGTCCTGCTCTGTGAATGAGGAGCGTTTTATATAGGAAGAACAATACGTAACCTACAGGTCTAAACAAAAGGAACATTTTAAATCAATTAATACAGGAGCTTTTTCTCCTCATTTAATCAAACATATAAATAAAAACCAAGAAGGGAAAATTAATATATTACAGTTTGCAGGTTTAGAAAAGGTCCCACCACCACTCGGGGGGGGTGACAGACATAAGATCCTATTAAGAAAAGAAGCATAATGGATCCTCCATACTAACACATTAGGACCTCTGGGGTTAAATGCTAAATTTGACATGAGAGTGTTCTTCTAATTCATATTTTGTCCACTTGACCTTCCTCTATCGAATGCAGCAGAGTAAGTTTCTACCATGACACTTTGTAGCAGGGCGTATATAAGGCATACACTGATGTCATGATAGACTCGGGCCAGATGAAGCGTTAGTCACAGTGCGAAACGGCCGATACCTTTTAATGTTGCCTGTGTGCACATCCCATCCAGTGCTGCACAGAAATAAAGTATATGGGCATTTTACTTCCAGGGTGACTGACATGCTTTTGTCTTTTCTTTGAAGATCCTGTATGTGGACTACACCTTTCAGAGGGTCCAGCACTGACCTTGTGGTCGTATGTCCTGGGAGATCCATTATATACATGACATGGCTGCTCTTCCAGTGCAGCCAAGTGATCCATAGTGCTGGCCCATTTCTTTTTACTTGTTTCCTCACAGTAATAATACAGTAACATTACATCCATAGAGAGATAAAGCCATGAAACTACGTCATCCTGTGGCTACTGCAGGGTATTACATCACTGTGGACAAAACACCACAGTATAAAACCCACTGGAGAATGTAGAGATTTATATACTCTTGTATGTAGATGAAATGTCAGTGTGGCCTCTACACAACACAGGGCTGTGGATAGCGGCAGTAGGAGGCAGAATGTGAAATATAAGGATTATTTCCTATTTTCATTCATGTACATCACTGCAGATATACACCCATCAGCCATAACATGAACACCACCTGCCTAATATTTTGGGTACTTTGGAGACCTCAGTGATGTTTGCCGTGTAGCAGGGGGCATTCTCCTAATGAAAGGGACCTCTGCCAGTAGGGAACATGGCTGCCATGAAGGGAGATACTTGGTTTTAGATGAGTCCTGGTACGTAATATCAGGTTGGTAAATTCACCTTAGTTTAGTGAACAGGACGGTGAGGGGAGGACACAGAAACATTCACCTCGTGGCCAATATGGGCCTGAAAGCACCGGGATTTACTTGTCTTGACCTGTGTTGTGGTGTCATATACTGGAGCACAGAACTATTTCTCTTATACTTATTTATTTGGGAAATCACTGTTCCTCTTCCATCTGCAATCTTTACGTGTACCCTAATGTCACAATTGATTATTTCTGCTGCTATATTTAGGCGATTTGGTGTCCTCCTTACTATATTCTGTAACACTGCTGTGTTCCTCCATCTCCGATTGTTATTTTAATATGTCTTTGTGCATATGTTGTTTTTAATCTTTTCATGTCCAGCAATTTTGTATATCTAATAAAGATACATTTATTTATTAAACTTTATATTTGTTGGTGCATTGGTTCTTGCTTTTTTTCTAGGTGCTCATAGTTTTTTGGACAGTTAGATGCACAACATTTAGGACCCATCAGTAGAATCTTAAAAAAGGTATGTTACACTGCAAAACAAATCTTTTCTCATACTGGGTCATCTGATTATGTCAAACTTAGACCTTCAGCGGTTGATGACATCATCGCTTACGCTCTGACTGATGATGTCACAATGGCGATGATATCACAATACTATGGAATTCTAAAGTTAAGGATTCCACTGTCACTTTTCTTACTTTACCTTCAACTGTTGAAGAGTGAGGACGACTTTTACGTACTTAGCAAATTCTTTTTCATTGATATTAACTTATCATGGGAAGAAAAAGGAAGTGTGGTGAGGAGAATAAGAGGAGCGCTAAAAACAGATGCATGGAAGAGAGTTTTTCTCAGAGAGGAGAAACTTCTCAGGACATTGTACAGGATGTACCTGTTGAGAAGACAGAAGATCCCTGTACAACATCTTTTGGGCATCATCTACAGAAAAAGACCCCTAAAAAGGGGAAAAAAAGGGGGAACACATCTCGTGAGAAGGCAGATGAAGCCCCAAAGAGAGGGAGAATGGTGGAATCTGAGAGTGGAAAGGATGATACCTCTGAAATAAGGTTTAGTGGGTCAGCTAAAACCAGGAGCTCTCACAAACATCATGAGAGAGGTGAAGATCAAAGTTGTAGAGAACAACTTAAGAGAAAGAGGACATCTGACACTGAGACCACTACAAAGAGAAGACGTGAGAATGACAAAGCCATCTACCAAGCTCCAGAAGGTAAAGTCTATAGTCATTAAGTCACAGACCACATCCATGTTTTATATAGTGTTCATTTATTTTACAAAATGTAACCTAATGACATACTCGTATCCCGTACATCTTACCATGTACATCAGAGCTCTCCACCTTCTATACTTGGGGCTCTCCGGCCGGAACATGGTGGTATCCAACTTCATCATGTTCAAAGTTCATGACTGGGTTAAAATAATTGTCAATTTATTGTAGCATTATATGTGAGTGCGACAGTAAGATTAATTGTTAGTTCTTCTGTTTTTTTTTCTAGGAGTCATTGGTGCACAGACCACCAGCCTTTCAGACCCAGTGACTGCCCGTATTTCCCTGGAGACTTTCACCTTTACCAGGAAGCTTGGAGAGGGCAGCTTTGGCAAGGTGATGCTGGCCACACATAAAACCAGCGGACATCAGCTGGCGATCAAGATGGTCAAGAAGAGGGAATTGGTGGAGAACGCTAGAGATGAGATCCGCTTAGAGAGAGAGGTCCTGGAAATCACTGGAGAGAGCAGATTCTTCACACACGCCTATGGCACCTTCCAGACAGTGGTAAGAGACTCCTTTCCTTCTGGAAATTCCCCATTTCCCTCCATCATGTCCAGTTTCTTCCATTAAGAGTGTAAATCCAATCTTTGCCAGTGCAAATGAAAAGATCTGCTGTGTGCCCTTGCCGCCATTACTGATGACTATCGCTAGTGGATTTTGATTGAGTCTTGAACTTGTACGCCTCCAGAGTTTGCAGATCATGGGGACATTTTTTCCTGGACATGCATTATAGTTCCCAGAACCATGGTAAATGTTATCAGGATGGATAAAATCCACATTATTTACCATCATCTTCCCTCCTTTCACACAGGACTATGCATTTTATGCCATGGAATATCTGAGTGGTGGCGACTTGACTGCATTTATCAATTCCAGAGCCCCCCTGGATGTCTGCACGACCAGGTAAGAGAACAGCAGCTCTGTGATATCTGTGGCCGCTTTCTCCCATCATAGTTATTGGTGGTTCAGTAGAACAATTAATGCTTATAGGATTTTTTTTCTTCCTTCTTAGGTTCCTTGCAGCAGAAATCTTGAGTGGACTAGAGTTTCTCCACAGCCGGGGGATTATTCACCGGTAATAAGTCATTTCTTTTTTATACATAGGAGAAGGTTTACTTTGTAAAATACTGAAATGTGTCAGAACTAAGTAATCCGAATAATAGGTGGTGTTACGTCAGACAAAAATCACTAAAGATGCTCCAAATTTACTGTGATGAAATTTGGTGTGTTTTCAGACAGTCTGGTATACGTCTACCCAAGACGGGATTAGTAACTCTGCCCCCCCAGTGTTTAGTGAGTGGTCCTGTGCAGCCGCCCCCACAGCAACCCAAGCACTACAACTGATCCACGTCTGATTCACAGAACTATTTTTCTTTCTTTTTTCAGGGATTTAAAACCAGACAACATCCTTCTGGACAGCGATCGACACGCTAAGATCGCTGATTTCGGCCTTGCTGCAATGAATGTATTTGGCTCTCAGAAGATCAGTGACTTTGCCGGCACTCCCGGCTATATGGCTCCTGAGGTGACTATGTGACTACTGATGTCTCATATCTTATTATCCACCTGTGATCTTCACTTACTGTGGAGCTTGTGCAATCACAGATCCATCATCACAGCGGCACTCATTTACTAACGCTGTCTAATAAATGGACAGTGTAAGGGCCCCCATACATATAAGACTAAAGTCAGCCGAACCTGCCAATATCAGAGGGCTCAGCCAACAGTCTAATGTGTATGAGGACCTCTCAAGTCTTCACCTGGGAGGAGAAAAACACGGCACATCGGATTTCCAATGATCGATCTTTTGTTCTTTGGAGGAGTCTAGCAGCTTCTCTCTCATAGAGAACAAAGGAGCTCTCGCCCGAGCCGTGCATTCCTGTTTATGGGGGAGGTAGCTAACAACGATCTTTTGGCCAACATCTATCTAATGTATATGGGGGCTTAGGAGTGGCGGAACACTACCGGTAAACCTGGCCACGGTTGTTTTGTCTCCCAGGATGGAAAATGTACTAACTTATCCTTTTAATCTGATCTTTCCACAGATGCATCGTCAGCAGCCCTTTGATTACACGGTCGACCTGTTCTCTTTTGGGATCACAGTCTTCCAAATGGCCACAGGATCTTACCCGTTCTATACTGGTCGGAATCGACTAAGGATTAAGCGTTCAGTGCAGCATGATAAACCTCGCTATCCGAACACCATGGATTCTAACATCAGGGACATCATAGAGAGAGTGAGTAATTAGACCCTTATATCTGGAGATATAGAACAGATAAGACTGTCATGAGTCGTGATAACACGCTGAACATTTCATCACCATTGTGTTGGGTATTTCAGCTTTATCCAATACAGGTGATTGGGACAACGCTGCAGCCCCCGACACAGCCCCTCCTATATGTACAGCGCTTTTGTGTACAGTCTTATTCATACTATAAAGAGGCAGCGGCACTCACCAAAACCTGTTCAAACAGCTAATCATCATGATCATTTGGCATCGGCCCCCGTCTGATCTACTACAGATGGCCTATCCTGTCCTATCTTAACCTGTCCTATCGTATCCCATCCTGTCCTGTATTATCCTGTCCTGTACTATCCTGTCCTGTCTTGTCCAGTCTTATCCTGTCCTATCCTATACTGTCCTGTCCTATCCTATCCTGCACTGTCTTATCCTGTCCTATCCTGTACTATCCAGTCCTATCCTTTCCTGTCCTATTCTGTACTATCCCATCCTGTCCTATTCTGTACTGTCCTACCCTGTCCTATCCTGTCCTATCCTGTCTTATCCTATTTCTTTCTAGCAATGGTTGTTATAATAAATTCATCTTTCTATAAGAAAATGAGAATACATTTGTGACACTGATGTTTTTCTGGGATTATTTATATGATTACTTGTGATATAATAATGGTTCTTATATATTTGCAGCTCTTGTGTAAATCACCAGAGAAGAGACAGGTTGCTTGCAGCAATTTAAAAGGACATCCATTCTTCTCACCCATAAACTGGGAGGAATTGGAGGCGGGAAGGTTACGTCCACCATTTACAATGACACCTGTAAGTACACAGCATTATTTTATTATAATGTCACCTCCTCCTCTGTATAATGTGACAATATGTGTAAGAAATACTCAAATAATGAGTAATAATCATACATAGTGTAGGCCAGAATGTGTTTAACCTCCCCTGCTGGTAAACGTGTGGAATTACAGCATGGGGCAGGATGGGCAGGCCTTTACATGTTTCTCAATAGCGTAATTATTGTTCCCAATTCTTCAGAAGGCCACTTAGTTAATAACTTGGATCCATTAGGCTGCGTTCACACTGTGCATTTTTTGGGTGAAAGCGCCATAATGCTCTTGCCATTTGTTTTGGAAAACCACAGCAAAAGTATGCATTTTTGTCGATACTGCGGCAAAAGAAACCAATGTGGTTGTAACGTGTGAGCGCAGCCTAGTGGTGCAGTTGTAGCCGATGTGCATACCGCAGATTGCCAGGCACCACCAGTAGTTGACTTGTTCTCAAGCTAAAAGTACTGGTGGATCGTGGTGATTAGGGGTAATCTGCACATGGTTACCACGGCTCATCCACAATCTGTACAGGTGCCCTATGGAGGGGACTGATATAATGAAATACCTAATGAATTAACCAGACTGATTTGTCTTTCTTCTATAGATCCCAGTGATGCAAACGAGCAAACAAATTGAACTGCAGCAAGTGATGTCCAGCACTGAAGCTCGGAAACCACCCATAACCCCGGAGGACCAGCGGCTGTTCTGTGGCTTCTCCTATATCAGCGACAGGTGGAAGAACATTCAAAGCCACAGCAATAACAGCAATGGAAATGTAAAGCAGTTCCCTCCCCCCAATACCTGACTACTGGGTCAGGGAGGCGTGGACCTGGGTGTGGTCTGAAGAAACAGGCGGGGTCTGTTTGAATCCCACCCCTGAGCTTTACCATTGGTCTCTTGTCCAGAGTTCTTCCATCTACTCTGTTACATATCAGAGACCATGACCTCCTGCATTCTCTATTGCTGCCCCATACCTCATCTGGTGGCATGCTTCTTGGAGATGTAGGACCATCATACTACAGGACGGCACGGTGGCGCAGTGATTAGCGCTGTTGGCGAGCAGCACGGTGGTCCTGGGTGTAAATCTGGGACTCCATCTGCAATGAGTTTGTATGTTCTCCCCGTGTCTGTGTGGGTTTCCTCCGGGTACTCCGGTTTCCTCCCACAACTCAAAACATACTGATAGGAGAAAAAAATAAAATTATTAATTATTGACCATCATCATCATGTATCTCGTGTATTTCTGTATTTATTACCAGTAACTGATATATAGAAAGGTGGTAACACTGCACATTCTGTCATGACTTTCATATCCTATTACTTATAATGTCTACAGTGACATAAAACATTAATTTCTCAATAAGTAAGTTTTGAGCCTCCAGTAGTCTGCACAGTTACAATGTAACACGTAAAGTCACCGGCTCCTTCCTACAGCCCTCCCTATACGTTGTTATTGCTTCCTCCTGAGAATGAGGTTGTGTTGTTACTAGAACTCCGGGTTTTCTGTTCCTACGTTATGGGAATCTTAGTTTGCTGTAAACAGTGGAGGAAATAAGTATTTGATCCCTTGCTGTTTTTGTAAGTTTGCCCACTGACAAAGGCATGAACAGTCTATAATTTTAAGGGTAGGTTAATTTTAACATTGAGAGATAGAATATCCCAAAAAAATCAAGAAAATCACATTGTATAAATTAGATAAATTTAGTTGCATTTTGCAGTGAGAAATAAGTATTTGATCCCTCTGGCAAACAACACTTAATACTTAGTGGCAAAACCCTTGCTGGCAAGCACAGCAGTCAGACGTTTTTTTGTAGTTGATGATGAGGTTTGCGCACATGTCAGGAGGAATTTTGGTCCACTCCACTTTGCAGATCATCTCTAAATCATTAAAATTTTGAGGCTGTCGTTTGGCAACATGGAGCTTCAACCTCCTCCATAAGTTTTCTATGGGATTAAGGTCTGGAGACTGGCTAGGCCACTCCATGACCTTACTGTGCTTCTTTTTGAGGCACTCCTTTGTTGCCTTGGCTGTATGTTTTGGGTCATTGTCTTGCGGGAAGATCCAGCCACGACCCATCTTCAATGCTCTTACTGAGGGAAAGAGGTTGTTGGTAGTGATGAGCGAGCACTAAAATGCTCGGGTACTCGTTGCTCGGGTCGAGCAAATTGGAATTCTCCGGTGCTCGACCCGAGCAACGAGCCCAATGTAAGTCTATGGGAAACTCGAGCATTTTTCCGGCGGCTCCCCCACCGGTGGTCTGCAGAGGGCCTAAAACTTGCCCATATCGATGGGAACAGTGCTCAAATGACATGGGAACAGCATGTGGAAGACCCCTGGAAGCATTTATGACTCCCAGGTCAAAGCTGTCAAAAACATTGTCAGAGGTATTACGCCACTTTTACGGACTCACAATAAAACATACAAAAACGAAACCAAAATGGATTTTCCTGGGAAATATGTTAAGGAACATCCTTTCCAGGGTAATGATTTGTATAGAAGGCAAAATAAATAACCAAAACCAAAAATACTCCTCCACACCTTGGGCATTGTTCACACGTAGCGTTTTTGATGCGTTTTTGCACTTTTGCATTGCTTTCAACCAAGACAAATGCATTCACAAGGAAATGTCATTTTAACATTTTACAACCTTATCTGGCCATGTGGTGTGTGACACATCATCAGACACATGCATACAGTGCTGAAGCATCTCTGACTCCCAGGTCACTGCCTAAAAGTGTGCCCATCATAAGTGATCCTTGGCGCATGCGAAGATGCCTCCCGCCATGCACCTGTCGTTGCAGACTTGCAACAATCACCATCCATGTCCTTGTCCCACTGCAGCGTTCAGTTGTCCCTACCCCATTCCTTGGAATGCAAGTGACGCACCCCCTGGGCCATATTCTTTAGGGGAATACCCGGAGCCGGATCAGATGGGGGTTGTAGTCTCCGAGTGGCTGTGACCCGGTCCGTGCCCAGGGTGTCAAGCTCAGTGTGTGGCAGTCCTTACTGATGTTACTAAAGTTCTTTATGTCGACTACGCCACCCGTTGAATTGCGGTCACTACGGCCGCCGCTGCAGCAGGGTCCGCTGAGGCTGATGGTGTTGGTGCAGCTTAGGTAGTATAACCCCCAACGGGAGGGGTATAGCCTCAGGGGGTCAGGTGCAGAGGATGGTGGTTGTGGAGGTGCAGGGAGGATGGTAATCAGAGACAGAGTCGGGTTGTGCAGTTCAGGGTTTTTACTTACTGCAGATGTTCCGGTCACTCCGGCCTTGAGTGACCACCCGAGCCGTGCTGCGTCCACCAGGTCCTGGACTCGGCCAACCCCCAAGTAGTTCTGGAGCGTGGTTCTGAGCTCCCTTTCTGTCCTGTCCTCGTCTCTGGCCTTCCCCACCAGGGATCCACCTATGTCCGGCTCCCTCGGGCCTCTTGTTGGCGAACCCTTGCCTCTGGGTTCCCTGACCCTATGCGTGGTCTGCCTTCTGGGTGGATATGGTGGGTAGCCGTGGCAGATGCTGCCCACGGCCTCCGGTCTCTGGCTGAGGTATGCTGTAGCCCCCACCAGTTTGGGATCCGGTACCCTGTTGCCAACTCTTCACCCTGTGGTTGTATTTGGGCTCTCAGAGTTCCTTCTTTCTCCCCCTCTGGGTCTTTCGTTCTCTCCTCTCTCACTCTGGGCCTGGGGCTGCTCTGCTCCTCTGCTTTCTTCCACTGCTCTGCAAAGTCTTCACTACAACAGGCTGACTAGTTGCTGTCTGCCTGTCTGACCCTGATCTTAGATGGTGCCCACCTTATATACTCCCTCTATGTGTGAGCTCAGGTGACCAGCACCCAATGAGCTCCTAACTTTACCCAGGCTGCTCCCCCTATCTGCCCCTACACTACTGGGATGTACCACCCCCCTCCCACTCCAGCCAGGAACAGACTCAGTCGTACCTGCACATTATTAAGTGGGAGTACCATCGGTCTGTTCCTCGGAAATGGGATGTGTGTAGTGCATGCAGCTAACTGAGCTCAGTTCCACACTCCATCCTTACCCGGGAGTGGAATATCACACCTCTGGGTTGAGGTGCAATACCCCTGTAGCAGCCGAATCCTCAGGGTGCTACATTCCCCCCTGGTAAATCACAGCACGTCCTCGGGCTGTAAGAGATAAAACACCAAAGCATACAATTTTTGCATGAACAACATAATAAACTATCATATAAAACTTTTCATAAAAACTTTTCATATTAAACTTTCTCGTAAAAACATTCTTGTCTTCTGGTACCTCCGGTCACGGTGCAACTTGTGACCGGGTAAAGTGCGACAGTCTCTTGAAGAAACACGGTTTCCTATAAAACCAGTAGGGGGCGCTTTAGGAAGCGCAACTATATACAAGGGGAAGGTATGGCCGCTCTCAGTCCCGGCCAGGTATAAAGAAGGAACGACCGCTCTCAGTCCTCGGTCAGTGGGATTAGGGACACACGGGGTTAACAGTTCACTTTTGGCTGGTCCCAACGGGGACTATATTTTAACTAAGTAACAGTTCTTATACCCTGACGGGTAACTTTATACAGTCTCTTCACTACCGTACTCAACGACGGCGTCCTCCTGCTCTTTCTTTGTGGACAGTTTCAGTTTCAGACCCTTCCGGGTCCTCTTGCTCCTCCTCACACCGCAGCTCCTCCTCCGTCAGGCGATGCACATGGAGGGCGTAGGGTCCTTTGGCACACTTGTGCCGGGTGAAGGTGACCTCGTCCCCTATATAAAGGTCACGACCTCTGTGTCCCTCCGGTAGGTGGGACTCAACGTCTCTTCTTGTCACGAAGACGTCGCCTGGGGTGCGGTGATCTCGGATGAAGCCCCACCCGTGCTGCATATTAAACTTGATCACAGTCCCGGTGGAAGGGGGACCATGAGCTGCACGGGGACTCCTCCTGGCCCGGCTCTTCTGCTCCGCGCTCTTTATTTGGGCTTGTTGTTCCCGGACCCGCCTCTCTCTCCGCTCCCTCTCAAAGACCTCGAGCTGCTGCCGGCAGCACTCTGCACGCTCCGCTGCAGCTGCCCGGGTCTCCTGAGTGAACCCCATGAGATCTTCTCCGGTGGGGTCCCACTCAAACTGTGCCTCCTCTAGCGGGGGCGAGGTCCTTTTTACGGGCTTCGGAGCCGGGATCAGGGGCTCACACATGGGCCTTGCCCTCTTTTGGAGCTCTTGTTCGTAGTACTCCCTGGGCCAGACAAAGGGCTGCCCGTCCGGCCATGTGTGTTGGGCGAACAGATCTTCTCCCAGATGCGGCACTCTTGGTTTTATGGGCGCGGTGGTGGTGGCGCCCGGGTTGCCCAGGCCTTGCGGCCAGGCCTGGGGCACCTGGAAAGTGAAGGGCACCGTAAGGACGGCGGCGCCCTGGGCTACTTGGCCCTGCGACCAGGCCGGTGGCTCCGCGGAGGTAGGGGGCGCTGTTGGTATTGCGGCGCCCGGGGGTACTAGGCCTTGCGACCAGGCTGGTGGTACTTCCTGCTTAGTCACGCTCGGGGTCGAGGCGTGTGACGTCACAGGGGTCGCGGCTGCGGCTTCCGGTTGAGGCCTAGTCTGTGGCGGTGACGTTGCGGTTACGGGCACGGCAGGGGGTACTTCGGGCTCTGCGACGGGGAGCTGGGGCAGGTACGCGGTTTCCCGGTTTGGGGTAGAGACGTCCCCTTTACCTGCCTCCTTTCGTTCGGCTCCCTTCTCGGCGCCGTCTCCGGCCTTCAGTCCTCCTGCGCCATCCTCAGAGGCGGTCTGTCTCCTCGTCTCGGGTGGCGTGCTCCGCTGACGAGTCTCGGTCCGCTGGGCCATCTCTCGGCTCCACTCCAACGTTTCTCGTTGCACCCGGGCCATCCTCCGTGCGAGGCCCTCCAGCGCAGTCTGTGCACACTCCCGATCTCGGGGGAGCTGTGCCAAGACCTCCACTAAGCCTAGTGGGGTCGTTGCTTCTAGCAGGCTCCTGACCAACGGGTCGGTGCTGCTCTGCTCTCCTCTCGTTGTCTCCAGCAGGCCTTCTGGAGTGGCGACCGGCAACAGGCTCCTGACCACTGGGTCGGTGCTGCCTGGAGTGGCGGCCCGCATCAGGCTCCTGACCACTGGGTCGGTGCTGCCTGGCTCTCCCTCCATCTCCGGGTAGGCTCTTTCTGGACTCTGCTCCAGGCTTCTTGTCTCCGGGTGCGCTCTCTCCAGACTGCTCCAGGCGACACCCATCTTTGCTCTCTTGTTCTCAGTCCTCCCACTTCGAGGGCGGTCCCGGGGCCACTTGGTGATTGTCAGCTCCAGGGGCAGTTCTTTCACGCTGACAGACACCTCTAGCATCACAGTCTCTGTTGGTGGGGGCGGTTTCCACTTTTGGCGCCATTTTCGGTCCTGGCCCACGATGGGAGGCGGCCTCTTGCCATCCTCTGGTACGCCCATAATGGCGTCCGCTCTGACAAGGCGGGAAACCTTTGGAAATGGCGGGAATCGTCTCCCAGTGGCGGGAAACTCTGCAGATGGCGGGAAAAAGCTGTTAATGGCGGACAACCGGCGGCAAGTTATCCTGCCGACTACGCCAAAGTTGACGCACCCCCCTGGGCCATATTCTTTAGGGGAATACCCGGAGCCGGATCAGATGGGGGTTGTAGTCTCCGAGTGGCTGTGACCCGGTCCGTGCCCAGGGTGTCAAGCTCAGTGTGTGGCAGTCCTTACTGATGTTACTAAAGTTCTTTATGTCGACTACGCCACCCGTTGAATTGCGGTCACTACGGCCGCCGCTGCAGCAGGGTCCGCTGAGGCTGATGGTGTTGGTGCAGCTTAGGTAGTATAACCCCCAACGGGAGGGGTATAGCCTCAGGGGGTCAGGTGCAGAGGATGGTGGTTGTGGAGGTGCAGGGAGGATGGTAATCAGAGACAGAGTCGGGTTGTGCAGTTCAGTGTTTTTACTTACTGCAGATGTTCCGGTCACTCCGGCCTTGAGTGACCACCCGAGCCGTGCTGCGTCCACCAGGTCCTGGACTCGGCCAACCCCCAAGTAGTTCTGGAGCGTGGTTCTGAGCTCCCTTTCTGTCCTGTCCTCGTCTCTGGCCTTCCCCACCAGGGATCCACCTATGTCCGGCTCCCTCGGGCCTCTTGTTGGCGAACCCTTGCCTCTGGGTTCCCTGACCCTATGCGTGGTCTGCCTTCTGGGTGGATATGGTGGGTAGCCGTGGCAGATGCTGCCCACGGCCTCCGGTCTCTGGCTGAGGTATGCTGTAGCCCCCACCAGTTTGGGATCCGGTACCCTGTTGCCAACTCTTCACCCTGTGGTTGTATTTGGGCTCTCAGAGTTCCTTCTTTCTCCCCCTCTGGGTCTTTCGTTCTCTCCTCTCTCACTCTGGGCCTGGGGCTGCTCTGCTCCTCTGCTTTCTTCCACTGCTCTGCAAAGTCTTCACTACAACAGGCTGACTAGTTGCTGTCTGCCTGTCTGACCCTGATCTTAGATGGTGCCCACCTTATATACTCCCTCTATGTGTGAGCTCAGGTGACCAGCACCCAATGAGCTCCTAACTTTACCCAGGCTGCTCCCCCTATCTGCCCCTACACTACTGGGATGTACCACCCCCCTCCCACTCCAGCCAGGAACAGACTCAGTCGTACCTGCACATTATTAAGTGGGAGTACCATCGGTCTGTTCCTCGGAAATGGGATGTGTGTAGTGCATGCAGCTAACTGAGCTCAGTTCCACACTCCATCCTTACCCGGGAGTGGAATATCACACCTCTGGGTTGAGGTGCAATACCCCTGTAGCAGCCGAATCCTCAGGGTGCTACACAAGTGCATGTATGCAGGCAGCCAGCCACCCACCCACAGGCTGCAATACTATACTGCCAAATTTTTGACAGCTGCTTGCACTTGAAATGTGGCGTTTTAGGCTCGTGGATATTATGATCTGCAAAATGTACTAGGGAAAGATAGGGGAAAGCTGTCCCTACAGTAAGACTAAGCTGAATCCGTACGATGTAGCGGGCTGCCTGTTCCTAGCGAACAGACCTGCCTTAGTCCTTGGCTAGTCTGAACGAAGACCTATAGAATTAAGGGAGGGGTCCTTAAAAGAACTAAGGACTGGGACAAAAATGGGACACCTCCTAAACAGAAGTTGTTGCAGAACACAAAAAGACAAACTGAAAAAAGTACTAGAGGTCCCAGAGGACCAAGCGAACTTGACAGAGAAAGGCACAGAACCACAGGCTAGAGAAAGAGTAAAACACTGAAGTCCAGCACAGCCAGAAGGGTGGAGCAGGAATATAAAGGCAGATGGTCACGTGACCGCAAACCACAAGATAGAAAAAACAAACAGGAGGGTTCTAACAGTGGAGGCGGAAGCTTTTCATAACATCATGCCGACGGCCTTACACAAGCACGGGTCCCACAACATAACCCGTGCCCTCCCCAGTGCACTTACTCGGAAGGACTGCCTAACCACAAACACGTGGACAGGTGAATGTGGCCAGGGACGGTACGGAGCCAGTCCACAACTTTTTTTTGCTGACAGTTGTATTTAGATCGGTGAAAGGACTGGCATAAAGGGAAACCCTATCTAGCCTGCATGTCATTTCTCCCAGGAAGTCCTGTAATGCAGCTTGTTGCAGAAGCAATGGCAGCCAGTCCAACATCAACTCGCCCTCGTCGGTGGTGCTTTGACACACAAACACATCTTTCTTTGCGCATTTAATTTCTTGAATACAGAGATGGACAATGGCCTGATCTGTAATGCGGTTTGAGAAATAACATGCATAAGCATGGCCTATCCACATTAAAAAAGCAGCCATAGAGTGTCCGGGAACCTTCCCCCACACTTTTCTTAGCCAGGGCGGCTTTTCGACAGGGTTGGACGGGCCCACCAGAGAATCGGAGACTCCTCTGGTGGGCCCTGGCTTCTCCTTCAGGAGAGTTCATAGTGCCGAGGTGAGGCTATGATGATTATAGAGGCCACCATCTGCTTAGTTTTCTGTTACTTGGAATTCAAGTGCAAGTATGCAGCAAGCCACCCACCAACCCACAGGCCGCAACACTAAACTGCCAGATTTCTGGGCAGCTTTTTGCACTTGTAATATGGCCTTTTAAGCTCGTGGAGGCGGAAGCTTTTCACAACCTCATGCCGGCGGCGGCCGGGTGTCCATACTCGGTCCCCATCCGCCACTGTATCTCCCGGTGTCGCCTCCGCCTTCCACAAGCACGGGTCCCACAACATTACCCGTGCCCTCCCCAGTGCACTTACTGGGAAGGACCGCCTAACCACAAACACGTGGACAGGTGAATGTGGCCAGGGACGGTACGGAGACAATCCACAACTTTTTTTGCTGACAGCTGTATTTAGCTCGGTAAAAGGACTGGCATAGAGGGAAACCCTATCTAGCCAGCATGTCATTTCTCCCAGGAAGTCCTGTAAAGCTGCTTGCACTTGAAATGTGGCCTTTTAGGCTCGTCGAGGCAGAAGCTTTTCACAACCACATGCCTCATGTCTCGTGTCCATACTCGGTCCCCAACCGTCACTATTTCTCCCGGTGTTGTTTCCATCTTCTACAAGCGTGGGTCCCTGAACATTACTGCTGGTACTTTTCTGTGGGAATTTGCTTGCCTCCTACCAGCCTGGAATATTTCCAGCAAACTATGGTACGACGCCATGGTATTAGCACTGCCCCCAGTACCAGTAGCGAAGCCATCCCCAATTTCCTTCTCAGAAATTTTATTTGGTAGACTGAGTGGCTGCCCAAATACATTTTCTCACAAAGGAGCTGAAGATAGAGTGGCAGCAGGTGCAAGTTTCTCCAGCCTGTTAGATATTAGAGGGTGAACGGCAGCACATTGGATCAGTGATCAGCACTGAAGACTTGCAGCGCTGGGATCCTGGGTTCAAATCCCAGCAAGGACAAGATCTGCAAGGGCTTTGTATGTTCTCCCCGTGTTTGCGTGGATTTCCACCTCTGTAAAAAAGCAGCCATAGAGTGTCCGGGAACCTTTCCACACACTTTTCTTAGCCAGGACTGCTTCTCGGCAGGGTTGGACGGTCCCACCAGAGAATCCTCTGGTGTGCCTTGGCTTCTACTTCAGGAGAGTTCATGATAGCGCTAACTTTGCAGCTGCTATGGGGCTCTTGAGCGGGGGAGAAAGGTTAGCCCTCAGAATCAAATCCTCTGGTGGGCACAGTGTTTTTCAATCTGAAACAGCTTCTCAGTGGGAGTTGTAGTTCACCACAGCCATATTCTTTAGCTCGGTGAAAGGACTGGCATAGAGGGAAACAGTATATACCCCAGCTGTCATTTCTCCGTCACCAGTTTCCGCCCATTGTCACACACAACCATGCCTGGCTGTATGTTCAGCGGTGAGAGCCACAGATCAGGCTGCTGTGTTACAGCTTTCAACAACTCTGCAGCGCTGGGCGGTTTGTCAATTAAGCATTAAGCATGTTATCTTCAGCACAGCCTGTTGCCGCTTGGCCAAGGCAATGCTGTCAGCTTGTGGCTGATGTGGTCATTTCGGAGATGGAGGAGGAGGTGCATGAGCTGAACAATGTGATTACATTGTTGTTAAATTGGTGACGCTGTTTTTTATACTAAAGAAAGATCCTATTGTTTTTTTTTTTTAAAGTTTTTTTTTTAAGACAAATGCATTCACCGGGAAATGTAATTTTAACATTTTACAACCTTAGCTGGCAATGTGGTGTGTGACACATCATCAGACACTTCCTGTTTTATTTATGATGGAGGGACTCTGAAAGACATAAAGCCTATTTTTATAGGGACATCAGACGGCCCTTACTATTCTTAAAAGGCCAGTAGTCGGCCCTCGCTATTGTTAGGGAGCCATCAGCCGGATATGCTTTGTTGTTCCCATTATTAACAAGTGGGTCTCCTATACTGTTATTGAGTATCCAGTGACTGCAAGGGCTGCCAAAAATTTGGACACAACCCAATACCCCTTTGAAGAGACATAGAGGAGGGTCTCAGTAAAAAAAAATTTCCCATTATAAAGGACCGGGTCTCCTATAGTGGTAATGTCCATCCTGTGACTGCAAGGGCTGGCAAAATTTGTGAAAAACCTCACTAAGAATTTAAAGACACACCGAGCAGGGCCACAGTAACAAGGTACGACATGTTCCCATTAGAAAGGAGACGGTCTGCTATACAGTTATAGGGTATGCAGTGAGTCCAACGGCTGACCAATTTTAGGAAAAACCCCACTAAGAATTTAAAGACACACAGAGCAGGGCCACAGTAACGACAAATTCCCATTAGGAAGGAGAGAGTCTGCCATAGTGTTGGCCTATGCAGTGAATGCAAGGGCTGCCAAAAATTTGGAGGCACTTCAATGCCCCTTGGAAGAGACGTGGAGCAGGGTCTCATAAAAAAATGTTCCCATTAGAAAGGAGCAGGCCTCCTATACTTGTAATGCCCATGCACTAAGTGTATGGGCTGACAAACATTTACCCCTGGGGGGTATACATGAACATACTGTATAAAAAAATTTTTTTATGGGCATCATAAACACCCTTTAAAAAAATTAGGTGGGTGTTGCATCACGGACCATGGTCACCCTGGTGATATGGTGGTGGAGGATGAGGACAAGGAGGAGCACAAGAGCAAATAGCCAAAATCAGGAATCGTATACTCATGTGTGGGTGTGAATGGGAATACACCTCTCAAGAAAAGACACTGGATTGGAGTTTATGTTACGCTGCAATCATTCGGTGATGTTGAGAAGTCTGGCCCAATCCAGCCCTTGTTCATTTTTATAAGAGTCAGCCTGTCAGCATTTTCAGTTGACAGGCGGATGCGCTTATCAGTTATAATTCGACCAGCGGCACTAAAAACCCGCTGTGATAAAACGCTGGCGGCAGGGCAGGCCAGGACCTCCAAGGCATAGAAAGCCAGTTCATTTCACGTATCCAGCTTGGATACCCAATAATTATAAGGCACAGCGGAGTCAAGGAGGACGTTGGTACGGTCAGCAAGGTACTCCCTCAGCATCTTCCCAAACTTTGCAATCCTTGTGAGAGTATCCCGCGCCTCAGGGCCTGTCCGATGGGAGGGTCTGAGAAAAGTCTCCCAGAAATTTGACAGTGTTCCCCTGCCTCTGCTGGATTGAAGTTGTGTCTCTCTCGCCTGTACTCCTTGGTTGTCCAATGAAGTATGCCCTCTGCCGCCAGCGTTTTTAGATGGGAATTTTTTTAATAGTTCCGCAACAAGGGCCTTCTGGTACAGCCCCATTTTTGTAGACCTAGACTTATCCGCCTCAGGAATAAGACATATAAAGTTCTTCTTGTAGCATGGGTCTAGAAGTGTAACCAACCAGTAATGGCTGTCACCCAAAATTTTGAGAACATGAGGGTCATGGGAAAGGCAGCGTAACATAAACTCGGCCATGCGTGCCAGGCTGACCATGCTCTCCTCCTCCTCCTCCTCTCTGTCCTCTGGCCATCCACGCTGAACAGACGGTATGACGGCTGTACAGGTAGTACCGTCTATAGTGCTTGAAACTAGCTCCTGTCCCTCCTCCTCCTCTTCCTCATTGTCACCCAATCCATGTTGGGATGAGATGAGGCTTGGCCGTGTGTAATCACCCTGTATGGTTTCTTGCTCCATCTCATCGTGCTCTGCCTGCAATGCATCCTCTTTGATTGTGAGCAAAGAGCCTTTCAGAAGACAGAGAAGCAGGATGGTGACGCTAATTATGGCGTCATCGCCGCTCACCATCTTGGTGGAGTCCTCAAAGATTTGGAGGATGGTACATATGTCTGACATCCATGTCCACTCCTGAGGTCTTATGCATGGAGTCTGAAATGAATAACGACGGCCTTGTTGATGCTGGTACTCAACTACTGCCCTCTTCTGCTCACAAATCCTTCCCAACTTCTGCAGTGTAGAGTTCCAACACCTCTCCCTACACTGTCTGATCCGGAGTGACTGTGACGAGCATGGCGGCGCCAGGTCTTATATAAACCTGATGACGCTGTGCGGCCAGCCAATCACTGTAATGCCCACAACCAACATAGCTACAGTGCATGGCAGGCAATCCCTGCATGTTTATTGGCTCTGTAAAGAGCGCCAAACATGCAGGGAGGAGACCCGAGCTCCCGCCCGAGCAACCCGGAAATACTCGCCGAGCTTGTCGAGCACCATGATGCTCGGGCGAGTACCGAGTAGTGGCGAGCGCGTTCGCTCATCACTAGTTGTTGGCCAAAATCTTGCTATACATGACCCATCCATCTTACCTTCAGTACAGTGCATTCGTCATGTCCCCTTTGCAGAAAAGCACCACCAAAGTATGTTTCCCCCACCATGCTTCACAGTTGGGACGATGTTCTTAGGGTTGTACTCATCCTTCTTCTTCCTATCATGCTAGGTGTGGGAAAGACTTAGTGCAGCACAGAGGGAAAAGGGAAAGGGAGCCCAGACACTAGGGAAAGGGGGGAAGTGGAGACCTCCTAGTCTGGTCTAGCATCACCCTGTCTCAACTATCGTCCCTGTATTGCCTTTTCAGCAATTGCCGCATGCGTGCCTCGCCCTACTCTCCCTGGCATATGGCTATGGCTAGGGATGGAAGGAGATGAGCACTAGTCAACCTCTACTAAACTCTATAGACAACAAGGGTGGACAAAACAGGGGAAATGGCTTAGCTTTAGATGAACTCCAAATAAGCACATGGCCTCAAGCTCCAGAGAGAACGAAGTACTGCTCCTGCTAAGTTTCACAAGTAGAAATGGATATAGCCGGCGACTCCTTCTCAGACACACCAGGTATATATACACCCAGGCCAGAGAGCTAATTAGCAAGAGAGAAGTAGCCGCTCGGTCCTAAAGACAGACTATTATCTAGGAAGCTGTCTGCAATGCCAAACGTAGAGATCTCCTGCAACCCACTGCAGGGCGACTGTCTGTCACCTCTGACACACCCGTGACAGTTTTCCCTCCTCTACGAGTGGCCTCCGGACACTCAGGACTGGGTTTCCCAGGAAAAGAGGTGTGGAATGAGCGAACCAATCTGGGAGCGTTCACCTCTTATGCTGAAACCCACATCCTCTCCTCTGGACCATAGCCTTTTCAGTGCACTAAGTATTAAAGAGAAGTACGTTGAAGACGAGAATCTACAATCCTCAAAATCTGGAACTCCAGATTACCATCAACCATTACTGGGGGCGGTGGTAGAGGTGAGGGCTCCAGAGGTTCCACATACATTTTGCGTAAGGACCTGTGGAACACATTGTGAACCTTAAGGGCCTGAGGAAGCTCAAGACGAAACGCTGCTGGGTTAATGAAGGCGGTTATTTGATAGGGACCAATAAACCTAGGTCTCAGCTTCCAAGAAGGAACTTTCAATCTTATATTCCTGGTAGACAACCACACAAAGTCATTCACATTCAGGTCCAGACCTGGCAAGCGTTTTCTGTCAGCCATATGTTTATACCTGGCTCCCATGGTCTTTAAATTACACAGAACACCCTGCCACACCATGGAGAGCGACGAAGCAAACCGTTCCTCCTCAGGAACTCCTGAATCTCTTCCCCCACTGAAGGTACCAAACTGTGGATGATAACCATATGCACCGAAGAACGGTGACCTGCCAGTGGATTCTTGCCGATGATTAATCATACATAATGTAGGCCAGAATGTGTTTATCTTCCACTGCTGGTAAATTCTGCCAGCGGAAAAAAACTGGCGCCAAACCAAAGTGGCCATTAAGGCAGAAAACTACAATCAATAAAAAGGCATCAATTTGAGTATCCATCAATGTATATATGCGTCGGGAATAAAATATTGTCAGCATGATTAAAAAATAATTAAGAACCGATATAGTTCAATGCAAAAAAATAAATATATACATATATATGTGTCTAATAAGAGAATGTGTCTTATGGACGATACGTGTTAAGAGATGTACCAGTCACCTTTGTCGGTATTATACAGCCCAAATGCATGAAATGTGTACTCACATACAATCAATTGTTCTCAATTTTTTTTTTCTTACATTTTTAAAAAATTCCTCTTATAATAGAATATGTGATCATATCTGCAACCAGAATTATTTGCAGAACATGAATGATTTCTTTAGGAGTGTGTGCGTATTACCAGTGTGGTACTAGAGAATAGTCATGCACATTAATGTCCACTAGGTGGCATGATGAGCACTGAAAGTATCCTAGGGAATGCTGCAGACTACTGGGAACAGAACGCAATGATCATAAGGCTGTGTGCCCACTATGCGTTTTTTAAGCGTTTCCGCAGCGGCAATTCCGACGTCCACAGATGGGGGTTGTGCTCACAGCCCAACACCGTGCAGGACGCTTGGCATTTGCCACAGAACACCAGGATTGGCAAAGTCGACACTGGCGCCCTGTGCTCTTCACAGATGAAAGCAGGTTCACACTGAGCACATGTGACAGAAGTGACAGAGTCTGGAGACCCCGTGGAGAGCGATCTGCTGCCGCAACATCCTTCAGCATGACCGGTTTGGCAGTGGGTCAGTAATGGTGTGGGGTGGCATTTCTTTGGAGGGCCGCACAGCCCCCCATGTGCTCGCCAGAGGTAGCCTGACTGCCATTAGGCACCGAGATGAGATCCTCAGACCCCTTGTGAGACCATATGCTGCTGCGGTTGGCCCTGGGTTCCTCCTAATGCAGGACAATGCCAGACCTCATGTGGCTGGAGTGTGTCAGCAGTTCCTGCAAGATGAAGGCATTGAAGCTATGGACTGGCCGATTGAGCACATCTGGGACATCATGTCTCGCTCCATCCACCAACGTCACGTTGCACCACAGACTGTCCAGGAGTTGGCGGATGCTTTAGTCCAGGTCTGGGAGGAGATCCCACAGGAGACCATCCGCAACCTCATCAGGAGCATGCCCAGGCGTTGTCGGGAGGTCATACAGGCACGTGGAGGCCACACACAATACTGAGCCTCATTTTGACTTGTTTTAAGGACATTACATCAAAGTTGGATCAGCCTGTAGTGTGTTTTTCCACTTTAATTTTGGGGGTAACTCCAAATCCAGGCATCCATTGGTTAATAAATTTGATTTCCATTGATGATTTTTGTGTGATTTTGCTGTCAGCACATTCAACTTTGTACAGAACAAAATATCCAATGAGAATATTTCATTTATTCAGATCTAGGATGTGTTATTTGAGTGTTCCCTTTATTTTTTTGAGCAGTGTATATATGTCCACACCTTGCTATACCTGACACAAGCTATGCATTGATGAAGTGGACAGGACGTCCACGAAACGCGTCTGATTTTAGCTTATAAATAAATGGACTCTTAACCAAGCACTGGGTATTACATTCCTTCTTTGACCCGTAGGAGCGCGGAATCATTGCCACTTTCTTGCATCCACAATGTATGGTACTCGGACCCTTGAGGTTTGGTGTCTCCTGCAGCACTCCACTATACCATCACATGAGTTGTGCATTTCACCAACTCACCAAGGTGAGCATCCTTTTTCCTTTATACCACTACTTGTCTGGGTAACAGCGCTTTTGGCTCCCCCTCTCCATCTTATTTATGAAATGCTGGAATATCGCAGGTGCATTGATCAAACCAAAAGGCACAACCAGACTCTCGAAATGTCCTTCCGGGGTATTGAACGCTGTCTTCCATTCGTCCCCCTCTCTGATTCTAACCAGATTGTAGGCTCTCCTTAAATCCAACTTGGAGAATACCTTAGCTCCCACAACCTGGCTGAACAAATCAGGAATCAGAGGAAGAGGGTATGGATCACCGATGGTAATTTGGTTTAATTCCGGAAATCTAAACAGGGACGTAGACCGCCATCTTTTTTCTTCACAAAGCAGAACCCCGCCACCACGGGCGAAGATGAGGGTCTGATATGTCCCTTCTCCAGACTTTCTGCAATGAAATCCTTCATGGCTTGTCTCTCAGGGCCAGAAAGATTATAGTCTGGGCTTCAGTAGTTTAGCTCCGGGGGTCAGGTTAATAGGACAGTCATAAGCATGATGAGGAGGCAAATCCTGACATCGGCTCTCAGAAAAAAACTTCCTCTAAACCAGACAGAAAAGCAGGCAGAATATCCATAGAGACAGTAGCAATGGAAACATTCAGACAGTTCTCATGGCAGTAATCTCCCCATTCAACAATTTTGCCAATCCACCAATGGATTATGTTTAACAAGCCAAGGTATACCCAAAACAATCGGAGTAGGAAGATTGTCCAGAACATAGCAAGCGATGATTTCACAGAAAAAAAGGAGCACGCCCAAAAACACACAAAGAGAGAAAAAAAAACAAAAAACCTTGTGTCGTTTTTTTTTTTCTTCCAAAAATTTTGCTTGGCCGGTTGTAATGTCACGCCAGGTGTGAGTGAAGCACAGAGGGGAAAGGGAAAGGAAGCCCATACACTAGGGAAAGGGGCATGAGGAGACATCCTAATCTGGACTAGCGTCACCCTGTCTCCCCCTAACGTCCCTATACAGTCTCCGCAGCTGTCGCCGATCATGTGCCTTGCCCTACTATCCCTGGCGTAAGGCTATAGCTGGGGGTGGAAGGAGATGAGCACTAGTCAACCTCCGCTAGCACTCTAAAGACAAAAGGGGAAGACAACACAGGTAAATAATAACTTAGCTTTAGAAGAACTCCAACAGGGTACACGGCCTCAAGACTCCAAAGAGTACTTGATGCTGCTTCAGCCAAGTTCCAAGTAGGAATGAATATAACCGGCGACACGAACCTAGACACACCAGGTATATATACACCCAGACTAAAGGGAGGTAGTCGCTGGGTCCTAAACACAGCCTCCTATCTAGGCAGCTGTCTGCATTGCCAAAACGTGGAGATCTCCTGCAGACGACTGCAGGGAAACTGTCACCTCTGACACACCCGTGACATACACTACACATGGCAGCCAATGTGCAGAATACAATGCTATAAAAATTATAATCAAAAAGCAAGTATTGTCCTATAATTGCAAAATATAGTTGCTGAACCCACATAACCATGCACATCAAGTAATTCAGTCCAAAATCTGATAAATTAGTCAGAGACCAAATTAATTCAGCAAAACATCAAATTTTTATTGATAAAATACACAGACAACGAACAAATAAAGGATAAAAAGTACCTCCATACTGTGAGGGAACGACCATTGCATATACGTGCCTAGTGTGGTATGTATTTTGTGTGAAATAAATGCTACGTTGCCATATAGTGCTAAAATGCAAACTGTGAGTAAAGATACCCTAAACAGTGCAGAATGCAAAAGATAAAATAACAGGATGATAAACATACCATAGAGCAGCTGTATTGCAGGCACACAAGTTATGCAGCGTCCCTCTACCCCAACGCACGTTTCATCACGTTGACTTCCTCAGGGGGCGTGGAAATGTCAGAGAGGTAGCTATCATTTTATGTGTGGTGGGATCCAATGGATGTAAAGAGCGGATGTCACTGGACAGTAACCAGGAAGAACTTCGTAATCACCCTCTGTACATGGCGCGTGCCGTACCTCCGCAGCGCTTCCTGTGAACGAGACTTCCGGTTTCCGGTCTGTGGAGCGCACACTGACAGCATCTCCATGGTAATGTGAGACTTACTGCGCGTGCGCCCCCTCTATGGCCGGATAGCCCAAAGTCTGAAGCGCTAAACGAAAGGCGCACGCGCACCAAAGGGTGATATAAAGAATAAGAGAGAGGACAGCGTAGAGAACGATACTGAAAAGATGAAAAATAAAATGAAAAATAAATAGCCACATTGGAGAATTACATTAAGTGCAACATTGTCCCTAGGGGTCTCAGAGTCCAGCTATTTCCAACATTTGACCTTGACAATGAGGACTTACTAAAAAGATGGATGGAAGCGGCTACACGCTGCTCCATCACTTTCATGGAAATCATAATTGTAAAAAATACCTTATCTTTAAAATCTATTGACAACGAGATTGAACAAATTCATAAAACTATGAAGCAAGAATTATCTGCAGAGTCTCTTGAAAAACACTCTAAAGATTTTGAAAAAGATCTTGAGAAATGGGAGCAGGAGATTAGCTCTGGTAAAATGAAAAAATTCACCAGGGACATTGCTGATTATGATAACCATATGATTTTTCGATGGCAATACCGAGACTCTGCTAATAAACTAAAAAAATCAGTATCCCGAAGTAGCTCTCTGATGTCATTACCATCTGTCTCCGATGTCTCTAATGAGGAATCCAATAATCCAAGCAAAGATGGTCCTCGTACTAGATATGCGGGTAAACGTGGACCCCATACCTCTCCAATAGGACATCAGAGAAACAAAGAACAGAGGAGAGAACGGAACAAGCTAATTAATTTATCTACACATACCCTTAGCACCGTACAATTACAGGTGCTGGAAAGGGGTCTGTCATTCTCACCTTCTCGATCTCTTGATCTCTTTGTAGCTATAAAGGATATTCACCTTTTTGCCCGAAAGGTGATATTAAGAAAGTTACATTCGAGCTCATCTAATGAAGATTGCTTTACTACTAGGGAAGAACAGGAGGCTTTGGCCATCTTAGAATCCCTTTCTGAGGAAAATTCCACTTCCAGTACGGTGAGTAACTTCCCCCTGCATCTATACGGTAAATCTAAAAGATTTCCACCAATCAGTGTATGCCCTGCAGTGGATGTTTTTACCAAATTGGTGTCAGCTGACATAGAAAATTTGGCCTCAGCACCGTATAAGACATATAAAAACCTCATAAAGTGGAACAATCAGCTTTGAAGGAACTACAGCAGTGGCATGATGTCATCTACAAGCCAGCCGATAAAGGTGGCAATATTGTTATTTGGCCTAAAGAGGCCTATGAGAAGCAGGCTTACAAATTGCTCAATGATACACGGTGTTACCGTAGACTATCTAGTAATCCCACTGCTCACTTCCAATCTGAGCTGGTTCAAATATTGGAAAAAGGGTTTGAGCAGGGTATCATTCCTAAGAAAATGGTAGACAGCATTAGAGATTTACATCCCTGCATTTCAATTTTTTACATTATCCCTAAGATACACAAAAACCTATCTGACCCTCCCGGAAGACCCATAGTCGCAAGTATTGGCAGCCTGTGTGAACTGATATGTGTGACCATTGACTTTTATCTCAAACCAATTGTAGCTACACTGCCATCTCACATCAGAGACACTACTGCGGCATTACACCGACTTGATGGTATACAACTGGCTCCCAACTGTTATGATCTGCTACAGGGACTAAGGAAAGACAGGAGAACTGTCCCTACAATAGAACTAAACTAGATCCCTACGATGTAACGGGGAACCTGATCCTGCGATCAGACCCGCTAAAGTCCTCGGCTAGTCTGAACGAAGACCTATAGATGTGAGGGAGGGATCCCTACAAGAACTAGGGACTGGGATAAGTTGGACACCTCCTAGCAGAAATAGTAGCAGTCAAAGACAAACACACAACAAATATCATAGAGGTCAGAAGACCTAGCAAAACTAACAGAGAACGGCAACAGAGCACCAAGCTAGCTCAAGAGTAGTAAATACAATGAAGTCCAGCAAGACCAGGAGGGCGGAGCCGGATTAAATAGGCAAAAATGGTCATGTGACCAGCAAACTAAAAAAACCCTAACAGGAGAGTTCTAACAGTACCCCCTCTTCTAAGAGGATCCTCCGGATCCCCTAGGCCCAGGCTTACCAGGAAACCTCCTGTGAAACGCTCTGACAAGTCTGGAAGCAGAAACATCATCCGCCCTCACCCATGAGTTATCCTCAGGTCCGAAACCCTTCCAAGCGACGAGATACTGCAAACTCCCTCTATACCGTCTAGAATTTAGGATGCGGGAAATTTCATATTCCCCGTCCTCCACCACCGGAGGAACAGTGGCAGAGGCGTCACCATCAGACACATCAGCTTTTTTCAACAGAGAAACATGAAACACCGGGTTAATCTTCCAGGCCGTAGGAACCTCCAACCTAACAGCAGATTGGTTAACTATCTGAAGCACCTTAAAGGGCCCTACGAACTTGGGACCCAATTTTTTAGAAGGAATCCTCAATCGCAGATTCTTAGAGGACAACCAAACCATGTCACCAACAGCAAACAAAACCTCTTGCCGTTTCCTATCAAAGTACCTCTTAGATTTTTTGTTAGCCTCCTGAAGATTACCACGCACATCCGTCCAAACTCTCTCCAAATCACCGGAAAAACTCTCCTCCTCAGGCACAGCCGAAACCAATTTGGAGAATGACCCAAAAGACGGATGTCTCCCAGAACAACAAAAAAAAGGCGAACACCCAGCAGAAGAGGATGTATGGTTGTTAAGAGCAAATTCAGCAAGTGGCAGAAACTCAGACCACCCCTCTTGATTGTCTGCCACAAAACAACGCAAGAACTGCTCAACATCCTGGTTCTTCCTTTCTGTCTGGCCATTAGACTCAGGATGATATCCAGATGAAAACGACAAATGAACTCCCAACCTGTCACAAAAGGCACGCCAAAAACGAGCCACGAACTGAGGTCCCCTATCAGAAACAATGTCAGTAGGAACACCATGTAGTCTGACAATTTCCTTGACAAAGGCCTTAGCGAGTGTCTTAGCGCAAGGCAGTTTGATGAAGGGAACCAAGTGACACATCTTGCTAAAACGGTCCACGACCACCCAGATGACCGTGAAACCTTCAGAGGGGGGAAGGTCAGTAATAAAGTCCATAGCCAGATGTGTCCAAGGTGCACTAGGAACCTCCAGAGGGCAAAGCAACCCCGCAGCAGGAGCATGCGAAGACTTGGATCTAGCACACACAGTACATTGGCGCACCCACTTAATGACTTCCTTCTGCCATCCAGGCCACCAAAAACTGCGACCCACAAGTCTCTTGGTCTCAGAAATTCCTGGATGACCTGCCAACCGAGACTCATGACACTCAACAAACAAATCTCTCCTAAAGGTCCTAGGCACAAACAACCTCCCATGGGGAGTGTTAGATGGGGCATTCTCCTGAGCTTTAAGAATCTCATCCTACAAAACGGAGTCCAAAGCAGCAATCACAACACCTTCTTGTAAAATGCTCTCCTCTTCCTCCTCAACACCGACCATGGGAGAAAAGCTGCGAGACAAAGCATCCGCTTTAACATTCTTGGTACCCGGGATGTAAGTAACGGAAAAATTAAACCGCGAGAAAAAAAGTGCCCACCTAGCCTGACGGGCATTCAAGCGCTTGGCAGCATCAAGATAGATCAGATTTTTATGATCAGTGAAAACCTGAATGGGAAATTCAGCGCCTTCCAAGAGGTGACGCCAGTGTTCAAATGCGAGTTTAATCGCCAGCAATTCCCGATTACCAATATCGTAATTAAGTTCAGTCTCAGAAAAAATTTTTGAAAAAAAGGCACAGGGATGTACTCCATCCTTGTTTTCCTGAGACAACACCGCACCGACTCCCACCGAAGAAGCATCAACCTCAACCAAAAATGGCTTAGTCACATCAGGCTGCATAAGGATGGGAGCAGAGGTGAACCTCTCCTTTAGAAACACAAAAGCTTCAATGGCCTCAGAAGTCCACTGAACAGCATTAGCACCTTTCCTGGTGAGATCGGTCAGCGGTTTGACAATAATAGAAAATTTTTTTATGAATTTTCTGTAATAATTGGCGAAACCCAAAAACCTCTGTATCGATTTCAAACCAATAGGCCTAGGCCATTCCTGCACAGCTTGAACTTTAACCGGGTCCATCTCAAAACCCTCACTGGAGATAATGTAGCCCAAAAAACTAATTCTCTGTACAGCGAACTTACATTTCTCCAGCTTAGCAAAAAGCGAATTGTCCATTAATAACTGTAATACCTCACGTACGCTCCGCCAATGAGACTCCAGATCAGGCGAATAAATCAGAATGTCATCCAAATACACAACCACATTTTTGCCGATTAAAGGTCTAAGGATGTCATTAATAAGATTCTGAAAAAATGCTGGAGCATTGGTAAGACCAAAAGGCATAACCAGATTCTCAAAATGACCCACAGGAGTGTTAAAAGCAGTCTTCCATTCATCACCCTCCTTCATGCGCAACAAATTGTATGCCCCCCGGAGATCAATTTTAGAGAACCACTTGGCCCCCACTAACTGGTTAAATAAATCAGGAATCAATGGCAGTGGGTAAAGATTGCGTACAGTAATTTTATTAATCTCACGAAAGTCCAGACAAGGACGTAAACCGCCATCTTTTTTTTTACAAAAAAAAATCCAACAGCCACAGGAGACTTGAAAGGCCTAATGTGACCGGCGGCCAAGCTTGTCTGTATGTATTCCTCCAAAGCCTTTCTCTCAGGAATAGTAAGATTAAATAAACGACTTTTAGGAAGAGTCGCTCCAGGGACAAATTCAATGGTACAATCATAGTCTCTATGGGGAGGCAAAATTTGTGACTCCTCCTCAGAAAAAACTCTCCAAAAATCCTGAATAGGTACAGGCAATTCCCCTTTATCCACAGCAGCAATACGTCCGTTACAACACTTGTCATAACACTTAGGGCTCCAGGACTTAATTTCATTGGTAGACCAATCCAGTACAGGATTGTGCAATTTTAACCAGGGTAACCCCAATATTACTGGAGAAGGCAAATTATCCAATACCACCAAATCCAAATTTTCTTGGTGAATACCATTAATAGTGAGGGGAAATTCACAGACCTTATGAGTAACACTCTTCAAGGGAGAGCCATCAACAGAAACCACAGCAATAGGGGATGACAAAGTTTTAGGTTCTAATCTAAGTTTTTCCAAGAATCCCCCATCAATCACATTCAGAGTAGAACCACAATCCACAAATACCCGAAATTCAATTAATTCATCCTGAGCAGCAGTAGTGGCAGATAGGAATACTCCCTTAGAATTTAAACAGGCAATACGGGCATAACTGACCTTTTTTTTTTCTTTCTTCAAACGAAGCACACAGTTCTTAATAAAATGACCAGAATTTCCGCAATAGAAGCACAAGCCTTCAGAAAGCCTGCGATCTTTTTCCTGAGAGCGGGGTGCCATCGCCCCAATCTCCATCGGCTCTCCATTGTCAGCACAGACCCTCTCAAGACTCGGAGCTGACATAGCAAAGGATTTGCTCTCATTAACCCTTGCACGCAGTCTCCTGTCCACCCGTATAGCTAATTGCATTGCCTCCTGCAAGTTTCCAGGTGTGGGATAAGCAATCAGTAAATCCTTAACCCTTTCACCTAGCCCTGCAAGAAACAAGCTTTTCAAAGCTGAATCGTTCCACCCCACCTGGGCAGACCACCGACGGAAGTGAGAACAATATTTTTCCACATTACCTGATCCCTGCCTCAAACGTCTCAATTCAGACTCAGCAGATGAGACACGATCAGGATCATCATACAACAAACCCAAAGCAGAAAAAAAACTATCCACTGATCTAAAGCACGGATCACTAGTTTGGAGAGAGAAGGCCCATCCCTGAGGATCTTTGCGCAAAAGTGACATTATGAACCCTATGCGCTGTGATTCATCACCAGAGGATCCGGGTCTCAAACGAAAATACAATAAACAAGCATTTTTAAAAGAAAAAAAATCTTGTTGTTCGCCAAAAAATAAATCAGGCAGACGTACCTTTGGTTCCACAAAATGTGCTCCAGAACAGCTACTCATGTGTTGTTGGAGCTTGGCCACCTCCAGAGAGAGTCCCTGCAAGCGTTGAGCCAAATCTTGAACAGAGACCATGATGGAAAACTGGAGGTCTTTCCTTAGAGAAGATTTTATTATTTTTTTTCTTTTAGGGCTGGACTTACTGTTATGATCTGCTACAGGGACTAAGGAAAGACAGGAGAACTGTCCCTACAATAGAACTAAACTAGATCCCTACGATGTAACGGGGAACCTGATCCTGCGATCAGACCCGCTAAAGTCCTCGGCTAGTCTGAACGAAGACCTATAGATGTGAGGGAGGGATCCCTACAAGAACTAGGGACTGGGATAAGTTGGACACCTCCTAGCAGAAATAGTAGCAGTCAAAGACAAACACACAACAAAAAGCATAGAGGTCAGAAGACCTAGCAAAACTAACAGAGAACGGCAACAGAGCACCAAGCTAGCTCAAGAGTAGTAAATACAATGAAGTCCAGCAAGACCAGGAGGGCGGAGCCGGATTAAATAGGCAAAAATGGTCATGTGACCAGCAAACTAAAAAAACCCTAACAGGAGAGTTCTAACAGTACCCCCTCTTCTAAGAGGATCCTCCGGATCCCCTAGGCCCAGGCTTACCAGGAAACCTCCTGTGAAACGCTCTGACAAGTCTGGAAGCAGAAACATCATCCGCCCTCACCCATGAGTTATCCTCAGGTCCGAAACCCTTCCAAGCGACGAGATACTGCAAACTCCCTCTATACCGTCTAGAATTTAGGATGCGGGAAATTTCATATTCCCCGTCCTCCACCACCGGAGGAACAGTGGCAGAGGCGTCACCATCAGACACATCAGCTTTTTTCAACAGAGAAACATGAAACACCGGGTTAATCTTCCAGGCCGTAGGAACCTCCAACCTAACAGCAGATTGGTTAACTATCTGAAGCACCTTAAAGGGCCCTACGAACTTGGGACCCAATTTTTTAGAAGGAATCCTCAATCGCAGATTCTTAGAGGACAACCAAACCATGTCACCAACAGCAAACAAAACCTCTTGCCGTTTCCTATCAAAGTACCTCTTAGATTTTTTGTTAGCCTCCTGAAGATTACCACGCACATCCGTCCAAACTCTCTCCAAATCACCGGAAAAACTCTCCTCCTCAGGCACAGCCGAAACCAATTTGGAGAATGACCCAAAAGACGGATGTCTCCCAGAACAACAAAAAAAAGGCGAACACCCAGCAGAAGAGGATGTATGGTTGTTAAGAGCAAATTCAGCAAGTGGCAGAAACTCAGACCACCCCTCTTGATTGTCTGCCACAAAACAACGCAAGAACTGCTCAACATCCTGGTTCTTCCTTTCTGTCTGGCCATTAGACTCAGGATGATATCCAGATGAAAACGACAAATGAACTCCCAACCTGTCACAAAAGGCACGCCAAAAACGAGCCACGAACTGAGGTCCCCTATCAGAAACAATGTCAGTAGGAACACCATGTAGTCTGACAATTTCCTTGACAAAGGCCTTAGCGAGTGTCTTAGCGCAAGGCAGTTTGATGAAGGGAACCAAGTGACACATCTTGCTAAAACGGTCCACGACCACCCAGATGACCGTGAAACCTTCAGAGGGGGGAAGGTCAGTAATAAAGTCCATAGCCAGATGTGTCCAAGGTGCACTAGGAACCTCCAGAGGGCAAAGCAACCCCGCAGCAGGAGCATGCGAAGACTTGGATCTAGCACACACAGTACATTGGCGCACCCACTTAATGACTTCCTTCTGCCATCCAGGCCACCAAAAACTGCGACCCACAAGTCTCTTGGTCTCAGAAATTCCTGGATGACCTGCCAACCGAGACTCATGACACTCAACAAACAAATCTCTCCTAAAGGTCCTAGGCACAAACAACCTCCCATGGGGAGTGTTAGATGGGGCATTCTCCTGAGCTTTAAGAATCTCATCCTACAAAACGGAGTCCAAAGCAGCAATCACAACACCTTCTTGTAAAATGCTCTCCTCTTCCTCCTCAACACCGACCATGGGAGAAAAGCTGCGAGACAAAGCATCCGCTTTAACATTCTTGGTACCCGGGATGTAAGTAACGGAAAAATTAAACCGCGAGAAAAAAAGTGCCCACCTAGCCTGACGGGCATTCAAGCGCTTGGCAGCATCAAGATAGATCAGATTTTTATGATCAGTGAAAACCTGAATGGGAAATTCAGCGCCTTCCAAGAGGTGACGCCAGTGTTCAAATGCGAGTTTAATCGCCAGCAATTCCCGATTACCAATATCGTAATTAAGTTCAGTCTCAGAAAAAATTTTTGAAAAAAAGGCACAGGGATGTACTCCATCCTTGTTTTCCTGAGACAACACCGCACCGACTCCCACCGAAGAAGCATCAACCTCAACCAAAAATGGCTTAGTCACATCAGGCTGCATAAGGATGGGAGCAGAGGTGAACCTCTCCTTTAGAAACACAAAAGCTTCAATGGCCTCAGAAGTCCACTGAACAGCATTAGCACCTTTCCTGGTGAGATCGGTCAGCGGTTTGACAATAATAGAAAATTTTTTTATGAATTTTCTGTAATAATTGGCGAAACCCAAAAACCTCTGTATCGATTTCAAACCAATAGGCCTAGGCCATTCCTGCACAGCTTGAACTTTAACCGGGTCCATCTCAAAACCCTCACTGGAGATAATGTAGCCCAAAAAACTAATTCTCTGTACAGCGAACTTACATTTCTCCAGCTTAGCAAAAAGCGAATTGTCCATTAATAACTGTAATACCTCACGTACGCTCCGCCAATGAGACTCCAGATCAGGCGAATAAATCAGAATGTCATCCAAATACACAACCACATTTTTGCCGATTAAAGGTCTAAGGATGTCATTAATAAGATTCTGAAAAAATGCTGGAGCATTGGTAAGACCAAAAGGCATAACCAGATTCTCAAAATGACCCACAGGAGTGTTAAAAGCAGTCTTCCATTCATCACCCTCCTTCATGCGCAACAAATTGTATGCCCCCCGGAGATCAATTTTAGAGAACCACTTGGCCCCCACTAACTGGTTAAATAAATCAGGAATCAATGGCAGTGGGTAAAGATTGCGTACAGTAATTTTATTAATCTCACGAAAGTCCAGACAAGGACGTAAACCGCCATCTTTTTTTTTACAAAAAAAAATCCAACAGCCACAGGAGACTTGAAAGGCCTAATGTGACCGGCGGCCAAGCTTGTCTGTATGTATTCCTCCAAAGCCTTTCTCTCAGGAATAGTAAGATTAAATAAACGACTTTTAGGAAGAGTCGCTCCAGGGACAAATTCAATGGTACAATCATAGTCTCTATGGGGAGGCAAAATTTGTGACTCCTCCTCAGAAAAAACTCTCCAAAAATCCTGAATAGGTACAGGCAATTCCCCTTTATCCACAGCAGCAATACGTCCGTTACAACACTTGTCATAACACTTAGGGCTCCAGGACTTAATTTCATTGGTAGACCAATCCAGTACAGGATTGTGCAATTTTAACCAGGGTAACCCCAATATTACTGGAGAAGGCAAATTATCCAATACCACCAAATCCAAATTTTCTTGGTGAATACCATTAATAGTGAGGGGAAATTCACAGACCTTATGAGTAACACTCTTCAAGGGAGAGCCATCAACAGAAACCACAGCAATAGGGGATGACAAAGTTTTAGGTTCTAATCTAAGTTTTTCCAAGAATCCCCCATCAATCACATTCAGAGTAGAACCACAATCCACAAATACCCGAAATTCAATTAATTCATCCTGAGCAGCAGTAGTGGCAGATAGGAATACTCCCTTAGAATTTAAACAGGCAATACGGGCATAACTGACCTTTTTTTTTTCTTTCTTCAAACGAAGCACACAGTTCTTAATAAAATGACCAGAATTTCCGCAATAGAAGCACAAGCCTTCAGAAAGCCTGCGATCTTTTTCCTGAGAGCGGGGTGCCATCGCCCCAATCTCCATCGGCTCTCCATTGTCAGCACAGACCCTCTCAAGACTCGGAGCTGACATAGCAAAGGATTTGCTCTCATTAACCCTTGCACGCAGTCTCCTGTCCACCCGTATAGCTAATTGCATTGCCTCCTGCAAGTTTCCAGGTGTGGGATAAGCAATCAGTAAATCCTTAACCCTTTCACCTAGCCCTGCAAGAAACAAGCTTTTCAAAGCTGAATCGTTCCACCCCACCTGGGCAGACCACCGACGGAAGTGAGAACAATATTTTTCCACATTACCTGATCCCTGCCTCAAACGTCTCAATTCAGACTCAGCAGATGAGACACGATCAGGATCATCATACAACAAACCCAAAGCAGAAAAAAAACTATCCACTGATCTAAAGCACGGATCACTAGTTTGGAGAGAGAAGGCCCATCCCTGAGGATCTTTGCGCAAAAGTGACATTATGAACCCTATGCGCTGTGATTCATCACCAGAGGATCCGGGTCTCAAACGAAAATACAATAAACAAGCATTTTTAAAAGAAAAAAAATCTTGTTGTTCGCCAAAAAATAAATCAGGCAGACGTACCTTTGGTTCCACAAAATGTGCTCCAGAACAGCTACTCATGTGTTGTTGGAGCTTGGCCACCTCCAGAGAGAGTCCCTGCAAGCGTTGAGCCAAATCTTGAACAGAGACCATGATGGAAAACTGGAGGTCTTTCCTTAGAGAAGATTTTATTATTTTTTTTCTTTTAGGGCTGGACTTACTGTTATGATCTGCTACAGGGACTAAGGAAAGACAGGAGAACTGTCCCTACAATAGAACTAAACTAGATCCCTACGATGTAACGGGGAACCTGATCCTGCGATCAGACCCGCTAAAGTCCTCGGCTAGTCTGAACGAAGACCTATAGATGTGAGGGAGGGATCCCTACAAGAACTAGGGACTGGGATAAGTTGGACACCTCCTAGCAGAAATAGTAGCAGTCAAAGACAAACACACAACAAAAAGCATAGAGGTCAGAAGACCTAGCAAAACTAACAGAGAACGGCAACAGAGCACCAAGCTAGCTCAAGAGTAGTAAATACAATGAAGTCCAGCAAGACCAGGAGGGCGGAGCCGGATTAAATAGGCAAAAATGGTCATGTGACCAGCAAACTAAAAAAAAACTAACAGGAGAGTTCTAACACTAACATGACAATTGTGGTGGCGGACGTCGAGTCTCTATACACCTCGATAAAGGATGAGAGTGGTTTAAAGGCAATTTCCTTCTTTTTGAGATCTAGCAATATTGAACCTGAACTGGTACAACTATTACTTATTTTACTAGAGTTTGTCCTTACACATAACTATTTCATCTTCAATAAACAAATCTTTTTACAAACCCAGGGTACTGCGATGGGTGCGGCTTGGGCACCCAGTTATGCAAACCTATTTCTTGGAGCATGGGAGAGGGACATTTTTATGATAGACTCTATACCAGGTATCGAGAATGTTCAACAGTGGATGAGATATATAGACGATGTGTGGTTCATCTGGGAGGGCACTAATCTAGAATTGGAGGCCTTCATGAACAAACTGAACTGTAATGAGGTGAATATTAAATTATCATATAAAGCAGGTAGGGATGTAGAATTTCTGGACATCAGTATCTCGGCTTTGCCATGTGGCAGCTTGCATACAGATGTCTTTAGAAAAACGACATCTACAAATTCTCTCCTGCATGCGAGCTCCTCACATCCAGCCTCCACAATTAGAGCCATCCCAGTAGGGCAATTTTTGAGACTTAGGCGTATCTGCTCTGATGACACTCTTCCTTTGAAAGGCAGTCAGTGGACTTGAAAAGATGCGTTAAGGAGAGAGGTTATAATCGTCATCAGATACATAAAGGGTACTCCAGGGCCAAGCAAATCCCACGGAATGATATCCTGTACAAACCCAAACTTAACGATTCCACTACGAATGCTGACTCTATCCGACTGATCACAACGTACAATGACCAATGGAGTGATTTAAAAAAAATCATACAAAATCATTGGAACGTACTACGAGTTGACCCTGTCCTTAAAAAGTACTTACCGGAACATCCATCCATTGTCGCACGTAGGTCGAAAAATCTTAAAGACCTTCTAGTTCGAAGTCACTACGAGCGAAGACACCAGAATATTAACACCTGGCTGGATACAATTGGTTTCTATCCATGCAATCACTGCAAAGCATGCGCCAATATGACAAAGGCGAAGGATTTTAGAAACTCGACCAATACTAAAACATACACTATCAGACATCACCTCACATGCTCTTCAAAAGGTGTTATATATTTTGCGGAATGTCCCTGTAGGAAAATTTATATAGGACTAACTACCAGGGAATTGAGAATTCCAACACGTGAGCATGTGAGAGATATTGAAAAGAGTGTAACAACAGAAGATGTAACTCTACTCAAGACGTTACCGAAGCATTTCTATCTCCATCATCAGAGCAATGCCAAATTACTCAGAGTCAAGGCCATTGATCAGGTATCCGTGGGCCCTAGAGGTGGGAATCTTGGGAAAATACTAGCCCAAACTGAAAGCAAATGGATATACAGGCTCAATACTGTATCACCAAATGGTCTTAATGAAAATGTTGGGTTCAATGCTTTTCTATGAATTATCCTCTTATAGGGACATATGTGGTGTCTTTGGGTTAGGGAGATGTAGTGTTTTATTGTTGTTTTACAGTTTTTAATACTGTTTTTGTTCTATAGATCGTACACTTTATGTGTGATGTCGGTTTCCGGATGATAACTTTGGTATATACCCTCCGTGGACCTACTGGGAAACATGCTTACCTTGGACCATCGGGGATGCAGGCCTGTAGTTGAATCCCTCCTGAGACAGAAAACAAAAAGAAATGAGGCTAAATTTTTGCAAAACGAATTAGACGTATCAAGATTTTGAGAGACAATGTTACAATTATGAGTATCCCATCTTTCAAAACAAAAGGGACTAAATATTATCTTCACATGGACTGGTGTGTTGTTGTTTTTTTTGTTTTTTTCCAGTGCATACAGTTCTCTCATCTGAGCACATGCGCACGCGCAGTAAGTCTTACATTACCATGGAGATGCTGTCAGCGTGCGCTCCACAGACCGGAAACCGGAAGTCTCGTTCACAGGAAGCGCTGCGGAGGTACGGCACGCGCCATAGAGGGGGCGCACGCGCAGTAAGTCTCACATTACCATGGAGATGCAGTCAGCGTGCGCTCCACAGACCGGAAACCGGAAGTCTCGTTCACAGGAAGCGCTGCGGAGGTACGGCACGCGCCATAGAGGGGGCGCACGCGCAGTAAGTCTCACATTACCATGGAGATGCAGTCAGCGTGCGCTCCACAGACCGGAAACCGGAAGTCTCGTTCACAGGAAGCGCTGCGGAGGTACGGCACGCGCCATAGAGGGGGCGCACGCGCAGTAAGTCTCACATTACCATGGAGATGCTGTCAGTGTGCGCTCCACAGGCCGGAAACCGGAAGTCTCGTTCACAGGAAGCGCTGCGGAGGTACGGCACGCGCCATGTACAGAGGGTGATTAGGAAGTTATTCCTGGTTACTGTCCCGTGACATCCGCTCTTTACATCCATTGGATCCCACCACACATAAAATGATCGCTACCTCTCTGACATTTCCACGCCCCCTGAGGAAGTCAACGTGATGAAACGTGCGTTGGGGTAGAGGGACGCTGCATAACTTGTGTGCCTGCAATACAGCTGCTCTATGGTATGTTTATCATCCTGCTATTTTATCTTTTGCATTCTGCACTGTTTAGGGTATCTTTACTCACAGTTTGCATTTTAGCACTATATGGCAACATAGCATTTATTTCACACAAAATACATACCACACTAGGCACGTATATGCAATGGCCGCTCCCTCACAGTATGGAGGTAATTTTTATCCTTTATTTATTCGTTGTCTGTGTATTTTATCAATAAAAATTTGATGTTTTGCTGAATTAATTTGGTCTCTGACTAATTTATCAGATTTTGGACCGAATTACTTGATGTGCAATGCTATAAAAATGCCTAATTCTGAAAGTCGGTACAGGTTTTTACATACTTAAAGCACCACTCCAGCGTTTTTTTTATTGCAGCGCTGGAGTGATGCTCCTAATTTAAGGTCCCTGCACTTAAACTTATACTTGCACTCCACGCCATCTTCACCTTCTAACCACGTCACTCCGGTCAGTCTCCAACAGCTTGTGACCTGCCGGATTGCTCCAGCGTTTGCTGGGCGAGCCAGAGATCACTTTTCAGTGCAACTCTAGGAGCTTCCTTCTGGCCCTCATAGACTTACACAGAGAGCTTGTGACCGCAACGATACCTCTGATTTCTGGTCAGTCAGAAGTTGTGATCACAAGATGGTGCTGCGGGACTGGAGCAGCGCCATTAAAATTGAATACTGGGGGCAAGGACCTTAGATTAGTAGCACGACTCCAGTGTGAAAAAACAACAACGGTGAAGTGGTGTTTTAATGCAGTTTTTGGCCCTGATTCATCATGACTGGCGTTGTTCACACCAGTGTTGATGAGGGGGCAGGTTGTAGTCAGAGGCACCTGATGGATTAAGAGGTGAACGCCTCAGGAGTTTTTGCAGCAATAACTGTGTGGACATGTCGACTAAATTCACACAAGGCAGAACTGCTGTGAATAATTCAGTGGAAAATCTAATTGAGGGAAATCCACCATAAACTCCACATCAAAGGTGATTTTGGTGCAGACTTTCCGCAGCAGAGACCAACAGCTAATGTTAAAAAAATAATGTACGTGGTCAGTCCCTTTACTTTACTTCTTTTACTTTTTGCTCCAACAATGATGCTTCTACACGTTTCCGCTGAAGCTTCTGATTGGCCTCAGAAAGTTGCCATGTCATCAGGAAGGGACCGTGGAAGCCTTGCCATGGGAGCAGCGGAAGTCTAGAAAGGGGTCTATACTCCTGGCTTTTTTTCCCATTTATTTTTATTTTAAACAATCTTTCATACCTTGGGCCCCCTTCTATACACAGCTTAAGATGTTTGAGTAGTCAACATGTGACCGCTCATATGGATTTTTTATACTTACAATCATGTGCCAAATAGCTGCTCTTCCTAATTCTCTAAGTGTTGAGTGAAGAACTACAGCGCCTGTTTCATTGAGAGAAGCAGGAAGAGAAGCTTGTTGTCACATGATCATAAGTATGAAAATCGCTTATGAGTGGTCATGTGGAACCAACAAGCTGGAACCGACAAGCAGAGCTGAATCCTGGCAGTGAGTATATTACACACTCTGAGGATTTGGCATGCTAAAGGACTTAATGTTATAATTATTGCTCCTAACATAAATATAGATGTAGTAAACCTTTACTTGTCAGACAGCACAATACTTTAGTAACATTGCCATGTATAACTGACAGTTATGGGCTACATGTGTACAGGATCAGAACCAGTAACAGTACAGGAATACGGCACCAGAACCACCAACAGTACAAAAATGCAGCACCAGAACCACCAACCTTACAGAAGTACATCACCATAACCACCAACAGTAAATGAATACATCACCAGAACCATCATGAGTACATTAATAAATTACCAGAACCCCCAGCCATCACTAGATGCATTATCAGTAAAGGAATAAATCACCAGAACCATCATCAGTAAAGGAATACATCACCAGAACCATCATCAGTAAATGAATACATTACCAGAACCATCATGAGTACATTAATAAATTACCAGAACCCCCAGCCATCACTAGAAGCATTATCAGTAAAGGAATACATCACCAGAACCATCATCAGTAAAGGAATACATCACCAGAACCATCATCACTAAAGGAATACATCACCAGAATCACCATCAGTACATGAATATATCACCAAACTTATTACTGCAATCAATTGTAGATTTAGGTCAGCCCCATATACAATGGTATACAACTACAGTGGGTACAGAAAGTATTTAGACCCCTTTAAATTTTTCACTCCTTGTTTCATTGCAGCCATTTGGTAAATTCTAAAAAGTTAATTTTTTTTCTCATTAAAGTATACTCTGCATCCCATCTTGACTGAAAAAAAACTGAAATGTAGAAATTTTTGCAAACTTATTAAAAAAAAACCTGAAATATCACATGGTCATAAGTATTCAGACCCTTTGCTCAGACACTCATGTTTAAGTAACATACTGTCCATTTCTTTGTAATCCTCCTTGAGATTGTTCCACTCCTTCATTGGAATTCAGCTGTGTTTAATTAAACTGATAGGACTTGATTTGGAAAGGCACACACCTATCTATATAAGACCTCACAGCTCACAGTGCATGTCAGACCAATGAGAATCATGAGCTCAAAGGAACTGCCCAAGGAGCTCAGAGACAGAATTGTGGCAAGGCACAGATCTAGCCAAGGTTACAAAAGAATTTCTGCATTACTCAAGGTTCCTGAGAGCACAGTGGCCTCCATAATCCTGAAATGGAAGAAGTTTGACGCCACCAAATGCTGTCTTCTGCAGCATATCCCGACACAGTGCCCTTAATGGGGTTGTCCACTACTTGGACAATCCCTTCTTGGACCCGATAAAATAAAAAAGGCTATACTCCCCTCCCGTGTGAGCGCCATTCCAGAGGTATCAGCACTCGCGTTCCCGGGGCTCTCGTGAGGTTGTTGTGACATGTGACCCCGGCACCCAATCAGAGCTGGCGTCACTGTCCCCGCCTTCACACAAATTGAACATGAAGAGAAAGTCCGGGCTGCAGCTGATCTCTGACTTCCTCTTCATGCTCAATTCAACAGGAGGCGGGGCCAGTGACGCCAGCGCTGATTGGGCGCCGAGGACACGTGTCACAACAACAGCTCGGGAGCCTTGGGGAGAGAGTTTCCACACCGCGGGAACGGCGCCAGCACGGCAGGGGAGTATGAGCTTTTTAATTTTATCGGGGCTAAGCGTGGGGGATGAGAAGGGGTTATCCTAGTAACGTACAACTTCTTTAAATATAATAGCGTGATTATAATGTCCCTGAATAAATATTCCTTCCTGGTTAATTGCCCTTCCCTGCACAAAATATGACCCCCATTCTATCCCTATTACATGGCCTCCACACTGTCCTCTCCTTTCCATATTGGCCCCATCACACTGTGTCCCCCCTATACTGCCCAGTCTCTATACCAGTGTTCCCCAACTCCAGTCCTCAAGAGCCACCAACAGATCATGTTTTCAGGATTTCCTTAGTATTCCATAACTTGAGCATAACTACGTAAATCCTGAAAACATGATCTGTTGGTGGCTCTTGAGGACTGGAGTTGGGGAACATTGCTCTATACTGTGCCCCCTCCTCACACTCTTCCCCTCTGCATATTGCCCCATCCATAGTGTACTCTGACACTGTCCTCCCACGCTGCCCCATCTCTTGTCATAATTTTAATGTTTCCCCCCTCCCCTCCACGTCACAGTGCCCTGTGACGTGCAGTTGTGGAGGCCCTGGCACAAGATCCCTGCAGTACTATGACCAAAGACAGGAGGAAGAAGGGCGCTTTATGCAAAAAGTGAAGTGCGCAGGTGCGGGATTTGGCTTCTGCAAGTGCACATCACAGGGCACTGTCATGTGCAGGGGAGGGGGGAAACATTATAATTACCACAGAAGGCAGGGATTTCGTCTGGGCCCAAGGCCTGCAAGGTATCTGAAACCTGAATGAATAAAAAGAAATTTCACAGCAACAAGACCTCTAATATGAGGCATACAGGTACTGTAGGTATATATTGACATTTCTATAACCTGTATGCCCATATTAGAGGTCTGATAAGTCCCAGGGGTGACAGATTCCCTTTAATACTCGTATGCCCCATGGGTTAAATTTAAAACTTGAACTTAAGTAATAAAAATACATATCTTACAATATTGTATTATTATTTTTTATTCTTTCCTGTGTTTTGTGAATATTGTTGTGAGGTTTTCTATACATGATTTGTCAGGTGCCTAATTTTCTTTATTCTCTTCTGTTTTTTGCATACGCCTTCCACCAATGCTCTTCAACCGTGACCTATAAATGATCACTTTTTTGTTACATCTATTATGCTAAGGATCATTTGTGATCTGAAACGATTCAAAAGGTGATGATGAACCTTTAGTTTCTGTTCTAGTATGTTGTTGGATATATAAAAAAGCTTTTCAAAAATTTTATGACATTCAGTGCGGGAGAAAAAAAGTTTTCTTTCATTCTGGGAGTGAGAAGTTATTTCTACATGATAGAGTGATCTTGTTAGCCCAATATGGATTACATCATGACCAGGGTTCTTGGTGAAGGCAAACACCCATCTACAGCGAGCCTGACAAAATAATGTGAAAAAGATGAAAATACCGTCACCTCACTGGCTTGAGAAATGCCTGGAATGAGGGCGCCAAGCACGGTACTGCTCGGTACTCGGCGAGTATTACCGGGTTGCTCGGGCTGGAGCTTGGGTCTCATCCCTGCATGTTTGGCGCTCTATAGAGAGCCAATGAACATGCAGGGATTGCCTGCCACGCACTGTAATGCCGTAGCCATGTTGATTGTGGGCATTACAGTGATTGGCTGGCCACACAGCACCATCAGGTCTATATAAGACCTGGCGCCGCCGTGCTCGTCACAGTCTACCCCGGAATCAGGCAGAGTAGGGAGAGCTGCTGCTGTATCAGGGACAGCTTTGCTTCTTCATAGTTAGTATAGGTATTCCACAACACATATATATATATATATATATATATATATATATACAATGCTCAAAAAAATAAAGGGAACTCTCAAATAACACATCCTAGATCTGAATGAATGAATATTCTCATTGAATACTTTGTTCTGTACAAAGTTGAATGTGCTGACAACAAAATCCCACAAAAATCATCAATGGAAATCAAATTTATTAACCCCTTAACAACATTAGACGTACTAATACGCGTCTGTGCCCTGGGACTTAAGAGCCAGACCCGTATTAGTACGTCATCGCGATCGCGCGCGCACACAGGCTGTGCGGGCGCGATCGCCGCCGGGTGTCAGCTGATTGTCACAGCTGACACCCGGTACTATGTGCAGGGAGCGGTCCCGCACCGCTCCCAGCACATTAACCCCCGCAATGCTGCGATCGAAGTCGATCGCAGCATTGCAGTGGCAAGAGGAGGTGATCGCAGATACTCACCTCCTCTTCCGGCCTCCAGCGCTGTCTGCCGTGGCTTGCAAGATGTTGCCATGACGACCCGAAGTCGTCATGACAACATCCGGGTCACCAGACAACAGGAAGATTGCTTGGACATGCGCAGTGCATCTCCAAACTATCTTCTCCCTGTCCAGCGCTGACAGCCTACATGGCACAGGGATGGTGCTGCATTCCTGTGCCATGCAGGCGATCAGAATAAAAAAAGTGAAAGTCCCAGAGTGGGACAGAGTAAAAAAGTGTAAAAACTGTCATAAAGTGAAAAAAAAAAAAAAAAAATTGTAAAAATATAAAAAAAAAAATAAAAAAAATAATCCACCAAAAATAAAAATATAATGTACCCATCAATAAATATTATTATAAAAAAAATAAAAAAAAATAAAAGTACACATATTTGGTATCGCCGCGTCCGGAACAACCTGACCTATAAAACTGTCACACTAGTTAACCCCTTCAGTGAACACGGTAAAAAAAAAAAAAAAAAAAAATGAAGCAAAAAACAATGCTTTATCATCATACCGCCAAGCAAAAAATGGAATAACACGCAATCAAAATGACGAATATAAATAAAAATGGTACAGCTGAAAACGTCATCTCGTCCCGCAAAAAACAAGCCACCATACAGCTCCATCAGCCGAAAAATAAAAAACTTATATCTCTCAGAATAAAACTATGCTAAAAAATATTTTTTTCTATAAAATTGCTTTTATTATGTAAAAGTGCAAAACATAGAAAAACGATATAAATGTGGTACCGCTGTAAACGTACTGACCCGAATAATAAAGCTGCCTTATCAATTTTACCACACGCGGAACAGAATAAAAAAAAAAGAAAAAAAAACAATTCCTGAATTGTTGGTTTTTGTTTATTCTGCCTCCCAAAAATCGGAATAGAAAGCGATCAAAAAATGTCACGTGCCTGAAAATGGCACAAATAACAACGTCAACTCATCCCACAAAAAACAAGCCGTCACATGACTGTCTGCCAAAATCTGGAAAAATTATAGCTCTCAAAATATGGCGATGCAAAAACTAGATTTTACAAAAAATGCGTCTTTTAGTGTGTGACAGCTGTCAGTCATAAAAACCCCATATGATTCTGGTATCACTGTAATCGCACCGACCCGAAGAATAAAGTCGTCTAATCACTTATACCGCACGAGGAACGGTGTAAAAAATAAACTCTCGGGTTAGGGTTGGGCTAGGGTTAGGGCTAGGGTTAGGGCTGGGTTTGGGGTTAGGGTTGTGATGGGGTTGGGATTTTTTTCAAAAGTAAGAAAAAAAGATGATGATATGGCGACTAGTGTTGAGCGCAAGTGCTCGCTACTTGAGTTGGCATCGGGTGCTCGGGTATGCATTGAGTATCGTGGGTATTTGAGTGACATGCTCGAGTCTCCGCCCCATATGCTTCGCGGCCAAAAAAACTTTGCGGGGATTGCCTGTCATGCATGAGCGATCCCCGCATGTTTTTTTTGGGTGTCTAATAACCGTGAAACATGAGAGGCAGGGACTCGAGCATGTCACTCGAGCACACGCAGTACATGGTGCATAACTGAGTACCCGATGCAAACTCAAGTAGCGAACACTTGCGCTCAAGACTAATGACAACTTATTCAATATGATGACCTAATGTTATCAAATTCTGTGTCGTACCTCTGGGTTCAAAAGGTTCACTATACACCTTAATAAAATCCTTGAGGGGTATAGTTTCCAAAATGGGGTCACTTGTGGGGGAGCTCCACTGTTTAGGCACATCAGGGGCTCTCCAAATGCGACATGGTGTCCGCTAACAAATTGAATGGAAAATCGGCTCAAATTGTTAGCGGACACCATGTTGCGTTTGGAGAGCCCCTGTGTGCCCAAACATTAGAGCTCCCCCACAAGTGACCCCATTTTGGAAACTAGACCCACCAAGGCACCTATCTAGATGCATAGTGAGCACTTGGAACCACCAGGTGCTTCACAAATTGATTCGTAAAAATGAAAAAGTGTTGTTTTTTTTCACTTTTTCATTTTTACGAATCAATTTGTGAAGCACCTGGGGGTTCCAAGTGCTCACTATGCATCTAGATAGGTGCCTTGGGGGGTCTAGTTTCCAAAATGGGGTCACTTGTGGGGGAGCTCTAATGTTTGGGCACACAGGGGCTCTCCAAACGCAACATGGTGTCCGCTAACAATTTGAGCCGATTTTCCATTCAATTTGTTAGCGGACACCATGTTGCATTTGGAGAGTCCCTGTGTGCCCAAACATTGGAGCTCCCCCACAAGTGACCCCATTTTGGAAACTAGACCCACCAAGGCACCTATCTAGATGCATAGTGAGCACTTGGAACCCCCAGGTGCTTCACAAATTGATTCGTAAAAATGAAAAAGTGAAAAAAAAAACACTTTTTCATTTTTACGAATCAATTTGTGAAGCACCTGGGGGTTCCAAGTGCTCACTATGCATCTAGATAGGTGCCTTGGGGGGTCTAGTTTCCAAAATGGGGTCACTTGTGGGGAAGCTCCAATGTTTAGGCACATCAGGGGCTCTGCAAATGCAACATGGCGTCCGCTAATTATTCAAGCAAATTTTACAATCAAAAAGTCAGATGGCGCTCCTTCCCTTCTGAGTCCTGCCGTGCGCCCAAACAGTGTTTTTTCCCCACATATGGGGTATCTGCGTGCTCAGGGGAAATTGCACAATACATTTTGAGGTCCATTTTTTCTTGTTACCCCTGTGAAAATAAAAAAAATTGGGTCTAAAGTAACATTTTTGTGAAAAAAGTTAAATGTTCATTTTTTTCTTCCACATTCCAAAAATTCCTACGAAGCACCTGAAGGGTTAATAAAGTTCTTGAATGTGGCTTTGAGCACCTTGAGGGGTGCAGTTTTTAGAATGGTGTCACTTTTAGGTATTTTCTGTCATAAAGACCTCTCAAAGTGACTTCAAATGTGATGTGGTCCCTAAAAAAATGGTTTTGTAAATTTTGTTGGAAAAATGAGAAATCGCTGGTCAACTTTTAACCCTTTTAGCTCCCTAACAAAAAAAAAATTTTGGTTCCAAAATTGTCCTGATGTAAAGTAGACATGTGGGAAATGTTATTTATTAACTATTTTGTGTGACATATCTCTCTGATTTAAGGGCATAAAAATTCAAAGTTTGAAAATTGCAAAATTTTCTACATTTTCACCAAATTTCCGTTCTTTTCACAAATAAATGCAAGTGATATCGAAGAAATTTTACCACAATCATGAAGTACAAAATGTCACGAAAAAACAATCTCAGAATCAGGGGGATCCGTTGAAGCGTTCCAGAGTAATTACCTCATAAAATGACAGTGGTCAGAATTGTAAAAATTGGCCTGGTCATTAAGGTGCAAACCACCCTCGGGGGTTAAGGGGTTAACCAATGGAGGCCTGGATTTGGAGTCACCCACAAAATTAAAGTGGAAAAACACACTACAGGCTGATCCAACTTTGATGTAATGTCCTTAAAACAAGTCAAAATGAGGCTCAGTATTGTGTGTGGCCTCCACGTGCCTGTATGACCTCCCTACAACGCCTGGGCATGCTCCTGATGAGGTTGCGGATGGTCTCCTGTGGGATCTCCTCCCTGGTTCCTGGACACTCTGACTGCTTTTTTTTTTACTGTGGACTGGCTCCAACAATCTTTAAGATTGCAATCTATGATCCCTTCACGGGCTCCCCATTGGCCAGAGACATCAGTTCAAAACCGTAACCATGACATGCAAAGCCATCCACAACCTGTCTGCTCCATATACTGTATTTGTGACCTAGTCTCCCAGTACATACCTGCACGCAACCTCCGATCCTCACAAGATCTCCTTCTCTACTTCCGTCTTCTCTCCTCTTCCCACAATCACATACAAGATTTTTCATGTGCATCCCTTCTCCTCTTTAACTCTGTACCCCAACATAGACTCTCGCCTACTGTTGAGACCTTTAACAGGAAGCTGAAGAACCATCTCTTCGGACAAGCCTACAACCTTCAGTAACCCTCGCTCCACCATAACGCTGCACGACCAGCTGTACCCTCACCTACTGTATCCTCACCCATCCCTTGTAGACTGTTTGTGTGCCCTCACAGACTGGGTCCTCTCTGTTCTTGTACCAGTCAGTGACCTCTTTTCACATGTAAAGCGCAAAATAAATGAAGCTATAATAATAAATAATAATTATACTACTTGTACTCTGGGTCAATTGATGGCACTTTCCTGGTGACCGCCCCTACATTTGTTTGGCAGCTTTTGGTCCCGTTTGAAGGTGTTGTGTATACGTTTGGTTTTATCACCCATTGAATCCAATGGCGTTCGGCAATGTTCGGTGAAAATTCGACAATTACATTGGCGAATATTGCAAAAACATATATATTGAAATATTCGCTCATCTCTACTCAGAAACACCCTTAAAAAAATTATGTGGGTGTTGCATCAAGGTCTCCCTGGTGATATGGTGGTGAAGGAGGAGGTCGACATAAAATAGAACAATTCCTGAAGGGTATACCCATGTCTGGGTATGAAGGGGTGCATGGGAATAGACCCCCCAAAAAATAACCACAGGATTTAGGGTTTATGTTTGATGATGTTTGATGCTATCATCTGGTGGTGTAGAGAAGTCTGGCCCAATCCAGCCCTAGTTCATTTTTATAAGAGTCAGCCTGTCAGCATTTTCAGCTTTATCAGTTATAATGCACCGGCGGCGCTAAAAACCATCTCTGACAAAACGCTAGTGGCCAGGACCTCCAAGTCGTAGAAAGACAGTTCATGCCACATGTCCAGCTTGCATCTTTCAAAACTTTTCCCTCCTTGTCAGACTACCCCATGTATCAGGGCCTAGGAGCTGGGAGGGTCTGAGAAAACGGTCCCAAACATTTGACAGAGTTCTCCTGCCTCTGCCACATCTGGTTTGTGTCTCCCTCGCTTGTACTCGTTGGTTGTCCAATGAACTGTCTGACTGTGACCTCTGCCGCTAGCGTTGTCAGATGGGATTTTTTTTTTTGTTATAATTCTTCAACAAGAGCCTGAACTTAATATCTCCAAAAATGAACTCCTTTGGCTTCCTCCCTCCACTAACCTACCTATATCTGACTTTGCAATTTCCTTTAGGTGGTGCCACCATAACTCCAACTCGGCACACCTGCTATCTTGGAATCATATTTGACAAACAACTTTCCTTCATTTAACGTGGAAAATCACTCACTCGCTCATGTCACCTGCACCTTAAAAATTTCTCCAGAAGTCGACCTTTTCTCACCTTTGATACTGCAAAAACGTTTACTGTCGCTCTTATTCACTAGTACAACTCTCTTCTAATCGGTCTCCCTCTAAACAAACTGTCTCCTCGCCAATCCATTCTGAATGCAGCAGCCAGGGTCATTTCTATCAAGCCGCTCCACCGACACCTCTACCCTGTGCCAGTCATTGCACGGGTTAGGTTAAATAATCACTACAGAATACAAAACAAACTCATCTCTCTCACCCACTAAGCTGTCCACAGTTCTACACCGGCCTATACCTCTTCCCTCATTTCTGTGTATCACCCCTCCTGTGCCCTCCGTTCTGCAACTGATCTAAGACTGATATCCTCCTTAATCAGAACCTCACACCTCCGTCTTCGAGAACTCTCTTGTGCCGTGCCAGGTTTCTGTAATGCCCAAATTGCATACAACGCGATGGTCACTGTAAAGGCAGGGGGACATAAAGTCAGCCTTGTGTGCCAGACTGCCAACAGCCAAGACTTCCCTGTTCTCACCAAGAGTACGACTGTCTATGTTCTCTTCCTCCTCATTATCACCCAATCCGCGTTGAGATGAGATGAGGCTGGGTAGCATCACCCTGTTTATTTCCTTGCCCCACCTGCAATGCCTCCTCTTTAATTGTGAGCAGCGAGCGTTTCAGTAGGCAGAGAAGTGGGATGGTGATGCTAAGTATGGGGTCATCACCGCTCACCATCTTGATGGAGTCCTCAAAGTTTTGGAGGAGGGCACAGATTTCAGACATCCTTAGGTCAGCTCTTATGTGCGAAGTCTGACCTAAATGCCGATAAACGCGTTGAAGCTGGTACTCAACGACTGCTCTCTGCTGCTCAAAATCATTCCAAACATCTGCAACATTGATTTCCAATGTGTAGTCACATCGCACACCAGTCAGTGAGTTGGAAGTTGCATACATTGCTGAAGCCCTGCCAGGGCGGCGGAAGCTGTAGCTGACTTTATGAAATGGGCACACGTGGCATACTTTCACAAGCCACTCTGGCAAATTCATGTAGATTTTGAGAAACTGCAGAACCACTAAGTTGAGCACATGGGCCAGGCATGGTACATGTGCAAGCTTGCCTAGCTTCAGAGACGCCACCAGGTTCTCTGATACAGCTTTCAACAACTCTGCAATGGTGTGCGGTTTGTCGCCTAAGCATACAGTCCAGCTTATTATTATTGGCACTCACACGAAGTTTTAGTAAATAATCTGGAATATGTCCTGAAAAAATGAATCAAGTGATGGAGATGGAGGCTGAAGAGGAGGAGGAGGAGGTGGTGCAGGAGGAGTAGAATGTAGGGGCAACCCTGACTGACCCAGGGCCCGCAATCCTCTGCGTCAGTAGGATGTGTTCTGTCCCAGGGTCCCTCTGGGTCCCGGCTTCTGCAATATTAACCCAGTGGAATGCGTCAGCTAGATGAACCGTCCCTGGCCACACTCACTTGTCCACGTGTTTGTGGTTAGGCGGTCCTACCCACTTAAGTGCACTGGGGAGGGCACAGGTAAAGTTCTGGGACCCGCGCTTGTGGAAGGTGAAGATGATACTGGGAGAAATAGTGGCGGCTGGGAACCAAGTATGGACATTCGGCCGCCGCCGTCATGAGGTTGTGGAAAGCTTCCGTCTCCACGAGCCTAAAAGGCAACATTTCAAGTGCAAGTAGTCCAGAAATGTGGCAGTTTAGCATTGCGGCCTGTGGGTGGGTGGGTGTCTTGTTGCATACTTGCGCTTGCATTCCAAGTGTTACACGTACGCAGCCTAAGTTCAGATAGGGGTGAGACCGGTTACATGAATTCGTTGGAATCCTGGAGGAACCGTTACTCAGGGCGACCATAGGCTGTTGCTTCTGTCAGTCACACGATAGATTAAATTGCTGACCAGACACATTTGACAAGAGTCCTCAGGAATGGTAGAACAGTAACATTTAATGAAGCACGGCCAGTGCAATTTAAGTGTCTCTTTGAGCAATAGGCTCCAGTAACAACAGTACAATCTCTTTTGCAGCACAGTAGTACACAGTCTATCCAGTAGCACAGTTTTAATACACAACCACAGGCTTTTCCTTCACAAGGACTCAATAGTACACAGCATTCTTTATCCTGCATGGAGATGGAGGGGGGAGGGTTTGATGAAGGAGATGATCCCTGTGACAGGATTACTTCCAGTCCTTATCTTTCTGCCTGATAATACTACACACTGTTAGCTAAGGGAGTTTATCTGACCTGCATTTAGCTTCCCTCCTGACCTGAATTCTGTTCCCTTGCCTTCTGTGAGATGCAGATCATACACCAGCTTTCGCTTCGGCTCTAGCCAGACAGTTAATGACTTTTCCACAATCCCTCTGGGGCTCTGCTAAAACACTCCCTGTCTCCTGTGACTGTGTTAACCCCTATAGTTGCTGGAAGCTTCTGAAGCACAATACTTCCTGTCTCCTGTGCTTGTGTTACTTCTAATAGTTGCTGAATGCTTTTGAAGCAACAGCACTACTTCTGCATGTCACACTCTTCCCTCCTTTTTAAATGTCGTCCTCGACATTCGTCTTAATTGGTAAATCTGACCAATTCTGAGACAGTGATGAAAGTAGAATAACTTCATATACAGATTGGCATTGTCAAATTGGTATAACGTTCATAAACATTGATAACGACCTATTCTTACAACCTTTTTCTTGTAGGACGCCTGTAAGAAATAAATAATTAACACAATTAAAACAATCAGCATCTCTTCAGCTGGAGATTTTCGTACGTCTTCAACCAGTTCTCTCTCACTAGGCTTTAACAGTTCTTTGTTGTATTTTAAGGAAAATCAAAGCATGAAAACAAGTCTTTCCAGTAGGCAACATCTTCCATACTGCCTCTCGGTGGTGAATACCACTCCAGTGGGCTTACCTGGTCCGTAGGCAGTGATACTTGGTACTTGACTCGGTTCACCAAGTGTCTCATACGTCAGTATCACGGGCCTCCTCACTTCTCGAGTCGACATCCTCCTGGTGGGTTGTTCCTCAGATACCACGGGTTTTTCGGTCACAGGAGTTTCTTCCGCCGCACTCATTTCCCGTGCTTCCTCAGATGCTCTTGGAGATGCCTCTGTAAGTTCCTGTACTTCTCCTGAATCGCCTATTTCCGCACGGTCTGGTAATTCCGCTCCTCCTGAGTGTCGATCGGTCTCTTCAGGGACCGGTGTTCAATCGTCAGATCTGAATTGGACTTCATCTCTACTCCTTGGTACAAACTCTGGAGCCTCGGGACTTAATTCACTCTCCAGAGGATGATACATCCCTCTCCTTGCCAGTCCGAGAAATACAACGGTGTGTTCTTCCTCATCGGAGATGAAGATGCGACAATTGCACAATATGTGATTATAATGCGAAAACAAACTATATCAGACTGTGAAACATAACGCAACAGGATAATGAGTTTATTTCATAAGGTTTATTTCCTATTTTCATTCATGTACATCACTGCAGATATACACCCATCAGCCATAACATGAACACCACCTGCCTAATATTTTGGGTACTTTGGAGACCTCAGTGATGTTTGCCGTGTAGCAGGGGGCATTCTCCTAATGAAAGGGACCTCTGCCAGTAGGGAACATGGCTGCCATGAAGGGAGATACTTGGTTTTAGATCTGTCCTGGGACATAATATCAGGTTGGTAAATTCACCTTAGTTTAGTGAACAGGATGCTGAGGGGAGGACACAGAAATAGTGTTGAGCCACCCCCGTAGTGTTCGAGTTCGGTTCGGTTCGTCGAACACCCGTGTGTTCGCCGAACTGTTCGTCGAACTGTTCGTCGAACACCTTCGAACACCGTTAAAACCAATGGCAGGCAAACAAAAACACATAGAAACACATAGAAAACACCTTCAAAGGTGTCCAAAAGCTGACAAACTGCTCAGAAGACACAACTAACACATGGAAAAGTGACAAGTACATATAGTCATGCGAAAAGAAAAGAGGTGGAGGAGTAAAAGGAGGGGGAGACACAGATATAGGCATGTCATGCCCTTCTAAAATCCAAAAAGTGAGAAGCCGAGACGGCCAGTCCGCTCCTGCCCGTGCCACCTCCGTGTCGCCGGGTTTGTGCCAGAGCCGCGGTGAACCCTGACGGCCAGCCCCCCTCTCCCAATACTGGTGCCTGTCCGCTGGTGGGTCGAGAGAGCCCCCCTGTGGTGGAGGCAGCTCTAAGCTTTTTAATTTAAATTGTCCCTCTAATTTGAATGAATACACTTTAAATCCATTTACAAGGATCTATTGGAGGGCAAGTCTCATGCCAGCAGCCGCGTAATTCCAGCTCCAGTAGCGTCCACTAAAGCTGCTGCAGTTAAAAAGCTTTTATAAGGATCGAGCTCGGCTGTCCACCGCAAGGCATCCTAGTGCCAGTCCCAGCCCCTATGCCTTGGGGTGCCTCCTGATGCTCTTCACTAAGTATCCCGTGGTCCCGAAGCATTTCCTTTGAAAAAATTAAGTGTCCAAACTACAGGTGGTGTAGCTTGCTTAACAGCCGGGATAATCCGCTGACTAGCAGACACTGCTACTAGGCACAAAGTATTTCCTGGGCTAGATGCAGTTAAAAATTTGTAAGTAGATACTCTCGTTGGATGCTGAGAAAGCATTCCATAGAGTCTCCTGGCACGCCATATATGATTCTCTTAAAAAGCTTGGGGTAGGGGTCTAGGGGACCCTTTTATAGCCAAAATCACGGCCCTGTATCACAATACGTCACCTAGGCTGAAGATAAATGGAACTGTAGCACCGAGGGCTCGGTTGCCACAGATGTATTGCACCTCACCCAGAGGTGTGATATCTCACTCTCAGATAAGGATGGAGTGTGGATCAGGACCCGACACCTGCATGCATTACACCACATGTCCGTGGGGCAGGGCGACCAATATGCCCCTGAGATGGGCACGACAGTCCCTGTCCCTGGCTGGAGTGGGGGGAGGGAACACTGAGGAAGGGGAACCCTGCAGTGCAGGAGCAGGGAGGAAGCAGTTCCTGGGTGCATTGAGAAGGGAGTATAAAAGGTGGGCACCATCTTAGTTCAGTGCAGAGAAGTCTGAGCAGAAGTGGCAGGGAGCAGGGGCTCTGCATGAGCTCTGCTCCGGAGGCGGGCCTAGTAACAGAGGCCCAGGCCTGCAAGAGGGAGAAGGAAGGAAGAGGAGCGGAGAAGGCTCCAGGAACGAGGAATGAAGGGATCCCAGGGGTGCGGACGGGCGAGTCGCCACCGCACGCCCGAATCCACCTGCGTGGAGGGGTCAGGCCAAAGGGGGAGACCGGTCCCCGAACTAGTGGAGGCAGGAAACGACCCTCAGCTAGAAACCGGAGGCTCTGACATTTTATGTGGCGCAGCCCCTTGCTCCACCCGCTAGGAAGGCACCACATAGGGTCAGGGAAACTGGCGCCAAGTTTACCAAGAGGAGGCCCGAGGCAGCCGGACAGAAGTGTTGGTAAGAAAGGCCAGACAAAGGACACACAAAGGGGGTCCTGTGAAGCGCTCCAAAGTTATCTGGGAGTTGTCTGAGCCCCTCACCTGGTGAGCACAGTACGACGTGGGCAGCCGTTACCTGCAGACGTGGTCTGGATAATAAGAACTGTGAGTAAAGGCCCTGAACTGCATCACTGACTCCGTGTCGTTACTGCTGCTGCCCTGCACCATCACCCCCATCCTCCGCATACACTGCCCTGAGGCTATACTCCTCCCGTGGGGAGTTATGCTACGCTCTGCTGCACCCACAACACCAGCCTTAGCGGTCTGCCCTGTAGCGGCGGTTCACTCTGACCGCAATCCACGGGTGGCGTAGTCGGACATTTAAACATCAAAACCACATAAATAGTTCTGCCACTGGTTTGACCGCCCTGAGCCACGGAACCGGATCGCCGCCACGAAGACTACAACCACCAGCATCCACCAAAAAGGGTCCGGCTCCGGGTGTCCGAAGGCCCAGGGGGTGCGTCAGAACATTTTCATCACCTTTCACAATCACCAATGGGACAAGGCAGGGATGTCCTCTGTCCCCTCTCTTATACATCCTAGTGACGGAGCACCTGCTCTCATCAATTCGCCATAACCCCAATATTAGGTGGATTGAGGTGGGAGGCACCGAGTACAAGTGCTCTCTATTTGCTGATGATGTCCTAGTATATATCACTCAATCACATATATCCATCCCTGCTGTTATGGCTGAAATAGATCACTTTGTTACATGGTCAAATTTTAAAATCAATGCAGCGAAGTCTGAGGCCCTCGATGTCTCCCTCCCTAAATCCATATAGGATTCCATCCAGTCCAACTTTCCCTTTGCCTGGCCCTCACAGGGTATCAAATACTTAGGAATTCCTATTCATAGAGACCTCTCCCATCTATGTTATCTTAATTTTGGGCCCTTTATTGAACAATTCCATACAGACCACGGTTGGCAAGTTAGAACTGTAAGATTCACTACGTGAACCACTGGTGTTTTGTGGAAAAGCACATGTACACCGCGTTCCAAATTATTATGCAAAAAGTGTTTAGGAGTGATAAGGGAAGAATTTGTTTGTTTGTCAGTTAAACTCATTGATGGTGATGTGTGTCAGGGCTCTTTATATCACTGTAAGCAATTGCAGACACCTGTGCTAATTAGTTTGGCAGGTGTGTCCAATGAAAGGCAAGACTACTTAAGAAGGCTCTCTCACATTATTAAGCAGCCTACATTTTCTGCCAAAATGGGAAAGAAAAAGGATGTGTCGGCTGCTGAGAAGCAACAAATTGTGGAGTGTTTAGGTCAAGGCATGACTACAATCAACATTGTGCGATGATCAGGATGAAGTGTCTTGGCAATCAAGAAGTATGTAGCTGATTCACAGTACACACGTGTGCGTGCTGATAAGGGCAAATTGAGGACTCTTTCCTACAGGCAATTACGTCAGGTTGAAAGAGCAGCGGCAAAAAAGCCTTGTCATAGCAGCAGACAAGTTTTTGAAGCTGCTTGTGCCTCCAACGTCCCCCGAACAACAAGATGCAGGGTCCTTCAGAGGTTTGCAGCTGTGCATACGCCATCCTGTCGACCTCCTCTATCCACTTCACACAAGCAGAAACGGCTCCAGTGGGCCAAACATTACATGAAGACTGATTTCAAAACTGTTTTGTTCACGGATGAGTGCCGTGCAGCGCTCGATGGTCCAGATGAATGGAGTGGAGGATGGCTGGTTGATGGACACCCCACGCAAACACGGCTACAGCGCCAACAAGGAGGAGGTGGAGTAATGTTTTGGGCTGGAATCATGGGGAGAGAGATTGTCGGCCCCTTTAGGATCCCTGAAGGCGCTAAAGATGAACTCCATAATGTATGTGGATTTTCTCAAACAGCACTTCCTGCCATGGTTCAAGAAGAAGAACCGTGTATTTCACAGCAAGATCATTTTTCTGCATGATAATGCACCATCTCATGCTGCACATAAAACATCTGCATCTCTGGCTGATATGGGCATAAAAGGGGACAAACTTATGGTGTGACCCCCATGCTCCCCTGACCTCTACCCCATTCAGAACCTTTGGAGCATCATTAAAAGGAGTGTCTATGATGGCGGGAGGCAGTTCACATCTAAGCAACAGCTCTGGGAGGGTATTCTGTCATAATGCAAAACAATTGAAGCAGAAACCATCCAAAACCTGACAAATTCAATGGACGAGAGAGTTCAGAAGCTCCTTTCGAACAAGGGGTCCTATGTGAAAATGTAACATCACCTAGAATAAAGTTTTGAGTTGAAAACTGTTTGATTTCAGTTTCTAACAACCTGCTAATGCTTATAATTTCAAAAATGACCATTTTTTTGGTCTTTATTAAAATGAAAAGGTTGATCGAAAAGTTTGGGGGATCTAAGAGTGTGGCAACCCAGTAGTCATGATTACTTCGAATTCTGACAATATGAGGGTCATGCTGCAGGTAGTGCAGCAAGAAGGCACTTATGTGTCTTGCGCATCTCGGAGCCCCAAAATTATTTTCCGGGCTAGATGCAGCTAAAAATTATTTTTAATTTTAAATCTGGTGAAGCTTATTATAGATGGCCTAATAGGATCAGTGCTGCACACTGCTACAAAGCCCAAATTATTTTCCAGTCAAGATACAGATAAACATGATTAGTAATTTGAAAGCTTAAAACGGTTGGTAGGGTGATTTTAACCAATCATCAAGCTTTTACTCTCCCCAGGATGACACAGGGGTAGAAAAGTCGTTTCGGATCCATGATTTGTTCATCTTTATGAACGTGAGTCTGTCTACATTATCAGTGGAGAGCCGCGTGCGCTTATCTGTCAGCACACCACCAGCAGCGCTGAACACACGTTCAGACAGAACGCTGGCTGCGGGGCATGACAAGATCTCCAAGGCGTAAGTGGCTAGCTCCGGCCATTTATCCAGATTGGAAGCCCAAAAAGAGCAAGGGTCCAGTGACACAGTCGTGGCTTCAATGTTTACTTGGAGATACTCCTGTACCATCGTCTCTAGGCGTTGACTATGTGTCAGACTTCTTGTCTCCTGTGGCCTTGCAAAGGATGGGCTAAAAAAGTGGTGAAATGATTCCGCAAAATTGATGTTACCAGCAGATACTGTGGTTCTGTTACGGTTTGAGTGCTGAACACTTGACGGTCCCACGGTTGGCAAGTTGGAACTGTGAGATTCACTACGTGCACCACTGGTATTTTGTGGAAAAGCACATGTAAGATTCTGCAACAGTCTCTGCTGATACTCCTGCATGCGTGCATCCCTTTCTATGGCAGGAATAATTTCTGCAAATTTACTTTTGTACCGGGGATCTAACAGTGTGGCAACCCAGTAGTCAGGATTATTTCTAATTCTCACAATTCGAGGGTCATGTTGCAGGTAGTGCAGCAAGATGGCACTCATGTGTGTTGCGCATCCAGGAGCACCAAGTCCCTGTTGTGTTGGTGGCGAGGTAACAATCATGCTTCCTTCCTCTGTCCTCTCCCCCCAACCTCGCACAACAGAAATGTGATCAAGGTCTCCCTCATCTGATGAGTCTTCCATCAGTTCGTCCTCCACTTCTTCCTGGGCTCCTGCACCTTCCTCACTAGTTTGGCTGCTACCATGCGCCCTGGTAAAACCATCTCCCCCACCCTCACATGCCTGCCGCCTTGGTGCTGCCGACCGTCTGGACCTTGCAGATGTTAGCCCTTCCGCATACAACTCCTCCTCCTCTACTTCCTCCACCTCCTCTTGTGCCACCACCTGACTCCGAATTCTGTTTAACATGTGCTCCAGCATGTAAATCACCGGAATAGTCATGCTGATAATGGCATCGTCAGCACTAAACATCTTCGTCGCCATTTCAAAACTGTGCAGAAGGGTGCATAGGTCCCTGATCTGAGACCACTCCTCCAGCGTGATTTGCCCCACCTCTGAATCTCGTTGGCCCAGGCTATACGTCAGAACGTATTGCACCAGGGCTTGTCGGTGCTGCCACAGTCGCTGCAACATGTGCAGAGTTGAATTCCACCGGGTAGGCACATCGCATTTTAGCCGGTGAAGTGGCAGGCCCAACGACTTCTGTAGAGATGTAAGTCGCTGAGCTGCGGGATGCGAACGGCGGAAGTGAGCACACAGCGACCGTGCCCTCTGCAGAAGGCCATCTAGTCTGGGATAGTGGGCTAAAAATTGCTGGACAACCAGGTTCAACACGTGAGCCATACAAGGCACGTGTGTGACATTGCCCCGGCGAAGGGACGCACCCAGGTTTGCAGCATTGTCGCACACGGCCTTCCCTGGTTTCAGGTCCAGTGGAGACAACCATTCATGAAATTGGTTCTCCAGAGCTGACCACAACTCCTCAGCTGTGTGACTCACATTTCCCAGACATTTCAATGTAAAAACCGCCTGATGACGTTGAGCCCTACTGCCAGCATAGTAAGGAGGTGTGCAGGATCCCTTCTGCGCAGTTAGAAAGCTTGTGGCATGACCAGACAGGCTTTGGGTGCAGGTGGAAGACCGAGAGGAGGTTGAGGAGGCAGAAGCAGTGGAGGAAAAATGACATAAAGAGGATTGACGCACAACTCGTGGGGACGGCAAGACTTGGACAGCAGCCCCTTGTCCTGCTGTCACCATAGTTACCCAGTGCCCAGTCAGCGACATGTAACGCCCCTGTCCATGCCTACTCGTCCAAGTGTCTGTGGTGAAATGCACCCTGTCACACACAGAGTTTCTCAAAGAAGCGGTGATGTTGTGTGCGACATGCTGGTGGAGCGCAGGCACACCTTTCTTTGAGAAGTAGTGCCGACTGGGCATCTGGTACTGGGGCACTGCGACGGACATAAGGTCTCGAAAATCCTCTGTGTCCACCAGGCGGAAAGGCAGCATTTCTGTAGCCAAGAGCTTGCAGATGGTGAAATTCAACCTCTTAGCTTTCTCATGGCTAGGAGGAAATGGTCTTTTACTTGTCCACATCTGAGGGACCGAGGGCTGGCTATTGTGCTTAGACGGGGTTGATAAGGGTGTCCCCGGCAAACTGCCGGTCTGTGAGGAAGATGCAGGCGGACATGTTAGGTTGCCTTGATCCAAAGGTGGTGCTATCGATGTCGGACAGCGCTCAAGACCAGCTGGTGTTACCACCTCCAAAGAAAATGATGACCTGCCAATCACGCTGGCTGTTGCGGGTAAAGAGGTGGCAGGTCTGCGCCCCAAAACAGGTGTGACTGCTGTCCCCCCAGTCACAGAGGATGAAGAGGCCGCGGATGCACAAGATATGGCAGACGGTGGTTGGCCCGGCCGGCTAGACCGCATTGTAGCACACTGAGCTTCCCACTGCAACTTATGCTTCATGTCCATGTGCCGGTTCATGCATGAAGTACTCAAACTATGTATTTTTTGGCCTCTACTTAGCTTTTGCTGACAAATGTTACAGATAACACGAGTTGGGTCATCTTTATCGATCTGAAAAAATGCCCAGGCTATGCAAGGCTTAGCACCCATGCGACCTGAAGAGCCACCACGACTTGTGGTGAGAGGCAGAGTTGTGTTTGAGGATGCAGTTGTTGACGTGCTTCCAGTACTACGTCTCTGTCCAGGAAGGCGCAACCTGACCTCGTCGTCACTAGCATCTTCCTCCACCTCCTCTGCTGACCTCATCTCTTGGCTGACTGTGGGTTGACAGTAAGTGGGATCTCCGACCTCATCATCATCACCCTGTGCGTTATCACACCCGTCGTCCTCAGAGCCAACCTGTTCCTGCCCTGACAAAAAACTAAAGTTGTCGCTCCAATCAGGTATTTGAGTCTTATTATCGTCTTCCTCATTGTCTCCACCAACAGGAGTTACAGTTTGGGAATGAGGGTCTACATTATGGTCAGAACCTTCTGCGTCTGGTCCTGGATCCGACTCATAAAGATTCTGGGCATCAGTGCAGATCATTTCCTCGTCTGGATTCACAGAAGCGCTGGAGTCGACCTCTGATTCCCAGGCTATAGTATGAGTAAACAGCTCTGCAGACTCAACCATCTGTTCTACCTCATACTCAGACGGGCAGCTGGAGATTTGGGAGCTGTGAGGAAGCAAGTGCGATTTGGGTGACACCTTTGAGGACTGGAGTATTTGTGATGTTGAAGTTGATGTGGAGGAGAGCCCACTTAAAGGAGCACTTGATATCCGTTGAAGCACCTGCTGTTTTTGTGCCTCATCTGGAATTTGTAGCGATTGGCGTGGCCGTAAGAAAGGGATCTTATCACATTGTCCGCTAAAAGAAGTAGACATTTTAGTTTGGCTGGAAGATGGTCTTTCTTCTGCACCTACCCCACGGACACAACCTTTTTTCCCCTTCCCAACACGCCTATTCCCCTTTCCACCAGCAGCAGGCCTTTTTCCACTCATTTTGGTGGTTAACTAATTCACAACTCTGGAGTTGTTTGCACAAAAAAACAATGGATGGTAACCGAGCAGAGCTGAGTGGCCAAACTGTGGTATTAGGCCAAAACTATTGGCTGGGTTAGATGCAGAAAAAAATTATTTTTAATTTGCAACCTGATGGAGGTCAGTATAGATGGACTAATAGACCAAGTCCCACACACCGCTAGAAGCCCAAATATTTTTTCAGAGCTAGATGCAGAAATTTTTTTTATTCAATTTGCAACCTGATGGAGGTCAGTATAGATGGACTAATAGACCAAGTCCCACACACTGCTAGAAGCCCAAATATTTTTTCAGAGCTAGATGCAGAAAAAAATTATTTTTAATTTGCAACCTGATGGAGGTCAGTATAGATGGACTAATAGACCAAGTCCCACACACCGCTAGAAGCCCAAATATTTTTTCAGAGCTAGATGCAGAAAAAAATTATTTTTAATTTGCAACCTGATGGAGGTCAGTATAGATGGACTAATAGACCAAGTCCCACACACCGCTAGAAGCCCAAATATTTTTTCAGAGCTAGATGCAGAAAAAAATTATATTCAATTTGCAACCTGCTGGAGGTCAGTATAGAAGGACTAATAGAACAAGTCCCACACACTGCTAGAAGCCCAAATATTTTTTCAGAGCTAAATGAAGAAAAAAATTATTTTTAATTTGCAACCTGATGGAGGTCAGTATAGATAGACTAATAGACCAAGTCCCACACACTGCTAGAAGCCCAAATATTTTTTCAGAGCTAGATGCAGAAAAAAATTATTTTTAATTTGCAACCTGATGGAGGTCAGTATAGATGGACTAATAGACCAAGTCCCACACACTGCTAGAAGCCCAAATATTTTTTCAGAGCTAGATGCAGAAAAAAATTATTTTTAATTTGCAACCTGATGGAGGTCAGTATAGATGGACTAATAGACCAAGTCCCACACACCGCTAGAAGCCCAAATATTTTTTCAGAGCTAGATGCAGAAAAAAATTATATTCAATTTGCAACCTGCTGGACGTCAGTATAGAAGGACTAATAGAACAAGTCCCACACACTGCTAGAAGCCCAAATATTTTTTCAGAGCTAAATGAAGAAAAAAATTATTTTTAATTTGCAACCTGATGGAGGTCAGTATAGATGGACTAATAGACCAAGTCCCACACACTGCTAGAAGCCCAAATATTTTTTCAGAGCTAGATGCAGAAAAAAATTATTTTTAATTTGCAACCTGATGGAGGTCAGTATAGATGGACTAATAGACCAAGTCCCACACAACGCTAGAAGCCCAAATATTTTTTCAGAGCTAGATGCAGAAAATTTTTTTATTCAATTTGCAACCTGATGGAGGTCAGTATAGATGGACTAATAGACCAAGTCCCACACACTGCTAGAAGCCCAAATATTTTTTCAGAGCTAGATGCAGAAAAAAATTATTTTTAATTTGCAACCTGATGGAGGTCAGTATAGATGGACTAATAGACCAAGTCCCACACACTGCTAGAAGCCCAAATATTTTTTCAGAGCTAGATGCAGAAAAAAATTATTTTTAATTTGCAACCTGATGGAGGTCAGTATAGATGGACTAATAGACCAAGTCCCACACACCGCTAGAAGCCCAAATATTTTTTCAGAGCTAGATGCAGAAAAAAATTATATTCAATTTGCAACCTGCTGGAGGTCAGTATAGAAGGACTAATAGAACAAGTCCCACACACTGCTAGAAGCCCAAATATTTTTTCAGAGCTAAATGAAGAAAAAAATTATTTTTAATTTGCAACCTGATGGAGGTCAGTATAGATGGACTAATAGACCAAGTCCCACACACTGCTAGAAGCCCAAATATTTTTTCAGAGCTAGATGCAGAAAAAAATTATATTCAGTTTGCAACCTGATGGAGGTCAGTATAGATGGACTAATAGAATGATGCTATGCCCAAAAGATTTTACTTCACTAGGTGCAGTAAAAAAATTGGTATTCTATACACAGGTGGTATATCTTGCAACACAGATAGGCTACTCCACTGACTAACACACTCTGCAATAGGCCAAAAAGGATTAGCTTTGCTAGATTCAGCCAAATGCTGTGAAAAAAACTTGCACAGCACTGGCACAGACCTGCCTGGCAAAAACTGATAGGAACTGATGTAACCTAGTCCTGAAAAGGACTCCAATTACAATTAGTCTTTACTCCCACAATCTATCTATTTAAGAGCACAGACCTGCCTGATAAAAGTCATAGGAAATGCTGTAACCTAGTCCTTAAAAGGACTGCAATCACAACTATTCCCTACTCCCAAGCTATCTGTATATTTGTGTGAAAATTGGCTTGAAATTAACAAGGTATAGCGCACACAGCAACAGCGGTGCCGTCTAACACGCAGCTGCAGCAGTGAGAAAATGGTGGCGACGGGGAAAATGGCTTGGTCTTATAGGGCAAGGACATGTGACATACACTGCCAATCACACATGCCCTTGCTTGTGTGAAAAAAAGCACTTCGCTCCGTGTGTGCGCTGCTGATAGGCTGACAGATTGCACCTCCCCACTGCAAATGCGGGAAAGAGAAAAAAAAATGGAGATCTTCATTGTTCCTGCAGAGATCCATCCCCTGCCCCTCCCCCCGCCCCGCTGTACACTCAAACTGCGTATTAACATTAATTTTCATCATTACTGAGAAAAAATCCAGTTATGATTTTGGTACACGAACAGTTATCGAACATAACCTCGAACAGCCGAATTTTTCTCAAATTGTTCGTGTTCGCCGACCGGCTCGAACACCGCCCAAAACAGCTCGAATTTGAGATTGGCGAACAGTTCGAGTAGAACAACGCTCATCTCTACACAGAAACATTCACCTCGTGGGCAATTTGGGTCTGAAAGCACCGGGATTTACTTGTCTTGACCCGTGTTGTGGTGTCAGATACTGGAGCACAGAACTATTTCTCTTATACTTATTTATTTGGGAAATCACTGTTCCTCTTCCAACTGCAATCTTTACGTGCACCCTAATGTCACAATTGATTATTTCTGCTGCTATATTTAGGCGATTTGGTGTCCTCCTTACTATATTCTGTAACACTGCTGTGTTCCTCCATCTCCGATTGTTATTTTAATATGTCTTTGTGCATATGTTGTTTTTAATCTTTTCATGTCTAGCAATTTTGTATATCTAATAAAGATACATTTATTAAACTTTATGTTTGTTGGTGCATCGGTTCTTGTTTTTTTTCTAGGTGCTCATAGTTTTTTCATAGTTTTTTGGACAGTTAGATGCACAACATTTAGGACCCATCAGTAGAATCTTAAAAAAGGTATGTTACACTGCAAAACAAATATTTTCTCATACTGGGTTATCGCATTATGTCAAACTTAGACCTTCAGCGGTTGATGACATCATCGCTTACGCTCTGACTGATGATGTCACAATGGCGATGATATCACAATACTATGGAATTGTAAAGTTAAGGATTCCACTGTCATTTTTTTTACTTTACCTTCAACTGTTGAAGAGTGAGGACGACTTTTGCGTACTTAGCAAATTCTTTTTCATTGATATTAACTTATCATGGGAAGAAAAAGGAAGTGTGGTGAGGAGAATAAGAGGAGCGCTAAAAAGAGATGCATGGAAGAGAGTTTTTCTCAGAGAGGAGAAACTACTCAGGACATTGTACAGGATGTACCTGTTGAGAAGACAGAAGATCCCTGTACAACATCTTTTGGGGATCCTCTACAGAAAAAGACAATTAAAAAGGGGAAAAAAAGAGGGAACACATCTCCTGAGAAGGCAGATGAAACCCCAAAGAGAGGGAGAATGGTGGAATCTGAGAGTGGAAAGGATGATACCTCTGAAATAAGGTTTAGCGGGTCAGCTAAAACCAGGAGCTCTCACAAACATCAAGAGAGAGGTGAAGATCAAAGTTGTAGAGAACAACTTAAGAGAAAGAGGACATCTGACACTGAGACCACTACAAAGAGAAGATGTGAGACTGACAAAGCCTTCTACCAAGCTCCAGAAGGTAAAGTCTATAGTCATTAAGTCACAGACCACATCCATGTTTTATATAGTGTTCATTTATTTTACAAAATGTAACCTAATGACATAATTGTATCCCATACAAATTACCATGTACATCAGAGCTCTCCACCTTCTATACTTGGGGCTCTGAGACCGGAATATGGTGGTATCCAGCTTCATCATGTTCAAAGTTCATGGATGGGTTAAAATAAATGTCAATTTATTGTAGCATTATATGTGAGTGCGACAGTAAGATTAATTGTTAGTTCTTCTGTTTTTTTTTCTAGGAGTCATTGGTGCACAGACCACCAGCCTTTCAGACCTAGTGACTGCCCGTATTTCCCTGGAGAGTTTCACCTTTACCAGGAAGCTTGGAGAGGGCAGCTTTGGCAAGGTGATGCTGGCCACACATAAAACCAGCGGACATCAGCTGGCAATCAAGATGGTCAAGAAGAGGGAATTGGTGGAGAACGCTAGAGTCACCATCCACTTAGAGAGAGAGGTCCTGGAAATCACTGGAGAGAGCAGATTCTTCACACAAGCCTATGGCACCTTCCAGACAGTGGTAAGAGACTCCTTTCCTTCTAGAAATTCGTCCTTTCCCCCCCATCAGGTCCAGTTTCTTCCATTAAGAGTGCAAATACAATCTTTGCCAGTGCAAATGAAAAGATCTGCTGTGTACCCTTGCCGCCATTACTGAAGACTATCGTTAGTGGATTTTGATTGAGTCTAGAACCTGTACGCCTCCAGAGTTTGCAGATCATGGGGACATTTTTTCCTGGACATCCATTATAGTTCCCAGAACCATGGTAAATGTTATCAGGATGTAAAAAATCCACATTATTTACCATCATCTTCCCTCCTTTCACACAGGACTATGCATTTTATGCCATGGAATATCTGAGTGGTGGCGACTTGACTGCATTTATCAAATCCAGAGCCCCCCTAGATGTCTGCACGACCAGGTAAGAGAACAGCAGCTCTGTGATATCTGTGGCCGCTGTCTCCCATCATAGTTATTAGTGGTTCTATAGAAGTATTAATGCTTATAGGATTTTTTTTCTTCCTTCTTAGGTTCCTTGCAGCAGAAATCTTGAGTGGACTAGAGTTTCTCCACAGCCGGGGGATTATTCACCGGTAATAATTCATTTATTTTTTAAACATAGGAGAAGGTTTACTTTGTAAAATAGTGAAATGTGCCAGAACTAAGTAATCCGATCAATAAGTGGCGTAACGTCAGACAAAAGTCACTAAAGATGCTCCAAATTTACTGTGATGAAATTTGGTGTGTTTTCAGACAGTCTGGTATACGTCTACACAAGACGGGATTAGTAACTCTGCCCCCCCAGTGTTTAGTGAGTGGTCCTGTGCAGCCGCCCCCACAGCAACCCAAGCACTACAACTGATCCACGTCTGATTCACAGAACAATTTTTCTTTCTTTTTTTCAGGGATTTAAAACCAGACAACATCCTTCTGGACAGCGATGGACACGCTAAGATCGCTGATTTCGGCCTTGCTGCCATGAATGTATTTGGCTCTCAGAAGATCAGTGACTTTGCCGGCACTCCCGGCTATATGGCTCCTGAGGTGACTATGTGACTACTGATGTCTCATATCTTATTATCCACCTGTGATCTTCACTTACTGTGGAGCTTGTGCAATCACAGACCCATCATCACAGCGGCCCACATTTACTAACGCTGTCTAATAGATGGACTGTGTAAGGGCCCCCATACATATAAGACTAAAGTCAGCCGAACCTGCCAATATCAGAGGGTTCAGCCAACAGTCTAATGTGTATGAGGACCTCTCAAGTCTTCATCCGGGAGGAGAAAAACACGGCACATCGGATTTCCAATGATCGATCTTTTGTTCTTTGGAGGAGTCTAGCAGCTTCTCTCTCATAGAGAACAAAGGAGCTCTCGCCCGTGCCGTGCATTCCTGTTTATGGGGGAGGTAGCTAACAACGATCTTTTGGCCAGCATCTATCTAATGTATATGGGGGCTTAGGAGTGGAGGAACACTACCGATAAACTTGGCCACGGTTGTTTTGCCTCCCAGGAAGGAAAATGTACTAACTTATCCTTTTAATCTGATCTTTCCACAGATGCATCGTCAGCAGCCCTTTGATTACACGGTCGACCTGTTCTCTTTTGGGATCACAGTCTTCCAAATGGCCACAGGATCTTACCCGTTCTATACTGGTCGGAATCGACTAAGGATTAAGCGTTCAGTGCAGCATGATAAACCTCGCTATCCGAACACCATGGATTCTAACATCAGGGACATCATAGAGAGAGTGAGTAATTAGACCCTTATATCTGGAGACATAGAACAGATAGGACTGTCATGAGTTGTGATAACACGCTGAACATTTCATCACCGTTGTGTTGGGTATTTCAGCTTTATCCAATTCAAGTGATTGGGACAACGCTGCAGCCCCCGACACAGCCCCTCCTATATGTACAGTGTTCTTTTGTACAGCCTTATTCATATTATAAAGAGGCCGCGGCTCTCACCAAAACCTCTTCAAACAGCTAATCATCATGATCATTGGGCATCGGCCCCCGTCTGATCTACTACAGACGGCCTATCCTGTCCTATCCTGTACTTTCCTATCCTATCCTGTACTTAACTATCATATCCTGTACTATCCTGTCCTATCCTATCCTGTACTGCCCTTTTCTGTCCTTTGCTATCCTATCCTTTGCTATCCTATCCTTTCCTATCCTGTACTATACTATCCTGTACTATCCTATCCTGTACTATACTATCCTGTACTATCCTATCCTTTCCTATCCTGTAATATCCTATCCTGTACTATCCTATCCTTTCCTATCCTGTACTGTACTATCCTGTCCTATCCTGTCCTATCCTGTCCTATCATATCCTGTACTATCCTATCCTATCCTGTACTATCCTGTCCTATCCTATTTCTTTCTAGCAATGGTTGCTATAATAAATTCATCTTTCTATAAGAAAATGAGAATACATTTGTGACACTGATGTTTTTCTGCGATTATTCATATTATTACTTGTGATATATTAATGGTTCTTATATATTTGCAGGTCTTGTGTAAATCACCAGAGAAGAGACAGGTTGCTTGCAGCAATTTAAAAGGACATCCATTCTTCTCGCCCATAAACTGGGAGGAATTGGAGGCGGGAAGGTTACGTCCACCATTTACAATGACACCTGTAAGTACACAGCATTATTTTATTATAATGTCACCTCCTCCTCTGTATAATGTGACAACATGTGCAAGAAATACTCAAATAATGACTAATAATCATACATAGTGTAGGCCAGAATGTGTTTATCCTCCCCTGCTGGTAAACGTGTGGAATTACAGCATGGGGCAGGATGGGCAGGCCTTTACATATTTCTCAAAAGTGTAATTATTGTCCCCAATTCTCCAGAAGGCCACTTAGTTAATAACTTGGATCCATTAGGCTGCGTTCACACTGTGCATTTTTTTGGTGACAGCGCCATAATGCTCTTGCCATTTGTTTTGGAAAAGCACAACAAAAGTATGCATTTTTGTCGATACTGCGGCAAAAGAAACCAATGTGGTTGTAACGTGTGAGCGCAGCCTAGTGGTGCAGTTGTAGCCGATGTGCATACCGCAGATTGCCAGGCACCACCAGTAGTTGACTTGTTCTCAAGCTAAAAGTACCGGTGGATTGTGGTGATTAGGGGTAATCTGCACACGGTTACCACGGCTCATCCACAATCTGTACAGGTGCCCTATGGAGGGGACTGATATAATGAAATACCTAATGAATTAACCAGACTGATTTGTCTTTCTTCTATAGATCCCAGTGATGCAAACGAGCAAACAAATTGAATTGCAGCAAGTGATGTCCAGCACTGAAGCTCGGAAACCGCCTATAACCCCGGAGGACCAGCGGCTGTTCTGTGGCTTCTCCTATATCAGCGACAGGTGGAAGAACATTCAAAGCCGCAGCAATAACAGCAATGGAAATGTAAAGCAGTTCTCTCCCCCCAATACCTGACTACTGGGTCAGGGAGGCGTGGACCTGGGTGTGGTCTGAAGAAACAGGCGGGGTCTGTTTGAATCCAACCCCTGAGCTTTACCATTGGTCTCTTGTCCAGAGTTCTTCCATCTACTCTGTTACATATCAGAGACCATGGCCTCCTGCATTCTCTATTGCTGCCCCATACCTCATCTGGTGGCATGCTTCTTGGAGATGTAGGACCATCATACTACAGGACGGCACGGTGGCGCAGTGATTAGCGCTGTTGGCGAGCAGCACGGTGGTCCTGGGTGTAAATCTGGGACACCATCTGCAATGAGTTTGTATGTTCTCCCCGTGTCTGTGTGGGTTTCCTCCGGGTACTCCGGTTTCCTCCCACTACTCAAAACATACTGATAGGAGAAAAAAATAAAATTATTAATTATTGACCATCATCATCATGTATCTCGTGTATTTCTGTATTTATTACCAGTAAGTGATATATAGAAAGGTGGTAACACTGCACATTCTGTCATGACTTTCATATCCTATTACTTATAATGTCTACAGTGACATAAAACATTAATTTCTCAATAAGTAAGTTTTGAGCCTCTAGTAGTCTGCACAGTTACAATGTAACACGTAAAGTCACCGGCTCCTTCCTACAGCCCTCCCTATACGTTGTTATTGCTTCCTCCTGAGAATGAGGTTGTGTTGTTACTAGAACTCCGGGTTTTCTCTTCCTACGTGTGTTATGGGAATCTTACTTAGCTGTATATGTACAGCGGGTGATGGTTGTGGGCGCATGGAGTGGGCTCAGGAGCTGAGACCGGGTCATACAAGGCGGGAGTGGGTTGGGTACACAGCTGACTTGTGCCTCTAACTGACTAAGGTTGTATTGTTACTATAACTATGGGTTTATGGTTCTGAGTCAGGGGCGCATCTTCCTGCAGCCTCGAACTCTGATATTATCACTCACTTCCATCTCTCCATGAGGCCAAATAAAAATAATGATAAAAAGTGATCAAAAAGTCATATTTATTCCAAAATGGCACCAATAAAAACGACAGCTCATTTTACAAAAACACAAGCCCTCATACTGTTCTGTTAACAGAAAAATGAAAAAGCTAGGACTCTGACAATATGACGAGCCCCTAAAAAGCTAATAAAAAGTAATTAAAAAAATATACACTGCGCAAAAAAAAAAAAACACTTAAACAACAGAATATAACTCCAAGTAAATCAAACTTCTGTGAAATCAAACTGTCCACTTAGGAAGCAACACTGACTGACAATCAATTTCACATGCTGTTGTGCAAATGGAATAGACAATAGATGGAAATTATTGGCAATTATCAAGACACCCTCAATAAAGGAGTGGTTCTGCAGGTGGGGACCACAGACCACATCTCAGCACCAATGCTTTCTGGCTGATGTTTTGGTCACTTTTGAATGCTGGTTGTGCTTTCACACTTGTAGTAGCATGAGACGGACTCTACAACCCACAGAAGAATTACCTTTGGAAGAATTACTTGCGTTATGAAATAAGAGAATCACAGTTATGGCAGCGGCCATCTTGGGGTTGGCGGCTCAGCGTCCTGTGCTCTGAGACTCGCCCCCAGAGGCTGGTTGCTAGGCAGCGCCTCTGGTCAGCAGTGTAGTGACCCTAAGAGCTCATTTATCAAATGGTTGTAATAGAAAGGGGGACAATCTATATAAAGGGTCTCCTGTCTATATATACTGTGTGTAGAGCCAGAGAGAAGGCTACAGAGTGACCACAGCGTGTATCACCCATATCTGCTAATAAAGATCCACATTTACATCTCGTGGCTAAAAATGGAGCAAGTTAAGAGTTGAAGCAGCGCTCCAGTGGAAATAAGTGAAAAAGGCCGACATTATCCATCCAGATCAGATGGGGGAATAAAGTGCGCATCACTTATTTTCAGTGAAGTGCTGCTTCCATTCTATTTTTTCCTAATTTGAAGGTTTTTGGCCGGTTGCTGATATTTTTTCCATATATCTCTCTATATCTATAGCAAAAAAATGGCAGGCAGCTCTCCAAAAAAATATAGACTTTATTAGCCCGGTGTGGCGACGTTTCAGTTACAGACAACCTTCATCACTGCTTGATCACTGCACCGCAACCGAAACGTCGCCACGCCGGGCTAATAAAGTCCATATTTTTTCACAGACCTTTTGGAGCTGCCTGCCGTTTTTTTGCTATACTGTCTATACTTATGGATATCTGTTTGGGGTCTTGCACCCGATATTTTGAAGATATGGTGCTGTTCCAATTTTGACTCTATATCTATAGATTTATATATAGCGCAACTTTATGTAACTGCACATTATGTTGAGCCCCTCTGTCTATATAACACACGAATGCTTACAGTTAGGTCCATATATATTTGGACAGAGACAACATTTTTCTAATTTTGGTTATAGACATTACCACAATGAATTTTAAACAAAACAATTCAGATGCAGTTGAAGTTCAGTTTTCAGCTTTAATTTGAGGGTATCCACATTAAAATTGGATGAAGGGTTTAGGAGTTTCAGCTCCTTAACATGTGCCACCCTGTTTTTAAAGGGACCAAAAGTAATTGGACAGATTAAATAATTGTAAATAAAATGTTCATTTCTAGTACTTGGTTGAAAACCCTTTGTTGGCAATGAGTGCCTGAAGTCTTGAACTCATGGACATCACCAGACGCTGTGTTTCCTCCTTTTTGATGCTCTGCCAGGCCTTCACTGCGGTGGTTTTCAGTTCTTGTTTGTTTGTGGGCCTTTCTGTCTGAAGTTTAGTCTTTAACAAGTAAAATGCATGCTCAATTGGGTTGAGATCAGGTGACTGACTTGGCCATTCAAGAATATTCCACTCCTTTGCTTTAATAAACTCCTAGGTTGCTTTGGCTTTATGTTTTGGGTCATTGTCCATCTGTAGTATGAAACGACGACCAATCAGTTTGGCTGCATTTGGGTGGATCTGAGCACACAGTATGGCTCTGAATACATCAGAATTCATTCGGCTGCTTCTGTCCTGTGTCACATCATCAATAAACACTAGTGACCCAGTGCCACTGGCAGCCATGCATGCCCAAGCCATCACACTGTCTCTGCCGTGTTTTACAGATGATGTGGTATGCTTTGGATCATGAGCTGTACCACGCCTTCGCCATACTTTTCTCTTTCCATCATTCTGGTAGAGGTTGATCTTGGTTTCATCTGTCCAAAGAATGTTCTTCTAGGACTGTGCTGGCTTTTTTAGGTGTTTTTTAGCAAAGTCCAGTCTAGCCTTTTTATTCTTGATGCTTATGAGTGGCTTGCACCGTGCAGTGAACCCTCTGTATTTACTTTCATGCAGTCTTCTCTTTATGGTAGATTTGGATATTGATACGCCTACCTCCTGGAGAGTGTTGTTCACTAGGTTGGCTGTTGTGAAGGGGTTTCTCTTCACCATGGAGATTATTCTGCGATCATCCACCACTGTTGTCTTCCGTGGGCGCCCAGGTCTTTTTGCATTGATGAGTTCACCAGTGCTTTCTTTCTTTCTCAGGATGTACCAAACTGTAGATTTTGCCACTCCTAATATTGTAGCAATTTCTCGGATGGGTTTTTTCTGTTTTTGCAGCTTAAGGATGGCTTGTTTCACCTGCATGGAGAGCTCCTTTGACCGCATGTTTACTTCACAGCAAAACCTTCCAAATGCAAGCACCACGCCTCAAATCAACTCCAGGTCTTTTATCTGCTTAATTGAGAATGACATAACGAAGGGATTGCCCACACCTGTCCATGAAATAGCCTTGGAGTCAATTGTCCAATTACTTTTGGTCCCTTTAAAAACAGGGTGGCACATGTTAAGGAGCCGAAACTCCTAAACCCTTCATCCAATTTTAATGTGGATACCCTCAAATTAAAGCTGAAAGTCTGAACTTCAACTGCATCTGAATTGTTTTGTTTAAAATTCATTGTTGTAATGTCTAGAACCAAAATTAGAAAAATGTTGTCTCTGTCCAAATATATATGGACCTAACTGTATATACAGTATATATAGTACTCTCTCTTGTTATATATAAATATGTATGTGTACACAAATATACCTGTGTAATATATAATAGTATATGTATATATATATATATATATATATATATATATATTACACAGGTATATTCACATCTCTCTCTATGACATACACGAAAATATATATATGCGTGTGTGTGTACTGTATATATATATCTATATATCTATCTCAAGAAAGCGCTACACATAAATGTATTATGTAGACAGAGACCCAACCATATTGTTCAGTTACATAAAAGACCGCTATCTCTAGCTTTCTCTCTCTCTATATATAATCTATACACACACACATATATATACAGTGCAGGCCAAAAGTATTGGCACCCCTGCAATTCTGTCAGATAATACTCAGTTTCTTCCTGAAAATGATTGCAATCACAAATTCTTTGGTATTATTCTCTTCATTTAATTTGTCTTCAATGAAAAAAACACAAAAAGAATTGTCCTAAAGCCAAATTGGATATAATTCCACACCAAACCTAAAAAAGGGGGTGGAAAAAAGTATTGGCACCCTTTGAAAAATCATGTGATGCTTCTCTAATTCGTGTAATTAACAGCATCTGTAACTTACCTGTGGCACCTAACAGGTGTTGGCGCAAACTAAATCACACTTGCAGCCAGTTAACATGGATTAAAGTTGACTCAACCTCTGTCCTGTGTCCTTGTGTGTACCACATTGAGCATGGAGAAAAGAAAGAAGACCAAAGAACTGTCTGAGGACTTGAGAAACCAAATTGTGAGGAAGCATGAGCAATCTCAAGGCTACAAGTCCATCTCCAAAGACCTGAATGTTCCTGTGTCTTCCGTGCGCAGTGTCATCAAGATGTTTAAAGCCCATAGCACTGTGGCTAACCTCCCTAGATGTGGACGGAAAAGAAAAATTGACGAGAGATTTCAACGCAAGATTGTGCGGATGGTGGATAAAGAACCTCAACTAACATCCAAACAAGTTCATGCTGCTCTGCAGTCCGAGGGTACAACAGTGTCAACCCGTACTATCCGTCGGCATCTGAATGAAAAGGGACTGTATGGTAGGATACACAGGAAGACCCCACTTCCTACCCCGAGACATAAAAAAGCCAGGCTGGAGTTTGCCAAAACTTACCTGAGAAAGCCTAAAACGTTTTGGAAGAATGTTCTCTGGTCAGATGAGACAAAAGTAGAGCTTTTTGGGAAAAAGCATCAACACAGAGTGTACAAGAAAAAAAAAGAGGCATTCAAAGAAAAGAACACGGTCCCTACAGTCAAACATGGCGGAGGTTCCCTGATGTTTTGGGGTTGCTTTGCTGCCTCTGGCACTGGACTGCTTGACCGTGTGCATGGCATTATGAAGTCTGAAGACTACCAACAAATTTTGCAGCATAATGTAGGGCCCAGTGTGAGAAAGCTGGGTCTCCCTCAGAGGTCATGGGTCTTCCAGCAGGACAATGACCCAAAACACACTTCCAAAAGCACTATAAAATGGTTTTAGAGAAAGCACTGGAGACTTCTAAGGTGGCCAGCAATGAGTCCAAACCTGAATCCCATAGAACACCTGTGGAGAGATCTCAAAATGGCAGTTTGGAGAAGACACCCTTCAAATATCAGGGACCTGGAGCAGTTTCCAAAGAAGAATGGTCTACAATTCCAGCAGAGCATTGTAAGAAACTCATTGATGGTTACCGGAAGCGGTTGTTCGCAGTTATTTTGGCTAAAGGTTGTGCAACCAAGTATTAGGCTGAGGGTGCCAATACTTGTGTCCGGCCCTTTTTTGGAGTTTTGTGTGAAATGATCAATGATTTGATGTTTGCTTCATTCTCTTTTGTATTTTTTCCTTGCAAGCAAATTAAATGAAGAGAGTAATACTAAAGAATTTGTGATTGCAATCATTTTCAGGAAGAAACTGAGTATTATCTGACAAAATTGCAGGGGTGCCAATACTTTTGGCCAGCACTGTATATATATATATATATATACACACATACACGCATATATTATATATACACATACACACAGCTCAAAAAAATAAAGAGAACACTCAAATAACACATCCTAGATCTGAATAAATGAAATATTGTCATTGAATACTTTGTTCTGTACAAAGTTGGAATGTGCTGACAACAAAATCACACAAAAATCATCAATGGAAATCAAATTTATTAACCAATGGAGGCCTGGATTTGGAGTCACCCCCAAAATTAACGTGGAAAAACACACTACAGGCTGATCCAACTTTGATGTAATGTCCTTAAAACAAGTCAAAATGAGGCTCAGTATTGTGTGTGGCCTCCACGTGCCTGTATGACCTCCCTACAACGCCTGGGCATGCTCCTGATGAGGTTGCGGATGATCTCCTGTGGGGTCTCCTCCCAGAACTGGACTAAAGCATCCGCCAACTCCTGGACAGTCTGTGGTGCAACGTGATGTTGGTCGATGGAGCGAGAGATGATGTCCCAGATGTGCTCAATCAGATTCAGGTCTGGGGAACAGACGGGCCAGTACAAAGCTTCAATGCCTTCATCTTGCAGGAAATGCTGACACACTCCAGCCACATGAGGTCTGGCATTGTTCTGCATTAGGAGGAACCCAGGGTCAACCGCAGCAGCATATGGTCTCACAAGGGGTCTCAGGATCTCATCTCGGTACCTAATGGCAGTCAGGCTACCTCTGGCGAGCACATGGAGGGCTGTGCGGCCCTCCAAAGAAATGCCAAAGAACACAAGGATTGGCAAAGTTGCCACTGACGCCCTGTGCTCTTCACAGATGAAAGCAGGTTCACACTGAGCACATGTGACAGACGTGACAGAGTCTGGAGACGCCGTGGAGAGCCATCTGCTGCCTGCAACATCCTTCATCATGACCGGTCTGGCAGTGGGTCAGTAATGGTGTGGGGTGGCATTTCTTTGGAGGGCCGCACAGCCCTCCATGTGCTCCCCAGAGGTAGCCTCACTGCCATTAGGTACCGAGATGAGATCCTCAGACCCCTTGTGAGCCAATTTGCTGGTGCGGCTGGCCCTGGGTTCCTCCTAATGATAGACAATGCCAGACCTCATGTGGCTGGAGTGTGTCAGCAGTTCCTGCAAGATGAAGGCATTGAAGCTATGGACTGGCCCGCCCGTTCCCCAGACCTGAATCCGATTGAGCACATCTGGGACATCATCTCTCGCTCCATCCACCAACGTCACGTTGCACCACAGACTGTCCAGGAGTTGGTGGATGCTTTAGTCCAGGTCTGGGAGGAGATCCCACAGGAGAACATCCGGAACCTCATCAGGAGGATGCCCAGGCGTTGTAGGGAGGTCATACAGGCACGTGGAGGACACACAGAATACTGAGCCTCATTTTGACTTGTTTTAACCCCTTAACAACCGGTCACGTATTAGTACGCACATTTGCGTACCCCCCCATTCAGTGAGGGCTGCTGCGCTGAGCCCTCACTGAAAGGAACACATGTCAGCTGATTCTTACAGCTGACATGTGCCCGCAACAGCCCCGGGTGGAATCGCGATCCACCCGCGGCTGTTAACATGTTAAATGCCGCTGTCAATCTCCGACAGCGGCATTTAACGCGCGCATCCTGGAAGCGCGTCATAAGCCCCGCCCACCGGCGACCCCGTCACGTAATCGCGGGTCACCGATGGGTGGGCATGACAACCCAGGGTCTGCAGCAGACGTCTGTGGTTGTTATGATCTGGTCGCTATGAGCGCTACCTAGTGGTCGTCGCTCATAGCACAGGACCATTTCTGCTGCATGCAGGGGACCTGCTCGTCCCCTGTATGTAGCAGAGGCGATCGGACAGTTGCTGCTTCTAGTCTCCTATGGAGACTATAGAAGCATGCAACAAGTGAAAAAAAAAAGTTTTTAAAAATATAAAAGTTTAAATCACCCCCCATTCGCCCCATTCAAAATAAAATAGAAAAAAAAAAAACCTACATACACATATTTGGTATCGCTGCATTCAGAATCGCCTGATCTATCAATATAAAAAAAAGAATTAATCCGATCGGTAAACGGCATAACGAGAAAAAAATTCTAAATGCCAGAAATGAATTAAGTTTTTTGGTCGCCGCAAAATTGCAATAAAATGCAATAACGGGCGATCAAAACATCGGATCTACCCCAAAATAGTATCAATAAAAACATCAGCCCGGCGCGCCAAAAATAAGCCCTCACCCAGCCCCAGATCACGAAAAATGGAGACGCTACAGGTCTCGGAAAATGGCGCTATTTTTTTTTACCAAATTTTGGAATTTTTTTTCACCACTTGAATATAAAACAACCTATACATGTTTGGTGTCTATGAACTCGTAATGACCTGTAGAATAAGAATGGCAGGTCAGTTTTAGCATTCAGTGAACGTGGTAAAAAAAATAAATAAAAAACAACTGTGGTATTGCACTTTTTTTGCAATTTTACAGCACTTGGAATTTTTTTCCCGTTTTCCCGTACAAGATACGGTAAAACTAGTAATGCCGTTGAAAAGTAAAACTCGTCCCGCAAAAAATAAGCCCTCATATGGCCATACTAACCAAAAAATAAAAACGCTATGGCTCTGGGAACAAGGGGAGCAAAAAACAAAAATGCAAAAACGGAAAATGCTCCGTGGCTTAAGGGGTTAAGGACATTACATCAAAGTTGGATCAGCCTGTAGTGTGTTTTTCCACTTTAATTTTGGGGGTGACTCCAAATCCAGGCCTCCATTGGTTAATAAATTTGATTTCCATTGATGATTTTTGTGCGATTTTGTTGTCAGCACATTCAACTTTGTACAGAACAAAGTATTCACTGAGAATATTTCATTCATTCAGATCTAGGATGTGTTATTTGAGTGTTCTCTTTATTTTCTTGAGCAGTGTATATACATGCACACACGGCATATAGGTATACAGATATATAAAAATACACACACTGCACATATATATACACTTGCAGTGCACACATATACACATGGTGTATGTATATATATATACACACATGCACATATATTATATATATATACACACCATATGTTTACATCCAGTTCTCACATGGCACCATACACTCCTACATGCACTTTTCACATATATGCAGACACATCTCACATGTACACACAATAATCCATACACTGACCATATGAAGTAAATAACACCCCTCTTTTCTGGCACATATCTTCCTCAGCGTTTAGTTTCTGTTGCTGGCGACATCTTTCTCCTTTCAAGGTGCTTGTGGTGACAGTGGGGGAGGGGCACACACAGTCACTGCTCCAGCAGGCTTCATTGCTGGACAGTGTGAGCAAGGGAACTGGGGGGTGAAGGAGGAAACAGGAGAGCAGTCTCCAGCTCACTGCCTGGTGAGTTATGGAGCACAAACCCTCAGCTGCACTCTGAGCTAAACACATCCAGCTCAGTCACAGCGCTGCCTGGGCTCAGATCACAATGTGCTCACTTTCCTTCCTGCAGTGCATCATGGGAGAGTGATGGCAGCACAGCAGAGAAGGCAGAATCCCCAGCCTGGCGGCCACTTCAGCTGAAGTCGCTCTGTTGAGTGGAGGCTGATGCCAAGAAAGGGAGTTTTTCTCCCAGTTGGTATATGCCTTGGTTATAATGTTTTGGTCAAATGATAAATGTTATTACATCTGTATTTAATTGAAATAATAAAACATTTAGTGATAGGTGCGCTTTAAGCTTTGTTGTTCCTGCCGGCTACCAAAAAAATGAATTAAATGGTGATAAAAAATACTTAAAAACCCGAAACTGTCCCACAAAAAACAAGTCCTCATGCAGCCCAACCTGTGGGGAAATAAAGGTTATGATTATCAGAATATGGTGACAAATAAGTATTTTTTTAATGTAATTTCTTCTGGAAAAATAGCAAACAATAATTTAAAAAACCTACAGTATATAAATTTGATCTTGTCGTGATCGTATTGAGTAAAGATTCCATGAACAAAAGAAAGAATTGATTCCACCCAAACTGTAAAGAAAAATATATTAAAAAGTCGCATGTACCACAGAATGGCACCAATGTAAACTACAGCTAGTAGCACAATCAATAAGCCCTCGTACCGCTCAGCTGTCCGAAAATTGTGACATTATACAGCTCAGAATCTGATGACCCAAATCAGAAGATTTTTTTATATCTATGAGCGTATTAATTGTACAACAGTAAACTATATAAATTTGTTATTGCCATATTTGATCTGTCCAAAACAAACTGTTTACATTCTCCCTGGGATAAAATGATCTCACTTTAATTAAAAATGTTATCACTCCTGGAACACACAAATGGAGGCCAAAACTGTCTGTGACACTATGGGGTTAAGGCTTGTGCGTTCTGCTATATTGTCCTGTAAAGCAAAAGGGACGGTTCTGTGTCAGGACAGGAGGAGGTTGTGGAGAACATTGACGCTTCAGTCAGGACTAGTGTTGAGCCACCCCCGTAGTGTTCGGGTTCGGTTCGGTTCGTCGAACACCGGGATGTTCGAGGAACTGTTCGTCGAACTGTTCGTCGAACACCTTAGAACACCGTCGAACACCGTTAAAACCAATGGCAGGCAAACAAAAACACATAGAAACACATAGAAAACACCTTCAAAGGCGTCCAAAAGCTGACAAACTGCTCAGAAGACGCTTTCTTTAAAAAAGCCGGCCGGCAATTCAGCAGCGGCATACACCGGTACCCGACAATTTAGACAAGAAGGAATAGAGCCTCACACATAGATTAGATAGATAGAAACATGTCAGTCACATATATATGAAGTACAGTGACAGTGTTGCTTACTGTACTTGTCATTTAGTGTAAAGGATTTATTAAAAAATATAATAGTGTTTTCATGCACTGTCTCTTTAAAAAAGCCGGCCGGCAATTCAGCATCTGTACCCGACAATTTATAACAGACAGAATAGAGCTTCACACATAGATTAGATAGATAGAAACATGTCAGTCACATATATATGAAGTACAGTGACAATGTTGCTTACTGTACTTGTCATTTAGTGTAAAGGATTTATTAAAAAAAATAATAGTGTTTTCATGCACCGTCTCTTTAAAAAAGCCGGCCGGCAATTCAGCAGCGGTACCCGACAATTTATAACAGACAGAATAGAGCTTCACACATAGATTAGATAGATAGAAACATGTCAGTCACATATATATGAAGTACAGTGATAGTGTTGGTTACTGTACTTGTCATTTAGTATTAAAATAAAGGATTTATTATTAAAAAAAATTGGCGTGGGGTTCCCCTTAATTTTAGTCTCTAGCGGAGGTTAAGCAGACAGCTGGGGCAGATGTTTGAAGCCTGGGAAGGGGGTAATACCCACGGAGCTTCCCAGGCTACTAATATGAGCCCCCAGCTGAATACATAGCCTTTACTAGCTATTAAAATGGGGGACCCCCCCAAAAAAATGACGTGGGGTCCCCCCTAATTTAATAGCTAGCAAAGGCTAGGCAGACAGCTGGGGGCTGATATTAATAGCCCAGGAAGGGTGCCATGAATATTGGCCCCCTCCCAGGCTGGAAACACCAGCCGTCAGCCGCCCCAGAAATGGCGCATCCATAGGATGCGTCAATTCTGGCACTTAGCCTCGCTCTTCCCACTGCCCTGTAGCGGTGGCAGTGGGGTAATAGGGCTGGGGTTGATGTCAGCTTATAATGCCAGCTGACATCAAGCCCAGGTTAGTAATGGAGAGGCATCTATAAGACACCCCCATTACTAACCCCATAGTCAAAGTTAAAAGAAAACACAAACACCCAGAATAAAGTCCTTTAATTGAAATAAAGACACAATCCTTTATTGTTCTAAATTAAACCATACTTACCATCACGCCCATTCCAGCTGAAGCCAACGATCTCCTGCAATAAAAGAAAAATAATAAAGCAACATCATCCTTACCTTTCCATGGTTCCCACGACAGCTTCAGCTCTGCTACATCGAGATGACAGGCTGGACCGCATCAGAACGCTGCCATCCAGCCTGTCATTCCGCAGACACTGAGAAGCGCAGGCATGCTTGCGCTCTGCAGTGTCTGGCTGTGACGGCATAAAGATGAGACGAGTCCATGTCCAATGAACTCGGCGCACCTCATGCACGTCACTGACAGCGTGGGAAAATTCTGACGCTGAAGCGCTGAGTGCAGGAGAATTCTCCCACGCTGTCAGTGACGTGCATAAGGTGAGCTCATGTCCAATGAACTCAGCTCACCTCCTGCACGTCACTGACAGCGTGGGAGAATTCTCCTGCACTCAGCGCTTCAGCGTGAGAATTCTCCCACGCTGAAGCGCTGAGTGCAGGAGAATTTTCCCACGCTGTCAGTGACGTGCATAAGGTGAGCTCATGTCCAATGAACTCAGCTCACCTCCTGCACGTCACTGACAGCGTGGGAGAATTCTCCTGCACTCAGCGCTTCAGTGTGAGAATTCTCCCACGCTGAAGCGCTGAGTGCAGGAGAATTTTCCCACGCTGTCAGTGACGTGCATGAGGTGAGCCGAGTTCATTGGACATTAACTCGGCTCATCTGGATGCCCTCACAGAGAGACACTGTGGAGCGCAAGCAAGCCTGCGCTTCTCAGTGTCTGCGGGATGACAGGCTGGATGGCAGCGTTCTGCTGCGGTCCAGCCTGTCATCTCGATGTAGCAGAGCTGAAGCTGTCATGGGAACCATGGAAAGGTAAGGATGATGTTGCTTTATTATTTTTCTTTTATTTCAGGAGATCGTTGGCTTCAGCTGGAATGGGCGTGACGGTGAGTATGGTTTAATTTAGAACAATAAAGAATTGTGTGTTTATTTCAATTAAAGGACTTTATTCTGGGTGTTGTGTTTTTTTTAAATACTTTACTAGAAATTCATGGTGGTCATGTCTAATATTGGCGTGACCCCATGAATTTTGGGCTTAGGGCCAGCTGATAATGCCAAGCTGGCCCTAACCCCTTTATTACCCAGTGAGCCACCGCATCAGGGCCCTGGATGAGTTGGGTACAGCGCCAGAAGATGGCGCTTCTATGAACGCGCCATTTTCCGGGGTGGCTGCGGACTGCAATTTGCAGCGGGGGTGGCCCAGAAAGCTTGGGCCTCCCTGCGCTGCGGATTCCAGCCCCCAGCTGCCTAGTTGTACCTGGCTGGACACAAATATAGTGCAAAGCCCCACGTCAATTTTTTTTTAATTATTTCATGAATTTCCTGAAATAATTTAAAAAAATTGAAGTGGGGCTTCGCACTATATTTGTGTCCAGCCAGGTACAGCAGGCAGGAATGGGCTGCCCCCAACCACCAGCTGCCTATTTGTACCTGTCCGGACACAACAATATAGGGAAGCCCTTTTTTTCTTAATTATTTCATGAATTTCATGAAATAATTAAAAAAAAAATACGTGGGGCTTCGCCCTATTTTTGTGTCCAGCCAGGTACAACTAGGCAGCTGGGGGCTGGAATCTGCAGCGCAGGGAGGCCCAAGCTTTCTGGGCCCCCCCCGCTGCAAATTGCAGTCCGCAGCCACCCCGGAAAATGGCGCGTTCATAGAAGCGCCATCTTCTGGCGCTGTACCCAACTCATCCAGGGCCCTGGTGCGGTGGCTCACTGGGTAATAAAGGGGTTAGGGCCAGCTTGGTATTATCAGCTGGCCCCAAGCCCAAAATTCATGGGGTCACGCCAGTATTAGACATGACCGCCATGAATTTCTAGTAAAGTATTTAAAAAAAACACAACACCCAGAATAAAGTCCTTTAATTGAAATAAACATACAATTCTTTATTGTTCTAAATTAAACTATACTTACCATCACGCCCATTCCAGCTGAAGCCAACGATCTCCTGCAATAAAAGAAAAATAATAAACCAACCTCATCCTTACCTTTCCATGGCTCCCACGACAGCTTCAGCTCTGCTACATCGAGATGACAGGCTGGACCGCAGCAGAACGCTGCCATCCAGCCTGTCATCCCGCAGACACTGAGAAGCGCAGGCATGCTTGCGCTCCTCAGTGTCTCGCTGTGACGGCATCCAGATGAGCCGAGGTCATGTCCAATGAACTCGGCTCACCTCATGCACGTCACTGACAGCGTGGGAAAATTCTCACGCTGAAGTGCTGAGTGCAGGAGAATTCTCCCACGCTGTCAGTGACGTGCATGAGGTGAGCTCATGTCCAATGAACTCAGCTCACCTCATGCACCTCACTGACAGCGTGGGAAAATTCTCCTGCACTCAGCGCTTCAGCGTGAGAATTCTCCCACGCTGTAAGTGACGTGCATGAGGTGAGCCGAGTTCATTGGACATGACCTCGGCTCATCTTTATGCCGTCACAGAGAGACAATGTGGAGCGCAAGCATGCCTGCGCTTCTCAGTGTCTGCGGGATGACAGGCTGGATGGCGGCGTTCTGCTGCGGTCCAGCCTGTCATCTCGATGTAGCAGAGCTGAAGCTGTCGTGGGAACCATGGAAAGGTAAGGATGAGGTTGCTTTATTATTTTATTTTTATTACAGGAGATCGTTGGCTTCAGCTGGAATGGGCGTGATGGTAAGTATGGTTTAATTTAGAACAATAAAGAATTGTGTCTTTATTTCAATTAAAGGACTTTATTCTGGGTGTTTGTGTTTCTTTTAACTTTGACTATGGGGTTAGTAATGGGGGTGTCTTATTGACGCCTCTCCATTACTAACCTGGGCTTGATGTCAGCTGGCATTATAAGCTGACATCAACCCCAGCCCTATTACCACCTGCCACCGCACCAGGGCAGCGTGGAAGAGCGAGGCTAAGTGCCAGAATTGGCGCATCCTATGCATGCGCCATTTCTGGGGCGGCTGACGGCTGGTGTTTCTAGCCTGGGAGGGGGCCAATATTCATGGCTCCCTTCCTGGGCTATTAATATCAGCCCCCAGCTGTCTGCCTAGCCTTTGCTAGCTATTAAATTAGGGGGGACCCCACGTCATTTTTTTGGGGGGGTCCCCCATTTTAATAGCTAGTAAAGGCTATGTATTCAGCTGGGGGCTGATATTAGTAGCCTGGGAAGCTCCGTGGGTATTACCCTCTTCCCAGGCTTCAAACATCTGCCCCAGCTGTCTGCTTAACCTCCGCTAGAGCCTAAAATTAAGGGGAACCCCACGCCAATTTTTTTAATAATAAATCCTTTATTTTAATACTAAATGACAAGTACAGTAACCAACACTATCACTGTACTTCATATATATGTGACTGACATGTTTCTATCTATCTAATCTATGTGTGAAGCTCTATTCTGTCTGTTATAAATTGTCGGGTACCGCTGCTGAATTGCCGGCCGGCTTTCTTAAAGAGACGGTGCATGAAAACACTATTATTTTTTTTAATAAATCCTTTACACTAAATGACAAGTACAGTAAGCAACACTGTCACTGTACTTCATATATATGTGACTGACATGTTTCTATCTATCTAATCTATGTGTGATTCTCTATTCCTTCTATTCTAAATTGTTGGGTACAGATGCTGAATTGCCGGCCGGCTTTTTTAAAGAGACGGTGCATGAAAACACTATTATTTTTTTTGATAAATCCTTTACACTAAATGACAAGTACAGTAATCAACACTGTCACTGTACTTCATATATATGTGACTGACATGTTTCTATCTATCTAATCTATGTGTGATTCTCTATTCCTTCTATTCTAAATTGTCGGGTACCGCTGCTGAATTGCCGGCCGGCTTTTTTAAAGAGACGGTGCATGAAAACACTATTATTTTTTTTGATAAATCCTTTACGCTAAATGACAAGTACAGTAAGCAGCACTTTCACTGTACTTCGTATATATGTGGCTGACATGTTTATATCTATCTAATCTATGTGTGAAGCTCTATTCTTTCGGTTCTAAATTGTCGGGTACCGGTGTATGCCGCTGCTGAATTGCCGGCTTTTCATGTTTCACTGTTGGCACTGTTCCCATCGATTTGGGCAATCACTGTAATGCCACAACCACCATGGCTGTGGCATTACAGTGAGTGGCAGACAATCCCTGCATGATTGGTGCTCTAAATAGCACCAGACATGCAGGACACGCTTTTGGTGCACGAACAGTTATTGAACATAACCTCGAACAGCCGAATTTTTTGCAAATCGTTCGGGTTCGTCGAACAACTCGAACACCGCCCAAAACAGCTCGAATTTGAGATTGGCGAACAGTTCTAGTCGAACACCGCTCATCTCTAGTCAGGACGTTGCTTATGACAAGATGAAGCCCTTAACGATGAATGACGGGTATAACACATCATGAGCGAGTATAAGACTAACCATACAAACCATGAGATCGGCGAGAGGTGCTGAAACACCATCACTTCCCGGCACGATCAGCACCGGGAGCTCGGCTTATCTGACAGCTGAGCTCCTGTGGTAACAGCCATGGCCGGTGCTAGAACTGACCCTGGCTGATTAACCTTCCAGATGCCACCATCCATAGTGATCGCGGCATTTATAAGTTGTGACAGAGAGACGGCTCCCCCTCTCACCACCATCAGCACCCCCTCGACACAATCATCAGGAGCCTAAAGTTGTCATGGCACCCGGAGGTCAAACAATGACCTCCTGGTCTGCCAGGTACGGTGGCCTGTTAGACCCAGCCATAGGCTGCCAGTGTAATCTGATAGGTCTTATGCATTGCAATACATGTGTATTACAGTGCATGAGACCAGTGATCAGACAAATAAAAGTTAAAGTTCCATAGAGGGACTAAGAAAAAAAGGGAATAAAAGTTAAGAAAAAAAATTACAAAAATTATTTAAAAAAAAATAACCAAGGAACAAAAAATATTACACCAATAAATTTGTATATTTATAAAAAATAAAAAGTACAGATATTTGGTATCGTGGCGTACTGAACAATCTGATCTATGAAACTGTCACACAATTTAACCCCTAGAGTGAACACCATAAATAAAAATACAAAACGTGGCAAAAACTTTTGCATTATACTGCCGAACAAAAAGGGGAATAAAACGAGATCAAAAAATTGTATGTGAATCTGTGGCGCCCAGCTGCGCTTGGTACCATAGATCCTAGAAGGGTGCATGAATGGATTCCTCCACAAGAGGCTCCCATAAACATTCACACATCTCCACCTTCCACCTCAGACCAGCAGAGGGAGCACGTTAGGGATATAAATAGGGAAGGTGGAGCTAGGCAGAGAGAGTCTGGAGTGCACAGTGAGTGAAGAGCTGTGTGTGAGGAGAAGCACGCAGGTTGCTGTGTGAGGCAAGTTAGGCCTCCAGCAGTCCTGAAGCCCAGTCCAGACTCAAGGAGCTCAGGTTAGAGCCCAAGGCGTGCTGACGCCGTAAGAGCGGTGAAACGCGGCAAGCTGCCGTGAGTGTGTGTAGCCTAGTGAGGGCCCGAGCGTGGCCGAAGGCGAGTGGAAAGTGAGTAGCAGTGGGGGCAGAGGAGCTTAAACAGCTCACCCCGAAGAATATACCGGACACCGGGTCCGAGCTTACCGGGATCTCTATGACCCAGTAGGACATAACCGGAATCCCTGGAGAATTACAGGTCCCAGGATCACTAGAGAGCTGATACGTAACAGAGCCAGGAGACCCATAGGCCCCGTAAGCTTGGAGCGTGCACTCCATGAGAAGGTCCTACCACAAAGTCAGCCGGTGCAGGACGGAGACAAAGTTAGGCCTAGCTTCAGGCAGGTCAGGAACTTATTACGCAGAGTCAAGAAACAGGAGGCCCTATACACGCTCCCTGGGGAGAATCCTGAAATGCACCCTTCGCCCTACAGTGCTCCGGGATGTGCCTGAATTTCCATCAGTAAAAGGTACAGAAGAGAACTGTGTGTGGTTGCCTGTCTTTCCGTAGTCCCTGGTGGGTCTCTTCCGTCCTGCATTCCCCCCTCTCCATACGCTTCCGTGAGGCCCAGCTCCACCTCTGGGGAGCTATACCATCAAGCTGCCTTATCACCGGCCTCAGCGGACTGCCGCAGCGCTGGTGATTCTCACCAGATACCACAGGTGGCGTCACGAACTCATATAATTATCATTCAACCCCCTTTTAAAGAGAGGCCCAGGGTACGGGCCCGGGAGCCGACCACCGCGACATCCCCCAAGGTCAGGCCACAATAAGGCCCGGGTGCCGAGTCCTCCCCATCCCCTGGGCGCGACAAATCCCTGAAAAGAACAAGCCAACATTCACAGCCGTCAATGAGAAAAATAAAAAAAGCGATAGCTCTCTTTTTCTTTTTCTAGAAATGTATTATTGTGTAGAGGCAGCAAAACCTAAAAAAACTAACATAAATGTAGCATTGCTGTAATCGTACTGATATGAAGAATAACGCCATCTTTTACCACACAGTGAACATTATAAAAAAAAAAGGAAAAAAAAAACTGAATTCCTTAATTCCTGATTTTTATTCATTCTGCCTCCCAAAATCGAAATTGAAAGTGATCAAAAAATGTTGTACACCCCAAAATGGTACCAATCAGTCCTCATATGACTCGGTTGGCAGAAAAATGGAAAACCTATAGTTCTCAAATTTTGGTAATAAAAAACAACATTTTTTTGCAAAAAATTAACAAACAATTTTTATATGTGATAGTAACAAAACCTTAAAAAAACAATATAAATCTGGTATCGCTGTGGTCATACTGACCCAAAGAATAAAGCCGTCTAATCACTTATACTGCATGATGCATGTCGTGAAAATAAAATAAAGCCAATTCTTCAACTGCTGTTGATTTGTTCATTCTGCCTGCCAAAGATCACAGTAAGGCTCAGCTGATATTTATACTGCGCTCTACGCTGAACACTTACATCGGGGTTTCCATCAAAAGCTCAAAAAAACTTGATTATGACTAGTGTTGAGTGAGCACTAACATGCTCGGGTGCTCGAAGCTCGGGCCAAGCTCAGTGTGATACTCGGGTGCTCGACTCAAGCAACGAGCCCAATGTTAGTTTATGGGAGACCCGAGCATTTTTGCGGCGGCACCCCCGGCAGTCTGTAGAAAGCCTAAAAAGTGCCCAAAATGATAGCGACAGTGCTCAAATAACATGGGGACAGCATGGGGATCGCCCCAGGAAGCATTTCTGACCCCCAGGTCACTGCTGTCAACAACGTGGTCAGAGGTATGAAGCCACTTTTACAGGCTCAGAATAAAATGTTCAAAAACTAAACTGAAACGGTTTTCCTGTGAAATAAGTTAAGGAACATCCTTTCCAGGGTAAAGACTAGTGTTGAGCCACCCCCGTAGTGTTCGAGTTCGTTTCGGTTCATCGAACACCCGTATGTTCGCCGAACTGTTCGTCGAACTGTTCGTCGAACACCGTTAAAACCAATGGCAGGCAAACAAAAACACATAGAAACACATAGAAAACACCTTCAAAGGTGTCCAAAAACTGACAAACTGCTCAGAAGACACAACTAACACATGGAAAAGTGACAAGTACATATAGTCATGCGAAAAGAAAAGAGGTGGAGGAGTAAAAGGAGGGGGAGACACAGATATAGGCATGTCATGCCCTTCTAAAACCAAAAAAGTGCGAAGCCGACACGACCAGCTCTCATCAATTCGCCATAACCCCAATATTAGGTGGATTGAGGTGGGAGGCATCGAGTACAAGTGCTCTGCATTTGCTGATGATGCCCTAGTATATATCACTCAGTCACATATATCCATCCCTGCTGTTATGGCTGAAATAGATCACTTTGTTACATGGTCAAATTTTAAAATCAATGCAGAGAAGTCTGAGGCCCTCGATGTCTCCCTCCCCAAATCCATACAGGATTCCATCCAGTCCAACTTTCCCTTTGACTGGCCCTCACAGGGTATCAAATACTTAGGAATTCGTATTCATAGAGACCTCTCCCATCTATGTGATCTTAATTTTGGGCCCTTTATTGAACAACTTCATACAGACCACGGTTGGCAAGTTAGAACTGTAAGATTCACTACGTGAACCACTGGTGTTTTGTGGAAAAGCACATGTACACTGTGTTCCAAATTATTATGCAAAAAGTGTTTAGGAGTGATAAGGTAAGAATTTTTTTGTTTGTCAGTTAAACTCGTTGATGGTGATGTGTGTCAGGGCTCTTTATATCACTGTAAGCAATTGCAGACACCTGTGCTAATTAGTTTGGCAGGAGTGTCCAATGAAAGGCAAGACTACTTAACCCCTTCCCGACCCGTGTCACACCGTTTGTGACATGGAAAACAGTTCGTTCCCGACCCATGTCACAGCGTCTGTGACATGGAGGGAAAGACCCCCTGCAGCGCCTGCGAGCGGGGTCGCTCAGGTGTCACAGTTGCTACTGCAACTGGACATCCTGAAGTCGACCCCCCGGGGGGTGGATTAACCCCCCCGTGCCTGGGACCCCTCCGATTGGCTGTTTCATTTTCACTTTTAATGAAACTGCCAATCGGTATGAATTAAATATTTCACCAATGAAAATTGGTGTAATATTTAAATCTGGGCATGGCCTGATGCTTACAGCATCAGCCATTGGCTGGGGGGAGTGTCACCTCTGTCCCCCCCTCCCCCCAGATCTGATTGGGGGGCTAGCGTCACATGGATACTAGCCCCAATCAGATGTGGAGGGAGTTTTTAATGATGGCCGCAACTGCCCGTCCATGGATCGGGTGCCGGCCGTTGTGGACCCTCTGCTGCTGCCTCCTGTGGACCCTCTGCTGCTGCCCCCCCGTGGACCCTCTGCAGCTGCCCCCCCGTGGATCGCCTGCTGCCGCCGCTGATCGCCTGCTGCCGCCGCTGATCTGCATCAGGTAGTATTGCCCCCGCTCCCCCCCGACCCCCCCTCCACTCCACCCTGCCCCCCCCTCCACCCCCTCCACTTTCATACCTGCACCCCGACCTCCGCTCCCTCTGCTCCCTCTCCCACGTCTTCATCCACCGGCTGCTGCTCTCCTTCTGACAGCCGGTGGACTGTGATCACAGCAGCAGCAGGCTCAGTGTAAATGCCCTGCTCCTGTGATCAAACCCACCATCCCCCAGTCCCAGTGATATCACCCCCCACCTCCCAATAATCACCCCTCCCCCAGTGTTCACCCCCCCTGTCCCCAGTGTTCACCCCCCCTGTCCCCAGTGTTCACCCCCCTGTCCCCAGTGTTCACCCCCCCTGACCCCAGTGTTCACCCCCCCAGTGTTCACCCCCCCTGTCCCCAGTGTTCACCCCCCCTGTCTCCAGTGTTCACTCCCCATCCCCAGTGTGCACCCCCCCATCCCAGTGATCATCCCCCCCCCCCCGCAAACCCAGTGATCACCCCCCTTGCTGCTGCCGGCTCCTGCCCCAGTGATCACCCCCCTTGCTGCTGCCGGCTCCTGCCCCAGTGATCACCCCCCTTGCTACTGCCGGCTCCTGCCCCAGTGATCACCCCCCTTGCTGCAGCTGCTGGCTCCTCCATCTCTTCAGCCCCCCCCCTACGCCTGACAGCCCCATACGCCTGACAGCCCCCGTACACCTGACAGCCCCCGTACGCCTGACAGCCCCCGTACGCCTGACAGCCCCCCTACGCCTGACAGCCCCCTACGCCTGACAGCCCCCTACGCCTGACAGCCCCCTACGCCTGACAGCCCCCACACGTGACTGCAGAAGGTTACACCAAGCACACACACACACGTACACTCACACTATAATAAAGTTTCGATTTTTTTTTTTTTTTTTACACACGCACACAGCACACAAAATGTCCCGCCCGTCCCACTCATCCCAGTCTAGGGCGTACTCAGCTTAGTAGGCTATGTCAGGTTGGTGTGTGTGTTGTAGTGTGTGTGTGTGTGTGTGGTGTATACACTACAATATACCACACCGCACACCAACCTGACATACACTACACAATGGTGTCCACTAACAAATTGGAACCATGTTGCGTTTGGAGAGTCCCTGTGTGCCCAAACATTGGAGCTCCCCAACAAGTGACCCCATTTTGGAAACTAGACCCCCCAAGGCACCTATCTAGATGCATAGTGAGCACTTGAAACCCCCAGGTGCTTCACAAATTGATTCATAAAAATGAAAAAGTGGAAAAAAAAACACTTTTTTATTTTTACGGATTAATTTGTGAAGGACCTGGGGGTTCCAAGTGCTCACTATGCATCTAGATAGGTGCCTTGGGGGGTCTAGTTTCCAAAATGGGGTCACTTGTGGGGGAGCTCCAATGTTTGGCCACACAGCGGCTCTCCAAACGCAACATGGTGTCTTCTAACAATTTGAGCCGACAATTTGTTAGCGGACACCATGTTGCTTTTGGAGAGCCGCTGTGTGCCCAAACATTGGAGCTCCCCAACAAGTGACCCCATTTTGGAAACTAGACCCCCCAAGGCACCTATCTAGATGCATAGTGAGCACTTGGAACCCCCAGGTGCTTCACAAATTGATTCATAAAAATGAAAAAGTGGAAAAAAAAACACTTTTTTATTTTTACGGATTAATTTGTGAAGGACCTGGGGGTTCCAAGTGCTCACTATGCATCTAGATAGGTGCCTTGGGGGGTCTAGTTTCCAAAATGGGGTCACTTGTGGGGGAGCTCCAATGTTTGGCCACACAGCGGCTCTCCAAACGCAACATGGTGTCTTCTAACAATTTGAGCCGACAATTTGTTAGCGGACACCATGTTGCTTTTGGAGAGCCGCTGTGTGCCCAAACATTGGAGCTCCCCCACAAGTGACCCCATTTTGGAAACTAGACCCCCCAAGGCACCTATCTAGATGCATAGTGAGCACTTGGAACCCCCAGGTGCTTCACAAATTGATTCATAAAAATGAAAAAGTGGAAAAAAAAACACTTTTTTATTTTTACGGATTAATTTGTGAATGACCTGGGGGTTCCAAGTGCTCACTGTGCATCTAGATAGGTGCCTTGGGGGGTCTAGTTTCCAAAATGGGGTCACTTGTGGGGGAGCTCCAATGTTTGGCCACACAGCGGCTCTCCAAACGCGACATGGTGTCCGCTAACAAATTGAATGGAAAATCGGCTCAAATTGTTAGCGGACACCATGTTGCGTTTGGAGAGCCCCTAATGTGCCTAAACAGTGGAGCTCCCCCACAAGTGACCCCACTTTGGAAACTAGACCCCCCAAGGCACCTATCTAGATGCATAGTGAGCACTTGGAACCCCCAGGTGCTTCACAAAATGATCTGTGAAAACAAAAAAGTACTTTTTTTTTCACAAAAATTTTCTTTTAGCCTAAATTTTTTAATTTTCACATGGGTAACAGGATAAAATGCATCCTAAAATGTATTGGTCAATTTCTCCTGAGTACACTGATACCTCATATGTGGTCGTAAACCACTGTTTGGGCACATGACAGGGCTCAGAAGAGAAGGAGCGCAATTTGACTTTTGGAGCTAATTTTCCATTCAAAAAGTAAAATGGCGCTCCTTCCCTTCTGAGCCCTGCCGTGTGCCCAAACAGTGGTTTATGACCACATATGAGGTATCAGTGTACTAAGGAGAAATTGACCAACAAATTTTAGGATGCATTTTATCCTGTTACCCATGTGAAAATTAAAAAATTTAGGCTAAAAGAAAATTTTTGTTAGAAAAATAAAAATGTTCATTTTTTTCTTCCATGTGGCTTTAGTTCCTGTGATGCACCTGAAGGGTTAATAATCTTCTTGAATGTAGTTTTGAGTAGCTTGAGGGGTGCAGTTTTTGGAATGGTGTCACTTTTGGGTGTTTTCTGTCATGTACACCCCTCAAAGGGACTTCAAATGTGATGTGGTCACTAAAAAAAATGGCTTTGCAAATTTTGCTGGAAAAAAGAAAATTTGCTGATGAACTTTGAACCCTTCTAACTTCCTACCAAAAATTTTTTTTTTTTCAAAAATTGTGCTGATGTAAAGTAGACATGTGGGAAATGTTATTTATTAACTATTTTGTGTCACATCACTCTCTAGTTTAGCAGAATAAAAATTCAAAATTTGAAAATTGCAAAATTTTCAAAATTTTTCCCATATTTTTGTTTTTTTCACAAATAAACGCAAATATTATCGACCTAAATTTAATACTATCATGAAGCCCAATATGTCACGAAAAAACAATCTCAGAATCGCTAGGATCCGTTGAAGTGTTCCAGAGTTTTTACTTCGTAAAGGGACACTGGTCAGAATTGACAAAAATGCCAAGGTCTTTAGGGTCAAAATAGGCTGGGTCCTGAAGGGGTTAAGAAGGCTGTCCCACATTATTAAGCAGCCTATATTTTCTGCCAAAATGGGAAAGAAAAAGGATGTGTCGGCTGCTGAGAAGCAACAAATTGTGGAGTGTTTAGGTCAAGGCATGACTACAATCAACATTGCCAAGACACTTCATCCTGATCATCGCACAATCAAGAAGTATGTAGCTGATTCACAGTACACACGTGTGCGTGCTGATAAGGGAAAATTGAGGACTCTATCCTACAGGCAATTATGTCAGGTTAAAAGAGCAGCGGCAAAAAAGCCTTGTCATAGCAGCAGACAAGTTTTTGAAGCTGCTGGTGCCTCCAACGTCCCCCGAACAACAAGATGCAGAGTCCTTCAGGGGTTTGCAGCTGTGCGTAAGCCATCCTGTCGACCTCCTCTATCCACTGCACACAAGCAGAAACGGCTCCAGTGGGCCAAACAATACATGAAGACTGACTTCAAAACTGTTTTGTTCACCGATGAGTGCCGTGCAACGCTCGATGGTCCAGATGGATGGAGTGGAGGATGGCTGGTTGATGGACACCCCATGCAAACACGGCTACGGCGCCAACAAGGAGGAGGTGGAGTAATGTTTTGGGCTGGAATCATGGGGAGAGAGATTGTTGGCCCCTTTAGGATCCCTGAAGGGGTAAAGATGAACTCCATAATGTATGTGGAGTTTCTCAAACAGCACTTCCTGCCATGGTTCAAGAAGAAGAACCGTGTATTCCGCAGCAAGATCATTTTCATGCATGATAATGCACCGTCTCATGCTGCACATAACACATCTGCATCTCTGGCTGATATGGGCATAAAAGGGGACAAACTTATGGTGTGACCCCCATACTCCCCTGACCTCAATCCCATTGAGAACCTCTGGAGCATCATCAAAAGGAGTGTCTATGATGGCGGGAGGCAGTTCACATCTAAGCAACAGCTCTGGGAGGGTATTCTGTCCTCATGCAAAACAATTGAAGCAGAAAACATCCAAAACCTGACAAATTCAATGGACGAGATAGTTCAGAAGCTCCTTTTGAACAAGGGGTCCTATGTGCAAATGTAACATCACCTAGAATAAAGTTTTGAGTTGAAAACTGTTTGATTTCAGTTTCTAATAACCTGCTAATGCTTATAATTTAAAAAATGACCATTTTTTTGTTCTTTATTAAAATGAAAAGGTTGATCGAAGAGTGTGGGGGATCTAAGAGTGTGGCAACCCAGTAGTCAGGATTACTTCGAATTCTGACAATTTGAGGGTCATGTTGCAGGTAGTGTAACAAGAAGGCACTCATGTGTCTTGCGCATCTAGGAGCCCCAAAATTATTTTCCGGGCTAGATGCAGCTAAAAATTATTATTAATTTGAAAGCTGGGGGAGCTTAGTATAGATGGCCTAATAGAATCAGTACTGCAAACTGCTACAAAGCCCAAATTATTTTCCAGGCAAGATACAGATAAACATGATTAGTAATTTTAAATCTGGTGGAGTTTAGTATAGATGGCCTAATAGAATCAGTACTGCACACTGCAACAAGGCCCAAATTATTTTCCAGCCAAGATACAGATAAAAATGATTAGAAATTTTAAATCTGGTGGAGTTTAGTATAGATGGCCTAATAGAATCAGTACTGCACACTGCTACAAGGCCCAAATTATTTTCCAGCCAAGATACAGATAAACATGATTAGTAATTTGAAAGCTTAAAACGGTTGGTGAGGTGATTTTAACAAATCATCAAGCTTTTACTCTCCCCAGGATGACACAGGGGTAGAAAAGTCGTTTCGGATCCATGATTTGCTCATCTTTATGAACGTGAGTCTGTCTACATTATCAGTGGAGAGCTGCGTGCGCTTATCTGTCAGCACACCACCAGCAGCGCTGAACACACGTTCAGACAGAACGCTGGCTGCAGGGCAAGACAAGATCTCCAAGGCGTAAGTGGCGAGCTCCGGCCATTTATCCAGATTGGAAGCCCAAAAAGAGCAAGGGTCCAGTGACACAGTCATGGCTTCAATGTTTACTTGGAGATACTCCTGTACCATCGTCTCTAGGCGTTGACTATGTGTCAGACTTCTTGTCTCCAGTGGCCTTGCAAAGGATGGGCTAAAAAAGTGGTGAAATGATTCCGCAAAATTGATGTTACCAGCAGATATTGTGTTTCTGTTACGTTTTGAGTGATGAACACTCGACGGTCCCACGGTTGGCAAGTTGGAACTGTGAGATTCACTACGTGCACCACTAGTCTTTTGGGGAAAAGCACATGTAAGATTCTGCAACAGTCTCTGCTGATACTCCTGCATGCGTGCATCTCTTTCTATGGCAGGAATAATTTCTGCAAATTTACTTTTGTACCGGGGATCTAACAGTGTGGCAACCCAGTAGTCAGGATTATTTCTAATTCTCACAATTCGAGGGTCATGTTGCAGGTAGGGCAGCAAGAAGGCACTCATGTGTCTTGCGCATCCAGGAGCACCAAGTCCCTGTTGTGTTGGTGGCGAGGTAACAATCATGCTTCCTTCCTCAGCCCTCTCCCCCCAACCTCGCACAACAGAAATGAGATCGAGGTCTCCCTCATCTGATGAGTCTTCCATCAGTTCGTCCTCCAATCTTTCCTTGGCTCCTGCACCTTCCTCACTAGTTTGGCTGCTACCATGCGCCCTGGTAAAACCATCTCCCCCACCCTCACATGCCTGCCACCTTGGTGCTGCCGACCGTTTGGACCTTGCAGATGTTAGCCCTTCCGCATACAACTCCTCCTCCTCTACTTCCTCCACCTCCTCTTGTGCCACCACCTGACTCCGAATTCTGTTTAACATGTGCTCCAGCATTTAAATCACCGGAATAGTCATGCTGATAATGGCATCGTCAGCACTAAACATCTTCGTCGCCATTTCAAAACTGTGCAGAAGGGTGCATAGGTCCCTGATCTGAGACCACTCCTCCAGCGTGATTTGTCCCACCTCTGGATCTCGTTGGCCCAGGCTATACGTCACAACGTATTGCACCAGGACTTGTCGGTGCTGCCACAGTCGCTGCAACATGTGCAGAGTTGAATTCCACCAGGTAGGCACATCGCATTTTAGCCGGTGAAGCGGCAGGCCCAACGACTTCTGTAGAGATGTAAGTCGCTGAGCTGCGGGATGCGAACGGCGGAAGTGAGCACACAGTGACCATGCCCTCTGCAGAAGGCCACCTAGTCCGGGATAGTGGCCTAAAAATTGCTAGACAACCAGGTTCAACACGTGAGCCATACAAGGCACGTGTGTGACATTGCCCCGGCCAAGGGCCGCACCGAGGTTTGCAGCATTGTCGCACACGGCCTTCCCTGGTTTCAGGTCCAGTGGAGACAACCATTCATGAAATTGGTTCTCTAGAGCTGACCACAACTCCTCAGCTGTGTGACTCACATTTCCCAGACATTTCAAAGTAAAAACCGCCTGATGACGTTGAGCCCTGCTGCCAGCATAGTAAGGAGGTGTGCAGGATCCCCTCTGCGCAGTTAGAAAGCTTGTGGCATGACCAGACAGGCTTTGGGTGCAGGTGGAGGACCGAGAGGAGGTTGAGGAGGCAGAAGCAGTGGAGGAACTTTGAGATAAAGAGGATTGATGCACAACTCATGGGGACGGCAAGACTTGGACAGCAGCCCCTTGTCCTGCTGTCACCATAGTTACCCAGTGCCCAGTCAGCGACATGTAACGCCCCTGTCCATGCCTACTCGTCCAAGTGTCTGTGGTGAAATGCACCCTGTCACACACAGAGTTTCTCAAAGAAGCAGTGATGTTGTGTGCGACATGCTGGTGGAGCGCAGGCACACCTTTCTTTGAGAAGTAGTGCCGACTGGGCATCTGGTACTGGGGCACTGCGACGGACATAAGGTCTCGAAAATCCTCTGTGTCCACCAGGCGGAAAGGAAGCATTTCTGTAGCCAAGAGCTTACAGATGGTGAAATTCAACCTATTAGCTTTCTCATGGCTAGGAGGAAATGGTCTTTTACTTGTCCACATCTGAGGGACCGAGGGCTGGCTGTTGTGCTTAGACGGGGTTGAGAAGGGTGTCCCCGGCAAACTGCCGGTCTGTGAGGAAGATGCAGGCGGACATGTTAGATTGCCTTGATCCAAAGGTGGTGCTATCGATGGCGGACAGCGCTGAACACCAGCTGGTGTTTCCACCTCCAAAGAAAATGATGACCTGCCAATCACGCTGGCTGTTGCGGGTAAAGAGGTGGCAGGTCTGCGTCCCAAAACAGGTGTGACTGCTGTCCCCCCAGTCACAGAGGATGAAGAGGCCGCGGATGCACAAGATGTGGCAGACGGTGGTTGGCCCGGCCGGCTAGGCCGCACTGTAGCACAGTGAGCTTCCCATTGCAACTTATGCTTCATATCCATGTGCCGGTTCATGCATGAAGTACTCAAAACTATGTATTTTTTGGCCTCTACTTAGCTTTTGCTGACAAATGTTACAGATAACACGAGTTGAGTCATCTTTTTCGATCTGAAAAAATGCCCAGGCTATGCAAGGCTTAGCACCCATGCGACCTGAAGAGCCACCACGACTTGTGGTCAGAGGCAGAGTTGTGTTTGAGGATGCAGTTGTTGACGTGCTTCCAGTACTATGTCTCTGTCCAGGAAGGCGCAACCTGACCTCGTCGTCACTAGCATCCTCCTCTACCTCCTCTGCTGACCTCATCTCTTGGCTGACTGTGGGTTGACAGTAAGTGGGATCTCCAACTTCGTCATCATCACTCTGTGTGTTATCACACCTGTCGTCCTCAGAGCCAACCTCTTCCTGCCCTGACAAAAAACTAAAGTTGTCGCTCCAATCAGGTATTTGAGTCTCATCATCATCTTCCTCATTGTCTCCACCAACAGGAGTTACAGTTTGGGAACGAGGGTCTACATTATGGTCAGAACCTTCTGCGTCTGGTCCTGAATCCGACTCATGAAGATTCTGGGCATCAGTGCAGATCATTTCCTCGTCTGGATTCACAGAAGCTCTGGAGCCGACCTTGATTCCCAGGCTATAGTATAAGTAAACAGCTCTGCAGACTCATCCATCTGTTCTACCTCATACTCAGAGGGGCAGCTGGAGACTTGGGAGCTGTGAGGAAGCAAGTGCGATTGGGGTGACACCTCTGAGGACTGGAGTATTTGTGATGTTGAAGTTGAGGTGGAGGAGAGCCCACTTAAAGGAGCACTTGATATCCGTTGAAGAACCTGCTATTTTTGTGCCTCATCTGGAATTTGTAGCGATTGGCGTGGCCGTAAGAAAGGGATCTTATCACATTGTCCGCTAAAAGAAGTAGACATCTTAGCTTGGCTGGAAGATGGTATTTCTTCTGCAGATGTTACTGTTGCTTTAACACCTACCCCACGGACACAACCTTTTTTTCCCTTCCCAACACGCCTATTCCCCTTTCCACCAGCAGCAGGCCTTTTTCCACTCATTTTGGTGGTTAACTAATTCTCAACTCTGGAGTTGTTTGCACAAAAAACAATGGATGGGAACTGAGCAGAGCTGAGTGGCCAAACTGTGGTATTAGCCCAAAAGTATTGGCTGGGTTAGATGCAGATAAAAATTATACTGAATTTGAAACCTGGTGGAGTTAAGTATAGATGGACTAATAGAACAAGTCCAACACACTGCTACAAGCCGAAATATTTTTTCAGAGCTAGATGCAGAAAAAAATTATATTGAATTTGCAACCTGATGGAAGTTAGTATAGATGGACTAATAGAACAAGTCCCACACACTGCTACAAACCGAAATATTTTTTCAGAGCTAGATGCAGAAAAAAATTATATTGAATTTGCAACCTGGTGGAGGTTAGTATAGATGGACTAATAGAACAAGTCCCACACACTGCTACAAGCCGAAGACCAAATATTTTTTCTGAGCTAGATGCAGATAAAAATTATTTTGTATTTGCAACCTGGTGGAGGTTAGTATAGATGGACTAATAAAACAAGTCCCACACACTTGTACAAGCCAAAATATTTTTTCAGAGCTAGATGCAGAAAAAAATTATATTGAATTTGCAACCTGATGGAGGTTAGTATAGATGGACTAATAGAACAAGTACCACACACTGCTGCACGCCGAAGCCCAAATATTTTTTCAGAGCTTGATGCAGATAAAAATTATTTTGAATTTGCAACCTGCTGGAGGTTAGTATAGATGGACTAATAGAACAAGTCCCACACACTGCTACAAGCCGAAATATTTTTTCAGAGCAAGATGCAGAAAAAAATTATATTGAATTTGCAACCTGGTGGAGGTTAGTATAGATGGACTAATAAAACAAGTCCCACACACTGCTACAAGCCGAAATATTTTTTCAGAGCTAGATACAGAAAAAATTATATTGAATTTGCAACCTGGTGGAGGTTAGTATAGATTGACTAATAGAACAAGTCCCACACACTGCTACAAGCCGAAGACCAAATATTTTTTCTGAGCTAGATGCAGATAAAAATTATTTTGAATTTGCAACCTGCTGGAGGTTAGTATAGATGGACTAATAGAACAAGTCCCACACACTGCTACAAGCCGAAATATTTTTTCAGAGCTAGATGCAGAATTTTTTTTATTGAATTTGCAACCTGATGGAGGTTAGTATAGATGACCTAATAGAACAAGTCCCACACACTGCTACAATCCGAAATATTTTTTCAGAGCTAGATGCAGAAAAAAATTAGATTGAATTTGCAACCTGGTGGAGGTTAGTATAGATGGACTAATAGAACAAGTCCCACACACTGCTACAAGCCGAAATATTTTTTCAGGGCTAGATGCAGAAAAAAATTATATTGAATTTGCAACCTGATGGAGGTTAGTATAGATGGACTAATAGAACCATTCCCACACACTGCTACAAGCCGAAATATTTTTTCAGAGCTAGATGCAGAAAAAAATTAGATTTAAATTGCAACCTGATGGAGGTTAGTATAGATGGACTAATAGAACAAGTCCCACACACTGCTACAAGCCGAAGCCCAGATATTTTTTCAGAGCTAGATGCAGAAAAAAATTAGATTGAATTTGCAACCTGATGGAGGTTAGTATAGATGGACTAATAGAACAAGTCCCACACACTGCTACAAGCCGAAGCCGAAATATTTTTTCAGAGCTAGATGCAGATAAAAATTATTTTGAATTTGCAACCTGCTGGAGGTTAGTATAGATGGACTAATAGAACAAGTCCCACAGACTGCTATAAGCCAAAGCCCAAATATTTTTTCAGAGCTATATGCAGATAAAAATTATTTTGAATTTGCAACCTGGTGGAGGTTAGTATAGATGGACTTATAGAATAATGCTATGCCCAAAAGGTTTTACTTCACTAGGTGCAGTAAAAAAAATTTGTATTCTATACACAGGTGGTGTAGCTTGCAACACAGATAGGCTTCTCCACTGACTAACACACACTGCAAGAGGACAAAAAGGATTTGCTTTGCTAGATTTAGCCAAATGCTGTGAAAAAAACTTGCACAGCACTGGCACAGACCTGCCTGGCAAAAAGTGATAGGAACTGATGTAACCTAGCCCTGAAAAGGACTGCAATTACAATTAGTCTTTACTCCCAACCTATCTATTTAAGAGCACAGACCTGCCTGATAAAAGTGATAGGAACTGATGTAACCTAGCCCTGAAAAGGACTGCAATTACAATTAGTCTTTACTCCCAACCTATCTATTTAAGAGCACAGACCTGCCTGATAAAAGTAGTAGGAAATGATGTAACCTAGTCCTTAAAAGAACTGCAATCACAACTATTCCCTACTCCCAAGCTATCTGTAGATTTGTGCGAAAGCTGGTTTCAAATTAACAAAGTATAGCGCACACAGCAACATCGGTGCCGTCTAACACGCAGCTGCAGCAGTGAGAAAATTGTGGCGACGGGGAAAATGGCTGGTTCTTATAGGGCAAGGACATGTGACATACACTGCCAATGACACATGCCCTTGCTTGTGTGAAAAAAAGCAGTTCGCACCGTGTGTGCGCTGCTGATAGGCTGACAGATTGCACCTCCCCACTGTAAATGCGGGAAAGAGAAAAAAAAATGGAGATCTTCATTATTTCTGCAGAGATCCATCCCCTGCCCCTCCCCCCGCCCCACTGTACACTCAAACTGCGTATTAACATTAATTTTCAGCATTACTGAGAAAAAATCCAGTTATGATTTTGGTGCACGAACAGTTATCGAACATAACCTCGAACAGACAAATTTTTTTCAAATCGTTCGAGTTCGCCGAACGGCTCGAACACCGCCCAAAACAACTCGAATTTGAGATTGGCGAACAGTTCGAGTCGAACACCGCTCATCTCTAGTAAAGACTTGTGTATAAGGTAAAATAAATAACCAAAAACAAAAATACTCCTCCACACCTTGGGCTATGTTCACAAGCAGCATTTTTTATGTGTTTTTGCACTTTTGTATTGCTTTCAACCATGACAAATGCATTCACCGGGAAATGTAATTTTAACATTTTACAACCTTATCTGGCCATGTGCTGTGTGACACATGCATACAGTGCTGAAAAGACATGGGAACCGCATGAGGATGACCCCTGGAAGCATCTCTGACACCCAGGTCACTGCCTAAAAGTGTGCCCATCACAAGTGATCCTTGCTGCATCAGAAGATGCAGACTTGCAACTATCCCCGTGCAAGTCCTTTGTCCCAGGGCAGTGTTCAATTGTACTTCCCCCATTCCTTGCAATGCAAGCGCAAGTATGCAGCCTGCCACCCACGCACCCCCAGGCTGCAATACCATACTGCTTGCTTGCACTTGAAATTGTGCCTTTTAGGCATGTGGAGGCGGAATCTGGCCACCACGTCATGGCTGCGTCGGCGGCCTGGTATCCATACTCAGTCCCCAGCCACCCGGCGGCCGGGTGTCCACGCTTGGTCCCCAGCCGCCAGGGGGCGGCCGGGTGTCCATACTCTGTCCCCAGCTGCCCCGCGGCCGAGTGTCCATAAACGGTCCCCAGTCACCCCTATTTGTCCCGGTACGCTTTATACACAAGCGCGCATACCAAAACATTACCTGTGCCCTCCCCAGTGCATTTAGTGGGAAGGACAGCCTAACCACAAACACGTGGACAAGTGAATGTGGCCAGGGATGGTCCATCTCACTGACGCCTTCACACTGGGTTAATATTGTGGAAGCCGGGACACAGTTGGACACTGGGATGCAACACGTCCTCCAGACATAGAGGATTGCGGGTCCTGGGTCAATCAGGCTTCAATACAGAGTTCAGAAGGTAGACAGCAGCAGTGGTCGGCCTCCTACACAGCGAGTAAATTATTCATGATCATGAGGCCATCCATCTCCTTAGCTTTCTGTTCCTTGGAATGCAAGCACATGTATGTAGTAGGGGCTAGGCCTGAGGTGGTCAGCGTTTTGGCGCATATCCTACCTCCTCCGAGGATTGCTGGATGTTTTCCTGCTACTATCCGAGTTCTATGACTCCCGTTAAAACAAGGCTTCAGGTGATGAATGATGGATGAGGTGGTGGCAAAGGAGAAAGAGCAGGAGGAACAGGGACCATTCACATCAATATCAGGCCAGTCAACCACACATGTCTTGTAGGATATGTTTCTGTACCAAAAGGAGCGGTTCGGCTACACATTTATAGGGCATACAGTAAGTGCAATGCCTACCAAAAATTTCGAGGCACTCCAATGCCCATTGGAGGTGACATGGAGGTCAGAGGGCCTTAACTAAACCGTTTTTCCCATTTATAGCAACTGGGTCTCCTGTACACTGTTGGCCTAAGCAGTGAATGGAAGGCTTTCCAAAAATTATGAGGAACTGCAATGCCCCTTGAAACAGACAAGGATTACAGCGTACTAAAAACCTTCTACCCATTATTGAGGAGTGGGTCTCCCTTAGTGTTCGCCTATGCATTGAAAAGCAAAAGCTGACAAAAATTAGGAGGAAATGCAATGCCGGTTGGAAGAATCGTGGAGGTTAGAGGTAATTAAAAACAACATTTCAATGCCCCTTGGAAGAGCTGTGTAGTTCAGAGTGGTTTAACAAGATGGTTTTAATGCCCCTTGGAAGAGAAGTGAAGGTCACAGTAGCTTAACAAGACGGTTTTAATGCCCATTGGAAGAGACGTGGAGTTCAGAGTGGTTTAACAAGACGGTTTTAATGCCCCTTGGAAGAGACGTGGAGGTCACAGTAGCTTAACAAGACGGTTTTAATGCCCCTTGGAAGAGACGTGGAGTTCAGAGTGGTTTAGCAAGACGGTTTTAATGCCCCTTGGAAGAGATGTGGAGGTCACAGTAGCTTAACAAGATGGTTTTAATGCCCCTTGGAAGAGACGTGGAGTTCAGAGTGGTTTAACAAGATGGTTTTAATGCCCCTTGGAAGAGTGGTGGAGGTCCCAGTGGAATAAAAAAGCCAATATCAATGCCCCTTGGAAGAGTGGTGGAGGTCTCAGTGGAATCAAAAGACAATATCAATGCCCCGTGGAAGAGACGTGGAGGTCACAGTAGCTTAACAAGACGGTTTTAATGCCCCTTACAAGAGCCATGCAGTACAGCATATTCAAAACATTATTCCCATTATTGGGGAGTGGGTCTCCCATAGTCTTTGCCTATGCCTTCCAAGCAAAAGCTGCCAAAAATTAGGACGGAAGAACTTGCAATGCCCCATACAAGAGCCATGCAGTACAGCATATTAAAAACATTATTCTCATTATGGGGGAGTGGGTCTCCCATAGTCTTTGCCTATGCCTTCCAAGAAAAAGCTGCCAAAAATTAGGACAGAGGAACTTGTAATGCCCCGTACAAGAGCCATGCAGTACAGCATATTAAAAACATTATTCCCATTATGGGGGAGTGGGTCTCCCATAGTCTTTACCTATGCCTTCCAAGCAAAAGCGGCCAAAAATTAGGACGGAGTAACTTGCAATGCTGGCAACACGGACCGCGGTCACCCTGGTGGTATAGTGGTGGTGGAGGCTGAGGATAAGGAGAAGAGCAAAAAAACAGCCGAAATGAGGAAGCGTATACCCATGTGTGTGTGTGAAGCAGTGCATGGAAATACATCTCCCGAAATAACACATTGGATTTGACTTTATGTTACTCTGCTGTCATTTGGTGGTGATGAGAAGTCTGGCCCAATCCAGCCCTTGTTCATTTTGATAAGGGTCAGCTTGTCAGCATTGTCAATTGACAGGCGAGTGCGCTTATCAGTTATAATTCCCCCAGTGGCACTAAAAACACGCTCTGATAACACGCTAGCGACAGGGCGGGCCAGGACCTCCAAGGCGTACAGAGCGAGTTCATTCCAAGTGTCCAGCTTGGATACCCAATAATTAAAAGGCACAGAGGAATCACTGAGGACGCTGATACGGTCGGCAAGGCACTCCCTCACCATCTTTTGAAACTTTCCACTCCTTGTGAGAGTACCCCGAGCCTCAGAGCCTGTAAGCTGGGCGGGTTTCAGAAAACTGTCCCAGAACGTTGACAGTGTTCCCCTGCCTCTGCTGGATTGGAGTTGCGTCTCTGTCGCCTGTACGCCTTGGTTGGGCAACGAACCTCTGCCGCTAGCATGTTCAGATGGGAATTTTTTTAACAGTTCTGCAGCAAGGGCCTTCTGGTACTGCCCCATTTTTGTAGGCCTCTCCACCTCAGGAATAAGAGAGTGAAAGTTCGTCTTGTAGCGGGAGTCTAAAAGTGTCACCAACCAGTAATGACTGTCACCCAACATTTTTACAACGCGAGGGTCATGGTTAAGGCAGCGTAACATAAAGTCAGCCATGCCTGCCCGACTGGTAACGGGCAAGACTTCCATGTTCTCACCAAGATGACTGACCATGCTCTCCTCCTCCTCCTTCCCTCTGTCCTCAGGCCACCCACGTCAAACCGACGGTATGACAGTTGTACAGGTACTACCGTCTACAGCGCATGATAACAGCTCTTGTTCTTCCTCCTCCTCCTCTCCCTCATTGTCATTCAATGCACGTTGGGATGAGATGAGGCTGGGCTGTGTGTAATTGCCTGCTACGGCTTCTTGATCCATCTCATCATACTCTGGCTGCAATGCCTCCTCTTTAATTCTCTGCAGAGAGCGTTGCAAAAGACAGACAAGTGGGATGCTGACGCTAATGATGGCGTCATCGCCACTCACCATCTTGGTTGACTCCTCAAAGTTTGTCAGGATGGTACATATGTCAGACATCCAGGTCCACTCCTGAGGTCTTATGTGTGGAGTCTGACCTGAATATCGATGGCTTGTTGCAGCTGGTACTCAACAACTGCTCTCTTCTGCTCACAAAACCTTTGCAACATGTGGAGGGTAGAGTTCCAACGTGTGGGGACATCACACACCAGTCGGTGTGCCGGAAGCTGCAAACGCTGCTGCAACACAGCAAGGGCGGCGGAAGCTGTAGCCGACTTCCGAAAATGAGCTGACAGGCGGCGTACTTTGACGAGCAGATCTGGCAACTCGGGGTAAGATTTCAGAAACCGCTGAACCACGAGGTTAAGCACATGAGCCAGGCATGGTACGTGTGTGATATCGCCTCGCCTCAGAGCCGCCACCATGTTACAGCCATTGTCACACACGACCATGCCTGGTTCAGCGGTCTCAGCCACAGATCTGCCTGATCTTTCACAGCTGTCCACAACTCACAAGCAGTGTAAGGTTTATCACCTAAGCTTATGAGTTTCAGAACAGTCTGTTGCCGCTTTGCTGAGGCAGTACTGCAGTGCTTCCTGCTTGCAACGGATGTGGTGATATCTGAGATGGAGGCTGAACATGAGGAGGAGGAGGAGGATGATGCGCAGGACCTGTACACTGTGGGGGCAACTGTGACTGACATAGGGCCCGCAATCCTCGGTGTGGGGAGGATGTGTTAATTCCCAAGGTCCGACTGGGTCCCGGCTTCCACTATGTTTACCCAGTGTGCCGTCAGGGAGATGTACCGTCCCTGGCCACAAGCACTTGTCCATGTGTCCGTTGTCAGGTTGTCTCCTCCAGTAACTGCGTTGTTGAGGGCACAGCAGATGTTTTGGGACACATGCTTGTGTAGTGCGGGGATGGTGCACCGGGCAAAATAGTGTCGGCTGGGGACTGAGTACCGAGGGACGGCCACCGCCAAAAGGTTGCGGAAGGATTCCATCTCCACCAGCCTAAAAGGCAACATTTCCAAAGCAAGCAGTCGTGAAATGTGCAAATTTAGGACTGTGGAAGACTCTGGAAGACCTACGGGTTGTACTGGCAACGTCCCTCGCGTTGGTGTTACGGGGAACGGTTGCCCGCCTTCTGTCTGCGGCCACCACACTGCTTCTTCCTGCCTGTTGGGGTACTCTGCCTCCCTCCCCCTGTGTGCTGCTGGCCTCGCTCTGCGTGTCCTCCTGCCACGATGGGTCAGTTACTAGATCATACACCACCTCCTCCTCTTACACTTCCACACCACGGTCCTCCTCCACACTTAGTGGCAATTGTGTCTCGTCATCGTCCACCTCTTGTGACAAATTGCCAGCATCGCCTTCCTGTGGCCGTGGCTGTTCAAATATTTGGCCATCGCTACATGGGATCTCCTCTTCCACCACTTCAAGCAGAGAAGGCTAGGGGCCCAAATGTGGAAATGGACCAGTGAACAGCTCTTCAGAGTGTCCAACTGTGGGATCAGTTGCTGTCTGACGACACTCGGTGAGAGGAAGGAGCATCAGGGTGAGGAGGAGTATGCGGTCGAGACTCACGGCTACTAAGACTTGACCGTGTGGAAGACAGACCAGAGGCGGTGGTGCCCAGGTGACTGGAAGTATTATCTGCTATCCAATTAATAACCTGTTCACACTGATCAGTTCGCAATAGTGGTCTTGTTGTGTGCTTCCCTAGTAATTCGGTCAAGAACTGGGAGTGAGAAGATGTTGCTGTTGGTTGTGGCACATTTTCACCTTGGCCACGGCCCCGTCCTCTGCACGCCCCATCACCAGAACGTCCAGTTCCACATCCCTTGCCACGCGCCTTGCCCATTGTAAATGAAGTAAAATAGCTTACACTCGCACTATCAATTGCAAAAGGGTAATAAAAAGGAGATTAGAACCGTGGAAAAGGAAAACCACAGTTCTAGTTCTCTGGCCTACACCAGACTCTTTTAAACAGATATATTTGTGCCTGAACAGTCAGCGAGACACTCAAAATGTTTTTTTTTTTTCAAAAAGGTGGATTACACCCAGATTTGAACCGTGGAACAGGAAAAACACAGTTCTAGTTATCTGGCCTACACCAGAATCTTTTAAACAGATATATTTGTGTCTGAACAGTCAGCGGGACACTCAAAATGTTTTTTTTTATGTAAAAAAGGCAAAAAGGTGGATTACACGCAGATTTGAACCGTGGAAGAGGAAAACCACAGTTCTAGTTCTCTGACCTACACCAGGCTCTTTTAAACAGATATATTTGTGTCTGAACAGTCAGCGAGACACTCAAAATGTTTTTTTTTTATGCAAAAAGGTGGATTACACCCAGATTTGAACCATGGAACAGGAAAAACACAGTTCTAGTTATCTGGCCTACACCAGTATCTTTTAAACAGATATATTTGTGTCTGAACAGTCAGCGAGACACTCAAACTGTTTTTATGTAAAAAATTCAAAACGGTGGATTACACGCAGATTTGAACCGTGGAAGAGGAAAACCACAGTTCTAGTTCTCTGGCCTACACCAGATATATTTGTGTCTGAACACTCACAGACACACTCAATTTTATTTTTTTTGGGGGGGGGAATACCAAAAGGTTAATAAGTCGGGTATTTGTACAGTCTAACTGAGAAAGAACAAAACAAAACAGGATTTAGATGAAAAAAAAAGGATTTTTCCTGGCCCCTGAGAGCTAAGGGAGGGATAAGTCGAGCAATTTGACAAGCAGCAGCACACAGTACTTTAATGCAGTGTTTGTTAGTATAACCACTGCATCTCCTATACAGCCTGCCTGATATATGGGATGCGTATTAGTCCTGAGAAGGACTTTTTGTTTGATTTGGCAGGCTTTAGAGACCCTACACTACCTATTTCGCACTATATATCTCTCCCTAACTCAGCAGCACTGACCCTACACTGTCTGATCCCGGACGACTGTGTCCAAGATGGCGGCGCCCGGTTATAAATACTCGAGGTGACGCTGTGCGGCCAGCCAATCACTGTAATGCCCACAAACAACATGGCTGCGGCATTACAGTGACTGGCTGTCAATCCCTGCATGTTCATTGGCTCTGTAAAGAGCGCCAAACATGCAGGGCGGAGACCCGAGCTCCCGCCCGAGTAACCCGGAAATGCTCGGTGCTCTCCGAACATCCCGAGTAGTGAGATGCTCGGGCGAGTAGCGAGCAGTGTCGAGCATTCTCCCTCAACACTAATTATGACAAAACAGAAGATTCAATCTAATGAGACAGATAGAGTCACTTTGGCCAATGATTCGCCGGCGTCCGTCTTTTTAGGCTTGCGGTAAATCAAAGTTAACCACAGTTTTGTGCACCTCTGAAAAGATGGACACTGTCGAACAGAGGCCAAATGAACTCCTGAGTATCTCTACTGCCTCATTAGTGAATGGTCCATTCATTATTCAATGGGGTTTCATTTGAAACACATATTTTATAGATTAGATGGAAACCACAATATAAGTGCTCAGCGTAGAGCATGGGATAAATGTGAACTGATTCAAAATGTTCTGTACCTAAAAATGCTACTAATTAAAGCTTAAACTTAACCCACAAAAAAAGTCCCAATTGGGCCCGTCATCTGTTAACAGTAATATAGGGGTTACCACATTACTGGTAGCATAAAAGCTTTGGCAAAGCGACATGGCTCCCTCATCCTCTCAAAAGTCCAGCAAAATATGCGCTTCCAAATGCCCCCTTACTTCTGAGCCTCACTGTGTGCCTAAACCGCAGTTAGCGTCCACATTTGGCGTTACTGTAGCGAGGAGAGCCCAATTAATATATGGGATGCGGAATACATTGTGCCCCAGAAACGCATGGGGGCACAATGTACAGGGCACTATAATGTACTGGGCACTATAATGTACTGGGCACTATAATGCGCTGGGCACTACATTGGCATATTTGCATTTTCACTCTGCAACATCCATTGCTGCTCATTACTTAAAAACACCAGTGGAGTGAAAATCATCACTACACCCGTAGATTAATTCCCACGTGGGTGTAATTTCCATATAAGGGTCATTTAAGGGAGGTTTCTGCTGTTCTGGCACTTACGGACTCTGCAAATAGAGTCCACAAACTATTCTAGGAAAATCTGTGCTCCGAAAATCAAATAGCATTACTTTCCTCCCGAGTATCGCCATGTGGTCAAACAGTGCTGTACAGCCACATATGCGGTATTGCCATGTTCAAATGAAATTGCGAAAGAAACTTTGCAGTCATTTTTACCTATTTCCCCTTGTAGAAATATAAAATCTTGGGCTAAAACAATATTTAAGTAGTAAAAATTTAATTATTTTTTCTTCACCCCCAATGGTATAAAATTTTGTGAAGCACTTGTTGTGTCAATGTAACACGGGTACTTTAGATGCAGTGACACAGAAACACAGAGCAGCCAATACGGGGTTAATAAACAGGGGGGTTTATAAGAACAAGGTCAATCTCCACGCAGGGAGCAACAAGGAAAATATGGGGGGAAAACAAGGGAAATAGCAGGTGAAAGTCTATAACTAACAGTTCACAGTCTGACAAGATGTAGCAGAGCCGAACCGGTTGTAAACGTCAGTTTGTACACTTAGCTGACACTGGCTCCTCACAAGGCAGTCGCCAGAGGATGCAGGTGATGATTTCTTCAGGCTTCCCCGTCCAAACAATGCTCTGTCTTCTGGCGGCAGCGGGCGGTCTCCGGATTTACCCGCTGAGCCCCTAGTCCATAACACGGCACCTCACGTGCCTCGGCTCCACGGACCCTGCGTCCCTTATCTCTATAGTTGGGCTTGACTCCTCCGGTCCACTGCACCCGACTCCTGATCCCAGTACTCGAGCCAGGAGCCTGGACCCTCTCACACTGTTCTCCTGCTCAGGACCCAGCTCCGCTTTCCCGCGCAAAACGTCCTTGTCTCTTCCTCTCTCTAGTCACACGAGGAGTCCCCCGGTCACCTGACTTCCCACCTCTGTCTCTGGACACACCCCCAACTTCCCAGTCACATGACTCCTGTGCTCGCAGTCTTCCCCCTGCAACAGGAGGTATGGCCCCGGCAGTTACGGATCCCTTGCTCTGAAAGCACTTACACCCCGGTCTTCCCCCTTACACCAATATGCTCACTGCACCGCTAAATGATTTCATTAAGACGTTTTGTTTGTAAAATGGGGTCACTAAGGGTGGGTCCTGCTGTCCTTACACCTCAGAGGCTCTGCCTTCTGAGCTTTGCACTTTTCCTGAAACGTAGCTTCTGACCACATATAAAGTATTGGTATACTCAGGAGAAATTGCTTAACAAATTTTTTGGTCCAGTTTTTCTTATTAGCTCTTTTGAAAATTAAAACCTGGGGGGAAAAGAAAACTTTAGTAGAAAAAATGAAATGTTTCATTATACAATTCTGTGAAGTACCTGTGGGTTTAAAATGCTCAATGCACCCTTAGATGAATTCTTCAGGAGGTGTAGTTTTCAAAATGGGATTACTTCTGGGGGATTATGCAATGTGACATGGTGTCCAAAATCTATTCTAGCAAAAATTGTGCTCCAAAAGTCAAATGGTGCTCCTTCCCCTCTGAGCCCTGTTGTGTGCCCAAATAAGAGTTTCTGACCACATATTGGATATCCATGTACTCATGAGAAATTGCACAACAAATTATGTGGTCCATTTTCTCCTGTTACACTTGTGAAAATTAAAAATTTGGGCCTTTAGCAACATTTTCATTGAAAAAAAATAATATTTCATTTTCACGGCCCAATGTTATAAAATTCCGTGAAGCAGCAATGAGGTTAAGATGCTCACCACACCCCTAGATAAATTCTTTGAGTGGTGTAGTTTCCAAAACGGGGTCACTTTTGGGGACTTTCTGCTGTTTTGGCATATCAGGGGCTCTCTAAATGTGACATGGTATCCACAATCTGTTGCAGAAAAAATTACACTCCAAAAGTCAAATGGCATTTCTTCCCTTCCGGACCCTGCCATGTGCCAACACAATAGTTTCCAACCATATATGAGATATCATTGAACTATCATTGTACTAAGGAGACCCTCTCATCTATTCAGCAATCCCTTATGCTACCCTTGTGAAAATGTGAATTTTTGGGGTTAAAGAATCATTTTAGTGGAAAAAAAGTCATATTTAATTTTCACAATCTAATATTATAAAATTCTAAGAAACACATGTATGTTCAAGATGTTTATTACACTTGTCAATATATTCCTTGAGGGTTGCAGATTCCAAATTGGGGTCACATGCAACATGATGTCTGCAATCTATTCCAGACAAATGTACGCTCTAAAAATCATACAGCGCTACTTCCCTTCCAAGCCCTGCCACGTGCCCTAACAATAGTTTTCTCAAAATTCTCTGTATTAATCCCTAACAGTAGTTTTCCACCACATATAGGGTATCGTTGTACTCAGGAGAAATTTCACAACAAACTGTGGTGTCCATTTCCACCTTTTACATGTGCAAAAATTAAAAATGTGGGGCGTAAGAGACATTTTAGTAAAGAAAATGTAATTTTTTATTTCTTTCTTCAAGGTTTTATCAAGTTGACTTTATTCCTGTGAAGCAGCTAAACAGATAACAAACTTTCTGAATGCAGTTTTCAATACTTAGAGGGGTACAGATATTAAAATGTGGTATTGTTTGCCAGTTTTCTCACATCTAGACGCCTCAAAGTCCCTTCAAAAGTGAAGCGGTTCCTAAAAATAAAGGTTTTCTAAATTTCATTGAAACAATGAGAAATTGCTGATCAACTTTTAACCTTTTCAATAATTTAGGAAAAAAAAAGTCATTTAAAAAATGATGTTGATGTAAAGTAGAAATGTGGTAAATGTTACTTATGAATTATTTTGTGTGGTATGACTATCTGTTTTAACAGCAGAAAAATTTAAAGTTTGAAAATTGCAAGTTTTCAACATTTTTGTGAATTTTTAGATATTGTCATATATATGAACATATCGTATCGACCTAGATTTACTACTATCCTGAAGTACAATGTGTCACGAACAAACAATCTCAGAATCACTGGAATATGTTGAAGCATGCCAGAGTTATTACCACAAAAAGTGACGCATGTCAGATTTGAAAATTGAGACTTGGTCATTAATGTACAAAGTGGCTCGGTCCTTAAAGGCTTAAACACTATGGGGCTGATTCATTTAGGTGTATACATAGTGGAATTATGGGCCCCAGTGAAAATTTGGATCTGGACCAGACCAGCATGTTGGTCTGATGTATGGGTCTCTGTAGAATTCTATATCCTATAAAGACATAGCGTATTTTTCGGACCATAAGACGCACTTTCTTCCCCCCAAATTTGGGAAGAAAATGGGGGGTGCGTCTTATGGTCCGAATGTACTGTGGAGTTTTGGTGATGGTGGAGCGGGATTGATGGCCGCAGCCATGATAAAAGCAGCGCACACTGCTCGCTCTGCCTCATCGCCTACAGCCAGACACCAGCCCCGCAGTACCTCTTCTGCCGCCGGGTTCCTGAGGGAGGGAATGGAGGCTCCTGCTTCCTACGATCCTGCTCCACCACCATCGCAACTCCCTGCTGCTGGAGCACCCTGGGTTCACAGCATTCCTCCACTTCCGCCGGCTTCCTGAGGGACCCTGCCTCTTGAGAACCCCACTCCACCACCCCCCGGGTAAGATACCTATATACCTATTCTCCAGACTATAAGACAGACCCCCATTTTATAAAAAAATTTTTTTTTCCTATTTTCCACCCCAAATTTTGGGGTGCGTCTTATAGTCCGGTGCGCCTTAAAGTCTGAAAAATATGGTATGTGCTCATCTTCCCTACATTAGACAAAAGAACAATACAGATAAAATGTATAAACCTCATAGAAAATACAGCAATAAGATAATTTTCTAAGTAATACTTCTAAATAGTAATCATAGAGTTACCAAATAACAATCATCACCATATTGTTGCTGAACAAGTTCACTATATCAAAATGAATCAACCATTCATAAATCATTTGAAGACGAAAAATGCAACCACACAATGACCATATACTGTATTATCACCACATAGTGTCTGAGTATAACCGCCATCTTGTTACTGAACAAAATCTTCTGCTCTGGGTGCAGAATTATAACGCAAGCGAGTATTTTGACCATATCATCATTTTCTGTAGAGTTTCATCCTCCAAGCTATATAAACTTGAATGCTTATTGGATGAAACAGATTATGAAAGATTTTAAAAATCGCCTTCAAATATTGAAATTCTACTCTGTATGCTCGGCCAAGGTCATTAATAAATATGTTAAAAAGAAGAGAGCCCAATACTGACCAATGTTAACTGTGACCCAAACACAATATGAAGGGCATGCTATAATGACTCTGTCTGACCATACAGGAAAATGGTCTGATCATACCAAAGCTCCTGGCCAGGGGAGGAAGCAAAAGAGTATACAGACAGGACAGCATGAGATCGCAGCTGCTGGTTTCAGTGAGGTAAAACATGTTTAAAAACAAGCAGGGAAATGTTTTACTTAATTATTTTGGAATGGTGCGTATGTTCCTGCCTCATCCATGTTGTTGGGTCCTATAACTCTCAGGACATGTGGAAAATGTGTTTCCAGATATTTAAGCTCATTGACTTCATTCATGTTCCATCCACAGGTCCCTTAAATTTGTTTTATTTTAGCCATGGTCTCAAGCGGGCCTGCATATTTTAGTAGAGATAATTCATTACAGGTCTAGATCCTTCCTGTCCTTTGAGGACTTTTTATTCAAATTTTCCCAGTCCTTTGAGGACCTTTCATCTAAATTTCCATGTTGAAGCAGATATCACTACTAGTGTTGAGCCACCCCCGTAGTGTTCGAGTTCGGTTCGGTTCGTCGAACACCCGTGTGTTCGCCGAACTGTTCGTCGAACTGTTCGTCGAACACCTTCGAACACCGTTAAAACCAATGGCAGGCAAACAAAAACACATAGAAACACATAGAAAACACCTTCAAAGGTGTCCAAAAGCTGACAAACTGCTCAGAAGACACAACTAACACATGGAAAAGTGACAAGTACATATAGTCATGCGAAAAGAAAAGAGGTGGAGGAGTAAAAGGAGGGGGAGACACAGATATAGGCATGTCATGCCCTTCTAAAATCCAAAAAGTGAGAAGCCGAGACGGCCAGTCCGCTCCTGCCCGTGCCACCTCCGTGTCGCCGGGTTTGTGCCAGAGCCGCGGTGAACCCTGACGGCCAGCCCCCCTCTCCCAATACTGGTGCCTGTCCGCTGGTGGGTCGAGAGAGCCCCCCTGTGGTGGAGGCAGCTCTAAGCTTTTTAATTTAAATTGTCCCTCTAATTTGAATGAATACACTTTAAATCCATTTACAAGGATCTATTGGAGGGCAAGTCTCATGCCAGCAGCCGCGTAATTCCAGCTCCAGTAGCGTCCACTAAAGCTGCTGCAGTTAAAAAGCTTTTATAAGGATCGAGCTCGGCTGTCCACCGCAAGGCATCCTAGTGCCAGTCCCAGCCCCTATGCCTTGGGGTGCCTCCTGATGCTCTTCACTAAGTATCCCGTGGTCCCGAAGCATTTCCTTTGAAAAAATTAAGTGTCCAAACTACAGGTGGTGTAGCTTGCTTAACAGCCGGGATAATCCGCTGACTAGCAGACACTGCTACTAGGCACAAAGTATTTCCTGGGCTAGATGCAGTTAAAAATTTGTAAGTAGATACTCTCGTTGGATGCTGAGAAAGCATTCCATAGAGTCTCCTGGCACGCCATATATGATTCTCTTAAAAAGCTTGGGGTAGGGGTCTAGGGGACCCTTTTATAGCCAAAATCACGGCCCTGTATCACAATACGTCACCTAGGCTGAAGATAAATGGAACTGTAGCACCGAGGGCTCGGTTGCTACAGACGTATTGCACCTCACCCAGAGGTGTGATATCTCACTCTCAGATAAGGATGGAGTGTGGATCAGGACCCGACACCTGCATGCATTACACCACATTGCCGTGGGGCAGGGCGACCAATATGCCCCTGAGATGGGCACGACAGTCCCTGTCCCTGGCTGGAGTGGGGGGAGGGAACACTGAGGAAGGGGAACCCTGCAGTGCAGGAGCAGGGAGGAAGCAGTTCCTGGGTGCATTGAGAAGGGAGTATAAAAGGTGGGCACCATCTTAGTTCAGTGCAGAGAAGTCTGAGCAGAAGTGGCAGGGAGCAGGGGCTCTGCATGAGCTCTGCTCCGGAGGCGGGCCTAGTAACAGAGGCCCAGGCCTGCAAGAGGGAGAAGGAAGGAAGAGGAGCGGAGAAGGCTCCAGGAACGAGGAATGAAGGGATCCCAGGGGTGCGGACGGGCGAGTCGCCACCGCACGCCCGAATCCACCTGCGTGGAGGGGTCAGGCCAAAGGGGGAGACCGGTCCCCGAACTAGTGGAGGCAGGAAACGACCCTCAGCTAGAAACCGGAGGCTCTGACATTTTATGTGGCGCAGCCCCTTGCTCCACCCGCTAGGAAGGCACCACATAGGGTCAGGGAAACTGGCGCCAAGTTTACCAAGAGGAGGCCCGAGGCAGCCGGACAGAAGTGTTGGTAAGAAAGGCCAGACAAAGGACACACAAAGGGGGTCCTGTGAAGCGCTCCAAAGTTATCTGGGAGTTGTCTGAGCCACTCACCTGGTGAGCACAGTACGACGTGGGCAGCAGTTACCTGCAGACGTGGTCTGGATAATAAGAACTGTGAGTAAAGGCCCTGAACTGCATCACTGACTCCGTGTCGTTACTGCTGCTGCCCTGCACCATCACCCCCATCCTCCGCATACACTGCCCTGAGGCTATACTCCTCCCGTGGGGAGTTATGCTACGCTCTGCTGCACCCACAACACCAGCCTTAGCGGTCTGCCCTGTAGCGGCGGTTCACTCTGACCGCAATCCACGGGTGGCGTAGTCGGACATTTAAACATCAAAACCACATAAATAGTTCCGCCACTGGTTTGACCGCCCTGAGCCACGGAACCGGATCGCCGCCACGAAGACTACAACCACCAGCATCCACCAAAAAGGGTCCGGCTCCGGGTGTCCCAAGGCCCAGGGGGTGCGTCAGAACATTTTCATCACCTTTCACAATCACCAATGGGACAAGGCAGGGATGTCCTCTGTCCCCTCTCTTATACATCCTAGTGACGGAGCACCTGCTCTCATCAATTCGCCATAACCCCAATATTAGGTGGATTGAGGTGGGAGGCACCGAGTACAAGTGCTCTCTATTTGCTGATGATGTCCTAGTATATATCACTCAATCACATATATCCATCCCTGCTGTTATGGCTGAAATAGATCACTTTGTTACATGGTAAAATTTTAAAATCAATGCAGCGAAGTCTGAGGCCCTCGATGTCTCCCTCCCTAAATCCATATAGGATTCCATCCAGTCCAACTTTCCCTTTGCCTGGCCCTCACAGGGTATCAAATACTTAGGAATTCCTATTCATAGAGACCTCTCCCATCTATGTTATCTTAATTTTGGGCCCTTTATTGAACAATTCCATACAGACCACGGTTGGCAAGTTAGAACTGTAAGATTCACTACGTGAACCACTGGTGTTTTGTGGAAAAGCACATGTACACCGCGTTCCAAATTATTATGCAAAAAGTGTTTAGGAGTGATAAGGGAAGAATTTGTTTGTTTGTCAGTTAAACTCATTGATGGTGATGTGTGTCAGGGCTCTTTATATCACTGTAAGCAATTGCAGACACCTGTGCTAATTAGTTTGGCAGGTGTGTCCAATGAAAGGCAAGACTACTTAAGAAGGCTCTCTCACATTATTAAGCAGCCTACATTTTCTGCCAAAATGGGAAAGAAAAAGGATGTGTCGGCTGCTGAGAAGCAACAAATTGTGGAGTGTTTAGGTCAAGGCATGACTACAATCAACATTGTGCGATGATCAGGATGAAGTGTCTTGGCAATCAAGAAGTATGTAGCTGATTCACAGTACACACGTGTGCGTGCTGATAAGGGCAAATTGAGGACTCTTTCCTACAGGCAATTACGTCAGGTTGAAAGAGCAGCGGCAAAAAAGCCTTGTCATAGCAGCAGACAAGTTTTTGAAGCTGCTTGTGCCTCCAACGTCCCCCGAACAACAAGATGCAGGGTCCTTCAGAGGTTTGCAGCTGTGCATACGCCATCCTGTCGACCTCCTCTATCCACTTCACACAAGCAGAAACGGCTCCAGTGGGCCAAACATTACATGAAGACTGATTTCAAAACTGTTTTGTTCACGGATGAGTGCCGTGCAGCGCTCGATGGTCCAGATGAATGGAGTGGAGGATGGCTGGTTGATGGACACCCCACGCAAACACGGCTACAGCGCCAACAAGGAGGAGGTGGAGTAATGTTTTGGGCTGGAATCATGGGGAGAGAGATTGTCGGCCCCTTTAGGATCCCTGAAGGCGCTAAAGATGAACTCCATAATGTATGTGGATTTTCTCAAACAGCACTTCCTGCCATGGTTCAAGAAGAAGAACCGTGTATTTCACAGCAAGATCATTTTTCTGCATGATAATGCACCATCTCATGCTGCACATAAAACATCTGCATCTCTGGCTGATATGGGCATAAAAGGGGACAAACTTATGGTGTGACCCCCATGCTCCCCTGACCTCTACCCCATTCAGAACCTTTGGAGCATCATTAAAAGGAGTGTCTATGATGGCGGGAGGCAGTTCACATCTAAGCAACAGCTCTGGGAGGGTATTCTGTCCTCATGCAAAACAATTTAAGCAGAAACCATCCAAAACCTGACAAATTCAATGGACGAGAGAGTTCAGAAGCTCCTTTCGAACAAGGGGTCCTATGTGAAAATGTAACATCACCTAGAATAAAGTTTTGAGTTGAAAACTGTTTGATTTCAGTTTCTAACAACCTGCTAATGCTTATAATTTCAAAAATGACCATTTTTTTGGTCTTTATTAAAATGAAAAGGTTGATCGAAAAGTTTGGGGGATCTAAGAGTGTGGCAACCCAGTAGTCATGATTACTTCGAATTCTGACAATATGAGGGTCATGCTGCAGGTAGTGCAGCAAGAAGGCACTTATGTGTCTTGCGCATCTCGGAGCCCCAAAATTATTTTCCGGGCTAGATGCAGCTAAAAATTATTTTTAATTTTAAATCTGGTGAAGCTTATTATAGATGGCCTAATAGGATCAGTGCTGCACACTGCTACAAAGCCCAAATTATTTTCCAGTCAAGATACAGATAAACATGATTAGTAATTTGAAAGCTTAAAACGGTTGGTAGGGTGATTTTAACCAATCATCAAGCTTTTACTCTCCCCAGGATGACACAAGGGTAGAAAAGTCGTTTCGGATCCATGATTTGTTCATCTTTATGAACGTGAGTCTGTCTACATTATCAGTGGAGAGCCGCGTGCGCTTATCTGTCAGCACACCACCAGCAGCGCTGAACACACGTTCAGACAGAACGCTGGCTGCGGGGCATGACAAGATCTCCAAGGCGTAAGTGGCTAGCTCCGGCCATTTATCCAGATTGGAAGCCCAAAAAGAGCAAGGGTCCAGTGACACAGTCGTGGCTTCAATGTTTACTTGGAGATACTCCTGTACCATCGTCTCTAGGCGTTGACTATGTGTCAGACTTCTTGTCTCCTGTGGCCTTGCAAAGGATGGGCTAAAAAAGTGGTGAAATGATTCCGCAAAATTGATGTTACCAGCAGATACTGTGGTTCTGTTACGGTTTGAGTGCTGAACACTTGACGGTCCCACGGTTGGCAAGTTGGAACTGTGAGATTCACTACGTGCACCACTGGTATTTTGTGGAAAAGCACATGTAAGATTCTGCAACAGTCTCTGCTGATACTCCTGCATGCGTGCATCCCTTTCTATGGCAGGAATAATTTCTGCAAATTTACTTTTGTACCGGGGATCTAACAGTGTGGCAACCCAGTAGTCAGGATTATTTCTAATTCTCACAATTCGAGGGTCATGTTGCAGGTAGTGCAGCAAGAAGGCACTCATGTGTGTTGCGCATCCAGGAGCACCAAGTCCCTGTTGTGTTGGTGGCGAGGGAACAATCATGCTTCCTTCCTCTGTCCTCTCCCCCCAACCTCGCACAACAGAAATGTGATCAAGGTCTCCCTCATCTGATGAGTCTTCCATCAGTTCGTCCTCCACTTCTTCCTGGGCTCCTGCACCTTCCTCACTAGTTTGGCTGCTACCATGCGCCCTGGTTAAACCATCTCCCCCACCCTCACATGCCTGCCGCCTTGGTGCTGCCGACCGTCTGGACCTTGCAGATGTTAGCCCTTCCGCATACAACTCCTCCTCCTCTACTTCCTCCACCTCCTCTTGTGCCACCACCTGACTCCGAATTCTGTTTAACATGTGCTCCAGCATGTAAATCACCGGAATAGTCATGCTGATAATGGCATCGTCAGCACTAAACATCTTCGTCGCCATTTCAAAACTGTGCAGAAGGGTGCATAGGTCCCTGATCTGAGACCACTCCTCCAGCGTGATTTGCCCCACCTCTGAATCTCGTTGGCCCAGGCTATACGTCAGAACGTATTGCACCAGGGCTTGTCGGTGCTGCCACAGTCGCTGCAACATGTGCAGAGTTGAATTCCACCGGGTAGGCACATCGCATTTTAGCCGGTGAAGTGGCAGGCCCAACGACTTCTGTAGAGATGTAAGTCGCTGAGCTGCGGGATGCGAACGGCGGAAGTGAGCACACAGCGACCGTGCCCTCTGCAGAAGGCCATCTAGTCTGGGATAGTGGGCTAAAAATTGCTGGACAACCAGGTTCAACACGTTAGCCATACAAGGCACGTGTGTGACATTGCCCCGGCGAAGGGCCGCACCCAGGTTTGCAGCATTGTCGCACACGGCCTTCCCTGGTTTCAGGTCCAGTGGAGACAACCATTCATGAAATTGATTCTCCAGAGCTGACCACAACTCCTCAGCTGTGTGACTCACATTTCCCAGACATTTCAATGTAAAAACCGCCTGATGACGTTGAGCCCTACTGCCAGCATAGTAAGGAGGTGTGCAGGATCCCTTCTGCGCAGTTAGAAAGCTTGTGGCATGACCAGACAGGCTTTGGGTGCAGGTGGAAGACCGAGAGGAGGTTGAGGAGGCAGAAGCAGTGGAGGAAAAATGACATAAAGAGGATTGACGCACAACTCGTGGGGACGGCAAGACTTGGACAGCAGCCCCTTGTCCTGCTGTCACCATAGTTACCCAGTGCCCAGTCAGCGACATGTAACGCCCCTGTCCATGCCTACTCGTCCAAGTGTCTGTGGTGAAATGCACCCTGTCACACACAGAGTTTCTCAAAGAAGCGGTGATGTTGTGTGCGACATGCTGGTGGAGCGCAGGCACACCTTTCTTTGAGAAGTAGTGCCGACTGGGCATCTGGTACTGGGGCACTGCGACGGACATAAGGTCTCGAAAATCCTCTGTGTCCACCAGGCGGAAAGGCAGCATTTCTGTAGCCAAGAGCTTGCAGATGGTGAAATTCAACCTCTTAGCTTTCTCATGGCTAGGAGGAAATGGTCTTTTACTTGTCCACATCTGAGGGACCGAGGGCTGGCTATTGTGCTTAGACGGGGTTGATAAGGGTGTCCCCGGCAAACTGCCGGTCTGTGAGGAAGATGCAGGCGGACATGTTAGGTTGCCTTGATCCAAAGGTGGTGCTATCGATGTCGGACAGCGCTCAAGACCAGCTGGTGTTACCACCTCCAAAGAAAATGATGACCTGCCAATCACGCTGGCTGTTGCGGGTAAAGAGGTGGCAGGTCTGCGCCCCAAAACAGGTGTGACTGCTGTCCCCCCAGTCACAGAGGATGAAGAGGCCGCGGATGCACAAGATATGGCAGACGGTGGTTGGCCCGGCCGGCTAGACCGCATTGTAGCACACTGAGCTTCCCACTGCAACTTATGCTTCATGTCCATGTGCCGGTTCATGCATGAAGTACTCAAACTATGTATTTTTTGGCCTCTACTTAGCTTTTGCTGACAAATGTTACAGATAACACGAGTTGGGTCATCTTTATCGATCTGAAAAAATGCCCAGGCTATGCAAGGCTTAGCACCCATGCGACCTGAAGAGCCACCACGACTTGTGGTGAGAGGCAGAGTTGTGTTTGAGGATGCAGTTGTTGACGTGCTTCCAGTACTACGTCTCTGTCCAGGAAGGCGCAACCTGACCTCGTCGTCACTAGCATCTTCCTCCACCTCCTCTGCTGACCTCATCTCTTGGCTGACTGTGGGTTGACAGTAAGTGGGATCTCCGACCTCATCATCATCACCCTGTGCGTTATCACACCCGTCGTCCTCAGAGCCAACCTGTTCCTGCCCTGACAAAAAACTAAAGTTGTCGCTCCAATCAGGTATTTGAGTCTTATCATCGTCTCCCTCATTGTCTCCACCAACAGGAGTTACAGTTTGGGAATGAGGGTCTACATTATGGTCAGAACCTTCTGCGTCTGGTCCTGGATCCGACTCATAAAGATTCTGGGCATCAGTGCAGATCATTTCCTCGTCTGGATTCACAGAAGCGCTGGAGTCGACCTCTGATTCCCAGGCTATAGTATGAGTAAACAGCTCTGCAGACTCAACCATCTGTTCTACCTCATACTCAGACGGGCAGCTGGAGATTTGGGAGCTGTGAGGAAGCAAGTGCGATTTGGGTGACACCTTTGAGGACTGGAGTATTTGTGATGTTGAAGTTGATGTGGAGGAGAGCCCACTTAAAGGAGCACTTGATATCCGTTGAAGCACCTGCTGTTTTTGTGCCTCATCTGGAATTTGTAGCGATTGGCGTGGCCGTAAGAAAGGGATCTTATCACATTGTCCGCTAAAAGAAGTAGACATTTTAGTTTGGCTGGAAGATGGTCTTTCTTCTGCACCTACCCCACGGACACAACCTTTTTTCCCCTTCCCAACACGCCTATTCCCCTTTCCACCAGCAGCAGGCCTTTTTCCACTCATTTTGGTGGTTAACTAATTCACAACTCTGGAGTTGTTTGCACAAAAAAACAATGGATGGTAACCGAGCAGAGCTGAGTGGCCAAACTGTGGTATTAGGCCAAAACTATTGGCTGGGTTAGATGCAGAAAAAAATTATTTTTAATTTGCAACCTGATGGAGGTCAGTATAGATGGACTAATAGACCAAGTCCCACACACCGCTAGAAGCCCAAATATTTTTTCAGAGCTAGATGCAGAAAATTTTTTTATTCAATTTGCAACCTGATGGAGGTCAGTATAGATGGACTAATAGACCAAGTCCCACACACTGCTAGAAGCCCAAATATTTTTTCAGAGCTAGATGCAGAAAAAAATTATTTTTAATTTGCAACCTGATGGAGGTCAGTATAGATGGACTAATAGACCAAGTCCCACACACCGCTAGAAGCCCAAATATTTTTTCAGAGCTAGATGCAGAAAATTTTTTTATTCAATTTGCAACCTGATGGAGGTCAGTATAGATGGACTAATAGACCAAGTCCCACACACTGCTAGAAGCCCAAATATTTTTTCAGAGCTAGATGCAGAAAAAAATTATTTTTAATTTGCAACCTGATGGAGGTCAGTATAGATGGACTAATAGACCAAGTCCCACACACTGCTAGAAGCCCAAATATTTTTTCAGAGCTAGATGCAGAAAAAAATTATTTTTAATTTGCAACCTGATGGAGGTCAGTATAGATGGACTAATAGACCAAGTCCCACACACTGCTAGAAGCCCAAATATTTTTTCAGAGCTAGATGCAGAAAAAAATTATTTTTACTTTGCAACCTGATGGAGGTCAGAATAGATGGACTAATAGACCAAGTCCCACACACCGCTAGAAGCCCAAATATTTTTTCAGAGCTAGATGCAGAAAAAAACTATATTCAGTTTGCAACCTGATGGAGGTCAGTATAGATGGACTAATAGAATGATGCTATGCCCAAAAGATTTTACTTCACTAGGTGCAGTAAAAAAATTGGTATTCTATACACAGGTGGTATATCTTGCAACACAGATAGGCTACTCCACTGACTAACACACTCTGCAATAGGCCAAAAGGGATTAGCTTTGCTAGATTCAGCCAAATGCTGTGAAAAAAACTTGCACAGCACTGGCACAGACCTGCCTGGCAAAAACTGATAGGAACTGATGTAACCTAGTACTGAAAAGGACTCCAATTACAATTAGTCTTTACTCCCACAATCTATCTATTTAAGAGCACAGACCTGCCTGATAAAAGTCGTAGGAAATGCTGTAACCTAGTCCTTAAAAGGACTGCAATCACAACTATTCCCTACTCCCAAGCTATCTGTATATTTGTGCGAAAATTGGCTTGAAATTAACAAGGTATAGTGCACACAGCAACAGCGGTGCCGTCTAACACGCAGCTGCAGCAGTGAGAAAATGGTGGCGATGGGGAAAATGGCTTGGTCTTATAGGGCAAGGACATGTGACATACAGTGCCAATCACACATGCCCTTGCTTGTGTGAAAAAAAGCACTTCGCTCCGTGTGTGCGCTGCTGATAGGCTGACAGATTGCACCTCCCCACTGCAAATGCGGGAAAGAGAAAAAAAAATGGAGATCTTCATTGTTCCTGCAGAGATCCATCCCCTGCCCCTCCCCCCACCCCGCTGTACACTCAAACTGCGTATTAACATTAATTTTCATCATTACTGAGAAAAAATCCAGTTATGATTTTGGTGCACGAACAGTTATCGAACATAACCTCGAACAGCCGAATTTTTCTCAAATTGTTCGTGTTCGCCGACCGGCTCGAACACCGCCCAAAACAGCTCGAATTTGAGATTGGCGAACAGTTCGAGTAGAACAACGCTCATCTCTAATCACTACTTTCAAATTCACCACTTTGTTTCCTCTTTACTTCAATATACCCGAGTTTCTATTTCAACTAGGTTTGAGAGAATATGCAGAGTGGGATCCTCGGCTAAGGGTCTAATCTCAGTCATCTGCGGATTATAACGTAATTTATCCCTCACCAGAATATTTAGCTAGACCCCCATATATACATGTATTAACAGTACTATTATTTCTTTACTTACTGCAGGGTATTTGCTCATTGTTTTATCCTAAGTTTTGTTTGGTAATGCTTTTATTCTGTGTACATATATTGCACAATACAACTTCTTCTGGCTCGTTGGCTGGGAGGCATTGGACTTGGGGAGCGTCAGTATTGGTGGGTTTATTATATTCTATGTCTGGAATCCTATGGGCAAATAAAAATTAATTATTGACAAAGTGTTTAAAGGGTTATTTTCCGGAAACTCTGGAAGAGGTGATATCCATAGAAGAAATTGATTCTGCGATACGGGCCTCCCCATCATGTAAATGCCCGGGCCCAGATGGCTTTACGCCGGCATTTTACAGTTTAGAGAGCAACTCTCTCCAATAATGGCTAAAACATTTAATGAAATTGATGGAAATACTGGATTTGTCTCCCAATCTATAGAGGCACATATTAGTGTTCTCAAGCCAGGAAAAGACCCCTCAATAATTGCTAATTTTAGACCAATGTCTTTATTAAATATAGATATTAAATTATTTTCAAAAATCTTGGGCCAATAGGTTAGCTCCTTTACTCCCCTCTTTAGTTAATAATGATCAAGTAGGCTTTGTCAAAGGACGAGAAGCTAGGGACAATACTATTAAGACACTACTCATTATTTCTAAAGCAAGAATTGGGTCCACTCCACTAGGTCTTCTATCTATAGACGCAGAGAAGGCTTTTGATAGAGTTCACTGGGGGTTCATGGAGGAAGCTTTAAGACAGACAGGTTTGGGCCTTTGCTACCTACAGAAAATTATGGCACTATATAAAAGCCCAACAGAAAGAGTGAGAGTAAATAATTCTCTTTCTGCTCCATTTGCAATTAACAATGGAACTAGACAAGGGTGCCCCCTATCTCCATTGTTATATGTAGTGGTAATGGAGCATCTGGCCAATGCTTTCAGAAATAATCCCAATATTCATGGATACAGGGTGAGATCTAAGTCTTATAAAGCAGCTCTGTATGCAGATGATTTACTTCTCTATATATCCCAACCACAGATAACATTTCCAATGACTCTAAAAGAATTTGATAGGTTGGGATCAGTGAGTAATTTTAAAGTCTAGAGGCCTTGAACATATCTCTCCCACAGACTGAAGTCTCACAAGTTATAACTAAATTTCCATTTAAATGGCAGAAAGAATCATTGAAATATTTAGGGGTCCATATTCCCTAGGAATAAACCATCAAGCTTTACTGAATAGAACATGTAGAGATCTATTGAAATATGGTAAATTGAAGCTTTCTTGATTTGGAAGAATGAACGCCATCAAAATGGACATTTTACCTCGTTTCTTGTACATTTTTCAAACAGTCCCAATCTCTCCTCCCCATAGTTTCTTTCGTAGACTAAGATTAGCTATGATTAAATTAATTTGGGGTAAGATTAAACCTCGCATAAACATACAGACACTCTCTCGTCATAAATCAATGGGTGGTGCAAGCCTCCAAATTTCAAGAGATATTTTCAGGCCTCTGCCTTGCTGAGGATCCTAGATTGGCACTTTTATGCAGACACTAAACAATGGGTGGGGGTGGAACAGGAAGGCTTAGAAGTCCCTCTATGACATCTACCATGGTGTCAAGAAGACTCAGTGACCTTGGTCAAGAGCAAATTAACTAGGGAAACACTAAGAACATGACATTCACTGAGGAAAAAAGTGTTTCCAGATAAAACTTTTAGTCCACGCACATCAATATTTTATAACCCTTCCTTTCTACCCGGATATCTACGGGGGTCCTTCCTCGGTCGGAGGGCAGTGGAGGACACCTGATTGTTTCAAATATTGGAAAATGATATGACACCTTTTTTTGTATCTTTACAAACAAAGTCTCCAAATGTGAAAATCAAATGGTTTGAATACTTGCAAATACAATCCTTTCTAGTAGCACATAACCCTAATGTAAATTCGCTCCAAACTACACCTTCTTTGAGAACATGTTCCTTCAGGAAAATGGACCGACTCACGCTATTTCTGTGATCTATGAGGGATTGAGTAGAGAGGAGGGAACGGAGAAGCTGGCATATCAGCGAGCATGGGAGAGGGACTTGGGGATTAGTTTGTCCCCTCTTGAATGGCAAAAGGGTTTTTCTTCACACACACGCTCACTAATGCTGGGAGTGCACAAGAGAAGAACTATAAAATACTTACACGATGGTATCACTACCCATCTAAATGACATGCAATGTTCCCTACAGTTTCAGAAATGTGTTGGAGATGTGAATGTGAAGTGGGTTCCATGATTCATATCTGGTGGAAGTGTTCTAGAATTAAACCATTTTGGGAGAAGGTATTCGTTAATTACCAACGTATCACAGGTAACAGAGTAACAAGGTCTCCCCAAATAGCTCTCCTGTCAATTCTCCTTTCTTCAACAGGTACTTAAAAGAAAGACCTACTTCACAAACTAAAATGGTTTTATACAAATGCACAAAGCATGGGCAACAAACAAGGAGAATTGGAACTACTAACGCAGGAAAAGAAATATGATGTCATTGGAATCACTGAAACTTGGTGGGATGATACACACGATTGGAATACAAGGCTAAAAGGATACAACTTATTTGCAAGAAACAGACTTGATAAACGAGGAGGAGGTGTCGCTTTGTTTGTTAGAAAAGCGTATATCAGCACAGAGATTGAAGCTTCAGAGACTGGGAGTTCTGTGGAAACTGGGTAAGAATACAAGGAGAGAACAACGGAAAGGACACCATTGTAGGCATTTACTACAGGCCACCTGGGCAAACTGAAGATATGGATGTGCTCTTTATGTATCAAATGACCAAGTTCTCCAAAAAATATGATGTAGTGGTCATGGGAGATTTCAACTATCCAGACATTTGTTGGGAATCTCTCTCAAGTAAAACTAACAGGTCAAGCAAATTCTTATCCTCTCTTGCTGATGACTTTATCTTCCAAAAGGTAGGGGAGAAAACAAGGGGATCTGCTACTTTGGATCTAATCCTTATAAACAAGGAGGAAATGGTTGAGGAGGTAAAAGTGGCTGGAACCCTGGGAGGCAGCGATCATGCTATTATAGAATTTTGGATAACTACAGGTGGAAGACATGTGAAGACTCAAACTTCAAGGTTAGATTTCAGAAAGGCAGATTTTAAGCGATTCAGAAAGAGAATATAAGGGATCCAATGGCTGGATGTCCTTAAGGACAAAAATGTCCAGGAAGGATGGGAAATTTTTAAAAATGAGATTTTCAAAGCTCAATCGTTAACAATCCCGAAAAGTAGGAAGAATGGGAAGCATTTAAGGAAACCAGGATGGATGAACACAGAACTTAAACACATGCTAAAAAGAAAGAAAGAAATGTTTATCAAATGGAAAGAGGGAGGCATATCTAAAGAAGATTATAATGCAGTCTGCAGAACCTGCAGGGCATGTATCAGGTTAACTAAAGCTGACAATGAATTTAGGCTTGCAAGAGATGTCAAAAGCAATAAAAAAGGATTTTGGGGGTATGTCAAAAGTAAAATAAAAGTCAAAGATGCTATAGGATTTTTACAGGATGAAAATGGTGAAATGGTAAGAAAGGATGTTGAGAAGGCTGAACTTTTTAATTCCTATTTTGCATCAGTTTTCTCTCAGAAAGAACATGTAACATCAACTGATCTTCACTGTTCTATTAAAGGAATAGAAGAATCCAGGTTATCTGTAAACAGAAAGACTGTGAGGGAATATTTAGCTAACATAAATGAGTTCAAGTCTCCAGGTCCAGATGAATTACACCCCAGAGTACTGAAAGAGATCGTAGAAGAAATTTTAGAACCACTCTCCATAATCTTTGAAAATTTTTGGAGAACAGGAGAAGTCCCAGAAGACTGGAGAAGAGCAAATGTTGTTCCTATCTTCAAAAAGGGGAAGAAGGTGGACCCAGGGAACTATAGGCCGGTGAGTCTGACTCCTATACCAGGAAAGATCTTTGAACAAATTATTAAACAACATGTATTTAAGTACCTGGATAAGAATGAAGTGATTAACCAGAGTCAGCATGGGTTTGTAACTAACAAGTCATGTCAGACTAACTAACTAATGTCTCAAATGGGGTACCACAGGGCTCTGTCCTGGGACCTGTATTGTTCAACATCGTTATCAATGATTTAGATGAAGGAACTGAGGGTAAACTGATTAAATTTGTTAATGACACAAAGCTAGGAGGGATAGCTAACACTAGAGAAGAGAGAGAGGCTTCAAAAAGACCTAAATAAACGGGAGCAGTGGGCAGCAACTAACAGAATGGTTTTTAACAGGGAAAAATGCAAAGTACTACATCTGGGCAATAAAAATGAAAAAAGCATATACAGAATGGGAGGAATAGAGCTAAGCAACAGCACATGTGAAAAATACTTAGGTATACTAATAGATCATAGACTGAACATGAGTCAACAGTGTGATGCAGCAGCAAACAAGGCAAATACAATTCTGGGATGTATTAATAGAAGAATACAGTCTAGATCACGTGAAGTCATTATCGCACTTTACTCCTCTTTGGTCAGACCTCATCTGGAATACTGTGTCCAGTTTTGGGCACTATATTTTAAAAAAGACATTGACAAACTGGAGCAAGTTCAGAGAAGAGCGACCAGAATGGTGACCGGTCTGCAAACCATGTCCTATGAGGAACGGTTACAGGATTTGGAAATGTTTAGCTTGCAAAAAAGAAGACTGAGAGGAGACTTAATAGCTGTCTACAAATATCTCAAGGGCTGTCACATCGTAGAAGGATCATCTTTATTCTCATTTGCACAAGGAAAGACTAGAAGCAATGGGATGAAACTGAATGGGAGGAGACACATTAGATATTAGAAAAAACTTTTTGACAGTTAGGGTGATCAATGAGTGGAACAGGCTGCCACGAGAGGTGGTGAGCTCTCCTTCAATGGACGTCTTCAAACAGAGGCTGACATGTGTCTGAGATGATTTAGTGAATCCTGCTTTGAGCAGGGGGTTGGACCAGATGACCCAGGAGGTCCCTTCCAACTCTACCATTCTATGATTCTATGATTCTATGATTTTGCTTAACAACGGCAGGGACGGTAATCCCGCGGTTTTGGAAACTTAAAAACCCACCTAGTATATTGGATTGGTACAACGAAATGGTGAATTTATGCAGAATGGAAGAACTTTCTGCAGAATGTAATGGAGCCAATGATAAATTCAGAAGGGTTTGGAGCGGATGGATTCTGTTTCAGGATTCACATAATTTTCATACTCTGTTTTAATAGTTTCAACAGATTTATGTCATTGTGCTGATAATCAGCTACATGGGCATAAGGACCTCCTCCCCCTCCCATCCCTTGTCCCTATGTCTTTTCTCTCTCTTTTTCTTTCTTCTCTTTATATGATTTCTTCAGACATAATATAGAAGTTACCTCAACATAAGAACCTCTTATTGATGATTATTACATAAACAATATGATGTTCAAGGCATTACGATGTGAATTGATATTGAAAGAGGTGATCTCATTAGAACTGTGGACATTTTCCATATTGTTATGTTTTCTTCAAATTCAATATATTTTTTGATTTGCAAAATGTTTAACAATCAATAATTAATGTTTAATTAATGTTTAATAAAACATATTGAACATAAAGGGTAATTTTAACTTTGGAAACAGTTCTCTATCCGATGGGGTAGAAGATAACTGTCCAACTACTGGGACCCCCACTGATCCTGAAAGACAGGGCTCTGAAGTGCCCAGTGTGAATGGAGTCCTGGTCAGTCATGTGCACTGCTGCATCATTAACAGATGACTCCTCCAAGGGAGTGGTAAGGGGCATGAACAACTAAAGCAAAATTTGTTGAACCGTTCATTGCCCCTTGTTTGGGGTGGGGTTATAGTTTATGGGCTGGTGGGGTTTGTGTCACAGTCTGACCCTGATGCAGGGTGTGTGCAGAGTAGGATGTCAGTCAAGCAGGAGGGAGTGATTACAGCGACCTCACTGTGTAGTGAGCACTGACTATTCATTACCCCAATGACCGGAAGCAGAAGCTGCAGGGAGAATATAACGTCATTTTCTCCCTGTAGCCGCACTTCCAATTAGACTGCAGCACATGTGTAAATTGTTATTTTCCTGCAGATTCAAATAATAGCAGCAGGTAAATACTATTTTATATAATCGTTTTATCTGTATCTCTGTGTTTTGAGAAGAAAATAAATAATGATTTTTATTGTATTAATTATTCCATTTATAATGAAAAAGTATAAATGAGGGTGTAAGTAAAAGTTCTTTCAATAAAACACAAGTGCCTGAATATTAACTGTAGAGAAATCAAATAATGTCTCCTCCCATGTGGACATTCACACCAGTGTATTGTCCGAGTGCTATGGCCTATGGCTGTGCAAAAGAATCGGTATCCCATACTGATCATCTGTTTTGCATCTAATTTATAGACACGTTGGTCTTGTAAACTTTTTTAACTGGTGATTTATAAAACAGATGCCATACAGATGTAAAAAAGGACGTACAGAAAATATACGGATAACATACAGATGACAAGAACGATGAAAAATCATTATTTTTTAATGGATGAAAATCGGAAGATGTTTCATGCACTTGTGTGAACTTAGCCTATGATCCATCCAGTGATTCCAGAACAACATTCAGAAAACATTAATTATTTTCCTGGGACTTTGGGTGTTATCAATAACTCTGCTCTGGGAATCTGTATGTAATATAAAAAAACTTTTTCAGATAGTTAACATTAAAATTCTCCAATGTGCTCGGCCAGCAGAATCCTATGGCCCTTAATAATGATTAGGTACAGTGACGTACCGTCCTATGTAATGGACACGGACTATTTCTTGAACACTTTGGAAGACTTCACTTGGCAACCCGCTTTCCTTTTGGCTTCCATTGATATTAAAGTCTGTACACCAGGATTCCCCAGGACGGGGGTCTCCATGCGGTCCAAGACATTCTGATTAACCCAAATACAAATGAACAATTCATTGTATTTATGAGCGAAGCATTACATTTCATACTTACTGATAATGCTATTAAATTCAATAATAAATGGCATCATCAGGAGGAAAATTCCGCACCAAACGGAAATTACAGATGGGGCAATTGCACAATATGTGATTATAATGCGAAAACGAACTACATCAGACTGTGAAACATAACGCATCAGGGTAATGAGTTTATTCCATGCCAATAAACATCATAGTCTATGTCCTGCTCTGTGAATGAGGAGCGTTTTATATAGGAAGAACAATACGTAACCTACAGGTCTAAACAAAAGGAACATTTTAAATCAATTAATACAGGAGCTTTTTCTCCTCATTTAATCAAACATATAAATAAAAACCAAGAAGGGAAAATTAATATATTACAGTTTGCAGGTTTAGAAAAGGTCCCACCACCACTCGGGGGGGTGACAGACATAAGATCCTATTAAGAAAAGAAGCATAATGGATCCTCCATACTAACACATTAGGACCTCTGGGGTTAAATGCTAAATTTGACATGAGAGTGTTCTTCTAATTCATATTTTGTCCACTTGACCTTCCTCTATCGAATGCAGCAGAGTAAGTTTCTACCATGACACTTTGTAGCAGGGCGTATATAAGGCATACACTGATGTCATGATAGACTCGGGCCAGATGAAGCGTTAGTCACAGTGCGAAACGGCCGATACCTTTTAATGTTGCCTGTGTGCACATCCCATCCACCGCTGCACAGAAATAAAGTATATGGGCATTTTACTTCCAGGGTGACTGACATGCTTTTGTCTTTTCTTTGAAGATCCTGTATGTGGGCTACACCTTTCAGAGGGTCCAGCACTGACCTTGTGGTCGTATCTCCTGGGAGATCCATTATATACATGACATGGCTGCTCTTCCAGTGCAGCCAAGTGATCCATAGTGCTGGCCCATTTCTTTTTACTTGTTTCCTCACAGTAATAATACCGTAACATTACATCCATAGAGAGATAAAGCCATGAAACTACGTCATCCTGTGGCTACTGCAGGGTATTACATCACTGTGGACAAAACACCACAGTATAAAACCCACTGGAGAATGTAGAGATTTATATACTCTTGTATGTAGATGAAATGTCAGTGTGGCCTCTACACAACACAGGGCTGTGGATAGCGGCAGTAGGAGGCAGAATGTGAAATATAAGGATTATTTCCTATTTTCATTCATGTACATCACTGCAGATATACACCCATCAGCCATAACATGAACACCACCTGCCTAATATTTTGGGTACTTTGGAGACCTCAGTGATGTTTGGCGTGTAGCAGGGGGCATTCTCCTAATGAAAGGGACCTCTGCCAGTAGGGAACATGGCTGCCATGAAGGGAGATACTTGGTTTTAGATGAGTCCTGGGACGTAATATCAGGTTGGTAAATTCACCTTAGTTTAGTGAACAGGACGGTGAGGGGAGGACACAGAAACATTCACCTCGTGGCCAATATGGGCCTGAAAGCACCGGGATTTACTTGTCTTGACCTGTGTTGTGGTGTCATATACTGGAGCACAGAACTATTTCTCTTATACTTATTTATTTGGGAAATCACTGTTCCTCTTCCATCTGCAATCTTTACGTGTACCCTAATGTTACAATTGATTATTTCTGCTGCTATATTTAGGCGATTTGGTGCCCTCCTTACTATATTCTGTAACACTGCTGTGTTCCTCCATCTCCGATTGTTATTTTAATATGTCTTTGTGCATATGTTGTTTTTAATCTTTTCATGTCCAGCAATTTTGTATATTTAATAAAGATACATTTATTTATTAAGCTTTATGTTTGTTGGTGCATCGGTTCTTGTTTTTTTTCTAGGTGCTCATAGTCTTTTCATAGTTTTTTGGACAGTTAGATGCACAACATTTAGGACCCATCAGTAGAATTTAAAAAAGGTATGTTACACTGCAAAACAAATCTTTTCTCATACTGGGTCATCTGATTATGTCAAACTTAGACCTTCAGCGGTTGATGACATCATCGCTTACGCTTTGACTGATGATGTCACAATGGCGATGATATCACAATACTATGGAATTCTAAAGTTAAGATTCCACTGTCATTTTTTTTACTTTACCTTCAACTGTTGAAGAGTGAGGACGACTTTTGCGTACTTAGCAAATTCTTTTTCATTGATATTAGCTTATCATGGGAAGAAAAAGGAAGTGTGGTGAGGAGAATAAGAGGAGCGCTAAAAAGAGATGCATGGAAGAGAGTTTTTCTCAGAGAGGAGAAACTACTCAGGACATTGTACAGGATGTACCTGTTGAGAAGACAGAAGATCCCTGTACAACATCTTTTGGGGATCCTCTACAGAAAAAGACCCTTAAAAAGGGGAAAAAAAGAGGGAACACATCTCCTGAGAAGGCAGATGAAACCCCAAAGAGAGGGAGAATGGTGGAATCTGAGAGTGGAAAGGATGATACCTCTGAAATAAGGTTTAGCGGGTCAGCTAAAACCAGGAGCTCTCACAAACATCAAGAGAGAGGTGAAGATCAAAGTTGTAGAGAACAACTTAAGAGAAAGAGGACATCTGACACTGAGACCACTACAAAGAGAAGACGTGAGAATGACAAAGCCATCTACCAAGCTCCAGAAGGTAAAGTCTATAGTCATTAAGTCACAGACCACATCCATGTTTTATATAGTGCTCATTTATTTTACAAAATGTAACCTAATGACATAATCGTATCCCGTACATCTTACCATGTACATCAGAGCTCTCCACCTTCTATACTTGGGGATCTCCGGCCAGAACATGGTGGTATCCAGCTTCATCATGTTCAAAGTTCATGACTGGGTTAAAATAATTGTCAATTTATTGTAGCATTATATGCGAGTGCGACAGTAAGATTAATTGTTAGTTCTTCTGTTTTTCTTTCTAGGAGTAATTGGTGCGCAGACCACCAGCGTTTCAGACCCAGTGACTGCCCGTATTTCCCTGGAGAGTTTCACCTGTACCAGGAAGCTTGGAGAGGGCAGCTTTGGCAAGGTGATGCTGGCCACACATAAAACCAGCGGACACCAGCTGGCGATCAAGATGGTCAAGAAGAGGGAATTGGTGGAGAACGCTAGAGACGAGATTCGCTTAGAGAGAGAGGTCCTGGAAATCACTGGAGAGAGCAGATTCTTCACACACGCCTATGGCACCTTCCAGACAAAGGTAAGAGACTCCTTTCCTTCTAGAAATTCCCCCTTCCCCCCTATCATGTCCAGTTTCTTCCATTAAGAGTGCAAATCCAATCTTTGTCAGTGCAAATGAAAAGATCTGCTGTGTGCCCTTGCCGCCATTACTGATGACTATCGTTAGTGGATTTTGACTGAGACTTGAACCTGTACGCCTCCAGAGTTTGCAGATCATGGGGACATTTTTTCCTGAACATACAGTATAGTTCCCAGAACCATGGTAAATGTTATCAGGATATAAAAAATACACATTATTTACCATCATCTTCCCTCCTTTCACACAGGACTATGCATTTTATGCCATGGAATATCTGAGTGGTGGCGACTTGACTGCATTTATCAATTCCAGAGCCCCCCTGGATGTCTACACGACCAGGTAAGAGAACAGTAGCTCTGTGATATCTATGGAAGCTGTCTCCCATCATAGTAATTGGTGGTTCAGAAGAACAATTAAAGCTGATAGGATTTTTTTTCTTCCTTCTCAGGTTCCTTGCAGCAGAAATCTTGAGTGGACTAGAGTTTCTCCACAGCCGGGGGATTATTCACCGGTAATAAGTCATTTATTTTTTATACATAGGAGAAGGTTTACTTTGTAAAATACTGAAACGTGCCAGAACTAAGTAATCCGATCAATAGGTGGTGTAACGTTAGAAAAAAGTCACTAAAGATGCTCCAAATTTACTGTGATGAAATTTGGTGTGTTTTCAGACAGTCTGGTATACGTCTACACAAGACGGGATTAGTAACTCTGCCCCCCAGTGTTTAGTGAGTGGTCCTGTGCAGCCGCCCCCACAGCAACCCAAGCACTACAACTGATCCACGTCTGATTCACAGAACTATTTTTCTTTCTTTTTTCAGGGATTTAAAACCAGACAACATCCTTCTGGACAGCGATGGACACACTAGGATCGCTGATTTCGGCCTTGCTGCCATGAATGTATTTGGCTCTCAGAAGATCAGTGACTTTGCCGGCACTCCCGGCTATATGGCTCCTGAGGTGACTATGTGACTACTGATGTCTCATATCTTATTATCCACCTGTGATCTTCACTTACTGTGGAGATTGTGCAATCACAGACCCATCATCACAGCGGCCCTCATTTACTAACGCTGTCTAATAAATGGACAGTGTAAGGGCCCCCATACATATAAGACTAAAGTCAGCCGAACCTGCCAATATCAGAGGGTTCAGCCAACAGTCTAATGTGTATGAGGACCTCTCAAGTCTTCATCCGGGAGGAGAAAAACACGGCACATCGGATTTCCAATGATCGATCTTTTGTTCTTTGGAGGAGTCTAGCAGCTTCTCTCTCATAGAGAACAAAGGAGCTCTCGCCCGAGCCGTGCATTCCTGTTTATGGGGGAGGTAGCTAACAACGATCTTTTGGCCAATATCTATCTAATGTATATGGTGGCTTAGGAGTGGAGGAACACTACCGGTAAACCTGGCCACGGTTGTTTTGTCTCCCAGGATGGAAAATGTACTAACTTATCCTTTTAATCTGATCTTTCCACAGATGCATCGTCAGCAGCCCTTTGATTACACGGTCGACCTGTTCTCTTTTGGGATCACAATCTTCCAAATGGCCACAGGATCTTACCCGTTCTATACTGGTCGGAATCGACTAAGGATTAAGCGTTCAGTGCAGCATGATAAACCTCGCTATCCGAACACCATGGATTCTAACATCAGGGACATCATAGAGAGAGTGAGTAATTAGACCCTTATATCTGGAGATATAGAACAGATAGGACTGTCATGAGTTGTGATAACACGCTGAACATTTCATCACCGTTGTGTTGGGTATTTCAGCTTTATCCAATACAAGTGATTGGGACAACACTGCAGCCCCCGGCACAGCCCCTCCTATATGTACAGCGCTGTTATGTACAGTCTTATTCATACTATAAAGAGGCAGCGCCGCTCACCAAAACCTGTTCAAACAGCTAATTATCATGATCATTGGGAATCGGCCCCCGTCTGATCTACTACAGATGGCCTATCCTGTCCTATCTTAACCTGTCCTATCGTATCCCATCCTGTCCTATCCTGTCCTATCGTATCCCATCCTGTCCTATTCTGTACTGTCCTACCCTGTCCTATCCTGTACTATCCTGTCTTATCCTATTTCTTTCTAGCAATGGTTGTTATAATAAATTCATCTTTCTATAAGAAAATGAGAATACATTTGTGACACTGATGTTTTTCTGCGATTATTCATATTATTACTTGTGATATAATAATGGTTCTTATATATTTGCAGCTCTTGTGTAAATCACCAGAGAAGAGACAGGTTGCTTGCAGCAATTTAAAAGGACATCCATTCTTCTCGCCCATAAACTGGGAGGAATTGGAGGCGGGAAGGTTACGTCCACCATTTACAATGACACCTGTAAGTACACAGCATTATTTTATTATAATGTCACCTCCTCCTCTGTATAATGTGACAATATGTGTAAGAAATACTCAAATAATAAGTAATAATCATACATAGTGTAGGCCAGAATGTGTTTATCCTCCCCTGCTGGTAAATGTGTGGAATTACAGCATGGGGCAGGATGGGCAGGCCTTTACATGTTTCTCAAAAGTGTAATTATTGTCCCCAATTCTTCAGAAGGCCACTTAGTTAATAACTTGGATCCATTAGGCTGCGTTCACACTGTGCATTTTTTTGGTGACAGCGCCATAATGCTCTTGCCATTTGTTTTGGAAAACCACAACAAAAGTATGCATTTTTGTCGATACTGCGGCAAAAGAAACCAATGTGGTTGTAACGTGTGAGCGCAGCCTAGTGGTGCAGTTGTAGCCGATGTGCATACCGCAGATTGCCAGGCACCACCAGTAGTTGACTTGTTCTCAAGCTAAAAGTACTGGTGGATGGTGGTGATTAGGGGTAATCTGCACACGGTTACCACGGCTCATCCACAATCTGTACAGGTGCCCTATGGAGGGGACTGATATAATGAAATACCTAATGAATTAACCAGACTGATTTGTCTTTCTTCTATAGATCCCAGTGATGCAAACGAGCAAACAAATTGAACTGCAGCAAGTGATGTCCAGCACTGAAGCTCGGAAACCACCTATAACCCCGGAGGACCAGCGGCTGTTCTGTGGCTTCTCCTATATCAGCGACAGGTGGAAGAACATTCAAAGCCGCAGCAATAACAGCAATGGAAATGTAAAGCAGTTCCCTCCCCCCAATACCTGACTACTGGGTCAGGGAGGCGTGGACCTGGGTGTGGTCTGAAGAAACAGGCGGGGTCTGTTTGAATCCCACCCCTGAGCTTTACCATTGGTCTCTTGTCCAGAGTTCTTCCATCTACTCTGTTACATATCAGAGACCATGACCTCCTGCATTCTCTATTGCTGCCCCATACCTCATCTGGTGGCATGCTTCTTGGAGATGTAGGACCATCATACTACAGGACGGCACGGTGGCGCAGTGATTAGCGCTGTTGGCGAGCAGCACGGTGGTCCTGGGTGTAAATCTGGGACACCATCTGCAATGAGTTTGTATGTTCTCCCCGTGTCTGTGTGGGTTTCCTCCGGGTACTCCGGTTTCCTCCCACAACTCAAAACATACTGATAGGAGAAAAAAATAAAATTATTAATTATTGACCATCATCATCGTGTATCTCGTGTATTTCTGTATTTATTACCAGTAAGTGATATATAGAAAGGTGGTAACACTGCACATTCTGTCATGACTTTCATATCCTATTACTTATAATGTCTACAGTGACATAAAACATTAATTTCTCAATAAGTAAGTTTTGAGCCTCTAGTAGTCTGCACAGTTACAATGTAACACGTAAAGTCACCGGCTCCTTCCTACAGCCCTCCCTATACGTTGTTATTGCTTCCTCCTGAGAATGAGGTTGTGTTGTTACTAGAACTCTGGGTTTTCTGATCCTACATGTGTTATGGGAATCTTAGCTGTATACAGTGGAGGAAATAAGTATTTGATCCCTTGCTGTTTTTGTAAATTTGCCCGCTGACAAAAACATGAACAGTCTATTATTTTAAGTGTAGGTTAATTTTATCATTGAGAGATAGAATATCACACAAAAAAAAAATCAAGAAAATCACATTGTATAAATTAGATAAATTTATTTGCATTTTGCAGTGAGAAATAAGTATTTGCTCCCTCTAGCAAACAACACTTAATAGTTGGTGGCAAAACCCTTGTTGGCAAGCACAGCAGTCATACGTTTTTTGTAGTTGATGATGAGGTTTGCGCACATGTCAGGAGGAATTTTGGTCCACTTCTCTTTGCAGCTGTCGTTTGGCAACTTGGAGCTTCAACTTCCTCCATAACTTTTCTATGGGATTAAGGTCTGGAGACTGGCTAGGCCACTCCATGACCTTACTGTGCTTCTTTTTGAGCCACTCCTTTGTTGCCTTGGCTGTATGTTTTGGGTCATTGTCTTGCGGGAAGATCCAGCCACGACCCATCTTCAATGCTCTTACTGAGGGAAAGAGGTTGTTGGTAGTGATGAGCGAGCACTAAAATGCTCGGGTACTCGTTGCTCGGGTCGAGCAAATTGGAATACTCCGGTGCTCGACCCGAGCAACGAGCCCAATGTAAGTCTATGGGAAACTCGAGCATTGTATCTGGCCATGTGGTGTGTGACACATCATCAGACACATGCATACAGTGCTAAAAAGACATGGGAACAGCATGGGGAAGACCTCTGTAAGCATCTCTGACTCCCAGGTCACTGCCTAAAATTGTGCCCATCATAAGTGATCCTTGGCGCATGCGAAGATGCCTCCCACCATGCACCTGTCGTTGCAGACTTGCAACAATCACCATCCATGTCCTTGTCCCACTGCAGCGTTCAGTTGCCCCTACTCCATTCATTGGAAAGCAAGCGCAAGTATGCAGGCAGCCAGCCACCTACCCACCCACAGGCTGCAATACTAAACTGCCAAATTTTTGAGAGCTGCTTGCACTTGAAATGTGGCGTTTTGGATGTTATGATCTGCAAAATGTACTACGGAAAGATAGGGGAAAGCTGTCCCTACAGTAAGACTAAGCTGAATCCCTATGATGTTGCGGGCTGCCTGTTCCTAGTGAACAGACCCGCCTTAGTCCTCGGCTAGTCTGAACGAAGACGTATAGAATTAAGGGAGGGGGTCCCTAAAAGAACTAAGGACTGGGACAAAAATGGGACACCTTCTAAACAGAAGTTGTTGCAGAACACAAAAAGACAAACTGAAAAAAGTACTAGAGGTCCCAGAGGACCAAGCGAACTTGACAGAGAAAGGCACAGAAGCACCAGGCTAGAGAAACAGTAAAACACTGAAGTCCAGCACAGCCAGAAGGGCGGAGCTGGAATATAAAGGCAGATGGTCACGTGACCGCAAACCACAAGATAGAAAAAACAAACAGGAGGGTTCTAACAGTCGAGGCGGAAGCTTTTCATAACCTCATGCCGGCGGCGGCCGGGTGTCCATACTCTGTCCCCAACCGCCACTGTTTCTCCCGGTGTCGCCTCCGCCTTCCACAAGCACGGGTCCCACAACATAACCCGTGCCCTCCCCAGTGCACTTACTGGGAAGGACCGCCTAACCACAAACACGTGGACAGGTGAATGTGGCCAGGGACGGTACGGAGCCAGTCCACAACTTTTTTTGCTGCCAGTTGTATTTAGCTCGGTAAAAGGACTGGCATAGAGGGAAACCCTATCTAGACTGCATGTCATTTCTCCCAGAAAGTCCTGTAAAGCTGCTTGCACTTGAAATGTGGCCTTTTAGGCTCGTGGAGGCAGAAGCTTTTCACAACCACATGCCTCATGTCTCGTGTCCATACTCGGTTCCCAGCCGTCACTATTTCTCCCGGTGTTGTTTCCATCTTCTACAAGCACGGGTCCCTGAACATTACTGCTGGTACTTTTCTGTGGGAATTTGCTTGCCTCCTACCAGCCTGGAATATTTCCAGCAAACTATGGTACGACGCCATGGTATTAGCACTGCCCCCAGTACCAGTAGCGAAGCCATCCCCAATTTCCTTCTCAGGAATTTTATTTGGTAGACTGAGTGGCTGCCCAAATACATTTTCTCACAAAGGAGCTGAAGATAGAGTGGCAGCAGGTGCAAGTTTCTCCAGCCTGTTAGATATTAGAGGGTGAATGGCAGCACATTGGATCAGTGGTTAGAACTGAAGACTTGCAGCGCTGGGATCCTGGGTTCAAATCCCAGCAAGGACAACATCTGCAAGGACTTTGTTTGTTTTCCCCGTGTTTGTGTGGGTTTCCACCTCAGTAAAAAAGCAGCCATAGAGTGTCCGGAAACCTTTCCACACACTTTTCTTAGCCAGGACTGCTTCTCGGCAGGATTGGACGGTCCCACCAGAGAATCCTCTGGTGTGCCTTGGCTTCTACCTCAGGAGAGTTCATGATAGAGCTAACTTTGCAGCTGCTATGGGGCTCTTGAGCAGGGGAGAAAGGTTAGCCCTCAGAATCAAATCCTCTGGTGGGCACAATGTTTTTCAGTCTGAAACAACTTCTCAGTGGGAGTTGTATTTCACCACAGCCATATTCTTTAGCTCGGTGAAAGGACTGGCATAGAGGGAAACCGTATCTACCCCAGCTGTCATTTCTCCGTCGCCAGGTTCCGCCCATTGTCACACACGACCATGCCTGGCTGTATGTTCAGCAGTGAGAGCCACAGATCAGGCTGCTGTGTTACAGCTTTCAACAACTCTGCAGCGCTGGGCGGTTTGTCAATTATGCATTAAGCATGTTATCTTCAGCACAGCTTGTTGCCGCTTGGCCAAGGCAGTGCTGCAGTGCTGTCAGCTTGTGGCTGATGTGGTCATTTCGGAGATGGAGGAGGAGGTGCATGAGCTGAACAATGTGATTACATTGTTGTTAAATTGGTGACGTAGTTTTTTATACTAAAGAAAGATCCTATTGTTTTGGGGGTTTTTTAAGTTTATTTTTTTTAAGACAAATGCATTCACCGGGAAATGTAATTTTAACATTATACAACCTTAGCTGGCAATGTGGTGTGTGACACATCATCAGACACTTCCTGTTTTATTTATGATGGAGGGACTCCGAAAGTCATAAAGCCTATTTTAATAGGGACATCAGACGGCCCTTACTATTCTTAAAAGGCCAGCAGTCGGCCCTCGCTATTGTGAGGGAGCCATCAGCTGGCTATGCTTTGTTGTTCCCATTATTAACAAGTGGGTCTCCTATACTGTTATTGCGTATCCAGTGACTGCAAGGGCTGCCAAAAATTTGGACGCAACCCAATACCCCTTTGAAGAGACATAGAGGAGGGTCTCAGTAAAAAGAAATTTCCCATTATAAAGGAGCGGGTCTCCTATAGTGGTAATGCCCATGCTGTGACTGCAAGGGCTGGCAAAATTTGTGAAAAACCCCACTAAGAATTTAAAGACACACAGAGCAGGGCCACAGTAACAAGGTATGACATGTTCCTATTAGAAAGGAGACGGTCTGCTATACAGTTATTAGGTATGCAGTGAGTCCTACGGCTGACCAATTTTTGGAAAAACCCCACTAAGAATTTAAAGACACACAGAGCAGGGCCACAGTAACGACAAATTCCCATTAGAAAGGAGAGAGTCTCCCATAGTGTTGAATGCAAGGGCTGCCAAAAATTTGGAGGCACTTCAATGCCCCTTGGAAGAGACGTGGAGGAGGGCCTCATAAAAAAATGTTCCCATTAGAAAGGAGCGGGCCTCCTATACTTGTAATGCCCATGCACTAAGTGTACGGGCTGACAAACATTTACCCCTGGGGGGTATACATGAACATACTGTATAAAAATGTATTTTTACGGGCATCATAAACACCCTTTAAAAAAATTAGGTGGGTGTTGCATCACGGACCACGGTCACCCTGGTGATATGATGGTGGAGGATGAGGACAAGGAGGAGGACAAGAGCAAATAGCCAAAATCAGGAACCGTATACCCATGTGTGGGTGTGAATGGGAATATACCTCTCAAGAAAAGACACTGGATTGGAGTTTATGTTACGCTGCTATCATTCAGTGGTGTTGAGAAGTCTGGCCCAATCCAGGCCTTGTTCATTTTTATAAGAGTCAGCCTTTCAGCATTTTTAGTTGACAGGCGGATGCGCTCATCAGTTATAATTCCACCAGCGGCACTAAAAACACGCTCTGATAAAACGCTGGTGGCAGGGCAGGCCAGGACCTCCAAGGCATAGAGAGCCAGTTCATTCCACGTATCCAACTTGGATACCCAATAATTATAAGGCACAGCGGAATCACGGAGGACGTTGGTACGGTCGGCAAGGTCCTCCCTCAGCATCTTCCCAAACTTTGCACTCCTTGTGAGAGTACCCCGTGCCTCAGGGCCTGTCCGATGGGAGGGTCTGAGAAAAGTCTTCCAGAACTTTGACAGTGTTCCCCTGCCTCTGCTGGATTGAAGTTGTGTCTCTCCCGCCTGTACTCCTTGGTTGTCCAACGAAGTGTGCCCTCTGCCGCCAGCGTTTTCAGATGGGAATTTTTTTAATAGTTCCGCAACAATGGCCTTCTGGTACAGCCCCATTTTTGTAGACCTAGACCTATCCGCCTCAGGAATAAGACATATAAAGTTCTCCTTGTAGCGTGGGTCTAGAAGTGTAACCAACCAGTAATGGCTGTCACCTAAAATTTTGAGAACGCGAGGTTCATGGGAAAGGCAGCGTAACATAAACTTGGCCATGCGTGCCAGACTGACCATGCTCTCCTCCTCCTCCTCCTCTCTGTCCTCTGGCCATCCACGCTGAACAGACGGTATGACAGCTGTGCAGGTAGTACCGTCTATAGTGCATGAAACTAGCTCCTGTCCTTCCTCCTCCTCCTCTTCCTCATTGTCACCCAATCCACGTTGGGATGAGATGAGGCTTGGCTGTCTGTAATCACCCTGTATGGTTTCTTGCTCCATCTTATCGTGCTCCGCCTGCAATGCATCCACTTTGATTGTGAGCAAAGAGCCTTTCAGAAGACAGAGAAGCGGGATGGTGACGCTAATTATGGCGCCATCGCCGCTCACCATCTTGGTGGAGTCCTCAAAGTTTTGAAGGATGGCAAGCGTTTTCTGTCAGCCATATGCTTATACCTGACTCCCATGGTCTTTAAATTACACAGAACACCCTGCCACACCGAGGAAAGCGACGAAGCAAACCGTTCCTCCTCAGGAACTCCTGAATCTCTTCCCCCACTGAAGGTACCAAACTTTGGATGATAACCATATGCACTGAAGAACGGTGACCTGCCAGTGGATTCTTGCCGATGATTAATCATACATAATGTAGGCCAGAATGTGTTTATCCTCCGCTGCTGGTAAATTCTGCCAGCGGTAAGTAGGATGCCCAAACCTCCTGATTGAAACACCTGAGGTATGTCTCCAAGTTACCGCTCAGGGATCCATACTGCTGCGAGAGATGTGAGCATATCGTGCACTTGGAAGCCCAAATCCTGGATCTAAGTGCTCAGATAGCGGTACTGAGGAGCATCGACAACATGGAACGGAGTTTGCTGCTCACCGAGCAGACACTCAATGGGTCAACACTGGGGGTGGAGCTTAGTGGGGAAGCGCAGGCTGAACAGGCAGGGAGCTGGGTAACAGTTAGAAGGGATAGAGGGAAGAAGTATAGGAAGGCTGGTTCAGAACCGGCATTATTGGAGCACGACAGATCCTCTGACCGCCGGGGGAGTGTATGCTCCAGTAATGAGGGGGAGGGGGGAAGTGTAGGGCAGGCTAGACAGGTCCTGGTAGTGGGTGACTCTATTATTAGGGGGACAGACAGGGCAATCTGTCACAAAGACCGGGATCGCCGAACGGTGTGCTGCCTCCCTGGCGCTCGAGTCCGGCACATCGCGGATCGGGTTGACAGGTTACTGGGTGGGGCTGGCGAAGACCCTGCGGTCATGGTCCACATTGGCACCAATGACAAAGTGAGTGGTAGATGGAGGGTCCTTAATGATTTCAGGGATCTAGGTAGGAAGCTTAGGGCAAGGACCTCCAAGGTAGTTTTCTCAGAAATACTACCAATCCCGCGAGCCACACAGGAGCGCCAACGGGAGGTTAGGGAGGTGAATAAGTGGCTAAAGAGTTGGTGCAAGGCAGAAGGGTTTGGGTTCATGGAGAACTGGGCCGACTTCGCTGTCGACTACAGGCTCTACCGTAGGGACGGGCTGCACCTCAATGGGGAGGGTGCAGCGGTGCTGGGGAAGAAGATGGCTAATAGGTTGGAGGAGTTTTTAAACTAGAGACGGGGGGGGAAACCAAGGAAATAGGTGGGATGTGAGGCAAGCAAGGGGGAAGGGGAGAAGTGAATATAATGAGGGTGGAGAGGGGGGTGGGGATAGTACAGTTAGATCGTTAGAGAAGAATAGGATGCTAAATAACCCCAAAGTTTTATCTTGCATGCTGACCAACGCAAGAAGCCTGACCAATAAGGCGGATGAGCTGCGGGCGCTTATATCGGAGGAGAGGTATGACATCGTAGGTATAACAGAGACTTGGCTAGACGATAGCTACGACTGGGCGGTAAATTTAACAGATTATAGTTTATTTAGAAGGGACCGGAAACAGGGGAAGGGCGGAGGAGTCTGCTTATATGTAAAGTCACGTCTAAAGCCCAGACTAAGGGAAGATATAGGAGAGGGAGAAGAGGGGGTCGAGTCCATGTGGGTAGAGATAGAGGGGGCAAAAAATAATAATAAAATATTACTGGGGGTCTGCTATAAGCCACCCAATATAACAGAGGAGAATGAGAAACTGCTATTAGGACAAATAGACAAAGTAGCAAAACATAATGAGGTGATTGTAATGGGGGATTTCAACTACCCGGATATTGACTGGGAAACAGAAACCTGTAGATCGCAGAAAGGAAAAAGGTTCTTGACAAATATCAAGGATAATTATCTCTCCCAACTAGTGCAGGAACCAACGAGAGGGAAGGCCGTGTTGGACTTAATATTGACTAATAGGCCTGATAGAATAACTGAGGTACAGATAGGGGGGCACCTAGGTAATAGCGATCATAATATTATCGACTTCAAAATGCCCTTCAGTAGGGTTATCAATAAGGGAACAACTAAAACATTAAACTTTAGGAGGGCGAAGTTTGATCAGCTGAAAGAAAACCTTCAACTTATAGACTGGGACAAAGTACTTAATCAATGGAATACGAATAGTAAATGGGAAACCTTCAAAAGAATTCTGAATACTCAGTGCGAGAGGTATATACCGTATGGGAATAAAAGGGCCAGAAATAAGAGGAAACCAATATGGTTGAATAAGAACGTAAAAGGGGCGTTAAATAGCAAAAAAGAGGCATTCAAGAGATTAAAACAGGAAAACAGTAAGGAGGCACTAATGTGTTACAAGGAAAAAACGAGAACCTGTAAAAAACAAATAAAAATAGCGAAGGAAGAAACAGAGAGACGTATTGCTAGGGAAAGTAGATCAAATCCCAAACTGTTCTTTACGTATATAAATAGTAAAAGGATTAAATCGAATAATATTGGACCGATAAAAAGTGATGAAGGCAAAATCATAGAGAAAGATGAGGATAAAGCTAATCTATTAAATAATTTTTTTTCGTCAACTTTCACAAAGGAAAAAGAACTAACAGGCGAAATGAGAAGTGACAAGCTTAATCCTCCACTAAGTATGACAAATCTAACCCAAGCTGGGGTACAGAAACGCCTCAGTAACATTAAAATAACCAAATCACCAGGACCTGATGGCATACACCCACGGGTACTAAGGGAACTAAGTAATGTGATAGACAGACCGTTATATCTTATATTTAAGGACTCTGTTGAGACTGGGTCTGTGCCACTTGATTGGCGACAGGCGAATGTAGTGCCAATATTCAAAAAGGGAGCGAAAAGTGACGCCGGAAATTATCGGCCGGTGAGTCTGACGTCCGTTGTGGGCAAAATTTTTGAAAGCTTCATTAAAGAGGCAATTACGGAGCATCTTGATGCTAATAATCTTTTAATCCCGAACCAACATGGATTCATGAGGAATCGCTCCTGCCAAACAAACCTGATTGACTTCTACGAGGAGGTGAGCTCTCGAGTAGATCAGGGGGAACCAGTGGATGTCGTGTATCTCGACTTCTCAAAAGCGTTCGATAGCGTGCCACATAATAGGTTGGTATACAAAATGAGAATGATGGGGCTGGGCGAAAATGTCTGCAAGTGGGTAGCTAACTGGCTAAAGGATAGAAGGCAGAGGGTGGTTATAAATGGAATATACTCAGATTGGGTAAGCGTCACTAGTGGGGTACCACAGGGGTCTGTACTAGGCCCGATGTTATTTAATATCTTTATTAACGACATAGTCAACGGGATAAATAGTAAAATATCAATATTTGCAGATGACACAAAGTTATGTAAAACAATTAATACAAAAGAGGACAGTGCAGACCTACAGAGGGATTTGGATAAGCTGGGTAGGTGGAGCATTAAATGGCAAATGAGGTTTAACGAGGAGAAATGTAAGGTCATACATATGGGAAGGAAAAATGGAAGTCACCAGTACTCACTGAATGGGAAATCATTGGGGAATTCAGAGATGGAGAAGGACTTGGGCATCTTGATTGATAGCAAACTAAATTGGAGTGCCCAAAGTCAGGCGGCTGCTGTAAGGGCAAACAGGGTAATGGGATGTATCAGAAGAGGTATAGCTGCAAAGGATGAGAACATTGTTCTTCCACTGTACAAAGCACTGGTCAGACCACACTTGGAATACTGTGCTCAGTTATGGGCCCCAATATATAGAAAGGATATAAATGAGCTTGAAAAGGTACAAAGGAGGGCAACAAAATTAATAAAGGGAATGGAGGGACTGCAATACCCAGAGAGGTTGGCAAAACTAGGACTATTCAGCCTGGAAAAGAGAAGGTTGAGGGGGGACATAATAAATGTGTACAAATATGTTAGGGGACAGTATAGAGACCTTGGCCGGGATTTGTTCAAAAGGAGGGATATTACGGTAACAAGAGGGCATTCACTAAGACTGGAAGAGAAAAGGTTTCAGCACCAGCATAGGAAGGGGTTCTTTACGGTAAGAGCAGTGAGAATATGGAATTCACTGAGTGAGGAGACGGTAATGTCGGATTCACTAAACCAGTTCAATCGGGGACTGGATGCATTTCTAGATACCAGGCAGATTTCTGCATATATTTAAAAATAGAATAAAATAGTAGGTTGATACAGGGATTTATTCTGACTGCTGGTTTCAGAGTCGGGAGGGAATTTTTCCTCAGGTGAAGATTGGCTAAATCATTTGGGGTTTTTGCCCTCCTCTGGATCAACTTTAGCAATTACAGAACTAACAGGTCGAACTTGATGGACGCAAGTCTTTATTCGGCTTTACTAACTATGTACTATGTACTATGTACTATGTAAGTTCTGATTGACATGCTCGGTCTGACCATTTGACTGAGGGTGGAAGGCAGAGGAAAAGGCAGCTGCATCCCCCAGTCGAGAACAGAATGCCTTCCAGAACTTGGAAGCAAACTGGGTCCCCCGATCAGACGCCACGTAGGAGGGAACCCCGTGAAGCTTCACAATCTCATTTATGAATACCTGAGCAAGTGTCTTGGAACTGGGAAGTGCAGGTAATGCGACGAAGTGAACCATTTTAATGAACCTATCTACTAAGACCAAAACCACCGTTTTGCCTGCAGAAACCGGTAGGTCAGTAATAAAATCCATGGACAAGTGTGTCCATGGCCTACTAAGGATATGTAGCGGAAGAAGAGTACCAGACAGACGGGTATGCGAAACCTTAGAACGCGGGCAGATACTACAAGCAGCTACATGTTCAATTACATCCTGATGCAACACCGGCCACCAAAAACGACGAGACAGGAGGTCCACGGTGGCCTTACCACCTGGATGCCCAGCAAGCACAGAGTTATGATGTTCCTTGAATACCTTGCCGCGCAGATCAGATGGTACAAATAACTTTCCTGAAGGGCAGGAGACAGGGGCGTCCTCCTGAGCCTCCAACACTTCACCCTCCAGTTCAGGATAAAGAGCCGAAATGACTACCACTTTCTGTAATATTGGGGCAGGGTTCTCATGGTGACAACCACCAGAGAAGGTCCGCGACAAAGCATCAGCCTTGACATTTTTGACTCATGGACAAAAAGTAACAAAATTGAACCTAGTAAAAAACAGGGTCCATCTGGCTTGCCTAGGGTTGAGAAGATTAGCTGACTGGGGATAAGACAGGTTCTTATGGTCAGTAATAACAGTAGTAGGATGGACAGTCCCCTTCAACCAATATTGCCATTCCTCGAACGCCTATTTGATCACCAAAAGTTCCCTATTACCCACATCATAATTTCTCTCAGCCGAAGACAATTTTTAGAAAAGAAGGCGCATGGACGCCATTTACCATGGGACGAACCCTGAGATAACACAGCCCCAACCCCGACATCCGTAGCATCGACCTCCACAATAAATGATTGAGAAACATCGGGTTGACTGAGTATAGGTGCAGTGGCAAAATTATTCTTTAAGGAAGAAAAAGCCTGGAGGGAAGCATCCGACCATTTAGAAAAATCCAACCCCTTCTTAGTCATGTCAGTAAAGGGTTTCACTATAACAGAGTCATTTTGGATGAATTTCCTGTAAAAATTAGTAAAGCTTAGAAAACGTTGTAGAGCCTTCAGGTTCTCGGGACATTCCCAGTCAACAACTGCACGGATCTTCTCCGGATCCATCCGAAAACCTGAAGATGACAACAAGTACCCAAAAACTGCACCTCCTGAACAGCGAAAACACATTTTCTAGTTTGACATAAAGTTTGTTATCCCTTAATATCTGGAGCACCTGCTTAACATGCCCCCGATGAGTCTCAAAATCAGGTGACTAAACCAAAATATTGTCCAGACAAACCACCACAAACCTCCCCACCAAATGATGGAAAATATAATTTATGAAATGCTATAAATTGTGGATTCAAGAAAGTGCCAATGATTCCTCGCTCCTCCGGGTCAAAGAAGGGATATGATACCCAGTGCTTGGTTAAGAGTCCATTTATTTATAAGCTAAAATCAGACGCGTTTTGTGGACGTCCTGTCCACTTCATCAATGCATAGCTTGTGTCAGGTATAGTAAGGTGTGGACATATATATACAAAAAATGTGAAAAAAACTGGCGCCAAACCAAAGTGGCCATTAAGGCAGAAAACTACAATCAATAAAAAGGCATCAATTTGAGTATCCATCAATGTATATATGCGTCGGGAATAAAATATTGCCAGCATGATTAAAAAATAATTAAGAACCGATATAGTTCAATGCAAAAAAATAAATATATACATATATATAACTCCAGGAGTGGGAATTTAACCTGTTAAATTGCAATCAACTGGATGGTGTTCAGATCCTAATCGTGGTGCAACCCTCTAAGCCATGGGTGCTCATGTATATCAAGACTAATCTTGTTCTGATAGGAAGTAATAAACGAATATTAAAAAATATATCTAACTTACCTGTACATACGAAAAAAAAATAAAAATGTATGTCAAGATCCAAAAGACAGTGTTTAATAAGAGAATGTGTCTTATGGACGATACGTGTTAAGAGATGTACCAGTCACCCTTGTCGGTATTATACAGCCCAAATGCATGAAATGTGTACTCACATACAATCAATTGTTCCCAATTTTTTTTTTCTTACATTTTTAAAAAATTCCTCTTATAATAGAATATGTGATCATATCTGCAACCAGAATTATTTGCAGAACATGAATGATTTCTTTAGGAGTGTGTGCGTATTACCAGTGTGGTACTAGAGAATAGTCATGCACATTAATGTCCACTAGGTGGCATGATGAGCACTGAAAGTATCCTAGGGAATGCTGCAGACTTCTGGGAACAGAACGCAATGATCATAAGGCTGTGTGCCCACTATGCGTTTTTTAAGCGTTTAAGCAGCGGCAATTCCGACGTCCACAGATGGGGGTTGTGCTCACAGCCCAACACCGTGCAGGACGCTTGGCATTTGCCACAGAACACCAGGATTGGCAAAGTCTCCACTGGCGCCCTGTGCTCTTCACAGATGAAAGCAGGTTCACACTGAGCACATGTGACAGAAGTGACAGAGTCTGGAGACGCCGTGGAGAGCGATCTGCTGCCTGCAACATCCTTCAGCATGACCGGTTTGGCAGTGGGTCAGTAATGGTGTGGGGTGGCATTTCTTTGGAGGGCCGCACAGCCCTCCATGTGCTCGCCAGAGGTAGCCTGACTGCCATTAGGCACCGAGATGAGATCCTCAGACCCCCTGTGAGACCATATGCTGGTGCAGTTGGCCCTGGGTTCCTCCTAATGCAGGACAATGCCAGACCTCATGTGGCTGGAGTGTGTCAGCAGTTCCTGCAAGATGAAGGCATTGAAGCTATGGACTGGCCCGCCCGTTCCCCAGACCTGAATCCGATTGAGCACATCTGGGACATCATGTCTCGCTCCATCCACCAACGTCACGTTGCACCACAGACTGTCCAGGAGTTGGCGGATGCTTTAGTCCAGGTCTGGGAGGAGATCCCACAGGAGACCATCCGCAACCTCATCAGGAGCATGCCCAGGCGTTGTAGGGAGGTCATACAGGCACGTGGAGGCCACACACAATACTGAGCCTCATTTTGACTTGTTTTAAGGACATTACATCAAAGTTGGATCAGCCTGTAGTGTGTTTTTCCACTTTAATTTTGGGGGTGACTCCAAATCCAGGCCTCCATTGGTTAATAAATTTGATTTCCATTGATGATTTTTGTGTGATTTTGCTGTCAGCACATTCAACTTTGTACAGAGCAAAGTATTCACTGAGAATATTTCATTCATTCAGATCTAGGATGTGTTATTTGAATGTTCCCTTTATTTTTTTGAGCAGTGTATATATGTCCACACCTTGCTATACCTGACACAAGCTATGCATTGATGAAGTGGACAGGACGTCCACGAAACGCGTCTGATTTTAGCTTATAAATAAATGGACTCTTAACCAAGCACTGGGTATTACATTCCTTCATTGACCCGTAGGAGCGCGGAATCATTGCCACTTTCTGACACCCTCTCTCAGAAAAAAACTTCCTCTAAACCAGACAGAAAAGCAGGCAGAATATCCATAGAGACAGTAGCAATGGAAACATTCAGACAGTTCTCATGGCGGTAATCTCCCCATTCAATAATTTTGCCAATCCACCAATGGATTATGTTTAACAAGCCAAGGTATACCCAAAACAATCGGAGTAGGAAGATTGTCCAGAACATAGCAAGCCATGATTTCACAATGAGCTGACTCCACCCTCAGTTTAACATTATGTACAATCTGAGTAAATGCTTTCTGTGCAAGTGGCGCCGAGTCAGGGGCAAAGATGGGAATAGGTTCAGCTAAAGGACAACAAGCAAGACAATGAGTTTTCACAAACTCAGCATCCACCATGCTGACTCCGGCTCCACTGTCAACAAACACAGAATTCTTTTCAGTTTTGCTCTCTAGCACGATCTCTGCTGTCAGGACAAAGCGGGAACAGCAGTTTGGCCACAAATGCACCCATTGTTTATCCAACTCCAGACTACCGAGAGTTAATCGAGTCTCTTTTTGTTTAGGAATTGAAGGACAGGTCCCAACAAAGTGTCCCTTTATCCCACAAAAAAAACATACGCCTTTTTTTTTTGCGAATCTCTGGGGAGATGTATGATGTAGAGACCCCCCCCCCTAACTGCATAGGTTCCTCCACCTCCCCCAGTACTGATTCACCCCCAGACCGCTCCCTTGGCAAAGGTACACAACTCCGACAAGAAGGCCCTGGAGAAGGAGGTTGCACCCATCTATCCTGAAGGAGCCTACCCAGACGTATGGCCAAAGACACGGCAGCCTCCAAGGACTGAGGGGTATCATATACAGCCAAGGCATCTTTCAACCTATCCGTTAGACCCTCACAAAATTGACTTTTAAGGGCTGAGTCATTCCATTTGGAATCCGTTGCCCATTTACGGAATTCCGAACTGTATTTTTCCACTGACCGAATTCCCTGCTGAAGGCGACGTAGCTTAGACTCAGCGAAGGCGACTTGGTCAGGGACATCATAGATGAGGGCAAGAGCTCAAAAAAACCCTCCACAGATTGGAGACAAACCGAATCCTGCGGTAACAAAAACACCCATGACTGAGGATCGCCCTGCAGTAGAGAGATCACAATGCCAACCCGTTGCTCCTCATTACCGGAGGAGTAGAGACGAAGCTTGAAATACAATTTGCATGCCTCCTTACACACAAAAAACCTGTCCCTACCTCCTGAAAACCTGCCCGGGAGTGCAACCTTGGGTTCAGGCTGGACAGGCCTACCTGCAGAGACCCCCACATTGGCGGCCTGTAACCGCTCATACTGATGAGGTCATTCACCTTCAGAGACAGACAGCGGAACTGCTCTGCGAGCTCTGCAACTGATCCCATACTAAAGGGAGTAAGGGGAAAAAAAGGTGCACACCCAAAAACACATAAAGAGAGAAAAATAAAATCAAAACCTTGTGTCTTTTTTTTTTTTCTTCCAAAACGTGCTTGGCCGGTTATAATGTCATACCAGGTGTGAGTGAAACACAGAGGGGAAAGGGAAAGGAAGCCCAGACACTAGGGAAAAGGGGATGAGGAGACATCCTAATCTGGACTAGCGTCACCCTGTCTCCCCCTAACGTCCCTATACAGTCTCCGAAGCTGTCACCGATCATGTGCCTTGCCCTACTATCCCTGGCGTAAGACTATAGCTGGGGTTTGAAGGAGATGAGCACTAGTCAACCTCCACTAGCACTCTAAAGACAAAAGGGGAAGACAACACAGGGAAATAATAACTTAGCTTTAGAAGAACTCCAACAGGGTACACGGCCTCAAGACTCCAAAGAGGACGTGATGCTGCTTCAGCCAAGTTCCAAGTAGGAATGAATATAACCGCCGATGCCCACCTAGACACACCAGGTATATATACACCCAGACTAAAGGGAGGTAGTCGCTGGGTCCTAAACACAGCCTCCTATCTAAGCAGCTGTCTGCATAGCCAAACGTGGAGATCTCCTGCAGACCACTGCAGGGCGACTGTCTGTCACCTCTGACACACCCGTGACATACACTACACATGGCAGCCAATGTGCAGAATACAATGCTATAAAAATGCCTAATTCTGAAAGTTGGAACAGGTTTTTACATACTTAAAGCACCACTCCAGCGTTTTTTTTTATTGCAGCGCTGGAGTGATGCTCCTAATTTAAGGTCCCTGCACTTAATCTTATACTTGCACTCTGCACCGTCTTCACCTTCTAACCACGTCACTCCGGTCAGTCTCCAACAGCTTGTGACCTGCCGGATTGCTCCAGCGTTTGCTGGGCGAGCCAGAGATCACTTTTCAGTGCAACTCTAGGAGCTTCCTTCTGGCCCTCATAGACTTACACAGAGAGCTTGTGACCGCAACGATACCTCTGATTTCTGGTCAGTCAGAAGTTGTGATCACACATCAAGAGAATGCCAAGAGTGTGCAAAACAGTCATCAAAGCAAAAGGTGGCTACTTTGAAGAACCTAGAATATAAGACATATTTTCAGTTGTTTCACACTTTTTTGCTAAGTATATAATTCCACATGTGATAATTCATAGTTTTGATGCCTTCAGTGTGAATGTACAATTTTCATAGTCATGAAAATACAGAAAAAAACTTTAAATGAGAAGGTGTGTCCAAACTTTTGGTCTGTACTGTATACAGTGTAGTGCTATACACAGGGCAGTGTGTTATATACAGTGTAGTGTTATACACAGGGCAGTGTGTTATATACAGTGTAGTGTTATACACAGGGTAGTGTGTTATATACAGTGTAGTGTTATACACAGGGCAGTGTGTTATATACAGTGTAGTGTTATACACAGGGCAGTGTGTTATATACAGTGTAGTGCTATACACAGGGCAGTGTGTTATATACAGTGTAGTGTTATACACAGGGCAGTGTGTTATATACAGTGTAGTGTTATATACAGGGCAGTGTGTTATATACAGTGCAGTGTTATACACAGGACAGTGTGTTATATACAGTGTAATGTTATACAGAGGGCAGTGTGTTATATACAGTGTAGAGTTATACACAGGGCAGTGTGTTATATACAGTGTAGTGTTATACACAGGGAGTGTGTTATATACAGTGTAGTGTTATACACAGGGCAGTGTGTTATATACAGTGTAGTGTTATACACAGGGCAGTGTGTTATATACAGTGTAGTGTTATACACAGGGAGTGTGTTATATACAGTGTAGTGTTATACACAGGGCAGTGTGTTATATACAGTGTAGTGCTATACACAGGGCAGTGTGTTATATACAGTGTAGTGTTATACACAGGGCAGTGTCTTATATACAGTGTAGTGTTATACACAGGGCAGTGTGTTATATACAGTGTAGTGTTATATACAGGGTAGTGTATTATATACAGTGTAGTGCTATACACAGGGCAGTGTGTTATATACAGTGTAGTGTTATATACAGGGCAGTGTATTATATACAGTGTAGTGCTATACACAGGGCAGTGTGTTATATACAGTGTAGTGTTATATACAGGGCAGTGTATTATATACAGTGTAGTGCTATACACAGGACAGTGTGTTATATACAGTGTAGTGTTATACATAGGGCAGTGTGTTATATACAGTGTAGTGTTATACACAGGGCAGTGTGTTATATACAGTGTAATGTTATACACAGGGCAGTGTGTTATATACAGTGTAGTGTTATACACAGGGCAGTGTGTTATATACAGTGTAGTGTTATATACAGCGCAGTGTGTTATATACAGTGTAGTGTTATATACAGGGCAGTGTATTATATACAGTGTAGTGTTATACAGAGGGCAGTGTGTTATATACAGTGTAGTGTTATATACAGGGCAGTGTATTATATACAGTGTAGTGCTATACACAGGGCAGTGTGTTATATACAGTGTAGTGTTATACAGAGGGCAGTGTGTTATATACAGTGTAGTGTTATATACAGGGCAGTGTATTATATACAGTGTAGTGCTATACACAGGGCAGTGTGTTATATACAGTGTAGTGTTATACAGAGGGCAGTGTGTTATATACAGTGTAGTGTTATACACAGGGCAGTGTGTTATATACAGAGTAGTGTTATACACAGGGCAGTGTGTTATATACAGTGTAGTGTTATACACAGGGCAGTGTGTTATATACAGTGTAGTGTTATACACAGGGCAGTGTGTTATATATAGTGTAGTGTTATACACAGGGCAGTGTGTTATATACAGTGTAGTGTTATACACAGGGTAGTGTGTTATATACAGTGTAGTGTTATACACAGGGCAGTGTGTTATATACAGTGTAGTGTTATACACAGGGCAGTGTGTTATATACAGTGTAGTGTTATACACAGGACAGTGTGTTATATACAGTGTAGTGTTATACACAGGACAGTGTGTTATATACAGTGTAGTGTTATACAAAGGGCAGTGTGTTATATACAGTGTAGTGTTATACACAGGGCAGTATGCTATATACAGTGTAGTGTTATACACATGGCAGTGTGTTATATACAGTGTAGTGTTATACACAGGGCAGTGTGTTGTATACAGTGTAGTGTTATACACAGGGCAGTGTGTTATATACAGTGTAGTGTTATACACAGGGCAGTGTGTTGTATACAGTGTAGTGTTATACACAGGGCAGTGTGTTATATACAGTGTAGTGTTATACACAGGGCAGTGTGTTATATACAGTGTAGTGTTATACACAGGACAGTGTGTTATATACAGTGTAGTGTTATACACAGGGCAGTGTGTTATATACAGTGTAGTGTTATACACCAGGGGGTGTGTTATATCCAGTGTAGTGTTACACACAGGGCAGTGTGTTATATCCAGTGTAGTGTTATACACAGGGCAGTGTGTTATATACAGTGTAGTGTTATACACAGGGCAGTGTGTTATATACAGTGTAGTGTTATACACAGGGCAGTGTATTATATACAGTGTAGTGTTATACACAGGGCAGTGTGTTATATACAGTGTAGTGTTATATACAGGGCAGTGTGTTATATACAGTGTAGTGTTATACACAGGTCAGTGTGTTATATAGAGTGTAGTGTTATACACAGGGCAGTGTGTTATATACAGAGTAGTGGTATACACAGGGCAGTGTGTTATATACAGTGTACTGTTATACACAGGGCAGTGTGTTATATACAGTGTAGTGTTATACACAGGACAGTGTGTTATATACAGTGTAGTGTTATACAGAGAGCAGTGTGTTATATAGAGTGTAGTGTTATACACAGGACAGTGTGTTATATACAGTGTAGTGTTATACACAGGGCAGTGTGTTATATTCAGTGTAGTGTTATTCACAGGGCAGTGTGTTATATACAGTGTAGTGTTATACACAGGGCAGTGTGTTATATACAGTGTAGTGTTATACACAGGGCAGTGTGTTATATACAGTGTAGTGTTATACAGAGAGCAGTGTGTTATATAGAGTGTAGTGTTATACACAGGACAGTGTGTTATATACAGTGTAGTGTTATACACAGGGCAGTGTGTTATATTCAGTGTAGTGTTATTCACAGGGCAGTGTGTTATATAGAGTGTAGTGTTATACACAGGACAGTGTGTTATATACAGTGTAGTGTTATACACAGGGCAGTGTGTTATATACAGTGTAGTGTTATACACCAGGGTGTGTGTTATATAGTGTAGTGTTATACACAGGGCAGTGTGTTATATACAGTGTAGTGTTATACACAGGACAGTGTGTTATATACAGTGTAGTGCTATACACAGGGCAGTGTGTTATATACAGTGTAGTGTTATACACCAGGGTGTGTGTTATATAGTGTAGTGTTATACACAGGGCAGTGTGTTATATACAGTGTAGTGTTATACACAGGACAGTGTGTTATATACAGTGTAGTGTTATACACAGGACAGTGTGTTATATACAGTGTAGTGTTATACACAGGGCAGTATGCTATATACAGTGTAGTGTTATACACATGGCAGTGTGTTATATACAGTGTAGTGTTATACACAGGGCAGTGTGTTGTATACAGTGTAGTGTTATACACAGGGCAGTGTGTTGTATACAGTGTAGTGTTATACACAGGGCAGTGTGTTATATACAGGGTAGTGTTATACACAGTTCAGTGTGTTATATACAGTGTAGTGTTATACACAGGACAGTGTGTTCTATACAGTGTAGTGTTATACACAGGGCAGTGTGTTGTATACAGTGTAGTGTTATACACAGGACAGTGTGTTATATACAGTGTAGTGTTATACACAGGGCAGTGTGTTATATACAGTGTAGTGTTATACACCAGGGGGTGTGTTATATACAGTGTAGTGTTATACACAGGGCAGTGTGTTATATACAGTGTAGTGTTATACACAGGTCAGTGTGTTATATAGAGTGTAGTGTTATACACAGGGCAGTGTGTTATATACAGTGTAGTGTTATACACAGGTCAGTGTGTTATATAGAGTGTAGTGTTATACACAGGGCAGTGTGTTATATACAGTGTAGTGTTATACAGAGAGCAGTGTGTTATATAGAGTGTAGTGTTATACACAGGACAGTGTGTTATATACAGTGTAGTGTTATACACAGGGCAGTGTATTATATACAGTGTAGTGTTATACACAGGTCAGTGTGTTATATAGAGTGTAGTGTTATACACAGGGCAGTGTGTTATATACAGTGTAGTGTTATACAGAGAGCAGTGTGTTATATAGAGTGTAGTGTTATACACAGGACAGTGTGTTATATACAGTGTAGTGTTATACACAGGGCAGTGTGTTATATTCAGTGTAGTGTTATTCACAGGGCAGTGTGTTATATACAGTGTAGTGTTATACACAGGACAGTGTGTTCTATACAGTGTAGTGTTATACACAGGGCAGTGTGTTATATACAGTGTAGTGTTATACACAGGACAGTGTGTTCTATACAGTGTAGTGTTATACACAGGGCAGTGTGTTATATACAGAGTAGTGTTATACACAGGGCAGTGTGTTATATACAGTGTAGTGTTATACACAGGGCAGTGTGTTATATACAGTGTAGTGTTATACACAGGACAGTGTGCTATATACAGTGTAGTGTTATACACAGAGCAGTGTGTTATATACAGTGTAGTGTTATACACAGGGCAGTGTGTTATATACAGTGTAGTGTTATACACAGGGCAGTGTGTTATATACAGTGTAGTGTTATACACAGAGCAGTGTGTTATATACAGTGTAGTGTTATACACAGGGCAGTGTGCTATATACAGTGTAGTGTTATACACAGAGCAGTGTGTTATATACAGTGTAGTGTTATACACAGGGCAGTGTGTTATATACAGTGTAGTGTTATACACAGGGCAGTGTGTTATATACAGTGTAGTGTTATACACAGGGCAGTGTGTTATATGCAGTGCAGTGTTATACACAGGGCAGTGTGTTATATACAGAGTAGTGTTATACACAGGACAGTGTGTTATATACAGTGTAGTGTTATACACAGGTCAGTGTGCTATATACAGTGTAGTGTTATACACAGAGCAGTGTGTTATATACAGTGTAGTGTTATACATAGGGCAGTGTGTTATATACAGTGTAGTGTTATACACAGGTCAGTGTGTTATATACAGAGTAGTGTTATACACAGGGTAGTGTGTTATATACAGTGTAGTGTTATACACAGGGCAGTGTGTTATATACAGTGTAGTGTTATATACAGGGCAGTGTGTTATATACAGTGTAGTGTTATACACAGGTCAGTGTGTTATATACAGTGTAGTGTTATACACAGGTCAGTGTGTTATATACAGTGTAGTGTTATACACAGGTCAGTGTGTTATTTACAGTGTAGTGTTATATACAGGACAGTGTGTTATATACAGTGTAGTGTTATACACAGGGCAGTGTGTTGTATACAGTGTAGTGTTATACACAGGGCAGTGTGTTATATACAGTGTAGTGTTATACACAGGGCAGTGTGTTATATGCAGTGTAGTGTTATACACAGGGCAGTGTGTTATATACAGTGTAGTGTTATACACAGGACAGTGTGTTATATACAGTATAGTGTTATACACAGGGTAGTGTGTTATATACAGTGTAGTGTTACACACAGGGCAGTGTGTTATATACAGTGTAGTGTTATACACAGGGCAGTGTGTTATATACAGTGTAGTGTTATACACAGGGCAGTGTGTTATATACAGTGTAGTGTTATACACAGGGCAGTGTGTTATATGCAGTGTAGTGTTATACACAGGGCAGTGTGTTATATACAGTGTAGTGTTATACACAGGGCAGTGTGTTATATACAGTGTGGTGTTACACACAGGGCAGTGTGTTATATACAGTGTAGTGTTACACACAGGGCAGTGTGTTATATACAGTGTAGTGTTATACACAGGGCAGTGTGTTATATACAGTGTAGTGTTATACACAGGGCAGTGTGTTATATGCAGTGTAGTGTTATACACAGGGCAGTGTGTTATATACAGTGTAGTGTTATACACAGGGTAGTGTGTTATATACAGTGTAGTGTTATACATAGGACAGTGTGTTATATACAGTGTAGTGTTATACACAGGGCAGTGTGTTATATACAGTGTAGTGTTATACACAGGGCAGTGTGTTATATACAGTGTAGTGGTATACACAGGGCAGTGTGTTATTTCCAGTGTAGTGTTATACACAGGGCAGTGTGTTATATACAGTGTAGTGTTATACACAGGCCAGTGTGTTATATACAGTGTAGTGTTACACACAGGGCAGTGTGTTATATACAGTGTAGTGTTACACACAGGGCAGTGTGTTATATACAGTGTAGTGTTATACACAGGTCAGTGTGTTATATACAGTGTAGTGTTATACACAGGGCAGTGTGTTATATACAGTGTAGTGTTATACACAGGGCAGTGTGTTATATACAGTGTAGTGTTATACACAGGGCAGTGTGTTATATGCAGTGCAGTGTTATACACAGGGCAGTGTGTTATATACAGAGTAGTGTTATACACAGGACAGTGTGTTATATACAGTGTAGTGTTATACACAGGTCAGTGTGCTATATACAGTGTAGTGTTATACACAGAGCAGTGTGTTATATACAGTGTAGTGTTATACATAGGGCAGTGTGTTATATACAGTGTAGTGTTATACACAGGTCAGTGTGTTATATACAGTGTAGTGTTATACACAGGGTAGTGTGTTATATACAGTGTAGTGTTATACACAGGGCAGTGTGTTATATACAGTGTAGTGTTATATACAGGGCAGTGTGTTATATACAGTGTAGTGTTATACACAGGGCAGTGTGTTATATACAGTGTAGTGTTATACACAGGGCAGTGTGTTATATACAGTGTAGTGTTATACACAGGGCAGTGTGTTATATACAGTGTAGTGTTATACACAGGTCAGTGTGTTATATACAGTGTAGTGTTATACACAGGTCAGTGTGTTATATACAGTGTAGTGTTATACACAGGTCAGTGTGTTATTTACAGTGTAGTGTTATATACAGGACAGTGTGTTATATACAGTGTAGTGTTATACACAGGGCAGTGTGTTATATACAGTGTAGTGTTATACACAGGGCAGTGTGTTATGTACAGTGTAGTGTTATACACAGGGCAGTGTGTTGTATACAGTGTAGTGTTATACACAGGGCAGTGTGTTATATACAGTGTAGTGTTATACACAGGGCAGTGTGTTATATGCAGTGTAGTGTTATACACAGGGCAGTGTGTTATATACAGTGTAGTGTTATACACAGGACAGTGTGTTATATACAGTATAGTGTTATACACAGGGTAGTGTGTTATATACAGTGTAGTGTTACACACAGGGCAGTGTGTTATATACAGTGTAGTGTTATACACAGGGCAGTGTGTTATATACAGTGTAGTGTTATACACAGGGCAGTGTGTTATATACAGTGTAGTGTTATACACAGGGCAGTGTGTTATATGCAGTGTAGTGTTATACACAGGGCAGTGTGTTATATACAGTGTAGTGTTATACACAGGGCAGTGTGTTATATACAGTGTAGTGTTACACACAGGGCAGTGTGTTATATACAGTGTAGTGTTACACACAGGGCAGTGTGTTATATACAGTGTAGTGTTATACACAGGGCAGTGTGTTATATACAGTGTAGTGTTATACACAGGGCAGTGTGTTATATGCAGTGTAGTGTTATACACAGGGCAGTGTGTTATATACAGTGTAGTGTTATACACAGGGTAGTGTGTTATATACAGTGTAGTGTTATACATAGGACAGTGTGTTATATACAGTGTAGTGTTATATACAGGGCAGTGTGTTATATACAGTGTAGTGTTATACACAGGGCAGTGTGTTATATACAGTGTAGTGGTATACACAGGGCAGTGTGTTATTTCCAGTGTAGTGTTATACACAGGGCAGTGTGTTATATACAGTGTAGTGTTATACACAGGCCAGTGTGTTATATACAGTGTAGTGTTACACACAGGGCAGTGTGTTATATACAGTGTAGTGTTACACACAGGGCAGTGTGTTATATACAGTGTAGTGTTATACACAGGTCAGTGTGTTATATACAGTGTAGTGTTATACACAGGGCAGTGTGTTATATACAGTGTAGTGTTATACACAGGGCAGTGTGTTATTTACAGTGTAGTGTTATATACAGGACAGTGTGTTATATACAGTGTAGTGTTATACACAGGGCAGTGTGTTGTATACAGTGTAGTGTTATACACAGGGCAGTGTGTTATATGCAGTGTAGTGTTATACACAGGGCAGTGTGTTATATACAGTGTAGTGTTACACACAGGGCAGTGTGTTATATACAGTGTAGTGTTACACACAGGGCAGTGTGTTATATACAGTGTATTGTTACACACAGGGCAGTGTGTTATATACAGTGTAGTGTTATACACAGGGCAGTGTGTTATATACAGTGTAGTGTTATACACAGGGCAGTGTGTTATATGCAGTGTAGTGTTATACACAGGGCAGTGTGTTATATACAGTGTAGTGTTATACACAGGGTAGTGTGTTATATACAGTGTAGTGTTATACATAGGGCAGTGTGTTATATACAGTGTAGTGTTATACACAGGGTAGTGTGTTATATACAGTGTAGTGTTATACACAGGGTAGTGTGTTATATACAGTGTAGTGTTATACATAGGACAGTGTGTTATATACAGTGTAGTGGTATACACAGGGCAGTGTGTTATATACAGTGTAGTGTTATACACAGGGCAGAGTGTTATATCCAGTGTAGTGTTATACACAGGGCAGTGTGTTATATACAGTGTAGTGTTATACACAGGTCAGTGTGTTATATACAGTGTAGTGTTACACACAGGGCAGTATGTTATATACAGTGTAGTGTTACACACAGGGCAGTGTGTTATATACAGTGTAGTGTTACACACAGGGCAGTGTGTTATATACAGTGTAGTGTTATACACAGGGCAGTGTGTTATATACAGTGTAGTGTTATACACAGGGCAGTGTGTTATATACAGTGTAGTGTTATACACAGGCCAGTGTGTTATATACAGTGTAGTGTTACACACAGGGCAGTGTGTTATATACAGTGTAGTGTTATACACAGGGCAGTGTGTTATATGCAGTGTAGTGTTATACACAGGGCAGTGTGTTATATACAGTGTAGTGTTATACACAGGGTAGTGTGTTATATACAGTGTAGTGTTATACATAGGACAGTGTGTTATATACAGTGTAGTGTTATACACAGGGCAGTGTGTTATATACAGTGTAGTGTTATACACAGGGCAGTGTGTTATATACAGTGTAGTGGTATACACAGGGCAGTGTGTTATATCCAGTGTAGTGTTATACACAGGGCAGTGTGTTATATACAGTGTAGTGTTATACACAGGACAGTGTGTTATATGCAGTGTAGTGTTATACACAGGGCAGTGTGTTATATACAGTGTAGTGTTATACACAGGGCAGTGTGTTATATACAGTGTAGTGTTATACACAGGGCAGTGTGTTATATACAGTGTAGTGTTATACACAGGGCAGTGTGTTATATACAGTGTAGTGTTATACACAGGACAGTGTGTTATATACAGTGTAGTGTTATACACAGGGCAGTGTGTTATATACAGTGTAGTGTTATACACAGGGCAGTGTGTTATATACAGTGTAGTGTTATACACAGGGCAGTGTGTTATATACAGTGTAGTGTTATACACAGGACAGTGTGTTATATACAGTGTAGTGTTACACACAGGGCAGTGTGTTATATACAGTGTAGTGTTATACACAGGGCAGTGTGTTATATACAGTGTAGTGTTATACCCAGTGCAGTGTGTTATATATAGTGTAGTGTTATACACAGGGCAGTGTGTTATATACAGTGTAGTGTTATACACAGGACAGTGTGTTATATACAGTGTAGTGTTATACACAGGGCAGTGTGTTATATACAGTGTAGTGTTATACACAGGACAGTGTGTTATATACAGTGTAGTGTTATACACAGGACAGTGTGTTATATACAGTGTAGTGTTATACACAGGGCAGTGTGTTATATACAGTGTAGTGTTATACACAGGGCAGTGTGTTATATACAGTGTAGTGTTATACACAGGGCAGTGTGTTATATACAGTGTAGTGTTATACACAGGACAGTGTGTTATATACAGTGTAGTGTTATACACAGGACAGTGTGTTATATACAGTGTAGTGTTATACACAGGGCAGTGTGTTATATACAGTGTAGTGTTATACACAGGACAGTGTGTTATATACAGTGTAGTGTTATACACAGGGCAGTGTGTTATATACAGTGTAGTGTTATACACAGGACAGTGTGTTATATACAGTGTAGTGTTATACACAGGGCAGTGTGTTATATACAGTGTAGTGTTATACACAGGACAGTGTGTTATATACAGTGTAGTGTTATACACAGGGCAGTGTGTTATATACAGTGTAGTGCTATACACAGGGCAGTGTGTTATATACAGTGTAGTGTTATACACAGGACAGTGTGTTATATACAGTGTAGTGTTATACACAGGGCAGTGTGTTATATACAGTGTAGTGTTATACACAGGGCAGTGTGTTATATACAGTGTAGTGTTATACACAGGGCAGTGTGTTATATACAGTGTAGTGTTATACACAGGACAGTGTTATATACAGTGTAGTGTTATACACAGGGCAGTGTGTTATATACAGTGTAGTGTTATACACAGGGCAGTGTGTTATATACAGTGTAGTGTTATACACAGGGCAGTGTGTTATATACAGTGTAGTGTTATACACAGGTCAGTGTGTTATATACAGTGTAGTGTTATACACAGGTCAGTGTGTTATATACAGTGTAGTGTTATACACAGGTCAGTGTGTTATTTACAGTGTAGTGTTATATACAGGACAGTGTGTTATATACAGTGTAGTGTTATACACAGGGCAGTGTGTTGTATACAGTGTAGTGTTATACACAGGGCAGTGTGTTATATACAGTGTAGTGTTATACACAGGGCAGTGTGTTATATGCAGTGTAGTGTTATACACAGGGCAGTGTGTTATATACAGTGTAGTGTTACACACAGGGCAGTGTGTTATATACAGTGTAGTGTTATACACAGGGCAGTGTGTTATATACAGTGTAGTGTTATACACAGGGCAGTGTGTTATATACAGTGTAGTGTTATACACAGGGCAGTGTGTTATATGCAGTGTAGTGTTATACACAGGGCAGTGTGTTATATACAGTGTAGTGTTATACACAGGGCAGTGTGTTATATACAGTGTAGTGTTACACACAGGGCAGTGTGTTATATACAGTGTAGTGTTACACACAGGGCAGTGTGTTATATACAGTGTAGTGTTATACACAGGGCAGTGTGTTATATACAGTGTAGTGTTATACACAGGGCAGTGTGTTATATGCAGTGTAGTGTTATACACAGGGCAGTGTGTTATATACAGTGTAGTGTTATACACAGGGTAGTGTGTTATATACAGTGTAGTGTTATACATAGGACAGTGTGTTATATACAGTGTAGTGTTATACACAGGGCAGTGTGTTATATACAGTGTAGTGTTATACACAGGGCAGTGTGTTATATACAGTGTAGTGGTATACACAGGGCAGTGTGTTATATCCAGTGTAGTGTTATACACAGGGCAGTGTGTTATATACAGTGTAGTGTTATACACAGGCCAGTGTGTTATATACAGTGTAGTGTTACACACAGGGCAGTGTGTTATATACAGTGTAGTGTTACACACAGGGCAGTGTGTTATATACAGTGTAGTGTTATACACAGGTCAGTGTGTTATATACAGTGTAGTGTTATACACAGGGCAGTGTGTTATATACAGTGTAGTGTTATACACAGGGCAGTGTGTTATTTACAGTGTAGTGTTATATACAGGACAGTGTGTTATATACAGTGTAGTGTTATACACAGGGCAGTGTGTTGTATACAGTGTAGTGTTATACACAGGGCAGTGTGTTATATGCAGTGTAGTGTTATACACAGGGCAGTGTGTTATATACAGTGTAGTGTTACACACAGGGCAGTGTGTTATATACAGTGTAGTGTTACACACAGGGCAGTGTGTTATATACAGTGTAGTGTTACACACAGGGCAGTGTGTTATATACAGTGTAGTGTTATACACAGGGCAGTGTGTTATATACAGTGTAGTGTTATACACAGGGCAGTGTGTTATATGCAGTGTAGTGTTATACACAGGGCAGTGTGTTATATACAGTGTAGTGTTATACACAGGGTAGTGTGTTATATACAGTGTAGTGTTATACATAGGGCAGTGTGTTATATACAGTGTAGTGTTATACACAGGGTAGTGTGTTATATACAGTGTAGTGTTATACATAGGACAGTGTGTTATATACAGTGTAGTGGTATACACAGGGCAGTGTGTTATATACAGTGTAGTGTTATACACAGGGCAGAGTGTTATATACAGTGTAGTGGTATACACAGGGCAGTGTGTTATATCCAGTGTAGTGTTATACACAGGGCAGTGTGTTATATACAGTGTAGTGTTATACACAGGTCAGTGTGTTATATACAGTGTAGTGTTACACACAGGGCAGTGTGTTATATACAGTGTAGTGTTACACACAGGGCAGTGTGTTATATACAGTGTAGTGTTACACACAGGGCAGTGTGTTATATACAGTGTAGTGTTATACACAGGGCAGTGTGTTATATACAGTGTAGTGTTATACACAGGGCAGTGTGTTATATACAGTGTAGTGTTATACACAGGCCAGTGTGTTATATACAGTGTAGTGTTACACACAGGGCAGTGTGTTATATACAGTGTAGTGTTATACACAGGGCAGTGTGTTATATGCAGTGTAGTGTTATACACAGGGCAGTGTGTTATATACAGTGTAGTGTTATACACAGGGTAGTGTGTTATATACAGTGTAGTGTTATACATAGGACAGTGTGTTATATACAGTGTAGTGTTATACACAGGGCAGTGTGTTATATACAGTGTAGTGTTATACACAGGGCAGTGTGTTATATACAGTGTAGTGGTATACACAGGGCAGTGTGTTATATCCAGTGTAGTGTTATACACAGGGCAGTGTGTTATATACAGTGTAGTGTTATACACAGGACAGTGTGTTATATGCAGTGTAGTGTTATACACAGGGCAGTGTGTTATATACAGTGTAGTGTTATACACAGGGCAGTGTGTTATATACAGTGTAGTGTTATACACAGGGCAGTGTGTTATATACAGTGTAGTGTTATACATAGGGCAGTGTGTTATATACAGTGTAGTGTTATACACAGGGCAGTGTGTTATATACATTGTAGTGTTATACACAGGGCAGTGTGTTATATACAGTGTAGTGTTATACACAGGGCACTGTGTTATATACAGTGTAGTGTTATACACAGGGTAGTGTGTTATATACAGTGTAGTGTTATACACAGGGCAGTGTGTTATATACAGTGTAGTGTTATACACAGGGCAGTGTGTTATATACAGTGTAGTGTTATACACAGGGCACTGTGTTATATACAGTGTAGTGTTATACACAGGGCAGTGTGTTATATACAGTGTAGTGTTATACACAGGGCAGTGTGTTTCAGTTTGCAGACAACCTTCATCACTGCTTGATCACTGCACCGCAACCGAAACGTCGCCACGCCGGGCTAATAAAGTCCATATTTTTCACAGACCTTTTGGAGCTGCCTGCCGTTTTTTTGCTATACTGTCTATACTTATGGATATCTGTTTGGGGGCCTTGCACCCGATATTTTGAAGATATGGTGCTGTTCCAATTTTGACTCTCTCTATATCTATAGATTCATATATAGCGCAACTTTATGTAACTGCACATTATGTTGAGCCCCTCTGTCTATATAACACACGAATGCTTACAGTTAGGTCCATATATATTTGGACAGAGACAACATTTTTCTAATTTTGCTTCTAGACATTACCACAATGAATTTTAAACAAAACAATTCAGATGCAGTTGAAGTTCAGACTTTCAGCTTTCATTTGAGGGTATCCACATTAAAATTGGATGAAGGGTTTAGGAGTTTCAGCTCCTTAACATGTGCCACCCTGTTTTTAAAGGGACCAATAATAATGGCTGTGTCTGACCATACAGGAAAATGGTCTGATCATACCAAAGCTCCTGGCCAGGGGAGGAAGCAAAAGAGCAAAAGAGTATACAGACAGGACAGCATGAGATCGCAGCTGCTGGTTTCAGTGAGGTAAAACATGTTTAAAAACTAGCAGGGAAATGTTTTACTTAATTATTTTGGAATGGTGCGTATGTTCCTGCCTCATCCATGTTGTTGGGTCCTATAACTCTCGGGACATGTGGAAAATGTGTTCCCAGATTTTTAAGCTCATTGACTTCATTCATGTTCCATCCACAGGTCCCTTAAATTTGTTTTATTTTAGCCATGGTCTCAAGCGGGCCTGCATATTTTAGTAGAGATAATTCATTACAGGTCTAGATCCTTCCTGTCCTTTGAGGACTTTTTATCAAAATTTTCCCAGTCCTTTGAGGACCTTTCATCTAAATTTCCATGTTGAGGCAGATATCACTACTTTCAAATTCACCACTTTGTTTCCTCTTTACTTCAATATACTCGAGTTTCTATTTCAACTAGGTTTGAGAGAATATGCAGAGTGGGATCCTCGACTAAGGGTCTAATCTCAGTCATCTGCGGTTTATAACGTAATTAATCCCTCACCAGAATACTTAGCTAGACCCCCATATATACATGTATTAATACTACTATTATTTCTTTACTTACTGCAGGGTATTTGCTCATTGTTTTATCCTAAGTTTTGTTTGGTAATGCTTTTATTCTGTGTACATATATTGCACAATACAACTTCTTCTGGCTCGTTGGCTGGGAGGCATTGGACTTGGGGAGCGTCAGTATTGGTGGGTTTATTATATTCTATGTCTGCAATCCTATGGGCAAATAAAAATTAATTATTGACAAAGTGTTTAAAGGGTTATTTTCCGGAAACTCTGGAAGAGGTGATATCCATAGAAGAAATTGATTCTGCGATACGGGCCTCCCCATCATGTAAATGCCCGGGCCCAGATGGCTTTACGCCGGCATTTTACAGTTTAGAGAGCAACTCTCTTCAATAATGGCTAAAACATTTAATAAAATTGGTGGAAATACTGGATTTGTCCCCCAATCTATAGAGGCACATATTAGTGTTCTCCTCAAGCCAGGAAAAGACCCCTCAATAATTGCTAATTTTAGACCAATGTCTTTATTAAATATAGATATGAAATTATTTTCAAAAATCTTGGGCCAATAGGTTAGCTCCTTTACTCCCCTCTTTAGTTAATAATGATCAAGTAGGCTTTGTCAAAGGACGAGAAGCTAGGGACAATACTATTAAGACCAAACTCATTATTTCTAAAGCAAGAATTGGGTCCACTCCACTAGGTCTTCTATCTATAGACGCAGAGAAGGCTTTTGATAGAGTTCACTGGGGGTTCATGGAGGAAGCTTTAAGACAGACAGGTTTGGGCCCTTGCTACCTACAGAAAATTATGGCACTATATAAAAGCCCAACAGAAAGAGTGAGAGTAAATAATTCTCTTTCTGCTCAATGTGCAATTAACAATGGAACTAGACAAGGGTGCCCCCTATCTCCATTGCTATATGTAGTGGTAATGGAGCATCTGGCCAATGCTTTCAGAAATAATCCCAATATTCATGGATACAAGGTGAGATCTAAGTCTTATAAAGCAGCTCTGTATGCAGATGATTTACTTCTCTATATATCCCAACCACAAATAACATTTCCAATGACTCTAAAAGAATTTGATAGGTTGGGATCAGTCAGTAATTTTAAAGTCTAGATGTTATGTTCTGCTACCAAAGCTAAGGAAAGAGAGGAGATCTGTCCCTACTATAAGACTCAGCTGAATCCCTACGATGTAACAGGGAACCTGATCCTGCGATCAGACCTGCTAAAGTCCTAATCTAGTCTGTACGAAGACCTATAGATGTGGGGAGGGAATCCCTACAAGTACTAAGGACTGGGAGGAATATGGGACACCTCCTAACAGAAATAGTAGCAGACAGACGAACAAACAAAATAGATAGAACATAGAGGTCCGTAGACCAAGCAAACTAACAGAGTAGATACAGAGCACAGGCTAGCTAGAAAGTAGATATACAATGAAGTCCAGCAAAGCCAGAAGGGCGGAGCAGGATTAAATAGGCCAACAAAGTCACGTGACCAGCAAAGGAAAAAAACCTAACAGCAAGGTTCTAACAGTACCCCCCCTTCTAAGAGGATCCTCCGGATCCCCTAGGACCAGGCTTATCAGGAAATCTCCTGTGAAACGCTCTGATAAGTCTGGACGCGGAAACATCATCTGACCTCACCCAAGAGTTATCCTCGGGTCCGAAACCTTTCCAGGCCACAAGATACTGCAAACTACCTCTATACCGTCTAGAGTCAAGGATGCGAGAAATTTCATATTCCCCGTCCTCCACCACCGGAGGAACAGAGGCAGAGGCGTCACCATCCGACACAACAGCTTTTCTTAACAGAGAGACATGAAAGACCGGATTAATTCTCCAGGAGGTAGGAACCTCCAACCTAACAGCAGATTGGTTGACAACCTGAAGCACCTTAAAGGGCCCTACAAACTTGGGACCCAATTTCTTAGAAGGAATCCTCAACCGCAGATTCCTAGAGGACAACCAAACCATGTCACCAACAGCGAACAAAATCTCCTGTCGCTTCCTATCAAAGTAGTCTTTAGATTTTCTGTTGGCCTCCTGAAGATTACCACGCACATCCGTCCAAACTCTTTCCAAATCACCGGAAAAATTCTCCTCCTCAGGCACGGCAGATCCCAACTTGGAGAACGACCCAAACGACGGATGTCTCCCAGAACAACAAAAAAAAGGCGAACAACCAGCAGAAGAAGATGTATGATTGTTCAGAGCAAATTCGGCAAGTGGCAGAAACTCAGACCACCCCTCTTGATTGTCTGCCACAAAACAACGCAAGAACTGCTCAACATCCTGGTTTTTCCTTTCTGTCTGGCCATTAGATTCAGGATGATATCCGGACGAAAACGACAAATGAATTCCCAACCTGTCACAAAAGGCACGCCAAAAACGAGCCACGAACTGAGGACCCCTATCAGAAACAATGTCAGTAGGAACGCCATGAAGTCTGACAATTTCCTTGACAAAGGCCTTAGCGAGAGTTTTAGCGCAGGGCAGTTTGACGAAGGGAACCAAGTGACACATCTTGCTAAAACGGTCCACGACCACCCAGATGACAGTAAAACCCTCAGAGGGGGGAAGGTCAGTTATAAAGTCCATAGCCAAATGTGTCCAAGGAGCACTGGGGACCTCCAAAGGACAAAGCAACCCCGCAGCAGGAGTATGTGAGGACTTAGATCTAGCACATATAGTACATTGGCGCACCCACTTAATGACTTCCTTCTGCCATCCAGGCCACCAAAAACTGCGACCCACCAGTCTCTTGGTCTCAGAGATTCCGGGATGACCTGCCAACCGAGATTCGTGACACTCAACAAACAAATCTCTCCTAAAGGTCCCAGGCACAAACAACCTCCCATGAGGAGTGTTAGATGGGGCATTCTCCTGAGCTTTAAGAATCTCATCTTCCAAAACGGAGTCTAAAGCAGCTATCACAACACCTTCTTGTAAAATGTTTTCCTCTTTCTCAGCACCGACTATGGGAGAAAAACTGCGAGATAAGGCATCCGCCTTAACATTCTTAGTACCAGGGATGTAAGTAACGGAGAAATTAAACCGCGAGAAAAACAGTGCCCACCTAGCCTGACGGGCATTCAGGCGCTTGGCAGCATCAAGATATATCAGATTTTTATGATCCGTAAGAACCTGAACGGGAAATTCCGCACCTTCCAAGAAGTGGCGCCAGTGTTCAAATGCGAGTTTAATAGCCAATAATTCCCGATTACCAATATCGTAATTCAGTTCAGTCTCCGAAAATTTTTTTGAAAAAAAGGCACAGGGATGTAATCCATCCCCGTTATCCTGAGACAATACTGCGCCAACCCCCACAGAGGAAGCATCAACCTCAACCAAAAACGGCCTAGTAACATCAGGCTGCATAAGGATGGGAGCAGAGGTGAACCTCTCCTTGAGATACACAAAAGCTTCAATGGCCTCAGAAGACCACTGAACCGCATCAGCACCTTTCCTGGTGAGATCAGTCAGAGGTTTGACAATACTAGAAAAATTTTTTATGAATTTTCTGTAGTAATTGGCGAAACCCAAAAACCTCTGTATCGATTTCAAACCAATAGGCCTAGGCCATTCCTGCACAGCCTGAACCTTAACCGGATCCATCTCAAAACCTTTGCTGGAGATAATGTAGCCCAAAAAACTAATTCTCTGTACAGCGAACTCACATTTCTCCAGCTTAGCAAAAAGCGAATTGTCCATTAATAACTGTAATACCTCACGCACGCTCCGCCAATGAGACTCCAGATCTGGCGAATAAATCAAAATGTCATCCAAATACACAACCACATTTTTACCGATCAAAGGTCTAAGGATGTCATTAATCAGATTCTGAAAAAATGCAGGAGCATTAGTAAGACCAAAAGGCATAACCAGATTCTCAAAATGACCCACAGGAGTGTTAAAAGCAGTCTTCCATTCATCACCCTCCTTCATGCGCAACAGATTGTATGCCCCCTTAAGGTCAATTTTAGAGAACCACTTGGCCCCCAATAACTGGTTAAACAGATCAGGAATCAATGGCAGTGGGTAAGGATTGCGTACCGTAATTTTGTTAATCTCACGAAAATCCAGACAAGGACGTAAACCGCCGTCCTTTTTTTTTACAAAAAAAAATCCAACCGCCACAGGAGACTTAGAGGGCCTAATGTGACCGGCGGCCAAACTTGTCTGTATGTATTCCTCCAAAGCCTTCCTCTCAGGAATAGTAAGGTTAAATAAACGACTTTTAGGAAGAGTCGCTCCAGGGACAAATTCAATAGAACAATCATAGTCTCTATGGGGAGGCAAAACCTGCGATTCCTTCTCAGAAAAAACTCTCCAAAAATCCTGAATAGGAACAGGTAATTCTCCCCTATCCAAAGCTGCAATACGCCCATTACAACACTTGTCATAACATTTATGGCTCCAGGATTTAATTTCACTGGTAGACCAATCCAGTACAGGATTGTGAAATTTTAACCAGGGCAAACCCAATATTACTGGAGAAGGCAAGTTATTCAACACTACCAAATCCAATTTCTCATGGTGAACACCATTAATAGTGAGAGGAAATTCACTGACCTTGAGAGTAATATTCTTCAAAGGGGAGCCATCCACAGAAACCACAGCAATGGGGGATGATAAAGGTTCAGGTTTTAAATTGAGTTTTTCCACGAATCCCCCATCAATTACATTCAGTGTAGACCCGCAATCAACAAACACCCGAAATTCCATTAATTTTTCCTGAGCAATCGTGGAAGCAGCTAAAAATATACCCTTGGAATTTAAACAGGCAATACGGGCGTGACTGACCATTTTTTTTTCTTTCTTCATCCGAAGCTCACAGCCTTTAATCAAATGACCAGATTTTCCACAATAGAAGCACAAGCCTTCCGAAAAACGACGGTCTTTTTCTTGAGAGCGAGGTGCCACCGATCCAATCTCCATCGGTTCACCACTGTTAGTACACACATTATCATAACCAGAAACTGACATAGCAGAGGATTTGCTCTCATTAACCCTAGCACGCAGTCTTCTATCCACCCGTATAGCTAATTGCATAGCCTGTTGCAAATCCTCAGGTGTAGGATAAGCAATTAGCAGGTCTTTAACCCTTTCACTGAGCCCAGCAAGAAATAGACTTTTCAGAGCAGAATCGTTCCACCCTGTTTGAGTGGACCAACGACGAAAATGTGTACAATATTTTTCCACATTACCCGATCCTTGTTTTAGACGTCTCAACTCAGTCTCAGCTGATGCGACACGGTCAGGATCATCATATAATAGTCCCAAAGCAGAAAAAAAACTATCCACTGATCTGAAGCATGAATCACTAGGTTGCAAAGAAAAGGCCCACTCCTGAGGCTCTTTGCGCAAAAGTGACATTATGAACCCTACGCGCTGGGATTCATCCCCAGAGGACTTAGGTCTCAAACGAAAATACAATAAGCAAGCATTTTTAAATGAAAAAAATTCTCGGTGTTCACCAAAAAATAAATCCGGCAAACATACCTTAGGCTCCAAGAAATGTGCTCCAGGACAGTTACTCACGTGCTGACGGAGCTCGGCCACTTCCAGAGAGAGTCCCTGCAGGCGATGAGCCAAATCCTGAACCGACACCATGATGGAACAGAAAAATCTTTCCTTAGAGAATTTGCAGGCTGGACTTACTGTTATGTTCTGCTACCAAAGCTAAGGAAAGAGAGGAGATCTGTCCCTACTATAAGACTCAGCTGAATCCCTACGATGTAACAGGGAACCTGATCCTGCGATCAGACCTGCTAAAGTCCTAATCTAGTCTGTACGAAGACCTATAGATGTGGGGAGGGAATCCCTACAAGTACTAAGGACTGGGAGGAATATGGGACACCTCCTAACAGAAATAGTAGCAGACAGACGAACAAACAAAATAGATAGAACATAGAGGTCCGTAGACCAAGCAAACTAACAGAGTAGATACAGAGCACAGGCTAGCTAGAAAGTAGATATACAATGAAGTCCAGCAAAGCCAGAAGGGCGGAGCAGGATTAAATAGGCCAACAAAGTCACGTGACCAGCAAAGGAAAAAAACCTAACAGCAAGGTTCTAACACTAGAGGCCTTGAACATATCTCTCCCACAGACTCAAGTCTCACAAGTTATAACTAAATTTCCATTTAAATGGCAGAAAGAATCATTGAAATATTTAGGGGTCCATATTCCCTAGGAATAAACCATCAAGCTTTACTGAATAGAACATGTAGAGATCTATTGAAATATGGTAAATTGAAGCTTTCTTGATTTGGAAGAATGAACGCCATCAAAATGGATTTTTTTTCAAACAGTCCCGATCTTTCCTCCCCATAGTGTCTTTCGTAGACTAAGATTAGCTATGATTAAATTCATTTGGGGTAAGATTAAACCTCGCATAAACATACAGACACTCTCTCGTCATAAATCAATGGGTGGTGCAAGCCTTCCAAATTTCAAGAGATATTTTCAGGCCTCTGCCTTGCTGAGGATCCTAGATTGGCACTTTTATGCAGACACTAAACAATGGGTGGGGGTGGAACAGGAAGGCTTAGAAGTCCCTCTACGACATCTACCATGGTGTCAAGAAGACTCAGTGACCTTGGTCAAGTGCAAATTAACTAGGGAAACACTTAGAACATGACATTCACTGGGGAAAAAAATGTTTCCAGATAAAACTTTTAGTCCACTCACATCAATATTTTATAACCCTTCCTTTCTACCCGGATATCTACGGGGGTCCTTCCTCGGTCGGAGGGCAGTGGAGGACACCTGATTGTTTCAAATATTGGAAAATGATATGACACCTTTTTTTGTATCTTTACAAACAAAGTCTCCAAATGTGAAAATCAAATGGTTTGAATACTTGCAAATACAATCCTTTCTAGTAGCACATAACCCTAATGTAAATTCGCTCCCAAACTACACCTTCTTTGAGAACATGTTCCTTCAGGAAAATGGACCGACTCTCGCTATTTCTGTGATCTATGAGGGATTGGGTAGAGAGGAGAGAACGGAGAAGCTGGCATATCAGCGAGCATGGGAGAGGGACTTGGGGATTAGTTTGTCCCCTCTTGAATGGGCAAAAGGGTTTTTCTTCACACACACGCTCACTGATGCTGGGAGTGCACAAGAGAAGAACTATAAAATACTTACACAATGGTATCACTACCCATCTAAATGACATGCAATGTTCCCTACAGTTTCAGAAATGTGTTGGAGATGTGAATGTGAAGTGGGTTCCATGATTCATATCTGGTGGGAGTGTTCTAGAATTAAACCATTTTGGGAGAAGGTATTCGATAATTACCAACGTATCACAGGTAGCAGAGTAACAAGGTCTCCCCAAATAGCTCTCCTGTCAATTCTCCTTTCTTCAATAGGTACTTAAAAGAAAGACCTACTTCACAAACTAAAATGTTTTTATACAAATGCACAAAGCATGGGCAACAAACAAGGAGAATTGGAACTACTAACGCAGGAAAAGAAATATGATGTCATTGGAATCACTGAAACTTGGTGGGACGATACACATGATTGGAATACAAGGCTAAAAGGATACAACTTATTTGCAAGAAACAGACTTGATAAACGAGGAGGAGGTGTCGCTTTGTTTGTTAGAAAAGCGTATATCAGCACAGAGATTGAAGCTTCAGAGACTGGGAGTTCTGTGGAAACTGGGTAAGAATATGACGCACCCCTGGGCCTGTGTCGCGCAGCGTTGCGCACGCGGGAGCTTACCCGGAGCCTGATCTGTTGAGGGTTGTAGTCTCGTGGCGGTGACCCGGTCCGTGCCCAGGGAGTCAGACTAAGTGGCGAGTCTATTAGCAGTAGATGTTGGACGACTACGCCACCCGTTGAGTACAGCTATGGAGCTGCCGCTGCAGGGCAGACCGCTGAGGCCGGTGGTAGGATAGTGCAGCGTAGATGGTATAACCCCCAACGGGAGGGGTATGGCCTCAGGGCAGCCGACGTGGATGATGGGGGTAGCTGGAACCACTCAGAGACGATGCGGTGTAGTTCAGGGTCTTTACTGGTGACAAAGATAGACCCTCCCGGAGTACTGGCTAGCGATTGGGGCCTGGTCAGTCCTTGAGCAGATGGGATCTCCCCTGGCCAGGCGGAGTTGTAGGCCTCCCAAACTAACGATACTCTTCTGGCTACCTTGCTAGAGGCGGGTATAAGTAGCCCACGTCCCTGAGTGTACCGTGTGGTGCTCACCCGTATGGCCGGTGACTCGGGGCCTTCTAGTAGCTTCCGCTCCACGACGGCGGTGCTGGTCCCATGCGTGTGACCGTGCCTTCGGGTTTCTTGGCCAGAGGACCTGAAATCCCCTGCCGGGCGGTTTCTGCTGCTGGGTAAAGATTAGTCCCCACAGCCTCGGACTCCGGGTCCGGTAAGAAATCTTCTCAGTCAGGGCGAGCTCTGCAGCTGCCAGCCCCTGACTCCTTGTAACACTGCTCCCACAGAGCTCCTGATGTTTCTTCCCATAGCTGCTTCTCTTCTCTGTCTCTACTTCTGGCATGGCCCGGGAGCTGGGCCCAGCCGGAGCCACAGCTCCCTGTCAGCCCTCCTGGCTGAACTCTCCCTCTGAACTCTCTAACCCTGCCTCAGCCCCAGGTTTATATAGGGGAAGTTCTTCCCCTCCCAGGACTGGGCAGGAGGTGTGGCATGCATAGGATTCCTGACCAAGAGACCTCCCACCTGCTCTCAGACATAACATTGCTGTTACTGTGGAAACCAGACCCCTGGGGTGCCACATTCCCCCCTAGTGAAATTTAGTACTCCGGGACTAAACATATTTTTGTAAACAAAACAAGTTATAAACAAAAACAGCATAACAAAGAAAAACACATTATGATGGTCACGGCGTGTCCGTAACCGGGTGCAGTTTTTGAAGAAAAGCAAGGTGTCCATTTCACCAAAACAGGGAGACGTAACCAGGTAGGGGTCTGTCCTGCCCCGAGTCCTTAACAGTCTTTAGTCCATTCCTGGGTTACGCTCCAACCAATTGTACAAGGATTCCCGGTAAATCCACCAAGGACTCCTAAAAATAACTAGAAACACATAATTATTTACAGGATATGGCCGCTCTCAGTCCTCGGCCAGGTAGAGGGAAAGAACGACCGCTCTCAGTCCTCGGTCAGTGGGAATAAGGGATGGCTGCTCACAGTCCTCAGCCTGGTTTAAGATAGGGGCACATGGGGAACAATTCACTAATCCCAACGGGGACCATATTTTAATTAGCAGCAGTCCTTGTACCCTTACGGGTAACTATTTACAGCTCTTTATTCACGCTACTTCCCTTCAGTAGCTATGTCCTCTTTGTGCTCCCTCCTGAGGGTAGTCCTCAGACCCGTCCGGGTCCTCTTGGCTTTCCTCGTATTGGTAGTACTGCAGCTCCTCCTCGGTTAGCTGGGTTAGTATCTCTGCGACAGTCCTCCTCCCAGGTGGCCAGGACTTTACCTCCCTTTGGGCTGCCCCGGTTAATTGGGCCACCAGGATGCTCACTTTTTGCTCTTCTGTGAGGGGGTACACCTGGAAGAGGCTATCCAGCTTTTCTCTAAAGTCATTCAGGGTATGTGACTCCCCTGAGTACTGGCGTAGCCAGGCTGCCCCCGGGATATAGGGCATGGTGAAAGGCATGACCGCAACAGCGGTGGCGCTGGCGGGGGTTGAAGCGGTGAAGCTCTCCTCCGTATCCGACATCCTTCTCCCCCCTAGTGGACCGTGGCCTACCTTGCGATGATCCTCTTCCGTAGGCCGCGGCTCCGCAGTGGATCGTCAGGGTTGAGGACCTTCCGTCGCGCTCCTGTGACGTCGGCGTCTGCTGGGCTCCTTCCAGGACCTTACGCAACGTCCGGACGTGAGGCGGGGCTTCAGTTCTCGCGCGCTTTCGGAGTCCACGCCCCTCTTCTTCCCGCGCGGCGTCCTCAAGATTACGTCCAATGGCGGGAAAACTCCACGTATGGCGGGAAGAAGGCCGAAGATGGCGCCGGATGGCGGGAAAACTCCACCGATGGCGGGAAGGAAGCGGAAGATGGCGCCGGATGGCGGGAATCTTCACCACAGGTAAGTTTGAACAGTCTTTTTCAGGCACGCAGTACCCGGTGGTTGCGGGCACGAGATCCTGCCGACTACGCCAAAAGTTGACGAACCCCTGGGCCTGTGTCGCGCAGCGTTGCGCACGCGGGAGCTTACCCGGAGCCGGATCTGTTGAGGGTTGTAGTCTCGTGGCGGTGACCCGGTCCGTGCCCAGGGAGTCAAACTAAGTGGCGAGTCTATTAGCAGTAGATGTTGGACGACTACGCCACCCGTTGAGTACAGCTATGGAGCTGCCGCTGCAGGGCAGACCGCTGAGGCCAGTGGTAGGATAGTGCAGCGTAGATGGTATAACCCCCAACGGGAGGGGTATGGCATCAGGGCAGCCGACGTGGATGATGGGGGTAGCAGGAACCACTCAGAGACGATGCGGTGTAGTTCAGGGTCTTTACTGGTGACAAAGATAGACCCTCCCGGAGTACTGGCTAGCGATTGGGGCCTGGTCAGTCCTTGAGCAGATGGGATCTCCCCTGGCCAGGCGGAGTTGTAGGCCTCCCAAACTAACGATACTCTTCTGGCTACCTTGCTAGAGGCGGGTATAAGTAGCCCACGTCCCTGAGTGTACCGTGTGGTGCTCACCCGTATGGCCGGTGACTCAGGGCCTTCTAGTAGCTTCCGCTCCACGACGGCGGTGCTGGTCCCATGCGTGTGACCGTGCCTTCGGGTTTCTTGGCCAGAGGACCTGAAATCCCCTGCCGGGCGGTTTCTGCTGCTGGGTAAAGATTAGTCCCCACAGCCTCGGACTCCGGGTCCGGTAAGAAATCTTCTCAGTCAGGGCGAGCTCTGCAGCTGCCAGCCCCTGACTCCTTGTAACACTGCTCCCACAGAGCTCCTGATGTTTCTTCCCATAGCTGCTTCTCTTCTCTGTCTCTACTTCTGGCATGGCCCGGGAGCTGGGCCCAGCCGGAGCCACAGCTCCTTGTCAGCCCTCCTGGCTGAACTCTCCCTCTGAACTCTCTAACCCTGCCTCAGCCCCAGGTTTATATAGGGGAAGTTCTTCCCCTCCCAGGACTGGGCAGGAGGTGTGGCATGCATAGGATTCCTGACCAAGAGACCTCCCACCTGCTCTCAGACATAACATTGCTGTTACTGTGGAAACCAGACCCCTGGGGTGCCACAAATACAAGGAGAGAACAACGGAAAGGACACCATTGTAGGCATTTACTACAGGCCACCTGGGCAAACTGAAGATATGGATGTACTCTTTATGTATCAAATGACCTAGTTCTCCAAATAATATGATGTAGTGGCCATGGGAGATTTCAACTAATCAGACATTTGTTGGGAATCTCTCTCAAGTAAAACTAACAGGTCAAGCAAATTCTTATCCTCTCTTGCTGACAACTTTATCTTCCAAAAGGTAGGGGAGAAAACAAGGGGATCTGCTACTTTGGATCTAATCCTTATAAACAAGGAGGAAATGGTTGAGGAGGTAAAAGTGGCTGGAACCCTGGGAGGCAGTGATCATGCTATTACAGAATTTTGGATAACTAGAGGAGGAAGACATGTGAAGACTCAAACTTCAAGGTTTCAGAAAGGCAGATTTTAAGCGACTCAGAAAGAGAATAGGAGGGATCCAATGGCTTGATGTCCTTAAGGACAAAAATGTCCAGGAAGGATGGGAAATTTTTAAAAATGAGATTCTCAAAGCACAATCGTTAACAATCCCGAAAAGTAGGAAGAATGGGAAGCATTTAAGGAAACCAGGATGGATGAACACAGAACTTAAACACATGCTAAAAAGAAAGAAAGAAATGTTTATCAAATGGAAAGAGGGAGGCATATCTAAAGAAGATTATAATGCAGTGTGCAGAACCTGCAGGGCACGTATCAGGTTAGCTAAAGTTGACAATGAATTAAGGCTTGCAAGAGATGTCAAAAGCAATAAAAAAGGATTTGGGGGGTATGTCAAAAGTAAAATAAAAGTCAAAGATGCTATAGGATTTTTACAGGATGAAAATGGTGAAATGGTAAGAAAGGATGTTGAGAAGGCTGAACTTTTTAATTCCTATTTTGCATCAGTTTTCTCTCAGAAAGAACATGTAACATCAACTGATCTTCACTGTCCTATTAAAGGAATAGAAGAATCCAGGTTATCTGTAAACAGAAAGACTGTGAGGGAATATTTAGCTAACATAAATGAGTTCAAGTCTCCAGGTCCAGATGAATTACACCCCAGAGTACTGAAAGAGATCGTAGAAGAAATTTTAGAACCACTCTCCATAATCTTTGAAAATTCTTGGAGAACAGGAGAAGTCCCAGAAGACTGGAGAAGAGCAAATGTTGTTCCTATCTTCAAAAAGGGGAAGAAGGTGGACCCAGGGAACTATAGGCAGGTGAGTCTCACTTCTATACCAGGAAAGATCTTTGAAAAATTATTAAACAACATGTATGTAAGTACCTGGATAAGAATGCAGTGATTAACCAGAGTCAGCATGAGTTTGTAACTAACAAGTCATGTCAGACTAACTAACTAATGTCTCAAATGGGGTACCACAGGGCTCTGTCCTGGGACCTGTACTGTTCAACATCTTTATCAATGATTTAGATGAAGGAACTGAGGGTAAACTGATTAAATTTGCTGATGACACAAAGCTAGGAGGGATAGCTAACACTAGAGAAGAGAGAGAGGCTTCAAAAAGACCTAAATAAACTGGAGCACTGGGCAGCAACTAACAGAATGTTTTTTAACAGGGAAAAATGCAAAGTACTACATCTGGGCAATAAAAATGAAAAAAGCACATACAGAATAGGAGAAATAGAGCTAAGCAACAGCACATGTGAAAAATGCTTAGGTATACTAATAGATCATAGACTGAACATGAGTCAACAGTGTGATGCAGCAGCAAACAAGGCAAATACAATTCTGGGATGTATTAATAGAAGAATACAGTCTAGATCACGTGAAGTCATTATCGCACTTTACTCCTCTTTGGTCAGACCTCATCTGGAATACTGTGTCCAGTTTTGGGCACTATATTTTAAAAAAGACATTGACAAACTGGAGCAAGTTCAGAGAAGAGCGACCAGAATGGTGACCGGTCTGCAAACCATGTCCTATGAGGAACGGTTACAGGATTTGGGAATGTTTAGCTTGCAAAAAAGAAGACTGAGAGGAGACTTAATAGCTGTCTACAAATATCTCAAGGGCTGTCACATCGTAGAAGGATCATCTTTATTCTCATTTGCACAAGGAAAGACTAGAAGCAATGGGATGAAACTGAATGGGAGGAGACACAGATTAGATATTAGAAAAAACTTTTTGACAGTTAGGGTGATCAATGAGTGGAACAGGCTGCCACGAGAGGTGGTGAGTTCTCCTTCAATGGACGTCTTCAAACAGAGGCTGACATCTGTCTGAGATGATTTAGTGAATCCTGCTTTGAGCAGGGGGTTGGACCAGATGACCCAGGAGGTCCCTTCCAACTCTACCATTCTATGATTCTATGATTCTATGATTTTGCTTAACAACGGCAGAGACGGTAATCCCGCGGTTTTGGAAACTTAAAAACCCACCTAGTATATTGGATTGGTACAACGAAATGGTGAATTTATGCAGAATGGAAGAACTTTCTGCAGAATGTAATGGAACCAATGATAAATTCAGAAGGGTTTGGAGCGGATGGATTCTGTTTCAGGATTCACATAATTTTCATACTGTTTTAATAGTTTCAACAGATATATTTCATTGTGCTGATAATCAGCTACATGGGCATAAGGACCTCCTCCCCCTCCCATCCCTTGTCCCTATGTCTTTTCTCTCTCTTTTTCTTTCTTCTCTTTATATGATTTCTTCAGACATAATATAGAAGTTACCTCAACATAAGAACCTCTTATTGATGATTATTACATAAACAATATGATGTTCAAGGTATTACGATGTGAATTGATATTGAAAGAGGTGATCTCATTGGAACTATGGACATTTTCCATATTGTTATGTTTTCTTCAAATTCAATATATTTTTTGATTTGCAAAATGTTTAACAATCAATAATTAATGTTTAATTAATGTTTAATAAAACATATTGAACATAAAGGGTAATTTTAACTTTGGAAACAATTCTCTAACCGATGGGGTAGAAGATAACTGTCCAACTAGTGGGACCCCCACTGATCCTGAAAGACAGGGCTCGGAAGTGCCCAGTGTGAATGGAGTCCTGGTCAGTCATGTGCACTGCCGCATCATTAACAGATGACTCCTCCAAGGGAGTGGTAAGGGGCATGAACAACTAAAGCAAAATTAGTTGAACCGTTCATTGCCCCTTGTTTGGGGTGGGGTTATAGTTTATGGGCTGGTGGGGTTTGTGTCACAGTCTGACCCTGATGCAGGGTGTGTGCAGAGTAGGATGTCAGTCAAGCAGGAGGGAGTGATTACAGCGACCTCACTGTGTAGTGAGCACTGACTATTCTTTACCCCAATGACTGGAAGCAGAAGCTGCAGGGAGAATATAACGTCATTTTCTGCCTGTAGCTGCACTTCCAATTAGACTGCAGCACATGTGTAAATTGTTATTTTCTTGCAGATTCAAATAATAGCAGCAGGTAAATACTATTTTATATAATCGTTTTATCTGTATCTCTGTGTTTTGAGAAGAAAATAAATAATGATTTTTATTGTATTAATTATTCCATTTATAATGAAAAAGTATAAATGAGGGTGTAAGTAAAAGTTCTTTCAATAAAACACAAGTGCCTGAATATTAACTGTAGAGAAATCAAATAATGTCTCCTCCCATGTGGACATTCACACCAGTGTATTGTCCGAGTGCTATGGCCTATGGCTGTGCAAAAGAATCGGTATCCCATACTGATCATCTGTTTTGCATCTAATTTATAGACACGTTGGTCTTGTAAACTTTTTTAACTGGTGATTTATAAAACAGATGCCATACAGATGTATAAAAGGACGTACAGAAAATATACGGATAACATACAGATGACAATAGCGATGAAAAATCATTCTTTTTTAATGGATGAAAATCGGAAGATGTTTCATGCACTTGTGTGAACTTAGCCTATGATCCATCCAGTGATTCCAGAACAACATTCAGAAAACATTAATTATTTTCCTGGGACTTTGGGTGTTATCAATAACTCTGCTCTGGGAATCTGTATGTAATATAAAAAAACTTTTTCAGATAGTTAACATTAAAATTCTCCAATGTGCTCGGCCAGCAGAATCCTATGGCCCTTAATAATGATTAGGTACAGTGACGTACCGTCCTATGTAATGGACACGGACTATTTCTTGAACATTTTGGAAGACTTCACTTGGCAACCCGCTTTCCTTTTGGCTTCCATTGATATTAAAGTCTGTACACCAGGATTCCCCAGGACGGGGGTCTCCATGCGGTCCAAGACATTCTGATTAACCCAAATACAAATGAACAATTCATTGTATTTATGAGCGAAGCATTACACTTCATACTTACTGATAATGCTATTAAATTCAATAATAAATGGCATCATCAGGAGGAAAATTCCGCACCAAACGGAAATTACAGATGGGGCAATTGCACAATATGTGATTATAATGCGAAAACTAACTACATCAGACTGTGAAACATAACGCATCAGGGTAATGAGTTTATTCCATGCCAATAAACATCATAGTCTATGTCCTGCTCTGTGAATGAGGAGCGTTTTATATAGGAAGAACAATACGTAACCTACAGGTCTAAACAAAAGGAACATTTTAAATCAATTAATACAGGAGCTTTTTCTCCTCATTTAATCAAACATATAAATAAAAACCAAGAAGGGAAAATTAATATATTACAGTTTGCAGGTTTAGAAAAGGTCCCACCACCACTTGGGGGGGTGACAGACATAAGATCCTATTAAGAAAAGAAGCATAATGGATCCTCCATACTAACACATTAGGACCTCTGGGGTTAAATGCTAAATTTGACATGAGAGTGTTCTTCTAATTCATATTTTGTCCACTTGACCTTCCTCTATCGAATGCAGCAGAGTAAGTTTCTACCATGACACTTTGTAGCAGGGCGTATATAAGGCATACACTGATGTCATGATAGACTCGGGCCAGATGAAGCGTTAGTCACAGTGCGAAACGGCCGATACCTTTTAATGTTGCCTGTGTGCACATCCCATCCAGCGCTGCACAGAAATAAAGTATATGGGCATTTTACTTCCAGGGTGACTGACATGCTTTTGTCTTTTCTTTGAAGATCCTGTATGTGGACTACACCTTTCAGAGGGTCCAGCACTGACCTTGTGGTCGTATGTCCTGGGAGATCCATTATATACATGACATGGCTGCTCTTCCAGTGCAGCCAAGTGATCCATAGTGCTGGCCCATTTCTTTTTACTTGTTTCCTCGCAGTAATAATACAGTAACATTACATCCATAGAGAGATAAAGCCATGAAACTACGTCATCCTGTGGCTACTGCAGGGTATTACATCACTGTGGACAAAACACCACAGTATAAAACCCACTGGAGAATGTAGAGATTTATATACTCTTGTATGTAGATGAAATGTCAGTGTGGCCTCTACACAACACAGGGCTGTGGATAGCGGCAGTAGGAGGCAGAATGTGAAATATAAGGATTATTTCCTATTTTCATTCATGTACATCACTGCAGATATACACCCATCAGCCATAACATGAACACCACCTGCCTAATATTTTGGGTACTTTGGAGACCTCAGTGATGTTTGCCGTGTAGCAGGGGGCATTCTCCTAATGAAAGGGACCTCTGCCAGTAGGGAACATGGCTGTCATGAAGGGAGATACTTGGTTTTAGATGAGTCCTGGGACGTAATATCAGGTTGGTAAATTCACCTTAGTTTAGTGAACAGGACGGTGAGGGGAGGACACAGAAACATTCACCTCGTGGCCAATATGGGCCTGAAAGCACCGGGATTTACTTGTCTTGACCTGTGTTGTGGTGTCATATACTGGAGCACAGAACTATTTCTCTTATACTTATTTATTTGGGAAATCACTGTTCCTCTTCCATCTGCAAACTTTACGTGTACCCTAATGTCACAATTGATTATTTCTGCTGCTATATTTAGGCGATTTGGTGTCCTCCTTACTATATTCTGTAACACTGCTGTGTTCCTCCATCTCTGATTGTTATTTTAATATGTCTTTGTGCATATGTTGTTTTTAATCTTTTCATGTCCAGCAATTTTGTATATTTAATAAAGATACATTTATTTATTAGACTTTATGTTTGTTGGTGCATCGGTTCTTGTTTTTTTTTCTAGGTGCTCATAGTCTTTTCATAGTTTTTTGGACAGTTAGATGCACAACATTTAGGACCCATCAGTAGAATTTAAAAAAGGTATGTTACACTGCAAAACAAATCTTTTCTCATACTGGGTCATCTGATTATGTCAAACTTAGACCTTCAGCGGTTGATGACATCATCGCTTACGCTTTGACTGATGATGTCACAATGGCGATGATATCACAATACTATGGAATTCTAAAGTTAAGATTCCACTGTCATTTTTTTTACTTTACCTTCAACTGTTGAAGAGTGAGGACGACTTTTGCGTACTTAGCAAATTCTTTTTCATTGATATTAACTTATCATGGGAAGAAAAAGGAAGTGTGGTGAGGAGAATAAGAGGAGCGCTAAAAAGAGATGCATGGAAGAGAGTTTTTCTCAGAGAGGAGAAACTACTCAGGACATTGTACAGGATGTACCTGTTGAGAAGACAGAAGATCCCTGTACAACATCTTTTGGGGATCCTCTACAGAAAAAGACCCTTAGAAAGGGGAAAAAAAGAGGGAACACATCTCCTGAGAAGGCAGATGAAACCCCAAATAAGAGAGGGAGAATGGTGGAATCTGAGAGTGAAAAGGATGATACCTCTGAAATAAGGTTTAGCGGGTCAGCTAAAACCAGGAGCTCTCACAAACATCAAGAGAGAGGTGAAGATCAAAGTTGTAGAGAACAACTTAAGAGAAAGAGGACATCTGACACTGAGACCACTACAAAGAGAAGACGTGAGAATGACAAAGCCATCTACCAAGCTCCAGAAGGTAAAGTCTATAGTCATTAAGTCACAGACCACATCCATGTTTTATATAGTGTTCATTTATTTTACAAAATGTAACCTAATGACATAATCGTATCCCGTACATCTTACCATGTACATCAGAGCTCTCCACCTTCTATACTTGGGGATCTCCGGCCAGAACATGGTGGTATCCAGCTTCATCATGTTCAAAGTTCATGACTGGGTTAATATAATTGTCAATTTATTGTAGCATTATATGCGAGTGCGACAGTAAGATTAATTGTTAGTTCTTCTGTTTTTCTTTCTAGGAGTAATTGGTGTGCAGACCACCAGCGTTTCAGACCCAGTGACTGCCCGTATTTCCCTGGAGAGTTTCACCTGTACCAGGATGCTTGGAGAGGGCAGCTTTGGCAAGGTGATGCTGGCCACACATAAAACCAGCGGACATCAGCTGGCGATCAAGATGGTCAAGAAGAGGGAATTGGTGGAGAACGCTAGAGACGAGATCCGCTTAGAGAGAGAGGTCCTGGAAATCACTGGAGAGAGCAGTTTCTTCACACACGCCTATGGCACCTTCCAGACAAAGGTAAGAGACTCCTTTCCTGCTAGAAATTCCCCCTTCCCCCCCATCATGTCCAGTTTCTTCCATTAAGAGTGTAAATCCTATCTTTGTCAGTGCAAATGAAAAGATCTGCTGTGTGCCCTTGCCGCCATTACTGATGACTATCGTTAGTGGATTTTGATTGAGTCTAGAACCTATACGCCTCCAGAGTTTGCAGATCATGGGGAGATTTTTTCCTGGACATGCATTATAGTTCCCAGAACCATGGTAAATGGTATCAGGATGGATAAAATCCACATTATTTACCATCATCTTCCCTCCTTTCACACAGGACTATGCATTTTATGCCATGGAATATCTGAGTGGTGGCGACTTGACTGCATTTATCAATTCCAGAGCCCCCCTGGATGTCTGCACGACCAGGTAAGAGAACAGCAGCTCTGTGATATCTATGGAAGCTGTCTCCCATCATAGTTATTGGTGGTTCAGAAGAACAATTAAAGCTGATAGGATTTTTTTTCTTCCTTCTCAGGTTCCTTGCAGCAGAAATCTTGAGTGGACTAGAGTTTCTCCACAGCCGGGGGATTATTCACCGGTAATAAGTCTTTTATTTTTTATACATAGGAGAAGGTTTACTTTGTAAAATACTGAAACGTGCCAGAACTAAGTAATCCGATCAATAGGTGGCGTAACGTCAGACAAAAGTCACTAAAGATGCTCCAAATTTACTGTGATGAAATTTGGTGTGTTTTCAGACAGTCTGGTATACGTCTACACAAGACGGGATTAGTAACTCTGCCCCCCCAGTGTTTAGTGAGTGGTCCTGCGCAGCCGCCCCCACAGCAACCCAAGCACTACAACTGATCCACGTCTGATTCACAGAACTATTTTTCTTTCTTTTTTCAGGGATTTAAAACCAGACAACATCCTTCTGGACAGCGATGGACACGCTAGGATCGCTGATTTCGGCCTTGCTGCCATGAATGTATTTGGCTCTCAGAAGATCAGTGACTTTGCCGGCACTCCCGGCTATATGGCTCCTGAGGTGACTATGTGACTACTGATGTCTCATATCTTATTATCCCCCTGTGATCTTCACTTACTGTGGAGATTGTGCAATCACAGACCCACCATCACAGCGGCCCTCATTTACTAACGCTGTCTAATAAATGGACAGTGTAAGGGCCCCCATACATATAAGGCTAAAGACAGCCGAACCTGCCAATATCAGAGGGTTCAGCCAACAGTCTAATGTGTATGAGGACCTCTCAAGTCTTCATCCGGGAGGAGAAAAACACGGCACATCGGATTTCCAATGAACGATCTTTTGTTCTTTGGAGGAGTCTAGCAGCTTCTCTCTCATAGAGAACAAAGGAGCTCTCGCCCGAGCCGTGCATTCCTGTTTATGGGGGAGGTAGCTAACAACGATCTTTTGGCCAACATCTATCTAATGTATATGGGGGCTTAGGAGTGGAGGAACACTACCGGTAAACCTGGCCATGGTTGTTTTGTCTCCCAGGATGGAAAATGTACTAACTTATCCTTTTAATCTGATCTTTCCACAGATGCATCGTCAGCAGCCCTTTGATTACACGGTCGACCTGTTCTCTTTTGGGATCACAATTTTCCAAATGGCCACAGGATCTTACCCGTTCTATACTGGTCGGAATCGACTAAGGATTAAGCGTTCAGTGCAGCATGATAAACCTCGCTATCCGAACACCATGGATTCTAACATCAGGGACATCATAGAGAGAGTGAGTAATTAGACCCTTATATCTGGAGATATAGAACAGATAAGACTGTCATGAGTCGTGATAACACGCTGAACATTTCATCACCGTTGTGTTGGGTATTTCAGCTTTATCCAATACAAGTGATTGGGACAACACTGCAGCCCCCGGCACAGCCCCTCCTATATGTACAGCGTTGTTATGTACAGTCTTATTCATACTATAAAGAGGCTGCGGCGCTCACCAAAACCTGTTCAAACAGCTAATTATCATGATCATTGGGAATCGGCCCCCGTCTGATCTACTACAGATGGCCTATCCTGCCCTATCTTAACCTGTCCTATCGTATCCCATCCTGTCCTATCCTATCCTGTCCTATCGTATCCCATCCTGTCCTATCCTGTCCTATCGTATCCCATCCTGTCCTATCCTATCCTGTCCTATCGTATCCCATCCTGTCCTATCCTGTCCTATCGTATCCCATCCTGTCCTATTCTGTACTGTCCTACCCTGTCCTATCCTGTACTATCCTGTCTTATCCTATTTCTTTCTAGCAATGGTTGTTATAATAAATTCATCTTTCTATAAGAAAATGAGAATACATTTGTGACACTGATGTTTTTCTGCGATTATTCATATTATTACTTGTGATATAATAATGGTTCTTATATATTTGCAGCTCTTGTGTAAATCACCAGAGAAGAGACAGGTTGCTTGCAGCAATTTAAAAGGACATCCATTCTTCTCGCCCATAAACTGGGAGGAATTGGAGGCGGGAAGGTTACGTCCACCATTTACAATGACACCTGTAAGTACACAGCATTATTTTATTATAATGTCACCTCCTCGTCTGTATAATGTGACAATATGTGTAAGAAATACTCAAATAATGAGTAATAATCATACATAGTGTAGGCCAGAATGTGTTTATCCTCCCCTGCTGGTAAATGTGTGGAATTACAGCATGGGGCAGGATGGGCAGGCCTTTACATGTTTCTCAAAAGTGTAATTATTGTCCCCAATTCTTCAGAAGGCCACTTAGTTAATAACTTGGATCCATTAGGCTGCGTTCACACTGTGCATTTTTTTGGTGAAAGCGCCATAATGCTCTTGCCATTTGTTTTGGAAAACCACAACAAAAGTATGCATTTTTGTCGATACTGCGGCAAAAGAAACCAATGTGGTTGTAACGTGTGAGCGCAGCCTAGTGGTGCAGTTGTAGCCGATGTGCATACCGCAGATTGCCAGGCACCACCAGTAGTTGACTTGTTCTCAAGCTAAAAGTACTGGTGGATGGTGGTGATTAGGGGTAATCTGCACACGGTTACCACGGCTCATCCACAATCTGTACAGGTGCCCTATGGAGGGGACTGATATAATGAAATACCTAATGAATTAACCAGACTGATTTGTCTTTCTTCTATAGATCCCAGTGATGCAAACGAGCAAACAAATTGAACTGCAGCAAGTGATGTCCAGCACTGAAGCTCGGAAACCACCTATAACCCCGGAGGACCAGCGGCTGTTCTGTGGCTTCTCCTATATCAGCGACAGGTGGAAGAACATTCAAAGCCGCAGCAATAACAGCAATGGAAATGTAAAGCAGTTCCCTCCCCCCAATACCTGACTACTGGGTCAGGGAGGCGTGGACCTGGGTGTGGTCTGAAGAAACAGGCGGGGTCTGTTTGAATCCCACCCCTGAACTTTACCATTGGTCTCTTGTCCAGAGTTCTTCCATCTACTCTGTTACATATCAGAGACCATGACCTCCTGCATTCTCTATTGCTGCCCCATACCTCATCTGGTGGCATGCTTCTTGGAGATGTAGGACCATCATACTACAGGATGGCACGGTGGCGCAGTGATTAGCGCTGTTGGCGAGCAGCACGGTGGTCCTGGGTGTAAATCTGGGACACCATCTGCAATGAGTTTGTATGTTCTCCCCGTGTCTGTGTGGGTTTCCTCCGGGTACTCCGGTTTCCTCCCACAACTCAAAACATACTGATAAAAGAAAAAAATAAAATTATTAATTATTGACCATCATCATCATGTATCTCGTGTATTTCTGTATTTATTACCAGTAAGTGATATATAGAAAGGTGGTAACACTGCACATTCTGTCATGACTTTCATATCCTATTACTTATAATGTCTACAGTGACATAAAACATTAATTTCTCAATAAGTAAGTTTTGAGCCTCTAGTAGTCTGCACAGTTACAATGTAACACGTAAAGTCACCGGCTCCTTCATACAGCCCTCCCTATACGTTGTTATTGCTTCCTCCTGAGAATGAGGTTGTGTTGTTACTAGAACTCTGGGTTTTCTGATCCTACATGTGTTATGGGAATCTTAGCTGTATACAGTGGAGGAAATAAGTATTTGATCCCTTGCTGTTTTTGTAAATTTGCCCGCTGACAAAAACATGAACAGTCTATTATTTTAAGTGTAGGTTCATTTTATCATTGAGAGATAGAATATCACAAAAAAAAAAATCAAGAAAATCACATTGTATAAATTAGATAAATTTATTTGCATTTTGCAGTGAGAAATAAGTATTTGCTCCCTCTAGCAAACAACACTTAATAGTTGGTGGCAAAACCCTTGTTGGCAAGCACAGCAGTCATACGTTTTTTGTAGTTGATGATGAGGTTTGCGCACATGTCAGGAGGAATTTTGGTCCACTTCTCTTTGCAGCTGTCGTTTGGCAACTTGGAGCTTCAACTTCCTCCATAACTTTTCTATGGGATTAAGGTCTGGAGACTGGCTAGGCCACTCCATGACCTTACTGTGCTTCTTTTTGAGCCACTCCTTTGTTGCCTTGGCTGTATGTTTTGGGTCATTGTCTTGCGGGAAGATCCAGCCACGACCCATCTTCAATGCTCTTACTGAGGGAAAGAGGTTGTTGGTAGTGATGAGCGAGCACTAAAATGCTCGGGTACTCGTTGCTCGGGTCGAGCAAATTGGAATACTCCGGTGCTCGACCCGAGCAACGAGCCCAATGTAAGTCTATGGGAAACTCGAGCATTGTATCTGGCCATGTGGTGTGTGACACATCATCAGACACATGCATACAGTGCTGAAAAGACATGGGAACAGCATGGGGAAGACCTCTGTAAGCATCTCTGACTCCCAGGTCACTGCCTAAAATTGTGCCCATCATAAGTGATCCTTGGCGCATGCGAAGATGCCTCCCACCATACACCTGTCGTTGCAGACTTGCAACAATCACCATCCATGTCCTTGTCCCACTGCAGCTTTCAGTTGCCCCTACCCCATTCATTGGAATGCAAGCGCAAGTATGCAGGCAGCCAGCCACCTACCCACCCACAGGCTGCAATACTAAACTGCCAAATTTTTGAGAGCTGCTTGCACTTGAAATGTGGCGTTTTGGATGTTATGATCTGCAAAATGTACTACGGAAAGATAGGGGAAAGCTGTCCCTACAGTAAGACTAAGCTGAATCCCTATGATGTTGCGGGCTGCCTGTTCCTAGTGAACAGACCCGCCTTAGTCCTCGGCTAGTCTGAACGAAGACGTATAGAATTAAGGGAGGGGGTCCATAAAAGAACTAAGGACTGGGACAAAAATGGGACACCTTCTAAACAGAAGTTGTTGCAGAACACAAAAAGACAAACTGAAAAAAGTACTAGAGGTCCCAGAGGACCAAGCGAACTTGACAGAGAAAGGCACAGAAGCACCAGGCTAGAGAAACAGTAAAACACTGAAGTCCAGCACAGCCAGAAGGGCGGAGCTGGAATATAAAGGCAGATGGTCACGTGACCGCAAACCACAAGATAGAAAAAACAAACAGGAGGGTTCTAACAGTCGAGGCGGAAGCTTTTCATAACCTCATGCCGGCGGCGGCCGGGTGTCCATACTCTGTCCCCAACCGCCACTGTTTCTCCCGGTGTCGCCTCCGCCTTCCACAAGCACGGGTCCCACAACATAACCCGTGCCCTCCCCAGTGCACTTACTGGGAAGGACCGCCTAACCACAAACACGTGGACAGGTGAATGTGGCCAGGGACGGTACGGAGCCAGTCCACAACTTTTTTTGCTGCCAGTTGTATTTAGCTCGGTAAAAGGACTGGCATAGAGGGAAACCCTATCTAGACTGCATGTCATTTCTCCCAGGAAGTCCTGTAAAGCTGCTTGCACTTGAAATGTGGCCTTTTAGGCTCGTGGAGGCAGAAGCTTTTCACAACCACATGCCTCATGTCTCGTGTCCATACTCGGTTCCCAGCCGTCACTATTTCTCCCGGTGTTGTTTCCATCTTCTACAAGCGCGGGTCCCTGAACATTACTGCTGGTACTTTTCTGTGGGAATTTGCTTGCCTCCTACCAGCCTGGAATATTTCCAGCAAACTATGGTACGACGCCATGGTATTAGCACTGCCCCCAGTACCAGTAGCGAAGCCATCCCCAATTTCCTTCTCAGGAATTTTATTTGGTAGACTGAGTGGCTGCCCAAATACATTTTCTCACAAAGGAGCTGAAGATAGAGTGGCAGCAGGTGCAAGTTTCTCCAGCCTGTTAGATATTAGAGGGTGAACGGCAGCACATTGGATCAGTGGTTAGAACTGAAGACTTGCAGCGCTGGGATCCTGGGTTCAAATCCCAGCAAGGACAACATCTGCAAGGACTTTTTTTTTTTTCCCGTGTTTGTGTGGGTTTCCACCTCAGTAAAAAAGCAGCCATAGAGTGTCCGGAAACCTTTCCACACACTTTTCTTAGCCAGGACTGCTTCTCGGCAGGATTGGACGGTCCCACCAGAGAATCCTCTGGTGTGCCTTGGCTTCTACCTCAGGAGAGTTCATGATAGAGCTAACTTTGCAGCTGCTATGGGGCTCTTGAGCAGGGGAGAAAGGTTAGCCCTCAGAATCAAATCCTCTGGTGGGCACAATGTTTTTCAGTCTGAAACAGCTTCTCAGTGGGAGTTGTATTTCACCACAGCCATATTCTTTAGCTCGGTGAAAGGACTGGCATAGAGGGAAACCGTATCTACCCCAGCTGTCATTTCTCCGTCGCCAGCTTCCGCCCATTGTCACACACGACCATGCCTGGCTGTATGTTCAGCAGTGAGAGCCACAGATCAGGCTGCTGTGTTACAGCTTTCAACAACTCTGCAGCGCTGGGCGGTTTGTCAATTAAGCATTAAGCATGTTATCTTCAGCACAGCTTGTTGCCGCTTGGCCAAGGCAGTGCTGCAGTGCTGTCAGCTTGTGGCTGATGTGGTCATTTCGGAGATGGAGGAGGAGGTGCATGAGCTGAACAATGTGATTACATTGTTGTTAAATTGGTGACGTAGTTTTTTATACTAAAGAAAGATCCTATTGTTTTGGGTTTTTTTTAAGTTTATTTTTTTAAGACAAATGCATTCACCGGGAAATGTAATTTTAACATTATACAACCTTAGCTGGCAATGTGGTGTGTGACACATCATCAGACACTTCCTGTTTTATTTATGATGGAGGGACTCCGAAAGTCATAAAGCCTATTTTAATAGGGACATCAGACGGCCCTTACTATTCTTAAAAGGCCAGCAGTCGGCCCTCGCTATTGTGAGGGAGCCATCAGCTGGCTATGCTTTGTTGTTCCCATTATTAACAAGTGGGTCTCCTATACTGTTATTGCGTATCCAGTGACTGCAAGGGCTGCCAAAAATTTGGACGCAACCCAATACCCCTTTGAAGAGACATAGAGGAGGGTCTCAGTAAAAAGAAATTTCCCATTATAAAGGAGCGGGTCTTCTATAGTGGTAATGCCCATGCTGTGACTGCAAGGGCTGGCAAAATTTGTGAAAAACCCCACTAAGAATTTAAAGACACACAGAGCAGGGCCACAGTAACAAGGTATGACATGTTCCTATTAGAAAGGAGACGGTCTGCTATACAGTTATTAGGTATGCAGTGAGTCCTACGGCTGACCAATTTTTGGAAAAACCCCACTAAGAATTTAAAGACACACAGAGCAGGGCCACAGTAACGACAAATTCCCATTAGAAAGGAGAGAGTCTCCCATAGTGTTGAATGCAAGGGCTGCCAAAAATTTGGAGGCACTTCAATGCCCCTTGGAAGAGACGTGGAGGAGGGCCTCATAAAAAAATGTTCCCATTAGAAAGGAGCGGGCCTCCTATACTTGTAATGCCCATGCACTAAGTGTACGGGCTGACAAACATTTACCCCTGGGGGGTATACATGAACATACTGTATAAAAATGTATTTTTACGGGCATCATAAACACCCTTTAAAAAAATTAGGTGGGTGTTGCATCACGGACCACGGTCACCCTGGTGATATGATGGTGGAGGATGAGGACAAGGAGGAGGACAAGAGCAAATAGCCAAAATCAGGAACCGTATACCCATGTGTGGGTGTGAATGGGAATATACCTCTCAAGAAAAGACACTGGATTGGAGTTTATGTTACGCTGCTATCATTCAGTGGTGTTGAGAAGTCTGGCCCAATCCAGGCCTTGTTCATTTTTATAAGAGTCAGCCTTTCAGCATTTTTAGTTGACAGGCGGATGCGCTCATCAGTTATAATTCCACCAGCGGCACTAAGAACCCGCTCTGATAAAACGCTGGTGGCAGGGCAGGCCAGGACCTCCAAGGCATAGAGAGCCAGTTCATTCCACGTATCCAACTTGGATACCCAATAATTATAAGGCACAGCGGAATCACGGAGGACGTTGGTACGGTCGGCAAGGTCCTCCCTCAGCATCTTCCCAAACTTTGCACTCCTTGTGAGAGTACCCCGTGCCTCAGGGCCTGTCCGATGGGAGGGTCTGAGAAAAGTCTTCCAGAACTTTGACAGTGTTCCCCTGCCTCTGCTGGATTGAAGTTGTGTCTCTCCCGCCTGTACTCCTTGGTTGTCCAACGAAGTGTGCCCTCTGCCGCCAGCGTTTTCAGATGGGAATTTTTTTAATAGTTCCGCAACAAGGGCCTTCTGGTACAGCCCCATTTTTGTAGACCTAGACCTATCCGCCTCAGGAATAAGACATATAAAGTTCTCCTTGTAGCGTGGGTCTAGAAGTGTAACCAACCAGTAATGGCTGTCACCTAAAATTTTGAGAACGCGAGGTTCATGGGAAAGGCAGCGTAACATAAACTTGGCCATGCGTGCCAGACTGACCATGCTCTCCTCCTCCTCCTCCTCTCTGTCCTCTGGCCATCCACGCTGAACAGACGGTATGACAGCTGTGCAGGTAGTACCGTCTATAGTGCATGAAACTAGCTCCTGTCCTTCCTCCTCCTCCTCTTCCTCATTGTCACCCAATCCACGTTGGGATGAGATGAGGCTTGGCTGTCTGTAATCACCCTGTATGGTTTCTTGCTCCATCTTATCGTGCTCCGCCTGCAATGCATCCACTTTGATTGTGAGCAAAGAGCCTTTCAGAAGACAGAGAAGCGGGATGGTGACGCTAATTATGGCGCCATCGCCGCTCACCATCTTGGTGGAGTCCTCAAAGTTTTGAAGGATGGCAAGCGTTTTCTGTCAGCCATATGCTTATACCTGACTCCCATGGTCTTTAAATTACACAGAACACCCTGCCACACCGAGGAGAGCGACGAAGCAAACCGTTCCTCCTCAGGAACTCCTGAATCTCTTCCCCCACTGAAGGTACCAAACTTTGGATGATAACCATATGCACTGAAGAACGGTGACCTGCCAGTGGATTCTTGCCGATGATTAATCATACATAATGTAGGCCAGAATGTGTTTATCCTCCGCTGCTGGTAAATTCTGCCAGCGGTAAGTAGGATGCCCAAACCTCCTGATTGAAACACCTGAGGTATGTCTCCAAGTTACCGCTCAGGGATCCATACTGCTGCGAGAGATGTGAGCATATCGTGCACTTGGAAGCCCAAATCCTGGATCTAAGTGCTCAGATAGCGGTACTGAGGAGCATCGACAACATGGAACGGAGTTTGCTGCTCACCGAGCAGACACTCAATGGGTCAACACTGGGGGTGGAGCTTAGTGGGGAAGCGCAGGCTGAACAGGCAGGGAGCTGGGTAACAGTTAGAAGGGATAGAGGGAAGAAGTATAGGAAGGCTGGTTCAGAACCGGCATTATTGGAGCACGACAGATCCTCTGACCGCCGGGGGAGTGTATGCTCCAGTAATGAGGGGGAGGGGGGAAGTGTAGGGCAGGCTAGACAGGTCCTGGTAGTGGGTGACTCTATTATTAGGGGGACAGACAGGGCAATCTGTCACAAAGACCGGGATCGCCGAACGGTGTGCTGCCTCCCTGGCGCTCGAGTCCGGCACATCGCGGATCGGGTTGACAGGTTACTGGGTGGGGCTGGCGAAGACCCTGCGGTCATGGTCCACATTGGCACCAATGACAAAGTGAGTGGTAGATGGAGGGTCCTTAATGATTTCAGGGATCTAGGTAGGAAGCTTAGGGCAAGGACCTCCAAGGTAGTTTTCTCAGAAATACTACCAATCCCGCGAGCCACACAGGAGCGCCAACGGGAGGTTAGGGAGGTGAATAAGTGGCTAAAGAGTTGGTGCAAGGCAGAAGGGTTTGGGTTCATGGAGAACTGGGCCGACTTCGCTGTCGGCTACAGGCTCTACCGTAGGGACGGGCTGCACCTCAATGGGGAGGGTGCAGCGGTGCTGGGGAAGAAGATGGCTAATAGGTTGGAGGAGTTTTTAAACTAGAGACGGGGGGGGAAACCAAGGAAATAGGTGGGATGTGAGGCAAGCAAGGGGGAAGGGGAGAAGTGAATATAATGAGGGTGGAGAGGGGGGTGGGGATAGTACAGTTAGATCGTTAGAGAAGAATAGGATGCTAAATAACCCCAAAGTTTTATCTTGCATGCTGACCAACGCAAGAAGCCTGACCAATAAGGCGGATGAGCTGCGGGCGCTTATATCGGAGGAGAGGTATGACATCGTAGGTATAACAGAGACTTGGCTAGACGATAGCTACGACTGGGCGGTAAATTTAACAGATTATAGTTTATTTAGAAGGGACCGGAAACAGGGGAAGGGCGGAGGAGTCTGCTTATATGTAAAGTCACGTCTAAAGCCCAGACTAAGGGAAGATATAGGAGAGGGAGAAGAGGGGGTCGAGTCCATGTGGGTAGAGATAGAGGGGGCAAAAAATAATAATAAAATATTACTGGGGGTCTGCTATAAGCCACCCAATATAACAGAGGAGAATGAGAAACTGCTATTAGGACAAATAGACAAAGTAGCAAAACATAATGAGGTGATTGTAATGGGGGATTTCAACTACCCGGATATTGACTGGGAAACAGAAACCTGTAGATCGCAGAAAGGAAAAAGGTTCTTGACAAATATCAAGGATAATTATCTCTCCCAACTAGCGCAGGAACCAACGAGAGGGAAGGCCGTGTTGGACTTAATATTGACTAATAGGCCTGATAGAATAACTGAGGTACAGATAGGGGGGCACCTAGGTAATAGCGATCATAATATTATCGACTTCAAAATGCCCTTCAGTAGGGTTATCAATAAGGGAACAACTAAAACATTAAACTTTAGGAGGGCGAAGTTTGATCAGCTGAAAGAAAACCTTCAACTTATAGACTGGGACAAAGTACTTAATCAATGGAATACGAATAGTAAATGGGAAACCTTCAAAAGAATTCTGAATACTCAGTGCGAGAGGTATATACCGTATGGGAATAAAAGGGCCAGAAATAAGAGGAAACCAATATGGTTGAATAAGAACGTAAAAGGGGCGTTAAATAGCAAAAAAGAGGCATTCAAGAGATTAAAACAGGAAAACAGTAAGGAGGCACTAATGTGTTACAAGGAAAAAACGAGAACCTGTAAAAAACAAATAAAAATAGCGAAGGAGGAAACAGAGAGACGTATTGCTAGGGAAAGTAGATCAAATCCCACACTGTTCTTTACGTATATAAATAGTAAAAGGATTAAATCGAATAATATTGGACCGATAAAAAGTGATGAAGGCAAAATCATAGAGAAAGATGAGGATAAAGCTAATCTATTAAATAAATTTTTTTCGTCAACTTTCACAAAGGAAAAAGAACTAACAGGCGAAATGAGAAGTGACAAACTTAATCCTCCACTAAGTATGACAAATCTAACCCAAGCTGGGGTACAGAAACGCCTCAGTAACATTAAAATAACCAAATCACCAGGACCTGATGGCATACACCCACGGGTACTAAGGGAACTAAGTAATGTGATAGACAGACCGTTATATCTTATATTTAAGGACTCTGTTGAGACTGGGTCTGTGCCACTTGATTGGCGACAGGCGAATGTAGTGCCAATATTCAAAAAGGGAGCGAAAAGTGACGCCGGAAATTATCGGCCGGTGAGTCTGACGTCCGTTGTGGGCAAAATTTTTGAAAGCTTCATTAAAGAGGCAATTACGGAGCATCTTGATGCTAATAATCTTTTAATCCCGAACCAACATGGATTCATGAGGAATCGCTCCTGCCAAACAAACCTGATTGACTTCTACGAGGAGGTGAGCTCTCGAGTAGGTCAGGGGGAACCAGTGGATGTCGTGTATCTCGACTTCTCAAAAGCGTTCGATAGCGTGCCACATAATAGGTTGGTATACAAAATGAGAATGATGGGGCTGGGGGAAAATGTCTGCAAGTGGGTAGCTAACTGGCTAAAGGATAGAAGGCAGAGGGTGGTTATAAATGGAATATACTCAGATTGGGTAAGCGTCACTAGTGGGGTACCACAGGGGTCTGTACTAGGCCCGATGTTATTTAATATCTTTATTAACGACATAGTCAACGGGATAAATAGTAAAATATCAATATTTGCAGATGACACAAAGTTATGTAAAACAATTAATACAAAAGAGGACAGTGCAGACCTACAGAGGGATTTGGATAAGCTGGGTAGGTGGAGCATTAAATGGCAAATGAGGTTTAACGAGGAGAAATGTAAGGTCATACATATGGGAAGGGAAAATGGAAGTCACCAGTACTCACTGAATGGGAAATCATTGGGGAATTCAGAGATGGAGAAGGACTTGGGCATCTTGATTGATAGCAAACTAAATTGGAGTGCCCAAAGTCAGGCCGCTGCTGTAAGGGCAAACAGGGTAATGGGATGTATCAGAAGAGGTATAGCTGCAAAGATGAGAACATTGTTCTTCCACTGTACAAAGCACTGGTCAGACCACACTTGGAATACTGTGCTCAGTTATGGGCCCCAATATATAGAAAGGATATAAATGAGCTTGAAAAGGTACAAAGGAGGGCAACAAAATTAATAAAGGGAATGGAGGGACTGCAATACCCAGAGAGGTTGGCAAAACTAGGACTATTCAGCCTGGAAAAGAGAAGGTTGAGGGGGGACATAATAAATGTGTACAAATATGTTAGGGGACAGTATAGAGACCTTGGCCGGGATTTGTTCAAAAGGAGGGATATTACGGTAACAAGAGGGCATTCACTAAGACTGGAAGAGAAAAGGTTTCAGCACCAGCATAGGAAGGGGTTCTTTACGGTAAGAGCAGTGAGAATATGGAATTCACTGAGTGAGGAGACGGTAATGTCGGATTCACTAAACCAGTTCAATCGGGGACTGGATGCATTTCTAGATACCAGGCAGATTTCTGCATATATTTAAAAATAGAATAAAATAGTAGGTTGATACAGGGATTTATTCTGACTGCTGGTTTCAGAGTCGGGAGGGAATTTTTCCTCAGGTGAAGATTGGCTAAATCATTTGGGGTTTTTGCCCTCCTCTGGATCAACTTTAGCAATTACAGAACTAACAGGTCGAACTTGATGGACGCAAGTCTTTATTCGGCTTTACTAACTATGTACTATGTACTATGTACTATGTAAGTTCTGATTGACATGCTCGGTCTGACCATTTGACTGAGGGTGGAAGGCAGAGGAAAAGGCAGCTGCATCCCCCAGTCGAGAACAGAATGCCTTCCAGAACTTGGAAGCAAACTGGGTCCCCCGATCAGACGCCACGTAGGAGGGAACCCCGTGAAGCTTCACAATCTCATTTATGAATACCTGAGCAAGTGTCTTGGAACTGGGAAGTGCAGGTAATGCGACGAAGTGAACCATTTTAATGAACCTATCTACTAAGACCAAAACCACCGTTTTGCCTGCAGAAACCGGTAGGTCAGTAATAAAATCCATGGACAAGTGTGTCCATGGCCTACTAAGGATATGTAGCGGAAGAAGAGTACCAGACAGATGGGTATGCGAAACCTTAGAACGCGGGCAGATACTACAAGCAGCTACATGTTCAATTACATCCTGATGCAACACCGGCCACCAAAAACGACGAGACAGGAGGTCCACGGTGGCCTTACCACCTGGATGCCCAGCAAGCACAGAGTTATGATGTTCCTTGAATACCTTGCCGCGCAGATCAGATGGTACAAATACCTTTCCTGAAGGGCAGGAGACAGGGGCGTCCTCCTGAGCCTCCAACACTTCACCCTCCAGTTCAGGATAAAGAGCCGAAATGACTACCACTTTCTGTAATATTGGGGCAGGGTTCTCATGGTGACAACCACCAGGGAAGGTCCGGGACAAAGCATCAGCCTTGACATTTTTGACTCATGGACAAAAAGTAACAAAATTGAACCTAGTAAAAAACAGGGTCCATCTGGCTTGCCTAGGGTTGAGAAGATTAGCTGACTGGGGATAAGACAGGTTCTTATGGTCAGTAATAACAGTAGTAGGATGGACAGTCCCCTTCAACCAATATTGCCATTCCTCGAACGCCTATTTGATCACCAAAAGTTCCCTATTACCCACATCATAATTTCTCTCAGCCGAAGACAATTTTTAGAAAAGAAGGCGCATGGACGCCATTTACCATGGGACGAACCCTGAGATAACACAGCCCCAACCCCGACATCCGTAGCATCGACCTCCACAATAAAGGATTGAGAAACATCGGGTTGACTGAGTATAGGTGCAGTGGCAAAATTATTCTTTAAGGAAGAAAAAGCCTGGAGGGAAGCATCCGACCATTTAGAAAAATCCAACCCCTTCTTAGTCATGTCAGTAAAGGGTTTCACTATAACAGAGTCATTTTGGATGAATTTCCTGTAAAAATTAGTAAAGCTTAGAAAACGTTGTAGAGCCTTCAGGTTCTCGGGACATTCCCAGTCAACAACTGCACGGATCTTCTCCGGATCCATCCGAAAACCTGAAGATGACAACAAGTACCCCAAAAACTGCACCTCCTGAACAGCGAAAACACATTTTCTAGTTTGACATAAAGTTTGTTATCCCTTAATATCTGGAGCACCTGCTTAACATGCCCCCGATGAGTCTCAAAATCAGGTGACTAAACCAAAATATTGTCCAGACAAACCACCACAAACCTCCCCACCAAATGATGGAAAATATCATTTATGAAATGCTATAAATTGTGGATTCAAGAAAGTGCCAATGATTCCTCGCTCCTCCGGGTCAAAGAAGGGATATGATACCCAGTGCTTGGTTAAGAGTCCATTTATTTATAAGCTAAAATCAGACGCGTTTTGTGGACGTCCTGTCCACTTCATCAGTGTATAGCTTGTGTCAGGTATAGTAAGGTGTGGACATATATATACAAAAAATGTGAAAAAAACTGGCGCCAAACCAAAGTGGCCATTAAGGCAGAAAACTACAATCAATAAAAAGGCATCAATTTGAGTATCCATCAATGTATATATGCGTCGGGAATAAAATATTGTCAGCATGATTAAAAAATAATTAAGAACCGATATAGTTCAATGCAAAAAAATAAATATATACATATATATAACTCCAGGAGTGGGAATTTAACCTGTTAAATTGCAATCAACTGGATGGTGTTCAGATCATAATCGTGGTGCAACCCTCTAAGCCATGGGTGCTCATGTATATCAAGACTAATCTTGTTCTGATAGGAAGTAATAAACGAATATTAAAAAATATATCTAACTTACCTGTACATACGAAAAAAATAAAAATGTATGTCAAGATCCAAAAGACAGTGTCTAATAAGAGAATGTGTCTTATGGACGATACGTATTAAGAGATGTACCAGTCACCCTTGTCGGTATTATACAGCCCAAATGCATGAAATGTGTACTCACATACAATCAATTGTTCTCAATTTTTTTTTTCTTACATTTTTAAAAAATTCCTCTTATAATAGAATATGTGATCGTATCTGCAACCAGAATTATTTGCAGAACATGAATGATTTCTTTAGGAGTGTGTGCGTATTACCAGTGTGGTACTAGAGAATAGTCATGCACATTAATGTCCACTAGGTGGCATGATGAGCACTGAAAGTATCCTAGGGAATGCTGCAGACTTCTGGGAACAGAACGCAATGATCATAAGGCTGTGTGCCCACTATGCGTTTTTTAAGCGTTTCCGCAGCGGCAATTCCGACGTCCACAGATGGGGGTTGTGCTCACAGCCCAACACCGTGCAGGACGCTTGGCATTTGCCACAGAACACCCGGATTGGCAAAGTCGCCACTGGCGCCCTGTGCTCTTCACAGATGAAAGCAGGTTCACACTGAGCACATGTGACAGAAGTGACAGAGTCTGGAGACGCCGTGGAGAGCGATCTGCTGCCTGCAACATCCTTCAGCATGACCGGTTTGGCAGTGGGTCAGTAATGGTGTGGGGTGGCATTTCTTTGGAGGGCCGCACAGCCCTCCATGTGCTCGCCAGAGGTAGCCTGACTGCCATTAGGCACCGAGATGAGATCCTCAGACCCCCTGTGAGACCATATGCTGGTGCGGTTGGCCCTGGGTTCCTCCTAATGCAGGACAATGCCAGACCTCATGTGGCTGGAGTGTGTCAGCAGTTCCTGCAAGATGAAGGCATTGAAGCTATGGACTGGCCCGCCCGTTCCCCAGACCTGAATCCGATTGAGCACATCTGGGACATCATGTCTCGCTCCATCCACCAACGTCACGTTGCACCACAGACTGTCCAGGAGTTGGCGGATGCTTTAGTCCAGGTCTGGGAGGAGATCCCACAGGAGACCATCCGCAACCTCATCAGGAGCATGCCCAGGCGTTGTAGGGAGGTCATACAGGCACGTGGAGGCCACACACAATACTGAGCCTCATTTTGACTTGTTTTAAGGACATTACATCAAAGTTGGATCAGCCTGTAGTGTGTTTTTCCACTTTAATTTTAGGGGTGACTCCAAATCCAGGCCTCCATTGGTTAATAAATTTGATTTCCATTGATGATTTTTGTGTGATTTTGTTGTCAGCACATTCAACTTTGTACAGAGCAAAGTATTCACTGAGAATATTTCATTCATTCAGATCTAGGATGTGTTATTTGAGTGTTCCCGTTATTTTTTTGAGCAGTGTATATATGTCCACACCTTGCTATACCTGACACAAGCTATGCATTGATGAAGTGGACAGGACGTCCACGAAACGCGTCTGATTTTAGCTTATAAATAAATGGACTCTTAACCAAGCACTGGGTATTACATTCCTTCATTGACCCGTAGGAGCGCGGAATCATTGCCACTTTCTGACACCCCCTCTCAGAAAAAAACTTCCTCTAAACCAGACAGAAAAGCAGGCAGAATATCCATAGAGACAGTAGCAATGGAAACATTCAGACAGTTCTCATGGCGGTAATCTCCCCATTCAATAATTTTGCCAATCCACCAATGGATTATGTTTAACAAGCCAAGGTATACCCAAAACAATCGGAGTAGGAAGATTGTCCAGAACATAGCAAGCCATGATTTCACAATGAGCTGACCCCACCCTCAGTTTAACATTATGTACAATCTGAGTAAATGCTTTCTGTGCAAGTGGCGCCGAGTCAGGGGCAAAGATGGGAATAGGTTCAGCTAAAGGACAACAAGCAAGACAATGAGTTTTCACAAACTCAGCATCCACCATGCTGACTCCGGCTCCACTGTCAACAAACACAGAATTCTTTTCAGTTTTGCTCTCTAGCACGATCTCTGCTGTCAGGACAAAGCGGGAACAGCAGTTTGGCCACAAATGCACCCATTGTTTATCCAACTCCAGACTACCGAGAGTTAATCGAGTCTCTTTTTGTTTAGGAATTGAAGGACAGGTCCCAACAAAGTGTCCCTTTATCCCACAAAAAAAACATACGCCTTTTTTTTTTGCGAATCTCTGGGGAGATGTATGATGTAGAGACCCCCCCCCCCCTAACTGCATAGGTTCCTCCACCTCCCCCAGTACTGATTCACCCCCAGACCACTCCCTTGGCAAAGGTACACAACTCCGACAAGAAGGCCCTGGAGAAGGAGGTTGCACCCATCTATCCTGAAGGAGCCTACCCAGACGTATGGCCAAAGACACGGCAGCCTCCAAGGACTGAGGGGTATCATATACAGCCAAGGCATCTTTCAACCTATCCGTTAGACCCTCACAAAATTGACTTTTAAGGGCTGAGTCATTCCATTTGGAATCCGTTGCCCATTTACGGAATTCCGAACTGTATTTTTCCACTGACCGAATTCCCTGCTGAAGGCGACGTAGCTTAGACTCAGCCAAGGCGACTTGGTCAGGGACATCATAGATGAGGGCAAGAGCTCAAAAAAACCCTCCACAGATTGGAGACAAACCGAATCCTGCGGTAACAAAAACACCCATGACTGAGGATCGCCCTGCAGTAGAGAGATCACAATGCCAACCCGTTGCTCCTCATTACCGGAGGAGTAGAGACGAAGCTTGAAATACAATTTGCATGCCTCCTTACACACAAAAAACCTGTCCCTACCTCCTGAAAACCTGCCCGGGAGTGCAACCTTGGGTTCAGGCTGGACAGGCCTACCTGCAGAGACCCCCACATTGGCGGCCTGTAACCGCTCATACTGATGAGGTCATTCACCTTCAGAGACAGACAGCGGAACTGCTCTGCGAGCTCTGCAACTGATCCCATACTAAAGGGAGTAAGGGGAAAAAAAGGTGCACACCCAAAAACACACAAAGAGAGAAAAATAAAATCAAAACCTTGTGTCTTTTTTTTTTTCTTCCAAAACGTGCTTGGCCGGTTATAATGTCATACCAGGTGTGAGTGAAACACAGAGGGGAAAGGGAAAGGAAGCCCAGACACTAGGGAAAAGGGGATGAGGAGACATCCTAATCTGGACTAGCGTCACCCTGTCTCCCCCTAACGTCCCTATACAGTCTCCGAAGCTGTCACCGATCATGTGCCTTGCCCTACTATCCCTGGCGTAAGACTATAGCTGGGGTTTGAAGGAGATGAGCACTAGTCAACCTCCACTAGCACTCTAAAGACAAAAGGGGAAGACAACACAGGGAAATAATAACTTAGCTTTAGAAGAACTCCAACAGGGTACACGGCCTCAAGACTCCAAAGAGGACGTGATGCTGCTTCAGCCAAGTTCCAAGTAGGAATGAATATAACCGCCGATGCCCACCTAGACACACCAGGTATATATACACCCAGACTAAAGGGAGGTAGTCGCTGGGTCCTAAACACAGCCTCCTATCTAAGCAGCTGTCTGCATAGCCAAACGTGGAGATCTCCTGCAGACCACTGCAGGGCGACTGTCTGTCACCTCTGACACACCCGTGACATACACTACACATGGCAGCCAATGTGCAGAATACAATGCTATAAAAATGCCTAATTCTGAAAGTCGGAACAGGTTTTTACATACTTAAAGCACCACTCCAGCGTTTTTTTTTATTGCAGCGCTGGAGTGATGCTCCTAATTTAAGGTCCCTGCACTTAATCTTATACTTGCACTCCGCACCGTCTTCACCTTCTAAACACGTCACTCCGGTCAGTCTCCAACAGCTTGTGACCTGCCGGATTGCTCCAGCGTTTGCTGGGCGAGCCAGAGATCACTTTTCAGTGCAACTCTAGACTTACACAGAGAGCTTGTGACCGTAACGATACCTCTGATTTCTGGTCAGTCAGAAGTTGTGATCACACATCAAGAGAATGCCAAGAGTGTGCAAAGCAGTCATCAAAGCAAAAGGTGGCTACTTTGAAGAACCTAGAATATAAGACATATTTTCAGTTGTTTCAAACTTTTTTGCTAAGTATATAATTCCACATGTGTTAATTCATAGTTTTGATGCCTTCAGTGTGAATGTACAATTTTCATAGTCATGAAAATACAGAAAAAACTTTAAATGAGAAGGTGTGTCCAAACTTTTGGTCTGTACTGTATACAGTGTAGTGCTATACACAGGGCAGTGTGTTATATACAGTGTAGTGTTATACACAGGGCAGTGTGTTATATACAGGGTAGTTTTATACACAGGACAGTGTGTTATATACAGTGTAGTGTTATACATAGGGCAGAGTGTTATATACAGTGTAGTGTTATACACAGGGCAGTGTGTTATATACAGTGTAGTGTTATACACAGGGCAGTGTGTTATATACAGTGTAGTGTTATACACAGGGCAGTGTGTTATATACAGTGTAGTGCTATACACAGGGCAGTGTGTTATATACAGTGTAGTGTTATACACAGGGCAGTGTGTTATATACAGTGTAGTGTTATATACAGGGCAGTGTATTATATACAGTGTAGTGCTATACACAGGGCAGTGTGTTATATACAGTGTAGTGTTATACATAGGGCAGTGTGTTAATTACACTATAGTGTTATACACAGGGCAGTGTGTTATATACAGTGTAGTGTTATACATAGGGCAGTGTATTATATACAGTGTAGTGTTATACACAGGACAGTGTGTTATATACAGTGTAGTGTTATACACCAGGGTGTGTGTTATATAGTGTAGTGTTATACACAGGGCAGTGTGTTATATACAGTGTAGTGTTATACACCAGGGTGTGTGTTATATAGTGTAGTGTTATACACAGGGCAGTGTGTTATATACAGTGTAGTGTTATACACAGGGCAGTGTGTTATATACAGTGTAGTGTTATACACAGGGCAGTGTGTTATATACAGTGTAGTGTTATACACAGGACAGTGTGTTATATACAGTGTAGTGTTATACACAGGGCAGTGTGTTATATACAGTGTAGTGTTATACACCAGGGGGTGTGTTATATACAGTGTAGTGTTACACACAGGGCAGTGTGTTATATACAGTGTAGTGTTATACACAGGGCAGTGTGTTATATACAGTGTAGTGTTATACACAGGGCAGTGTGTTATATACAGTGTAGTGTTATACACAGGGCAGTGTGTTATATACAGTGTAGTGTTATACACAGGGCAGTGTATTATATACAATGTAGTGTTATACACAGGGCAGTGTGTTATAAACAGTGTGGTGTTATACATAGGGCAGTGTGTTATATACAGTGTAGTGTTATACACAGGTCAGTGTGTTATATAGAGTGTAGTGTTATACACAGGACAGTGTGTTATATACAGTGTAGTGTTATACACCAGGGTGTGTGTTATATAGTGTAGTGTTATACACAGGGCAGTGTGTTATATACAGTGTAGTGTTATACACAGGGCAGTGTGTTATATACAGTGTAGTGTTATACACAGGGCAGTGTGTTATATACAGTGTAGTGTTATACACAGGACAGTGTGTTCTATACAGTGTAGTGTTATACACAGGGCAGTGTGTTGTATACAGTGTAGTGTTATACACAGGACAGTGTGTTATATACAGTGTAGTGTTATACACAGGGCAGTGTGTTATATACAGTGTAGTGTTATACACCAGGGGGGGTGTTATATACAGTGTAGTGTTACACACAGGGCAGTGTGTTATATACAGTGTAGTGTTATACACAGGGCAGTGTGTTATATACAGTGTAGTGTTATACACAGGGCAGTGTGTTATATACAGTGTAGTGTTATACACAGGGCAGTGTGTTATATACAGTGTAGTGTTATACACAGGGCAGTGTATTATATACAATGTAGTGTTATACACAGGGCAGTGTGTTATAAACAGTGTAGTGTTATACACAGGGCAGTGTGTTATATACAGTGTAGTGTTATACACAGGTCAGTGTGTTATATAGAGTGTAGTGTTATACACAGGACAGTGTGTTATATACAGTGTAGTGTTATACAGAGAGCAGTGTGTTATATAGAGTGTAGTGTTATACACAGGACAGTGTGTTCTATACAGTGTAGTGTTATACACAGGGCAGTGTGTTATATACAGTGTAGTGTTATACACAGGGCAGTGTGTTATATACAGTGTAGTGTTATTCACAGGGCAGTGTGTTATATACAGTGTAGTGTTATACACAGGACAGTGTGTTATATTCAGTGTAGTGTTATTCACAGGGCAGTGTGTTATATACAGTGTAGTGTTATACACAGGACAGTGTGTTCTATACAGTGTAGTGTTATACACAGGGCAGTGTGTTATATACAGTGTAGTGTTATACACAGGGCAGTGTGTTATATACAGTGTAGTGTTATACACAGGGTAGTGTGTTATATACAGTGTAGTGTTATACACAGGGCAGTGTGTTATATACAGTGTAGTGTTATACACAGGGTAGTGTGTTATATACAGTGTAGTGTTATACACAGGACAGTGTGTTCTATACAGTGTAGTGTTATACACAGGGCAGTGTGTTATATACAGTGTAGTGTTATACACAGGGCAGTGTGTTATATACAGTGTAGTGTTATACACAGGGCAGTGTGTTATATTCAGTGTAGTGTTATTCACAGGGCAGTGTGTTATATACAGTGTAGTGTTATACACAGGGCAGTGTGTTATATACAGTGTAGTGTTATACACAGGGCAGTGTGTTCTATACAGTGTAGTGTTATACACAGGGCAGTGTGTTATATACAGTGTAGTGTTATACACAGGGCAGTGTGTTATATACAGTGTAGTGTTATACACAGGGCAGTGTGTTATATACAGTGTAGTGTTATACACAGGGCAGTGTGTTCTATACAGTGTAGTGTTATACACAGGACAGTGTGTTCTATACAGTGCAGTGTTATACACAGGACAGTGTGTTATATACAGTGTAGTGTTATACACAGGACAGTGTGTTCTATACAGTGTAGTGTTATACACAGGGTAGTGTGTTATATACAGTGTAGTGTTATACACAGGACAGTGTGTTATATACAGTGTAGTGTTATACACAGGACAGTGTGTTATATGCAGTGTAGTGTTATACACTGGACAGTGTGTTATATACAGTGTAGTGTTATACACAGGGCTGTGTGTTATATACAGTGTAGTGGTATACACAGGTCAGTGTGTTATATACAGTGTAGTGTTATACACAGGGCAGTGTTCTATATACAGTGTAGTGTTATACACAGGGCAGTGTGTTATATACAGTGTAGTGTTATACACAGGGCAGTGTGTTATATACAGTTTAGTGTTATACACAGGGCTGTGTGTTATATACAGTGTAGTGGTATACACAGGGCAGTGTGTTATATACAGTGTAGTGTTATACACAGGGCTGTGTGTTATATACAGTGTAGTGTTATACACAGGGTAGTGTGTTATATACAGTGTAGTGTTATACACAAGGCAGTGTGTTATATACAGTGTAGTGTTATACACAGGACAGTGTGTTATATACAGTGTAGTGTTATACACAGGGCAGTTTGTTATATACAGTGTAGTGTTATACACCAAGGAGTGTGTTATATACAGTGTAGTGTTATACACAGGACAGTGTGTTATATACAGTGTAGTGTTATACACAGGGCAGTGTGTTATATACAGTGCAGTGTTATACACAGAGCAGTGTGTTATATACAGTGTAGTGTTATAAACAGGGCAGTGTGCTATATACAATGTAGCGTTATACACAGGGCAGTGTGTTATATACAGTGTAGTGTTATACACAGGGCAGTGTGTTATATACAGTGTAGTGTTATACCTAGGGCAGTGTGTTATATACAGTGTAGTGTTATACACAGGGCAGTGTGTTATATACAGTGTAGTGTTATACACAGGGCAGTGTGTTATATACATTGTAGTGTTATACACATGGAGTGTGTTATATACAGTGTAGTGTTATACACAGGGTAGTGTGCTATATACAGTATAATGTTATACACAGGGCAGTGTGTTATATACAGTGTAGTGTTATACACAGGGAGTGTGTTATATACAGTGTAGTGTTATACACAGGGCAGTGTGTTATATACAGTGTAGTGTTATACATAGGGCAGTGTGTTATATACAGGACAGTGTGTTATATACAGTGTAGTGTTATACACAGGACAGTGTGTTATATACAGTGTAGTGTTATACACAGGGCAGTGTGTTATATACAGAGTAGTGTTATACACAGGTCAGTGTGTTATATACAGTGTAGTGTTATACACAGGACAGTGTGTTATATACAGTGTAGTGTTATACACAGGGCAGTGTGTTATATACAGTGTAGTTTTAAACACAGGACAGTGTGTTATATACAGTGAAGTGATATACATAGGGCAGTGTGTTATATACAGTGTAGTGTTATATACAGGACAGTGTGTTATATACAGTGTAGTGTTATACACAGGGCAGTGTGTTATATACAGTGCAGTGTTATACACAGAGCAGTGTGTTATATACAGTGTAGTGTTATAAACAGGGCAGTGTGCTATATACAATGTAGTGTTATACACAGGGCAGTGTGTTATATACATTGTAGTGTTATACACAGGGCAGTGTGTTATATACAGTGCAGTGTTATACCTAGGGCAGTGTGTTATATACAGTGTAGTGCTATACACAGGACAGTGTGTTATATACAGTGTAGTGTTATACACAGGGCAGTGTGTTATATACAGTGCAGTGTTATACACAGAGCAGTGTGTTATATACAGTGTAGTGTTATAAACAGGGCAGTGTGCTATATACAATGTAGTGTTATACACAGGGCAGTGTGTTATATACAGTGTAGTGTTATACACAGGGCAGTGTGTTATATACAGTGTAGTGTTATACACAGGGTAGTGTGTTATATACAGTGTAGTGTTATACACAGGGCAGTGTGTTATATACAGTGTAGTGTTATACACAGGGCAGTGTGTTATATACAGTGCAGTGTTATACACAGAGCAGTGTGTTATATACAGTGTAGTGTTATACACAGGGTAGTGTGTTATATACAGTGTAGTGTTATACACAGGGCAGTGTGTTATATACAGTGTAGTGTTATACACAGGACAGTGTGTTATATACAGTGTAGTGTTATAAACAGGGCAGTGTGCTATATACAATGTAGTGTTATACACAGGGCAGTGTGTTATATACAGTGTAGTGTTATACACAGGGCAGTGTGTTATATACAGTGTAGTGTTATACACAGGGTAGTGTGTTATATACAGTTTAGTGTTATACACAGGGCAGTGTGTTATATACAGTGTAGTGTTATACACAGGGCAGTGTGTTATATACAGTGTAGTGTTATACACAGAACAGTGTGTTATATACAGAGTAGTGTTATACACAGGACAGTGTGTTATATACAGTGTAGTGTTATACACAGAACAGTGTGTTATATACAGTGTAGTGTTATACACAGGGCAGTGTGTTATATACAGTGTAGTGTTATACACAGGGCAGTGTGTTATATACAGTGTAGTGTTATACACAGGGCAGTGTGCTATATACAGTGTAGTGTTATACACAGGGCAGTGTGTTATATACAGTGTAGTGTTATACACAGGGCAGTGTGTTATATACAGTGTAGTGTTATATACAGGGCAGTGCGTTATATACAGTGTAGTGTTATACACAGGTCAGTGTGTTATATACAGTGTAGTGTTATACACAGGACAGTGTGTTATATACAGTGTAGTGTTATACACAGGGCAGTGTGTTATATACAGTGTAGTGTTATACACCAGGGGGTGTGTTATATACAGTGTAGTGTTACACACAGGGCAGTGTGTTATATACAGTGTAGTGTTATACACAGGGCAGTGTGTTATATACAGTGTAGTGTTATACACAGGGCAGTGTGTTATATACAGTGTAGTGTTATACACAGGGCAGTGTGTTATATACAGTGTAGTGTTATACACAGGGCAGTATATTATATACAATGTAGTGTTATACACAGGGCAGTGTGTTATAAACAGTGTAGTGTTATACACAGGGCAGTGTGTTATATACAGTGTAGTGTTATACACAGGTCAGTGTGTTATATAGAGTGTAGTGTTATACACAGGACAGTGTGTTATATACAGTGTAGTGTTATACAGAGAGCAGTGTGTTATATAGAGTGTAGTGTTATACACAGGACAGTGTGTTATATACAGTGCAGTGTTATACACAGGGCAGTGTGTTATATTCAGTGTAGTGTTATTCACAGGGCAGTGTGTTATATACAGTGTAGTGTTATACACAGGGCAGTGTCTTATATACAGTGTAGTGTTATACACAGGGCAGTGTGTTCTATACAGTGTAGTGTTATACACAAGGCAGTGTGTTATATACAGTGTAGTGTTATACACAGGGCAGTGTGTTATATACAGTGTAGTGTTATACACAGGGCAGTGTGTTATATACAGTGTAGTGTTATACACAGGGCAGTGTGTTCTATACAGTGTAGTGTTATACACAGGACAGTGTGTTCTATACAGTGTAGTGTTATACACAGGGCAGTGTGTTATATACAGTGTAGTGTTATACACAGGGCAGTGTGTTATATACAGTGTAGTGTTATACACAGGGCAGTGTGTTATATACAGTGTAGTGTTATACACAGGACAGTGTGTTCTATACAGTGTAGTGTTATACACAGGGCAGTGTGTTATATACAGTGTAGTGTTATACACAGGGCAGTGTGTTATATACAGTGTAGTGTTATACACAGGGCAGTGTGTTCTATACAGTGTAGTGTTATACACAGGGCAGTGTGTTATATACAGTGTAGTGTTATACACAGGGTAGTGTGTTATATACAGTGTAGTGTTATACACAGGACAGTGTGTTATATACAGTGTAGTGTTATAAACATGGCAGTGTGTTATATACATTGTAGTGTTATACACAGGGCAGTGTGTTATATACAGTGTAGTGTTATACACAGGGCAGTGTGTTATATACAGTGTAGTGTTATACACAGGGCAGTGTGTTATATACAGTGTAGTGTTATACACAGGACAGTGTGTTATATACAGAGTAGTGTTATACACAGAGCAGTGTGTTATATACAGTGTAGTGTTATACACAGGGCAGTGTGCTATATACAGTGTAGTGTTATATACAGGGCAATGTGTTATATCCAGTGTAGTGTTATACACAGGTCAGTGTGTTATATACAGTGTAGTGTTATACACAGGACAGTGTGTTATATACAGTGTAGTGTTATATACAGGGCAGTGTGTTATATACAGTGTAGTGTTATACACAGGTCAGTGTGTTATGTACAGTGTAGTGTTATACACAGGTCAGTGTGTTATATACAGTGTAGTGTTATACACAGGGCAGTGTGTTATATACAGTGTAGTGTTATATACAGGGCAGTGTGTTATATACAGTGTAGTGTTATACACAGGTCAGTGTGTTATATACAGTGTAGTGTTATACACAGGGCAGTGTGTTATATACAGAGTAGTTATACACAGGGCAGTGTGTTATATACAGTGTAGTGTTATACACAGGACAGTGTGTTATATACAGTGTAGTGTTATACACAGGGGAGTGTGTTATATACAGAGTAGTGTTATACACAGGTCAGTGTGTTATATACAGTGTAGTGTTATACACAGGGAGTGTGTTATATACAGTGTAGTGTTATACACTGGGCAGTGTGTTATATACAGTGTAGTGTTATACACAGGGAGTGTGTTATTTACAGTGTAGTGTTATACACAGGGCAGTGTGTTATATACAGTGTAGTGTTATACACAGGGCAGTGTGTTATATACAGTGTAGTGTTATACACAGGGCAGTGTGTTATGTACAGTGTAGTGTTATACACAGGGCAGTGTGTTATATACAGTGTAGTGTTATACACAGGGCAGTGTGTTATATACAGTGTAGTGTTATACATAGGGCAGTGTGTTATATACAGTGTAGTGGTATACACAGGGCAGTGTGTTATATACAGTGTAGTGTTATACACAGGACAGTGTGTTATATACAGAGTAGTGTTATACACAGGTCAGTGTGTTATATACAGTGTAGTGTTATACACAGGGCAGTGTGTTATATACAGTGTAGTGTTATACACTGGGCAGTGTGTTATATACAGTGTAGTGTTATACATAGGGCAGTGTGTTATATACAGGATAGTGTGTTATATACAGTGTAGTGTTATACACAGGGGAGTGTGTTATATACAGAGTAGTGTTATACACAGGTCAGTGTGTTATATACAGTGTAGTGTTATACACAGGACAGTGTGTTATATACAGTGTAGTGTTATACACAGGGCAGTGTGTTATATACAGTGTAGTGTTATACACAGGACAGTGTGTTATATACAGTGTAGTGTTATACACAGGGCAGTGTGTTATATACAGTGTAGTGTTATACATAGGGCAGTGTGTTATATACAGTGTAGTGTTATACACAGGGCAGTGTGTTATATACAGTGTAGTGTTATACATAGGGCAGTGTGTTATATACAGTGTAGTGTTATACACAGGGCAGTGTGTTATATACAGTGTAGTGTTATACACAGGGCAGTGTGTTATATACAGTGTAGTGTTATACATAGGGCAGTGTGTTATATACAGTGTAGTGTTATACACAGGGCAGTGTGTTATATACAGTGTAGTGTTATACATAGGGCAGTGTGCTATATACAGTGTAGTGTTAAACACAGGGCAGTGTGTTATATACAGTGTAGTGTTATACATAGGGCAGTGTGTTATATACAGTGTAGTGTTATACACAGGGCAGTGTGTTATATACAGTGTAGTGTTATACACAGGGCAGTGTGTTATATACAGTGTAGTGTTATACACTGGGCAGTGTGTTATATACAGTGTAGTGTTATACATAGGGCAGTGTGTTATATACAGTGTAGTGTTATACATAGGGCAGTGTGTTATATACAGGAGAGTGTGTTATATACAGTGTAGTGTTATACACAGGGGAGTGTGTTATATACAGAGTAGTGTTATACACAGGTCAGTGTGTTATATACAGTGTAGTGTTATACACAGGACAGTGTGTTATATACAGTGTAGTGGTATACACAGGGCAGTGTGTTATATACAGTGTAGTGTTATACACAGGACAGTGTGTTATATACAGTGTAGTGTTATACACAGGGCAGTGTGCTATATACAGTGTAGTGTTAAACACAGGGCAGTGTGTTATATACAGTGTAGTGTTATACATAGGGCAGTGTGTTATATACAGTGTAGTGTTATACACAGGGCAGTGTGTTATATACAGTGTAGTGTTATACACGGATAGTGTGTTATATACAGTGTAGTGTTATACACAGGGCAGTGTGTTATATACAGTGTAGTGTTATACACAGGACAGTGTGTTATATACAGTGTAGTGTTATACACAGGGCAGTGTGTTATATACAGTGTAGTGTTATACACAGGGCAGTGTGTTATATACAGTGTAGTGGTATGCACAGGGCAGTGTGTTATATACAGTGTAGTGTTATATACAGGGCAGTGTGTTATATACAGTGTAGTGTTATACACAGGTCAGTGTGTTATATACAGTGTAGTGTTATACACAGGGCAGTGTGTTATATACAGTGTAGTGTTATATACAGGGCAGTGTGTTAAATACAGTGTAGTGTTATACACAGAGCAGTGTGTTATATACAGTGTAGTGTTATACATAGGGCAGTGTGCTATATACAGTGTAGTGTTATACACAGGGCAGTGTGTTATATACAGTGTAGTGTTATACACAGGGCAGTGTGTTATATACAGTGTAGTGTTATACACAGGGCAGTGTGTTATATACAGTGTAGTGTTATACACAGGACAGTGTGTTATATGCAGTGTAGTGTTATACACTGGACAGTGTGTTATATACAGTGTAGTGTTATACACAGGGCTGTGTGTTATATACAGTGTAGTGTTATACACAGGGCAGTGTTCTATATACAGTGTAGTGTTATACACAGGGCAGTGTGTTATATACAGTGTAGTGTTATACACAGGGCAGTGTGTTATATACAGTTTAGTGTTATACACAGGGCTGTGTGTTATATACAGTGTAGTGGTATACACAGGGCAGTGTGTTATATACAGTGTAGTGTTATACACAGGGCTGTGTGTTATATACAGTGTAGTGTTATACACAGGTCAGTGTGTTATATACAGTGTAGTGTTATACACAGGGCAGTGTTCTATATACAGTGTAGTGTTATACACTGGGCAGTGTGTTATATACAGTGTAGTGTTATACACAGGGCAGTGTGTTATATACAGTTTAGTGTTATACACAGGGCTGTGTGTTATATACAGTGTAGTGGTATACACAGGGCAGTGTGTTATATACAGTGTAGTGTTATACACAGGGCTGTGTGTTATATACAGTGTAGTGTTATACACAGGGTAGTGTGTTATATACAGTGTAGTGGTATACACAAGGCAGTGTGTTATATACAGTGTAGTGTTATACACAGGACAGTGTGTTATATACAGTGTAGTGTTATACACAGGACAGTGTGTTATATACAGTGTAGTGTTATACACAGGGCAGTGTGTTATATACAGTGCAGTGTTATACACAGAGCAGTGTGTTATATACAGTGTAGTGTTATAAACAGGGCAGTGTGCTATATACAATGTAGTGTTATACACAGGGCAGTGTGTTATATACAGTGTAGTGTTATACACAGGGCAGTGTGTTATATACAGTGTAGTGTTATACCTAGGGCAGTGTGTTATATACAGTGTAGTGTTATACACAGGGCAGTGTGTTATATACAGTGTAGTGTTATACACAGGGCAGTGTGTTATATACATTGTAGTGTTATACACATGGAGTGTGTTATATACAGTGTAGTGTTATACACAGGGTAGTGTGCTATATACAGTATAATGTTATACACAGGGCAGTGTGTTATATACAGTGTAGTGTTATACACAGGGAGTGTGTTATATACAGTGTAGTGTTATACACAGGGCAGTGTGTTATATACAGTGTAGTGTTATATACAGGGCAGTGTGTTATATACAGGACAGTGTGTTATATACAGTGTAGTGTTATACACAGGGGAGTGTGTTATATACAGAGTAGTGTTATACACAGGTCAGTGTGTTATATACAGTGTAGTGTTATACACAGGACAGTGTGTTATATACAGTGTAGTGTTATACACAGGGCAGTGTGTTATATACAGTGCAGTGTTATACACAGAGCAGTGTGTTATATACAGTGTAGTGTTATAAACAGGGCAGTGTGCTATATACAATGTAGTGTTATACACAGGGCAGTGTGTTATATACAGTGTAGTTTTAAACACAGGGCAGTGTGTTATATACAGTGTAGTGTTATACACAGGTCAGTGTGTTATATACAGTGTAGTGTTATACAGAGGACAGTGTGTTATATACAGTGCAGTGCTATACACAGGGCAGTGTGTTATATACATTGTAGTGTTATACACAGGGCAGTGTGATATATACAGTGTAGTGTTATACCTAGGGCAGTGTGTTATATACAGTGTAGTGCTATACACAGGACAGTGTGTTATATACAGTGTAGTGTTATACACAGGGCAGTGTGTTATATACAGTGCAGTGTTATACACAGAGCAGTGTGTTATATACAGTGTAGTGCTATAAACAGGGCAGTGTGCTATATACAATGTAGTGTTATACACAGGGCAGTGTGTTATATACAGTGTAGTGTTATACACAGGGCAGTGTGTTATATACAGTGTAGTGTTATACACAGGGCAGTGTGTTATATACATTGTAGTGTTATACACAGGGAGTGTGTTATATACTGTGTAGTGTTATACACAGGGTAGTGTGCTATATACAGTATAATGTTATACACAGGGCAGTGTGTTATATACAGTGTAGTGTTATACACAGGGAGTGTGTTATATACAGTGTAGTGTTATACACAGGGCAGTGTGTTATATACAGTGTAGTGTTATACATAGGGCAGTGTGTTATATACAGGACAGTGTGTTATATACAGTGTAGTGTTATACACAGGGGAGTGTGTTATATACAGAGTAGTGTTATACACAGGGCAGTGTGTTATATACAGTGTAGTGTTATACATAGGGCAGTGTGTTATATACAGGTCAGTGTGTTATATACAGTGTAGTGTTATACACAGGGAGTGTGTTATATACAGTGTAGTGTTATACACAGGGCAGTGTGTTATATACAGTGTAGTGTTATACATAGGGCAGTGTGTTATACACAGGGCAGTGTGTTATATACAGTGTAGTGTTATACATAGGGCAGTGTGTTATACACAGGGCAGTGTGTTATATACAGTGTAGTGTTATACACAGGGCAGTGTGTTATATACAGTGTAGTGTTATACACAGGGCAGTGTGTTATATACAGTGTAGTGTTATACACAGGACAGTGTGTTATATACAGTGTAGTGTTATACACAGGGCAGTGTGTTATATACAGTGTAGTGTTATACACAGGTCAGTGTGTTATATACAGTGTAGTGTTATACACAGGGCAGTGTGTTATATACAGTGTAGTGTTATACATAGGGCAGTGTGTTATATACAGTGTAGTGTTATACACAGGGCAGTGTGTTATATACAGTGTAGTGTTATACACAGGGGAGTGTGTTATATACAGAGTAGTGTTATACACAGGTCAGTGTGTTATATACAGTGTAGTGTTATACACAGGACAGTGTGTTATATACAGTGTAGTGTTATACACAGGGCAGTGTGTTATATACAGTGTAGTGTTATACACAGGTCAGTGTGTTATATACAGTGTAGTGTTATACACAGGGCAGTGTGTTATATACAGTGTAGTGTTATATACAGGGCAGTGTGTTATATACAGTGTAGTGTTATACACAGGGCAGTGTGTTATATACAGTGTAGTGTTATACACAGGGGAGTGTGTTATATACAGAGTAGTGTTATACACAGGTCAGTGTGTTATATACAGTGTAGTGTTATACACAGGACAGTGTGTTATATACAGTGTAGTGTTATACACAGGGCAGTGTGTTATATACAGTGTAGTGTTATACACAGGACAGTGTGTTATATACAGTGTAGTGTTATACACAGGGCAGTGTGCTATATACAGTGTAGTGTTAAACACAGGGCAGTGTGTTATATACAGTGTAGTGTTATACATAGGGCAGTGTGCTATATACAGTGTAGTGTTATACACAGGGCAGTGTGTTATATACAGTGTAGTGTTATACACAGGGCAGTGTGTTATATACAGTGTAGTGTTATACACGGATAGTGTGTTATATATAGTGTAGTGTTATACACAGGGCAGTGTGTTATATACAGTGTAGTGTTATACACAGGGCAGTGTGTTATATACAGTGTAGTGTTATACACAGGACAGTGTGTTATATACAGTGTAGTGTTATACATAGGGCAGTGTGCTATATACAGTGTAGTGTTATACACAGGGCAGTGTGTTATATACAGTGTAGTGTTATACACAGGGCAGTGTGTTATATACAGTGTAGTGTTATACACAGGGCAGTGTGTTATATACAGTGTAGTGTTATACACAGGGCAGAGTGTTATATACAGTGTAGTGTTATACACAGGACAGTGTGTTATATGCAGTGTAGTGTTATACACTAGACAGTGTGTTATATACAGTGTAGTGTTATACACAGGGCTGTGTGTTATATACAGTGTAGTGGTATACACAGGGCAGTGTGCTATATACAGTGTAGTGTTATACACAGGGCAGTGAGTTATATACAGTGTAGTGGTATACACAGGGCAGTGTGTTATATACAGTTTAGTGTTATACACAGGGCTGTGTGTTATATACAGTGTAGTGGTATACACAGGGCAGTGTGTTATATACAGTGTAGTGTTATACACAGGGCTGTGTGTTATATACAGTGTAGTGTTATACACAGGGTAGTGTGTTATATACAGTGTAGTGTTATACACAAGGCAGTGTGTTATATACAGTGTAGTGTTATATACAGGGCAGTGTGTTATATACCGTGTAGTGTTATACACAGGTCAGTTTGTTATATACAGTGTAGTGTTATACACCAAGGAGTGTGTTATATACAGTGTAGTGTTATACACAGGGCAGTGTGTTATATACAGTGTAGTGTTATACACAGGGCAGTGTGTTATATACAGTGTAGTGTTATACACAGGACAGTGTGTTATATACAGTGTAGTGTTATACACAGGGCAGTTTGTTATATACAGTGTAGTGTTATACACCAAGGAGTGTGTTATATACAGTGTAGTGTTATACACAGGACAGTGTGTTATATACAGTGTAGTGTTATACACAGGGCAGTGTGTTATATACAGTGCAGTGTTATACACAGAGCAGTGTGTTATATACAGTGTAGTGTTATACACAGGACAGTGTGTTATATACAGTGTGCTGATATAAACAGGGCAGTGTGTTATATACAATGTAGTGTTATACACAGGGCAGTGTGTTATATACAGTGTAGTGTTATACCTAGGGCAGTGTGTTATATACAGTGTAGTGTTATACACAGGGCAGTGTGTTATATACAGTGTAGTGTTATACACAGGGCAGTGTGTTATATACAGTGTAGTGTTATACACAGGGAGAGTGTTATATACAGTGTAGTGTTATACACAGGGTAGTGTGCTATATACAGTATAGTGTTATACACAGGGCAGTGTGTTATATACAGTGTAGTGTTATACACAGGGATTGTGTTATATACAGTGTAGTGTTATACACAGGGCAGTGTGTTATATACCGTGTAGTGTTATACACAGGGTAGTGTGTTATATACAGTGTAGTGTTATACATAGGGCAGTGTGTTATATACAGTGTAGTGTTATATACAGGGCAGTGTGTTATATACAGTGTAGTGTTATACACAGGGCAGTGTGTTATATACAGTGTAGTGTTATACACAGGGCAGTGTGTTATATACAGTGTAGTGATATACAAAGGGCAGTGTGTTATATACAGTGTAGTGTTATATACAGTGTAGTGTTATACACAGGGCAGTGTGTTATATACAGTGTAGTGTTATACACAGGGCAGTGTGTTATATACAGTGTAGTGTTATACATAGGGCAGTGTGTTATATACAGTGTAGTGTTATATACAGTGTAGTGTTATACAAAGGGCAGTGTGTTATATACAGTGTAGTGTTATACACAGGGCAGTGTGTTATATACAGTGTAGTGTTATACACAGGGCAGTGTGTTATATACAGTGTAGTGATATACACAGGACAGTGTGTTATATACAGTGTAGTGTTATACACAGGGCAGTGTGTTATATACAGTGTAGTGTTATACACAGGGCAGTGTGTTATATACAGTGTAGTGTTATACACAAGGTAGTGTGTTATATACAGTGTAATGTTATACACAGGACAGTGTGTTATATACAGTGTAGTGTTATACACAGGACAGTGTGTTATATACAGTGTAGTGTTATACATAGGGCAGTGTGTTATATACAGTGTAGTGTTATACACAGGGCAGTGTGTTATATACAGTGTAGTGTTATACACAGGACAGTGTGTTATATACACTGTAGTGTTATAGACAGGACAGTGTGTTATATACAGTGTAGTGTTATACACAGGGCAGTGTGTTATATACAGTGTAGTGTTATACATAGGGCAGTGTGTTATATACAGTGTAGTGTTACACACAGGACAGTGTGTTATATACAGTGTAGTGTTATACACTGGGCAGTGTGTTATATACAGTGTAGTGTTACACACAGGACAGTGTGTTATATATAGTGTAGTGTTATGCACAGGGCAGTGTGTTATATACAGTGTATTGTTATACACAGGGTAGTGTGTTATATACAGTGTAGTGTTATACACAGGGTAGTGTGTTATATACAGTGTAGTATTATACACAGGACAGTGTGTTATATACAGTGTAGTGTTATACACAGGACAGTGTGTTATATACAGTGTAGTGTTATACACAGGGCAGTGTGTTATATACAGTGTAGTGTTATACACCAGGGGGTGTGTTATATACAGTGTAGTGTTACACACAGGGCAGTGTGTTATATACAGTGTAGTGTTATACACAGGGCAGTGTGTTATATACAGTGTAGTGTTATACACAGGGCAGTGTGTTATATACAGTGTAGTGTTATACACAGGGCAGTGTGTTATATACAGTGTAGTGTTATACACAGGGCAGTGTATTATATACAATGTAGTGTTATACACAGGGCAGTGTGTTATAAACAGTGTAGTGTTATACACAGGGCAGTGTGTTATATACAGTGTAGTGTTATACACAGGTCAGTGTGTTATATAGAGTGTAGTGTTATACACAGGACAGTGTGTTATATACAGTGTAGTGTTATACAGAGAGCAGTGTGTTATATAGAGTGTAGTGTTATACACAGGACAGTGTGTTATATACAGTGCAGTGTTATACACAGGGCAGTGTGTTATATTCAGTGTAGTGTTATTCACAGGGCAGTGTGTTATATACAGTGTAGTGTTATACACAGGGCAGTGTCTTATATACAGTGTAGTGTTATACACAGGGCAGTGTGTTCTATACAGTGTAGTGTTATACACAAGGCAGTGTGTTATATACAGTGTAGTGTTATACACAGGGCAGTGTGTTATATACAGTGTAGTGTTATACACAGGGCAGTGTGTTATATACAGTGTAGTGTTATACACAGGGCAGTGTGTTCTATACAGTGTAGTGTTATACACAGGACAGTGTGTTCTATACAGTGTAGTGTTATACACAGGGCAGTGTGTTATATACAGTGTAGTGTTATACACAGGGCAGTGTGTTATATACAGTGTAGTGTTATACACAGGGCAGTGTGTTATATACAGTGTAGTGTTATACACAGGACAGTGTGTTCTATACAGTGTAGTGTTATACACAGGGCAGTGTGTTATATACAGTATAGTGTTATACACAGGGCAGTGTGTTATATACAGTGTAGTGTTATACACAGGGCAGTGTGTTCTATACAGTGTAGTGTTATACACAGGGCAGTGTGTTATATACAGTGTAGTGTTATACACAGGGTAGTGTGTTATATACAGTGTAGTGTTATACACAGGACAGTGTGTTATATACAGTGTAGTGTTATAAACATGGCAGTGTGTTATATACATTGTAGTGTTATACACAGGGCAGTGTGTTATATACAGTGTAGTGTTATACACAGGGCAGTGTGTTATATACAGTGTAGTGTTATACACAGGGCAGTGTGTTATATACAGTGTAGTGTTATACACAGGACAGTGTGTTATATACAGAGTAGTGTTATACACAGAGCAGTGTGTTATATACAGTGTAGTGTTATACACAGGGCAGTGTGCTATATACAGTGTAGTGTTATATACAGGGCAATGTGTTATATCCAGTGTAGTGTTATACACAGGTCAGTGTGTTATATACAGTGTAGTGTTATACACAGGACAGTGTGTTATATACAGTGTAGTGTTATATACAGGGCAGTGTGTTATATACAGTGTAGTGTTATACACAGGTCAGTGTGTTATATACAGTGTAGTGTTATACACAGGTCAGTGTGTTATATACAGTGTAGTGTTATACACAGGGCAGTGTGTTATATACAGTGTAGTGTTATATACAGGGCAGTGTGTTATATACAGTGTAGTGTTATACACAGGTCAGTGTGTTATATACAGTGTAGTGTTATACACAGGGCAGTGTGTTATATACAGAGTAGTTATACACAGGGCAGTGTGTTATATACAGTGTAGTGTTATACACAGGACAGTGTGTTATATACAGTGTAGTGTTATACACAGGGGAGTGTGTTATATACAGAGTAGTGTTATACACAGGTCAGTGTGTTATATACAGTGTAGTGTTATACACAGGGAGTGTGTTATATACAGTGTAGTGTTATACACTGGGCAGTGTGTTATATACAGTGTAGTGTTATACACAGGGAGTGTGTTATTTACAGTGTAGTGTTATACACAGGGCAGTGTGTTATATACAGTGTAGTGTTATACACAGGGCAGTGTGTTATATACAGTGTAGTGTTATACACAGGGCAGTGTGTTATGTACAGTGTAGTGTTATACACAGGGCAGTGTGTTATATACAGTGTAGTGTTATACACAGGGCAGTGTGTTATATACAGTGTAGTGTTATACATAGGGCAGTGTGTTATATACAGTGTAGTGGTATACACAGGGCAGTGTGTTATATACAGTGTAGTGTTATACACAGGACAGTGTGTTATATACAGAGTAGTGTTATACACAGGTCAGTGTGTTATATACAGTGTAGTGTTATACACAGGGCAGTGTGTTATATACAGTGTAGTGTTATACACTGGGCAGTGTGTTATATACAGTGTAGTGTTATACATAGGGCAGTGTGTTATATACAGGATAGTGTGTTATATACAGTGTAGTGTTATACACAGGGGAGTGTGTTATATACAGAGTAGTGTTATACACAGGTCAGTGTGTTATATACAGTGTAGTGTTATACACAGGACAGTGTGTTATATACAGTGTAGTGTTATACACAGGGCAGTGTGTTATATACAGTGTAGTGTTATACACAGGACAGTGTGTTATATACAGTGTAGTGTTATACACAGGGCAGTGTGTTATATACAGTGTAGTGTTATACATAGGGCAGTGTGTTATATACAGTGTAGTGTTATACACAGGGCAGTGTGTTATATACAGTGTAGTGTTATACATAGGGCAGTGTGTTATATACAGTGTAGTGTTATACACAGGGCAGTGTGTTATATACAGTGTAGTGTTATACACAGGGCAGTGTGTTATATACAGTGTAGTGTTATACATAGGGCAGTGTGTTATATACAGTGTAGTGTTATACACAGGGCAGTGTGTTATATACAGTGTAGTGTTATACATAGGGCAGTGTGCTATATACAGTGTAGTGTTAAACACAGGGCAGTGTGTTATATACAGTGTAGTGTTATACATAGGGCAGTGTGTTATATACAGTGTAGTGTTATACACAGGGCAGTGTGTTATATACAGTGTAGTGTTATACACAGGGCAGTGTGTTATATACAGTGTAGTGTTATACACTGGGCAGTGTGTTATATACAGTGTAGTGTTATACATAGGGCAGTGTGTTATATACAGTGTAGTGTTATACATAGGGCAGTGTGTTATATACAGGAGAGTGTGTTATATACAGTGTAGTGTTATACACAGGGGAGTGTGTTATATACAGAGTAGTGTTATACACAGGTCAGTGTGTTATATACAGTGTAGTGTTATACACAGGACAGTGTGTTATATACAGTGTAGTGGTATACACAGGGCAGTGTGTTATATACAGTGTAGTGTTATACACAGGACAGTGTGTTATATACAGTGTAGTGTTATACACAGGGCAGTGTGCTATATACAGTGTAGTGTTAAACACAGGGCAGTGTGTTATATACAGTGTAGTGTTATACATAGGGCAGTGTGTTATATACAGTGTAGTGTTATACACAGGGCAGTGTGTTATATACAGTGTAGTGTTATACACGGATAGTGTGTTATATACAGTGTAGTGTTATACACAGGGCAGTGTGTTATATACAGTGTAGTGTTATACACAGGACAGTGTGTTATATACAGTGTAGTGTTATACACAGGGCAGTGTGTTATATACAGTGTAGTGTTATACACAGGGCAGTGTGTTATATACAGTGTAGTGGTATGCACAGGGCAGTGTGTTATATACAGTGTAGTGTTATATACAGGGCAGTGTGTTATATACAGTGTAGTGTAATACACAGGTCAGTGTGTTATATACAGTGTAGTGTTATACACAGGGCAGTGTGTTATATACAGTGTAGTGTTATATACAGGGCAGTGTGTTAAATACAGTGTAGTGTTATACACAGAGCAGTGTGTTATATACAGTGTAGTGTTATACATAGGGCAGTGTGCTATATACAGTGTAGTGTTATACACAGGGCAGTGTGTTATATACAGTGTAGTGTTATACACAGGGCAGTGTGTTATATACAGTGTAGTGTTATACACAGGGCAGTGTGTTATATACAGTGTAGTGTTATACACAGGACAGTGTGTTATATGCAGTGTAGTGTTATACACTGGACAGTGTGTTATATACAGTGTAGTGTTATACACAGGGCTGTGTGTTATATACAGTGTAGTGTTATACACAGGGCAGTGTTCTATATACAGTGTAGTGTTATACACAGGGCAGTGTGTTATATACAGTGTAGTGTTATACACAGGGCAGTGTGTTATATACAGTTTAGTGTTATACACAGGGCTGTGTGTTATATACAGTGTAGTGGTATACACAGGGCAGTGTGTTATATACAGTGTAGTGTTATACACAGGGCTGTGTGTTATATACAGTGTAGTGTTATACACAGGTCAGTGTGTTATATACAGTGTAGTGTTATACACAGGGCAGTGTTCTATATACAGTGTAGTGTTATACACTGGGCAGTGTGTTATATACAGTGTAGTGTTATACACAGGGCAGTGTGTTACATACAGTGTAGTGTTATACACAGGGCAGTGTTCTATATACAGTGTAGTGTTATACACAGGTCAGTGTGTTATATACAGTGTAGTGTTATACACAGGGCAGTGTTCTATATACAGTGTAGTGTTATACACAGGGCAGTGTGTTACATACAGTGTAGTGTTATACACAGGGCAGTGTGTTATATACAGTTTAGTGTTATACACAGGGCTGTGTGTTATATACAGTGTAGTGGTATACACAGGGCAGTGTGTTATATACAGTGTAGTGTTATACACAGGGCTGTGTGTTATATACAGTGTAGTGTTATACACAGGGTAGTGTGTTATATACAGTGTAGTGGTATACACAAGGCAGTGTGTTATATACAGTGTAGTGTTATACACAGGACAGTGTGTTATATACAGTGTAGTGTTATACACAGGGCAGTTTGTTATATACAGTGTAGTGTTATACACCAAGGAGTGTGTTATATACAGTGTAGTGTTATACACAGGACAGTGTGTTATATACAGTGTAGTGTTATACACAGGGCAGTGTGTTATATACAGTGCAGTGTTATACACAGAGCAGTGTGTTATATACAGCGTAGTGTTATAAACAGGGCAGTGTGCTATATACAATGTAGTGTTATACACAGGGCAGTGTGTTATATACAGTGTAGTGTTATACACAGGGCAGTGTGTTATATACAGTGTAGTGTTATACCTAGGGCAGTGTGTTATATACAGTGTAGTGTTATACACAGGGCAGTGTGTTATATACAGTGTAGTGTTATACACAGGGCAGTGTGTTATATACATTGTAGTGTTATACACATGGAGTGTGTTATATACAGTGTAGTGTTATACACAGGGTAGTGTGCTATATACAGTATATTGTTATACACAGGGCAGTGTGTTATATACAGTGTAGTGTTATACACAGGGAGTGTGTTATATACAGTGTAGTGTTATACACAGGGCAGTGTGTTATATACAGTGTAGTGTTATATACAGGGCAGTGTGTTATATACAGGACAGTGTGTTATATACAGTGTAGTGTTATACACAGGGGAGTGTGTTATATACAGAGTAGTGTTATACACAGGTCAGTGTGTTATATACAGTGTAGTGTTATACACAGGACAGTGTGTTATATACAGTGTAGTGTTATACACAGGGCAGTGTGTTATATACAGTGCAGTGTTATACACAGAGCAGTGTGTTATATACAGTGTAGTGTTATAAACAGGGCAGTGTGCTATATACAATGTAGTGTTATACACAGGGCAGTGTGTTATATACAGTGTAGTTTTAAACACAGGGCAGTGTGTTATATACAGTGTAGTGTTATACACAGGTCAGTGTGTTATATACAGTGTAGTGTTATACACAGGACAGTGTGTTATATACAGTGTAGTGTTATACACAGGGCAGTGTGTTATATACAGTGCAGTGTTATACACAGAGCAGTGTGTTATATACAGTGTAGTGTTATAAACAGGGCAGTGTGCTATATACAATGTAGTGTTATACACAGGGCAGTGTGTTATATACATTGTAGTGTTATACACAGGGCAGTGTGTTATATACAGTGTAGTGTTATACCTAGGGCAGTGTGTTATATACAGTGTAGTGCTATACACAGGACAGTGTGTTATATACAGTGTAGTGTTATACACAGGGCAGTGTGTTATATACAGTGCAGTGTTATACACAGAGCAGTGTGTTATATACAGTGTAGTGTTATAAACAGGGCAGTGTGCTATATACAATGTAGTGTTATACACAGGGCAGTGTGTTATATACAGTGTAGTGTTATACACAGGGCAGTGTGTTATATACAGTGTAGTGTTATACACAGGGCAGTGTGTTATATACATTGTAGTGTTATACACAGGGAGTGTGTTATATACTGTGTAGTGTTATACACAGGGTAGTGTGCTATATACAGTATAATGTTATACACAGGGCAGTGTGTTATATACAGTGTAGTGTTATACACAGGGAGTGTGTTATATACAGTGTAGTGTTATACACAGGGCAGTGTGTTATATACAGTGTAGTGTTATACATAGGGCAGTGTGTTATATACAGGACAGTGTGTTATATACAGTGTAGTGTTATACACAGGGGAGTGTGTTATATACAGAGTAGTGTTATACACAGGGCAGTGTGTTATATACAGTGTAGTGTTATACATAGGGCAGTGTGTTATATACAGGTCAGTGTGTTATATACAGTGTAGTGTTATACACAGGGAGTGTGTTATATACAGTGTAGTGTTATACACAGGGCAGTGTGTTATATACAGTGTAGTGTTATACATAGGGCAGTGTGTTATACACAGGGCAGTGTGTTATATACAGTGTAGTGTTATACATAGGGCAGTGTGTTATACACAGGGCAGTGTGTTATATACAGTGTAGTGTTATACACAGGGCAGTGTGTTATATACAGTGTAGTGTTATACACAGGGCAGTGTGTTATATACAGTGTAGTGTTATACACAGGACAGTGTGTTATATACAGTGTAGTGTTATACACAGGGCAGTGTGTTATATACAGTGTAGTGTTATACACAGGTCAGTGTGTTATATACAGTGTAGTGTTATACACAGGGCAGTGTGTTATATACAGTGTAGTGTTATACATAGGGCAGTGTGTTATATACAGTGTAGTGTTATACACAGGGCAGTGTGTTATATACAGTGTAGTGTTATACACAGGGGAGTGTGTTATATACAGAGTAGTGTTATACACAGGTCAGTGTGTTATATACAGTGTAGTGTTATACACAGGACAGTGTGTTATATACAGTGTAGTGTTATACACAGGGCAGTGTGTTATATACAGTGTAGTGTTATACACAGGTCAGTGTGTTATATACAGTGTAGTGTTATACACAGGGCAGTGTGTTATATACAGTGTAGTGTTATATACAGGGCAGTGTGTTATATACAGTGTAGTGTTATACACAGGGCAGTGTGTTATATACAGTGTAGTGTTATACACAGGGGAGTGTGTTATATACAGAGTAGTGTTATACACAGGTCAGTGTGTTATATACAGTGTAGTGTTATACACAGGACAGTGTGTTATATACAGTGTAGTGTTATACACAGGGCAGTGTGTTATATACAGTGTAGTGTTATACACAGGACAGTGTGTTATATACAGTGTAGTGTTATACACAGGGCAGTGTGCTATATACAGTGTAGTGTTAAACACAGGGCAGTGTGTTATATACAGTGTAGTGTTATACATAGGGCAGTGTGCTATATACAGTGTAGTGTTATACACAGGGCAGTGTGTTATATACAGTGTAGTGTTATACACAGGGCAGTGTGTTATATACAGTGTAGTGTTATACACGGATAGTGTGTTATATATAGTGTAGTGTTATACACAGGGCAGTGTGTTATATACAGTGTAGTGTTATACACAGGGCAGTGTGTTATATACAGTGTAGTGTTATACACAGGACAGTGTGTTATATACAGTGTAGTGTTATACATAGGGCAGTGTGCTATATACAGTGTAGTGTTATACACAGGGCAGTGTGTTATATACAGTGTAGTGTTATACACAGGGCAGTGTGTTATATACAGTGTAGTGTTATACACAGGGCAGTGTGTTATATACAGTGTAGTGTTATACACAGGGCAGAGTGTTATATACAGTGTAGTGTTATACACAGGACAGTGTGTTATATGCAGTGTAGTGTTATACACTAGACAGTGTGTTATATACAGTGTAGTGTTATACACAGGGCTGTGTGTTATATACAGTGTAGTGGTATACACAGGGCAGTGTGCTATATACAGTGTAGTGTTATACACAGGGCAGTGAGTTATATACAGTGTAGTGGTATACACAGGGCAGTGTGTTATATACAGTTTAGTGTTATACACAGGGCTGTGTGTTATATACAGTGTAGTGGTATACACAGGGCAGTGTGTTATATACAGTGTAGTGTTATACACAGGGCTGTGTGTTATATACAGTGTAGTGTTATACACAGGGTAGTGTGTTATATACAGTGTAGTGTTATACACAAGGCAGTGTGTTATATACAGTGTAGTGTTATATACAGGGCAGTGTGTTATATACCGTGTAGTGTTATACACAGGTCAGTTTGTTATATACAGTGTAGTGTTATACACCAAGGAGTGTGTTATATACAGTGTAGTGTTATACACAGGGCAGTGTGTTATATACAGTGTAGTGTTATACACAGGGCAGTGTGTTATATACAGTGTAGTGTTATACACAGGACAGTGTGTTATATACAGTGTAGTGTTATACACAGGGCAGTTTGTTATATACAGTGTAGTGTTATACACCAAGGAGTGTGTTATATACAGTGTAGTGTTATACACAGGACAGTGTGTTATATACAGTGTAGTGTTATACACAGGGCAGTGTGTTATATACAGTGCAGTGTTATACACAGAGCAGTGTGTTATATACAGTGTAGTGTTATACACAGGACAGTGTGTTATATACAGTGTGCTGATATAAACAGGGCAGTGTGTTATATACAATGTAGTGTTATACACAGGGCAGTGTGTTATATACAGTGTAGTGTTATACCTAGGGCAGTGTGTTATATACAGTGTAGTGTTATACACAGGGCAGTGTGTTATATACAGTGTAGTGTTATACACAGGGCAGTGTGTTATATACAGTGTAGTGTTATACACAGGGAGAGTGTTATATACAGTGTAGTGTTATACACAGGGTAGTGTGCTATATACAGTATAGTGTTATACACAGGGCAGTGTGTTATATACAGTGTAGTGTTATACACAGGGATTGTGTTATATACAGTGTAGTGTTATACACAGGGCAGTGTGTTATATACCGTGTAGTGTTATACACAGGGTAGTGTGTTATATACAGTGTAGTGTTATACATAGGGCAGTGTGTTATATACAGTGTAGTGTTATATACAGGGCAGTGTGTTATATACAGTGTAGTGTTATACACAGGGCAGTGTGTTATATACAGTGTAGTGTTATACACAGGGCAGTGTGTTATATACAGTGTAGTGATATACAAAGGGCAGTGTGTTATATACAGTGTAGTGTTATATACAGTGTAGTGTTATACACAGGGCAGTGTGTTATATACAGTGTAGTGTTATACACAGGGCAGTGTGTTATATACAGTGTAGTGTTATACATAGGGCAGTGTGTTATATACAGTGTAGTGTTATATACAGTGTAGTGTTATACAAAGGGCAGTGTGTTATATACAGTGTAGTGTTATACACAGGGCAGTGTGTTATATACAGTGTAGTGTTATACACAGGGCAGTGTGTTATATACAGTGTAGTGTTATACACAGGACAGTGTGTTATATACAGTGTAGTGTTATACACAGGGCAGTGTGTTATATACAGTGTAGTGTTATACACAGGGCAGTGTGTTATATACAGTGTAGTGTTATACACAAGGTAGTGTGTTATATACAGTGTAATGTTATACACAGGACAGTGTGTTATATACAGTGTAGTGTTATACACAGGACAGTGTGTTATATACAGTGTAGTGTTATACATAGGGCAGTGTGTTATATACAGTGTAGTGTTATACACAGGGCAGTGTGTTATATACAGTGTAGTGTTATACACAGGACAGTGTGTTATATACACTGTAGTGTTATAGACAGGACAGTGTGTTATATACAGTGTAGTGTTATACACAGGGCAGTGTGTTATATACAGTGTAGTGTTATACATAGGGCAGTGTGTTATATACAGTGTAGTGTTACACACAGGACAGTGTGTTATATACAGTGTAGTGTTATACACTGGGCAGTGTGTTATATACAGTGTAGTGTTACACACAGGACAGTGTGTTATATATAGTGTAGTGTTATGCACAGGGCAGTGTGTTATATACAGTGTATTGTTATACACAGGGTAGTGTGTTATATACAGTGTAGTGTTATACACAGGGTAGTGTGTTATATACAGTGTAGTATTATACACAGGACAGTGTGTTATATACAGTGTAGTGTTATACACTGGGCAGTGTGTTCTATACAGTGTAGTGTTATACACAGGGCAGTGTGTTCTATACAGTGTAGTGTTATACACAGGGCAGTGTGTTATATACAGTGTAGTGTTATACACAGGGTAGTGTGTTATATACAGTGTAGTGTTATGCACAGGGCAGTGTGTTATATACAGTGTAGTGTTATACACAGGGTAGTGTGTTATATACAGTGTAGTATTATACACAGGACAGTGTGTTATATACAGTGTAGTGTTATACACAGGACAGTGTGTTATATACAGTGTAGTGTTATACACTGGGCAGTGTGTTATATACAGTGTAGTGTTATACACAGGGCAGTGTGTTATATACAGTGTAGTGTTATACACAGGGCAGTGTGTTATATACAGTGTAGTGTTATACACTGGGCAGTGTGTTCTATACAGTGTAGTGTTATACACAGGGCAGTGTGTTATATACAGTGTAGTGTTATACACAGGGCAGTGTGTTATATACAGTGTAGTGTTATACACAGGGCAGTGTGTTATATACAGTGTAGTGTTATACACAGGACAGTGTGTTATATACAGTGTAGTGTTATACACTGGGCAGTGTGTTATATACAGTGTAGTGTTATACACAGGACAGTGTGTTATATACAGTGTAGTGTTATACACTGGGCAGTGTGTTATATACAGTGTAGTGTTATACACAGGGTAGTGTGTTATATACAGTGTAGTGTTATACACAGGACAGTGTGTTATATACAGTGTAGTTTTATACACAGGGCAGTGTGTTATATACAGTGTAGTGTTATACACAGGACAGTGTGTTATATACAGTGTAGTGTTATACACAGGGCAGTGTGTTATATACAGTGTAGTGTTATACACAGGACAGTGTGTTATATACAGTGTAGTGTTATACACAGGACAGTGTGTTATATACAGTGTAGTGTTATACACAGGGCAGTGTGTTATATACAGTGTAGTGTTATACACAGGACAGTGTGTTATATACAGTGTAGTGTTATACACTGGGCAGTGTGTTATAAACAGTGTAGTGTTATACACAGGGTAGTGTGTTATATACAGTGTAGTGTTATACACAGGACAGTGTGTTATATACAGTGTAGTGTTATACACAGGGCAGAGTGTTATATACAGTGTAGTGTTATACACTGGGCAGTGTGTTATAAACAGTTTAGTGTTATACACAGGGTAGTGTGTTATATACAGTGTAGTGTTATACACTGGGCAGTGTGTTATAAACAGTGTAGTGTTATACACAGGGTAGTGTGTTATATACAGTGTAGTGTTATACACAGGACAGTGTGTTATATACAGTGTAGTGTTATACACTGGGCAGTGTGTTATAAACAGTGTAGTGTTATACACAGGACAGTGTGTTATATACAGTGTAGTGTTATACACAGGACAGTGTGTTATATACAGTGTAGTGTTATACACAGGACAGTGTGTTATGTACAGTGTAGTGTTATACACTGGGCAGTGTGTTATAAACAGTGTAGTGTTATACACAGGGTAGTGTGTTATATACAGTGTAGTGTTATACACAGGACAGTGTGTTATATACAGTGTAGTGTTATACACTGGGCAGTGTGTTATAAACAGTGTAGTGTTATACACAGGACAGTGTGTTATATACAGTGTAGTGTTATACACAGGACAGTGTGTTATATACAGTGTAGTGTTATACACTGGGCAGTGTGTTATAAACAGTGTAGTGTTATAGACAGGGTAGTGTGTTATATACAGTGTAGTGTTATACACTGGGCAGTGTGTTATAAACAGTGTAGTGTTATACACAGGGTAGTGTGTTATATACAGTGTAGTGTTATACACAGGACAGTGTGTTATATACAGTGTAGTGTTATACACTGGGCAGTGTGTTATAAACAGTGTAGTGTTATACACAGGACAGTGTGTTATATACAGTGTAGTGTTATACACAGGACAGTGTGTTATATACAGTGTAGTGTTATACACAGGACAGTGTGTTATATACAGTGTAGTGTTATACACTGGGCAGTGTGTTATAAACAGTGTAGTGTTATACACAGGGTAGTGTGTTATATACAGTGTAGTGTTATACACAGGACAGTGTGTTATATACAGTGTAGTGTTATACACTGGGCAGTGTGTTATATACAGTGTAGTGTTATACACAGGACAGTGTGTTATATACAGTGTAGTGTTATACACAGGGCAGTGTGTTATATACAGTGTAGTGTTATACACTGGGCAGTGTGTTATATACAGTGTAGTGTTATACACAGGACAGTGTGTTATATACAGTGTAGTGTTAAACACAGGACAGTGTGTTATATACAGTGTAGTGTTATACACTGGGCAGTGTGTTAAATACAGTGTAGTGTTATACACAGGGTAGTGTGTTATATACAGTGTAGTGTTATACACAGGACAGTGTGTTATATACAGTGTAGTGTTATACACTGGGCAGTGTGTTATATACAGTGTAGTGTTATACACTGGGCAGTGTGTTATATACAGTGTAGTGTTATACACAGGGCAGTGTGTTATATACAGTGTAGTGTTATACACAGGGCAGTGTGTTATATACAGTGTAGTGTTATACACAGGGCAGTGTGTTATACACAATGTAGTGTTATACACAGTGCAGTGTGTTATATACAGTGTAGTCTTATACACAAGACAGTGTGTTAAATACAGTGTAGTGTTATACACAGGGCAGTGTGTTATATACAGTGCAGTTTTATACACTGGGCAGTGTGTTATATACAGTGTAGTGTTATACACAGGACAGTGTGTTATACACAATGTAGTGTTATACACAGTGCACTGTGTTATATACAGTGTAGTGTTATACACAAGACAGTGTGTTATATACAGTGTAGTGTTATACACAGGGCAGTGTGTTATATACAGTGTAGTGTTACACACAGGACAGTGTGTTATATACAGTGTAGTGTTATATACAGGGCAGAGTGTTATATACAGTGTAGTGTTATATACAGGGCAGTGTGTTATATACAGTGTAGTGTTATACTCAGGGTAGTGTGTTATATACAGTGTAGTGTTATACACAGGACAGTGTGTTATATACAGTAGTGTTATACACAGGGCAGTGTGTTATATACAGTGTAGTGTTATACACAGGTCAGTGTGTTATATACAGTGTAGTGTTATACACAGGGCAGTGTGTTATATGCAGTGTAGTGTTATACACAGGGCAGTGTGTTATATACAGTGTAGTGTTATACACAGGTCAGTGTGTTATATACAGTGTAGTGTTATACACTGGGCAGTGTGTTATATACAGTGTAGTGTTATACACAGGGTAGTGTGTTATATACAGTGTAGTGTTATACACAGGACAGTGTGTTATATACAGTGTAGTGTTATACACTGGGCAGTGTGTTATATACAGTGTAGTGTTATACACAGGGTAGTGTGTTATATACAGTGTAGTGTTATACACAGGACAGTGTGTTATATACAGTGTAGTGTTATACACTGGGCAGTGTGTTATATACAGTGTAGTGTTATACACAGGGCAGTGTGTTATACACAATGTAGTGTTATACACAGTGCAGTGTGTTATATACAGTGTAGTCTTATACACAAGACAGTGTGTTAAATACAGTGTAGTGCTATACACAGGGCAGTGTGTTATATACAGTGTAGTGTTATACACAGGGCAGTGTGTTATATACAGTGTAGTGCTATACACAGGGCAGTGTGTTATATACAGTGTAGTGTTATACACAGGGCAGTGTGTTATATACAGTGTAGTGTTATATACAGGGCAGTGTATTATATACAGTGTAGTGCTATACACAGGGCAGTGTGTTATATACAGTGTAGTGTTATACATAGGGCAGTGTGTTAATTACACTATAGTGTTATACACAGGGCAGTGTGTTATATACAGTGTAGTGTTATACATAGGGCAGTGTATTATATACAGTGTAGTGTTATACACAGGACAGTGTGTTATATACAGTGTAGTGTTATACACCAGGGTGTGTGTTATATAGTGTAGTGTTATACACAGGGCAGTGTGTTATATACAGTGTAGTGTTATACACCAGGGTGTGTGTTATATAGTGTAGTGTTATACACAGGGCAGTGTGTTATATACAGTGTAGTGTTATACACAGGGCAGTGTGTTATATACAGTGTAGTGTTATACACAGGGCAGTGTGTTATATACAGTGTAGTGTTATACACAGGACAGTGTGTTATATACAGTGTAGTGTTATACACAGGGCAGTGTGTTATATACAGTGTAGTGTTATACACCAGGGGGTGTGTTATATACAGTGTAGTGTTACACACAGGGCAGTGTGTTATATACAGTGTAGTGTTATACACAGGGCAGTGTGTTATATACAGTGTAGTGTTATACACAGGGCAGTGTGTTATATACAGTGTAGTGTTATACACAGGGCAGTGTGTTATATACAGTGTAGTGTTACACACAGGGCAGTGTATTATATACAATGTAGTGTTATACACAGGGCAGTGTGTTATAAACAGTGTGGTGTTATACATAGGGCAGTGTGTTATATACAGTGTAGTGTTATACACAGGTCAGTGTGTTATATAGAGTGTAGTGTTATACACAGGACAGTGTGTTATATACAGTGTAGTGTTATACACCAGGGTGTGTGTTATATAGTGTAGTGTTATACACAGGGCAGTGTGTTATATACAGTGTAGTGTTATACACAGGGCAGTGTGTTATATACAGTGTAGTGTTATACACAGGGCAGTGTGTTATATACAGTGTAGTGTTATACACAGGACAGTGTGTTCTATACAGTGTAGTGTTATACACAGGGCAGTGTGTTGTATACAGTGTAGTGTTATACACAGGACAGTGTGTTATATACAGTGTAGTGTTATACACAGGGCAGTGTGTTATATACAGTGTAGTGTTATACACCAGGGGGGGTGTTATATACAGTGTAGTGTTACACACAGGGCAGTGTGTTATATACAGTGTAGTGTTATACACAGGGCAGTGTGTTATATACAGTGTAGTGTTATACACAGGGCAGTGTGTTATATACAGTGTAGTGTTATACACAGGGCAGTGTGTTATATACAGTGTAGTGTTATACACAGGGCAGTGTATTATATACAATGTAGTGTTATACACAGGGCAGTGTGTTATAAACAGTGTAGTGTTATACACAGGGCAGTGTGTTATATACAGTGTAGTGTTATACACAGGTCAGTGTGTTATATAGAGTGTAGTGTTATACACAGGACAGTGTGTTATATACAGTGTAGTGTTATACAGAGAGCAGTGTGTTATATAGAGTGTAGTGTTATACACAGGACAGTGTGTTCTATACAGTGTAGTGTTATACACAGGGCAGTGTGTTATATACAGTGTAGTGTTATACACAGGGCAGTGTGTTATATACAGTGTAGTGTTATTCACAGGGCAGTGTGTTATATACAGTGTAGTGTTATACACAGGACAGTGTGTTATATTCAGTGTAGTGTTATTCACAGGGCAGTGTGTTATATACAGTGTAGTGTTATACACAGGACAGTGTGTTCTATACAGTGTAGTGTTATACACAGGGCAGTGTGTTATATACAGTGTAGTGTTATACACAGGGCAGTGTGTTATATACAGTGTAGTGTTATACACAGGGTAGTGTGTTATATACAGTGTAGTGTTATACACAGGGCAGTGTGTTATATACAGTGTAGTGTTATACACAGGGTAGTGTGTTATATACAGTGTAGTGTTATACACAGGACAGTGTGTTCTATACAGTGTAGTGTTATACACAGGGCAGTGTGTTATATACAGTGTAGTGTTATACACAGGGCAGTGTGTTATATACAGTGTAGTGTTATACACAGGGCAGTGTGTTATATTCAGTGTAGTGTTATTCACAGGGCAGTGTGTTATATACAGTGTAGTGTTATACACAGGGCAGTGTGTTATATACAGTGTAGTGTTATACACAGGGCAGTGTGTTCTATACAGTGTAGTGTTATACACAGGGCAGTGTGTTATATACAGTGTAGTGTTATACACAGGGCAGTGTGTTATATACAGTGTAGTGTTATACACAGGGCAGTGTGTTATATACAGTGTAGTGTTATACACAGGGCAGTGTGTTCTATACAGTGTAGTGTTATACACAGGACAGTGTGTTCTATACAGTGTAGTGTTATACACAGGGCAGTGTGTTATATACAGTGCAGTGTTATACACAGGGCAGTGTGTTATATACAGTGTAGTGTTATACACAGGACAGTGTGTTCTATACAGTGTAGTGTTATACACAGGGTAGTGTGTTATATACAGTGTAGTGTTATACACAGGACAGTGTGTTATATACAGTGTAGTGTTATACACAGGACAGTGTGTTATATGCAGCGTAGTGTTATACACTGGACAGTGTGTTATATACAGTGTAGTGTTATACACAGGGCTGTGTGTTATATACAGTGTAGTGGTATACACAGGTCAGTGTGTTATATACAGTGTAGTGTTATACACAGGGCAGTGTTCTATATACAGTGTAGTGTTATACACAGGGCAGTGTGTTATATACAGTGTAGTGTTATACACAGGGCAGTGTGTTATATACAGTTTAGTGTTATACACAGGGCTGTGTGTTATATACAGTGTAGTGGTATACACAGGGCAGTGTGTTATATACAGTGTAGTGTTATACACAGGGCTGTGTGTTATATACAGTGTAGTGTTATACACAGGGTAGTGTGTTATATACAGTGTAGTGTTATACACAAGGCAGTGTGTTATATACAGTGTAGTGTTATACACAGGACAGTGTGTTATATACAGTGTAGTGTTATACACAGGGCAGTTTGTTATATACAGTGTAGTGTTATACACCAAGGAGTGTGTTATATACAGTGTAGTGTTATACACAGGACAGTGTGTTATATACAGTGTAGTGTTATACACAGGGCAGTGTGTTATATACAGTGCAGTGTTATACACAGAGCAGTGTGTTATATACAGTGTAGTGTTATAAACAGGGCAGTGTGCTATATACAATGTAGCGTTATACACAGGGCAGTGTGTTATATACAGTGTAGTGTTATACACAGGGCAGTGTGTTATATACAGTGTAGTGTTATACCTAGGGCAGTGTGTTATATACAGTGTAGTGTTATACACAGGGCAGTGTGTTATATACAGTGTAGTGTTATACACAGGGCAGTGTGTTATATACATTGTAGTGTTATACACATGGAGTGTGTTATATACAGTGTAGTGTTATACACAGGGTAGTGTGCTATATACAGTATAATGTTATACACAGGGCAGTGTGTTATATACAGTGTAGTGTTATACACAGGGAGTGTGTTATATACAGTGTAGTGTTATACATAGGGCAGTGTGTTATATACAGGACAGTGTGTTATATACAGTGTAGTGTTATACACAGGACAGTGTGTTATATACAGTGTAGTGTTATACACAGGGCAGTGTGTTATATACAGAGTAGTGTTATACACAGGTCAGTGTGTTATATACAGTGTAGTGTTATACACAGGACAGTGTGTTATATACAGTGTAGTGTTATACACAGGGCAGTGTGTTATATACAGTGTAGTTTTAAACACAGGACAGTGTGTTATATACAGTGAAGTGATATACATAGGGCAGTGTGTTATATACAGTGTAGTGTTATATACAGGACAGTGTGTTATATACAGTGTAGTGTTATACACAGGGCAGTGTGTTATATACAGTGCAGTGTTATACACAGAGCAGTGTGTTATATACAGTGTAGTGTTATAAACAGGGCAGTGTGCTATATACAATGTAGTGTTATACACAGGGCAGTGTGTTATATACATTGTAGTGTTATACACAGGGCAGTGTGTTATATACAGTGCAGTGTTATACCTAGGGCAGTGTGTTATATACAGTGTAGTGCTATACACAGGACAGTGTGTTATATACAGTGTAGTGTTATACACAGGGCAGTGTGTTATATACAGTGCAGTGTTATACACAGAGCAGTGTGTTATATACAGTGTAGTGTTATAAACAGGGCAGTGTGCTATATACAATGTAGTGTTATACACAGGGCAGTGTGTTATATACAGTGTAGTGTTATACACAGGGCAGTGTGTTATATACAGTGTAGTGTTATACACAGGGTAGTGTGTTATATACAGTGTAGTGTTATACACAGGGCAGTGTGTTATATACAGTGTAGTGTTATACACAGGGCAGTGTGTTATATACAGTGCAGTGTTATACACAGAGCAGTGTGTTATATACAGTGTAGTGTTATACACAGGGTAGTGTGTTATATACAGTGTAGTGTTATACACAGGGCAGTGTGTTATATACAGTGTAGTGTTATACACAGGACAGTGTGTTATATACAGTGTAGTGTTATAAACAGGGCAGTGTGCTATATACAATGTAGTGTTATACACAGGGCAGTGTGTTATATACAGTGTAGTGTTATACACAGGGCAGTGTGTTATATACAGTGTAGTGTTATACACAGGGTAGTGTGTTATATACAGTGTAGTGTTATACACAGGGCAGTGTGTTATATACAGTGTAGTGTTATACACAGGGCAGTGTGTTATATACAGTGTAGTGTTATACACAGAACAGTGTGTTATATACAGAGTAGTGTTATACACAGGACAGTGTGTTATATACAGTGTAGTGTTATACACAGAACAGTGTGTTATATACAGTGTAGTGTTATACACAGGGCAGTGTGTTATATACAGTGTAGTGTTATACACAGGGCAGTGTGTTATATACAGTGTAGTGTTATACACAGGGCAGTGTGTTATATACAGTGTAGTGTTATACACAGGGCAGTGTGCTATATACAGTGTAGTGTTATACACAGGGCAGTGTGTTATATACAGTGTAGTGTTATACACAGGGCAGTGTGTTATATACAGTGTAGTGTTATATACAGGGCAGTGCGTTATATACAGTGTAGTGTTATACACAGGTCAGTGTGTTATATACAGTGTAGTGTTATACACAGGACAGTGTGTTATATACAGTGTAGTGTTATACACAGGGCAGTGTGTTATATACAGTGTAGTGTTATACACCAGGGGGTGTGTTATATACAGTGTAGTGTTACACACAGGGCAGTGTGTTATATACAGTGTAGTGTTATACACAGGGCAGTGTGTTATATACAGTGTAGTGTTATACACAGGGCAGTGTGTTATATACAGTGTAGTGTTATACACAGGGCAGTGTGTTATATACAGTGTAGTGTTATACACAGGGCAGTGTATTATATACAATGTAGTGTTATACACAGGGCAGTGTGTTATAAACAGTGTAGTGTTATACACAGGGCAGTGTGTTATATACAGTGTAGTGTTATACACAGGTCAGTGTGTTATATAGAGTGTAGTGTTATACACAGGACAGTGTGTTATATACAGTGTAGTGTTATACAGAGAGCAGTGTGTTATATAGAGTGTAGTGTTATACACAGGACAGTGTGTTATATACAGTGCAGTGTTATACACAGGGCAGTGTGTTATATTCAGTGTAGTGTTATTCACAGGGCAGTGTGTTATATACAGTGTAGTGTTATACACAGGGCAGTGTCTTATATACAGTGTAGTGTTATACACAGGGCAGTGTGTTCTATACAGTGTAGTGTTATACACAAGGCAGTGTGTTATATACAGTGTAGTGTTATACACAGGGCAGTGTGTTATATACAGTGTAGTGTTATACACAGGGCAGTGTGTTATATACAGTGTAGTGTTATACACAGGGCAGTGTGTTCTATACAGTGTAGTGTTATACACAGGACAGTGTGTTCTATACAGTGTAGTGTTATACACAGGGCAGTGTGTTATATACAGTGTAGTGTTATACACAGGGCAGTGTGTTATATACAGTGTAGTGTTATACACAGGGCAGTGTGTTATATACAGTGTAGTGTTATACACAGGACAGTGTGTTCTATACAGTGTAGTGTTATACACAGGGCAGTGTGTTATATACAGTGTAGTGTTATACACAGGGCAGTGTGTTATATACAGTGTAGTGTTATACACAGGGCAGTGTGTTATATACAGTGTAGTGTTATACACAGGGTAGTGTGTTATATACAGTGTAGTGTTATACACAGGACAGTGTGTTATATACAGTGTAGTGTTATAAACATGGCAGTGTGTTATATACATTGTAGTGTTATACACAGGGCAGTGTGTTATATACAGTGTAGTGTTATACACAGGGCAGTGTGTTATATACAGTGTAGTGTTATACACAGGGCAGTGTGTTATATACAGTGTAGTGTTATACACAGGACAGTGTGTTATATACAGAGTAGTGTTATACACAGAGCAGTGTGTTATATACAGTGTAGTGTTATACACAGGGCAGTGTGCTATATACAGTGTAGTGTTATATACAGGGCAATGTGTTATATCCAGTGTAGTGTTATACACAGGTCAGTGTGTTATATACAGTGTAGTGTTATACACAGGACAGTGTGTTATATACAGTGTAGTGTTATATACAGGGCAGTGTGTTATATACAGTGTAGTGTTATACACAGGTCAGTGTGTTATATACAGTGTAGTGTTATACACAGGTCAGTGTGTTATATACAGTGTAGTGTTATACACAGGGCAGTGTGTTATATACAGTGTAGTGTTATATACAGGGCAGTGTGTTATATACAGTGTAGTGTTATACACAGGTCAGTGTGTTATATACAGTGTAGTGTTATACACAGGGCAGTGTGTTATATACAGAGTAGTTATACACAGGGCAGTGTGTTATATACAGTGTAGTGTTATACACAGGACAGTGTGTTATATACAGTGTAGTGTTATACACAGGGGAGTGTGTTATATACAGAGTAGTGTTATACACAGGTCAGTGTGTTATATACAGTGTAGTGTTATACACAGGGAGTGTGTTATATACAGTGTAGTGTTATACACTGGGCAGTGTGTTATATACAGTGTAGTGTTATACACAGGGAGTGTGTTATTTACAGTGTAGTGTTATACACAGGGCAGTGTGTTATATACAGTGTAGTGTTATACACAGGGCAGTGTGTTATATACAGTGTAGTGTTATACACAGGGCAGTGTGTTATGTACAGTGTAGTGTTATACACAGGGCAGTGTGTTATATACAGTGTAGTGTTATACACAGGGCAGTGTGTTATATACAGTGTAGTGTTATACATAGGGCAGTGTGTTATATACAGTGTAGTGGTATACACAGGGCAGTGTGTTATATACAGTGTAGTGTTATACACAGGACAGTGTGTTATATACAGAGTAGTGTTATACACAGGTCAGTGTGTTATATACAGTGTAGTGTTATACACAGGGCAGTGTGTTATATACAGTGTAGTGTTATACACTGGGCAGTGTGTTATATACAGTGTAGTGTTATACATAGGGCAGTGTGTTATATACAGGATAGTGTGTTATATACAGTGTAGTGTTATACACAGGGGAGTGTGTTATATACAGAGTAGTGTTATACACAGGTCAGTGTGTTATATACAGTGTAGTGTTATACACAGGACAGTGTGTTATATACAGTGTAGTGTTATACACAGGGCAGTGTGTTATATACAGTGTAGTGTTATACACAGGACAGTGTGTTATATACAGTGTAGTGTTATACACAGGGCAGTGTGTTATATACAGTGTAGTGTTATACATAGGGCAGTGTGTTATATACAGTGTAGTGTTATACACAGGGCAGTGTGTTATATACAGTGTAGTGTTATACATAGGGCAGTGTGTTATATACAGTGTAGTGTTATACACAGGGCAGTGTGTTATATACAGTGTAGTGTTATACACAGGGCAGTGTGTTATATACAGTGTAGTGTTATACATAGGGCAGTGTGTTATATACAGTGTAGTGTTATACACAGGGCAGTGTGTTATATACAGTGTAGTGTTATACATAGGGCAGTGTGCTATATACAGTGTAGTGTTAAACACAGGGCAGTGTGTTATATACAGTGTAGTGTTATACATAGGGCAGTGTGTTATATACAGTGTAGTGTTATACACAGGGCAGTGTGTTATATACAGTGTAGTGTTATACACAGGGCAGTGTGTTATATACAGTGTAGTGTTATACACTGGGCAGTGTGTTATATACAGTGTAGTGTTATACATAGGGCAGTGTGTTATATACAGTGTAGTGTTATACATAGGGCAGTGTGTTATATACAGGAGAGTGTGTTATATACAGTGTAGTGTTATACACAGGGGAGTGTGTTATATACAGAGTAGTGTTATACACAGGTCAGTGTGTTATATACAGTGTAGTGTTATACACAGGACAGTGTGTTATATACAGTGTAGTGGTATACACAGGGCAGTGTGTTATATACAGTGTAGTGTTATACACAGGACAGTGTGTTATATACAGTGTAGTGTTATACACAGGGCAGTGTGCTATATACAGTGTAGTGTTAAACACAGGGCAGTGTGTTATATACAGTGTAGTGTTATACATAGGGCAGTGTGTTATATACAGTGTAGTGTTATACACAGGGCAGTGTGTTATATACAGTGTAGTGTTATACACGGATAGTGTGTTATATACAGTGTAGTGTTATACACAGGGCAGTGTGTTATATACAGTGTAGTGTTATACACAGGACAGTTTGTTATATACAGTGTAGTGTTATACACAGGGCAGTGTGTTATATACAGTGTAGTGTTATACACAGGGCAGTGTGTTATATACAGTGTAGTGGTATGCACAGGGCAGTGTGTTATATACAGTGTAGTGTTATATACAGGGCAGTGTGTTATATACAGTGTAGTGTTATACACAGGTCAGTGTGTTATATACAGTGTAGTGTTATACACAGGGCAGTGTGTTATATACAGTGTAGTGTTATATACAGGGCAGTGTGTTAAATACAGTGTAGTGTTATACACAGAGCAGTGTGTTATATACAGTGTAGTGTTATACATAGGGCAGTGTGCTATATACAGTGTAGTGTTATACACAGGGCAGTGTGTTATATACAGTGTAGTGTTATACACAGGGCAGTGTGTTATATACAGTGTAGTGTTATACACAGGGCAGTGTGTTATATACAGTGTAGTGTTATACACAGGACAGTGTGTTATATGCAGTGTAGTGTTATACACTGGACAGTGTGTTATATACAGTGTAGTGTTATACACAGGGCTGTGTGTTATATACAGTGTAGTGTTATACACAGGGCAGTGTTCTATATACAGTGTAGTGTTATACACAGGGCAGTGTGTTATATACAGTGTAGTGTTATACACAGGGCAGTGTGTTATATACAGTTTAGTGTTATACACAGGGCTGTGTGTTATATACAGTGTAGTGGTATACACAGGGCAGTGTGTTATATACAGTGTAGTGTTATACACAGGGCAGTGTGTTATATACAGTTTAGTGTTATACACAGGGCTGTGTGTTATATACAGTGTAGTGGTATACACAGGGCAGTGTGTTATATACAGTGTAGTGTTATACACAGGGCTGTGTGTTATATACAGTGTAGTGTTATACACAGGTCAGTGTGTTATATACAGTGTAGTGTTATACACAGGGCAGTGTTCTATATACAGTGTAGTGTTATACACTGGGCAGTGTGTTATATACAGTGTAGTGTTATACACAGGGCAGTGTGTTATATACAGTTTAGTGTTATACACAGGGCTGTGTGTTATATACAGTGTAGTGGTATACACAGGGCAGTGTGTTATATACAGTGTAGTGTTATACACAGGGCTGTGTGTTATATACAGTGTAGTGTTATACACAGGGTAGTGTGTTATATACAGTGTAGTGGTATACACAAGGCAGTGTGTTATATACAGTGTAGTGTTATACACAGGACAGTGTGTTATATACAGTGTAGTGTTATACACAGGGCAGTTTGTTATATACAGTGTAGTGTTATACACCAAGGAGTGTGTTATATACAGTGTAGTGTTATACACAGGACAGTGTGTTATATACAGTGTAGTGTTATACACAGGGCAGTGTGTTATATACAGTGCAGTGTTATACACAGAGCAGTGTGTTATATACAGTGTAGTGTTATAAACAGGGCAGTGTGCTATATACAATGTAGTGTTATACACAGGGCAGTGTGTTATATACAGTGTAGTGTTATACACAGGGCAGTGTGTTATATACAGTGTAGTGTTATACCTAGGGCAGTGTGTTATATACAGTGTAGTGTTATACACAGGGCAGTGTGTTATATACAGTGTAGTGTTATACACAGGGCAGTGTGTTATATACATTGTAGTGTTATACACAGGGAGTGTGTTATATACAGTGTAGTGTTATACACAGGGCAGTGTGTTATATACAGTGTAGTGTTATATACAGGGCAGTGTGTTATATACAGGACAGTGTGTTATATACAGTGTAGTGTTATACACAGGGGAGTGTGTTATATACAGAGTAGTGTTATACACAGGTCAGTGTGTTATATACAGTGTAGTGTTATACACAGGACAGTGTGTTATATACAGTGTAGTGTTATACACAGGGCAGTGTGTTATATACAGTGCAGTGTTATACACAGAGCAGTGTGTTATATACAGTGTAGTGTTATAAACAGGGCAGTGTGCTATATACAATGTAGTGTTATACACAGGGCAGTGTGTTATATACAGTGTAGTTTTAAACACAGGGCAGTGTGTTATATACAGTGTAGTGTTATACACAGGTCAGTGTGTTATATACAGTGTAGTGTTATACACAGGACAGTGTGTTATATACAGTGTAGTGTTATACACAGGGCAGTGTGTTATATACAGTGCAGTGTTATACACAGAGCAGTGTGTTATATACAGTGTAGTGTTATAAACAGGGCAGTGTGCTATATACAATGTAGTGTTATACACAGGGCAGTGTGTTATATACATTGTAGTGTTATACACAGGGCAGTGTGTTATATACAGTGTAGTGTTATACCTAGGGCAGTGTGTTATATACAGTGTAGTGCTATACACAGGACAGTGTGTTATATACAGTGTAGTGTTATACACAGGGCAGTGTGTTATATACAGTGCAGTGTTATACACAGAGCAGTGTGTTATATACAGTGTAGTGTTATAAACAGGGCAGTGTGCTATATACAATGTAGTGTTATACACAGGGCAGTGTGTTATATACAGTGTAGTGTTATACACAGGGCAGTGTGTTATATACAGTGTAGTGTTATACACAGGGCAGTGTGTTATATACATTGTAGTGTTATACACAGGGAGTGTGTTATATACTGTGTAGTGTTATACACAGGGCAGTGTGTTATATACAGTGTAGTGTTATACATAGGGCAGTGTGTTATATACAGGACAGTGTGTTATATACAGTGTAGTGTTATACACAGGGGAGTGTGTTATATACAGAGTAGTGTTATACACAGGGCAGTGTGTTATATACAGTGTAGTGTTATACATAGGGCAGTGTGTTATATACAGGTCAGTGTGTTATATACAGTGTAGTGTTATACACAGGGAGTGTGTTATATACAGTGTAGTGTTATACACAGGGCAGTGTGTTATATACAGTGTAGTGTTATACATAGGGCAGTGTGTTATACACAGGGCAGTGTGTTATATACAGTGTAGTGTTATACATAGGGCAGTGTGTTATACACAGGGCAGTGTGTTATATACAGTGTAGTGTTATACACAGGGCAGTGTGTTATATACAGTGTAGTGTTATACACAGGGCAGTGTGTTATATACAGTGTAGTGTTATACACAGGACAGTGTGTTATATACAGTGTAGTGTTATACACAGGGCAGTGTGTTATATACAGTGTAGTGTTATACACAGGTCAGTGTGTTATATACAGTGTAGTGTTATACACAGGGCAGTGTGTTATATACAGTGTAGTGTTATACATAGGGCAGTGTGTTATATACAGTGTAGTGTTATACACAGGGCAGTGTGTTATATACAGTGTAGTGTTATACACAGGTCAGTGTGTTATATACAGTGTAGTGTTATACACAGGACAGTGTGTTATATACAGTGTAGTGTTATACACAGGGCAGTGTGTTATATACAGAGTAGTGTTATACACAGGTCAGTGTGTTATATACAGTGTAGTGTTATACACAGGACAGTGTGTTATATACAGTGTAGTGTTATACACAGGGCAGTGTGTTATATACAGTGTAGTGTTATACACAGGTCAGTGTGTTATATACAGTGTAGTGTTATACACAGGGCAGTGTGTTATATACAGTGTAGTGTTATATACAGGGCAGTGTGTTATATACAGTGTAGTGTTATACACAGGGCAGTGTGTTATATACAGTGTAGTGTTATACACAGGGGAGTGTGTTATATACAGAGTAGTGTTATACACAGGTCAGTGTGTTATATACAGTGTAGTGTTATACACAGGACAGTGTGTTATATACAGTGTAGTGTTATACACAGGGCAGTGTGTTATATACAGTGTAGTGTTATACACAGGACAGTGTGTTATATACAGTGTAGTGTTATACACAGGGCAGTGTGCTATATACAGTGTAGTGTTAAACACAGGGCAGTGTGTTATATACAGTGTAGTGTTATACATAGGGCAGTGTGCTATATACAGTGTAGTGTTATACACAGGGCAGTGTGTTATATACAGTGTAGTGTTATACACAGGGCAGTGTGTTATATACAGTGTAGTGTTATACACGGATAGTGTGTTATATATAGTGTAGTGTTATACACAGGGCAGTGTGTTATATACAGTGTAGTGTTATACACAGGGCAGTGTGTTATATACAGTGTAGTGTTATACACAGGACAGTGTGTTATATACAGTGTAGTGTTATACATAGGGCAGTGTGCTATATACAGTGTAGTGTTATACACAGGGCAGTGTGTTATATACAGTGTAGTGTTATACACAGGGCAGTGTGTTATATACAGTGTAGTGTTATACACAGGGCAGTGTGTTATATACAGTGTAGTGTTATACACAGGACAGTGTGTTATATGCAGTGTAGTGTTATACACTAGACAGTGTGTTATATACAGTGTAGTGTTATACACAGGGCTGTGTGTTATATACAGTGTAGTGGTATACACAGGGCAGTGTGCTATATACAGTGTAGTGTTATACACAGGGCAGTGAGTTATATACAGTGTAGTGTTATACACAGGGCAGTGAGTTATATACAGTGTAGTGGTATACACAGGGCAGTGTGTTATATACAGTGTAGTGTTATACACAGGACAGTGTGTTATATGCAGTGTAGTGTTATACACTAGACAGTGTGTTATATACAGTGTAGTGTTATACACAGGGCTGTGTGTTATATACAGTGTAGTGGTATACACAGGGCAGTGAGTTATATACAGTGTAGTGGTATACACAGGGCAGTGTGTTATATACAGTGTAGTGTTATACACAGGGCAGTGTGTTATATACAGTGTAGTGTTATACACAGGGCAGAGTGTTATATACAGTGTAGTGTTATACACAGGACAGTGTGTTATATGCAGTGTAGTGTTATACACTAGACAGTGTGTTATATACAGTGTAGTGTTATACACAGGGCTGTGTGTTATATACAGTGTAGTGGTATACACAGGGCAGTGTGCTATATACAGTGTAGTGTTATACACAGGGCAGTGAGTTATATACAGTGTAGTGGTATACACAGGGCAGTGTGTTATATACAGTTTAGTGTTATACACAGGGCTGTGTGTTATATACAGTGTAGTGGTATACACAGGGCAGTGTGTTATATACAGTGTAGTGTTATACACAGGGCTGTGTGTTATATACAGTGTAGTGTTATACACAGGGTAGTGTGTTATATACAGTGTAGTGTTATACACAAGGCAGTGTGTTATATACAGTGTAGTGTTATATACAGGGCAGTGTGTTATATACCGTGTAGTGTTATACACAGGTCAGTTTGTTATATACAGTGTAGTGTTATACACCAAGGAGTGTGTTATATACAGTGTAGTGTTATACACAGGGCAGTGTGTTATATACAGTGTAGTGTTATACACAGGGCAGTGTGTTATATACAGTGTAGTGTTATACACAGGACAGTGTGTTATATACAGTGTAGTGTTATACACAGGGCAGTTTGTTATATACAGTGTAGTGTTATACACCAAGGAGTGTGTTATATACAGTGTAGTGTTATACACAGGACAGTGTGTTATATACAGTGTAGTGTTATACACAGGGCAGTGTGTTATATACAGTGCAGTGTTATACACAGAGCAGTGTGTTATATACAGTGTAGTGTTATACACAGGACAGTGTGTTATATACAGTGTGCTGATATAAACAGGGCAGTGTGTTATATACAATGTAGTGTTATACACAGGGCAGTGTGTTATATACAGTGTAGTGTTATACCTAGGGCAGTGTGTTATATACAGTGTAGTGTTATACACAGGGCAGTGTGTTATATACAGTGTAGTGTTATACACAGGGCAGTGTGTTATATACAGTGTAGTGTTATACACAGGGAGAGTGTTATATACAGTGTAGTGTTATACACAGGGTAGTGTGCTATATACAGTATAGTGTTATACACAGGGCAGTGTGTTATATACAGTGTAGTGTTATACACAGGGATTGTGTTATATACAGTGTAGTGTTATACACAGGGCAGTGTGTTATATACCGTGTAGTGTTATACACAGGGTAGTGTGTTATATACAGTGTAGTGTTATACATAGGGCAGTGTGTTATATACAGTGTAGTGTTATATACAGGGCAGTGTGTTATATACAGTGTAGTGTTATACACAGGGCAGTGTGTTATATACAGTGTAGTGTTATACACAGGGCAGTGTGTTATATACAGTGTAGTGATATACAAAGGGCAGTGTGTTATATACAGTGTAGTGTTATATACAGTGTAGTGTTATACACAGGGCAGTGTGTTATATACAGTGTAGTGTTATACACAGGGCAGTGTGTTATATACAGTGTAGTGTTATACATAGGGCAGTGTGTTATATACAGTGTAGTGTTATATACAGTGTAGTGTTATACAAAGGGCAGTGTGTTATATACAGTGTAGTGTTATACACAGGGCAGTGTGTTATATACAGTGTAGTGTTATACACAGGGCAGTGTGTTATATACAGTGTAGTGTTATACACAGGACAGTGTGTTATATACAGTGTAGTGTTATACACAGGGCAGTGTGTTATATACAGTGTAGTGTTATACACAGGGCAGTGTGTTATATACAGTGTAGTGTTATACACAAGGTAGTGTGTTATATACAGTGTAATGTTATACACAGGACAGTGTGTTATATACAGTGTAGTGTTATACACAGGACAGTGTGTTATATACAGTGTAGTGTTATACATAGGGCAGTGTGTTATATACAGTGTAGTGTTATACACAGGGCAGTGTGTTATATACAGTGTAGTGTTATACACAGGACAGTGTGTTATATACACTGTAGTGTTATAGACAGGACAGTGTGTTATA